>NC_051186.1:128067355-128737909 GCF_013339695.2 Rhipicephalus sanguineus | reverse complement strand
TCTTTCTTTCTTTCTTTCTTTCTTTTCTTTCTTTCTGTCTTTCTTTCTTTCTTTCTTTCTTCTTGTCTTTCTTTCTTGTTCTTTTCTTTTCTCTCTTTCTTTCTTTCTTTCTTTCTTTCGTTCTTTCCTTTCGTTGTTCGTTCGTTGGGGATAATCGGTCTTAACGGTCTAGAGCTACCGATGTGCGGTGCCTGGGCATCAGTGAGCGAACGCAGAAAGAAAAAGAAAAAGAAGAAGAAACGCTAGGACTAGAGGAAAGAAAAGGCAAGGCAGAGAAGTGGCGGTCGCGTAGCGGTTTTTTCTTAGCAAACATATTACATCCTGGACGGTGAAGCAGCTCGAAAGGAATGATTAACGACGGCCTTTTAAGCTGCTTAGACCTCCGGAGGACTGCACGCGCGCGCGTTTTGTGTGCTGCGTCGTAGTTACGGTGGCGCTGCACGCCGAGCCTCCAATGGTGCTGCTGCTGCCGAAGAAAGCCTGTCACTGAGGTGAGCGCGCCGTCGGTGAGCTTTTTTTCTCTCTGGCAGTCTTCTCGAAAACGACCCGTGGCGTTGCCTTTTGAGAGTGTTGTGGCATCGATGGACGAAGAAAAAATCGATTTAAGCCGCGCGCTTAATGCCCCTATATATGGCGGCGGCCGCTGTGACTCCGAGCGGCGTGGGGCGCGCTTAAGCGTGAAGGCACACGAACGTGCTTATGGACACCTCGGTACCCGCGCGGCTCAGCTTGCCGCTTTTTCCTCCGAGAGAAGGCGCTACCACGTACATCCTGTTAATCATGCGATATAAGTTTGTTTTCGGAAGAGCAAGGGCCTTGCTCTTTCGTGCACTCCGCCAGGAAGTGAGTGAAGCGAGCAGAGTGGTGAGTGAGTGAATGAGTAAATAGATAAAGAAGAGTGAATAATGTGAGGGAGTGGAGCGAATGAGGGAAGTAAGTGAGTGAACGAAGTGAGTGTGCAGAGTGAATGAGCTAAGTGAGTGAGTGAACGAGTGGAGTGTGTAAAGTGCGCTAGCGGAATGAAGAGTAAGGTGAGTGAGGGAAGAAGCATCGAATAAGTGAGTGAAGCGGCAATAGGAATGAGTGAGTGAGACTAATGTGGGCGAGCGGAATAAGTGAGAGAGGAAGTGAAGTGAGCGAGTGGAATGAGAGAGTGAGTGATCGCCGAGTGGAATAAGAGAGTGGTATGAAGTTGTGAATCGGCAAATTGAGTAAGCGAGCGAGTGGAATCAGTGAGTGAGTCAACGAGCGCACGAGTGAGTTAGTGATTGCGCGAGCGGAATAAGAGAGTGGTATGAAGTTGAATGGGCAAATTGAGTAAGCGAGCGAGTGGAATCAGTGAGTGAGTCAACGAGCGCACTGAGTGAGTGAGTGACTGCGCGAGCGGAATAAGTGAATGATGGGAGGTGAGTGAGTGAGTGAGTGAGTGAGTGAGTGAGTGAGTGAGTGAGTGAGTGAGTGAGTGAGTGAGTGAGTGAGTGATGAGCGATGGTGAGTGAGTGAGTGAGTGAGTGAGTGAAGTGAGTGAGTGAGTGAGTGAGTGAGTGAGTGAGTGAGTGAGTGAGTGAGTGAGTGAGTGAGTGAGTGAGTGAGTGAGTGAGTGAGTGGTATCAATGAGCGAACTGCCCGAGTGGAATAAGCGAGTGAGGCGTTCTGTGGGGTTCCCTTTCATGTTTCCTTTATTCGTTTCTTTTACACTTTGTTGACATTGTGTTCGCTCACGATGCCCGTAAACCTTATTACGAGGGATCAGCGAGGAATGAACGTTTGAGCGAAGAAGAGCTATCGACTGGGCCAGCTAACGAGGAGTACTGCCCTCAGACAGTGCAAGCACGCGAAGAACGCGTGTGCGAAGCAGCGGGGCAGCACAGCACTCCCACGTGCTCTGTCTGTCTCTTCCAAGCGACGCATACGCTTCATTCTTCGATGGCGACGCACTATACCACAGTGAGCTAGTAGCAATACTATGTTGGTGATGACGACGCACTACCGAAACACGTAAAAGACTTAAAGGACGTAAAAGGCGAGAGGTACGGGGATCGATACCCCGCACTTCCACCAAATATCACGTGGTTTATTCACGTACGAACATGAAGAACGACGAGGAACGTCGAGGATCCAAAATCAAGCAAGCTCGGTTCGCGTGGCTACCACTAACGCTGTGGCTTGCTTTCTTGGCTGCTTCGTCGTCGTCAGTATCCTTCACTACACTTAGATAATAAAGGGTAAGTAGACTTAGAATAACAGAGCTGAGCTAGTTGGTAAGTACTCAATCTGCAGGTTGGGTGTGCAAAACACGGACTCAAGAAAGAAGAAAGAAGTCAAGGGACCAGAAACGCCGTATGTCGTGTCCTGACTTCTTTCTTGTGTCCCTGTTTCCACAGCCAGTCTCGTAAGAATGAAGTAAAAGGCTCCGACCGCGACGGCGTACCGTGCGCTGCTCGTATATAGTCAGCAGGTAGTAGGGTTTCCTCGATGCTCCTTCTCCCCCGAGTGATGAGGATCATCGAGGCACCCTATAGCTGGATGGATGGATGCTATAAGCGTTCCCCTTTATAAGGGCGGGGCAAATGTGTGCCATCAGCACAACAATTTTTTTTACATGGCCTAGTGCCTTGTCTACCTCGTGTAAGACTATCTTACTAAAAAAAAGCAAGGAAAACGTAATTCACAGCCCAGTTCTCTGCCCCTTACGGCAGAATGTCCTTATTTTCCCCAATATTATTACTGTCTTTTTCTAGTTTTCTGCCAGCAGTACTCTAACCGTCTCTATTTTAATCGCTCGTGTGGTTCAGCTTTCCATTGTTGTCCCTATTTATATATATATATATATCTATATATAATATATATATATATATATATAATATATATATATATATACATATATATATATATATATATATGAAGTGTAGAGAAGCATCTCCGTACAGTGTTATGTTGGTCCGAGGGGAATGTCTCGGCAGCGTGGAACCCTCGAAGACGCACAAGTTATGGACGAACCAGATGAAATGCACTGCCACAGTTCCAGTACGCTCAGCGCTGTTTCGACGTCTGGTTCATCACCCGCTGATGTCTTTGGTTCTCCATTGCTGACGACCTTACACCGGTCCAGCGTTCCCAACTTCTGGCCTGTTGGACGAATTTCGCTCTTCTTCGATGTCGCTCAAACTTCTCTCGGCCGCACTTCCGCCGTTAAGCATCGCATCGACACTGGCGTCCAGCCGCCACTGCGGCAACGTCCATATCGCGTATCTCCCACAGAACGCCGTGTAATCAACGAGCAAGTCGACGACATGCTTCGACGAGATGTTATTCGACCCTCAAACAGCCCCTGGGCGTCTCCTGTCGTTCTTGTTGCGAAGAAGGACGGTTCTGTGCGGTTTTTGTGTGGACTACCGACGACTCAACAAGATCACTCGTAAGGACGTGTATCCACTACCGCGAATAGACGACGCGATTGACAGCCTGCAAGGAGCAGAATTCTTTTCATCTCTCGATTTGCGCTCAGGGTACTGGCAAGTACCCATGGCTGATGACGCTCGACCGAAGACCGCCTTTGTCACGCCCGACGGCTTTACGATCAACGTCATGCCGTTTGGGCTGTGTAATGCGCCCGCCACCTTTGAGCGCATGATGCATACCGTTCTGCGCAATCTGAAATGGCACACATGCTTGTGCTACCTCGACGACGTCGTTGTTTTCGCTCCGGACTTCTCCACGCATCTTCAACGCCTGCGGCATGTTTGACGCGTTTGAGCGACGCCGGTCTACAAGTGAATCTAAAGAAGTGCCGATTTGCAGCACGGCAGCTGACAATACTCGGTTACGTCGTGTCCAAGGACGGTATTCTCCCGATCCAGCCAAGCTTCGGGCCAGTGACCGAGTTCCCCAAACCTACGTCCGTCAAAGAACTGCGCAGTTTCGTAGGACTGTGTTCCTACTTTCGGCGCTTCATTCGAAACTTCGCGACCGTCATATCGCCGCTGACGAAGCTCCTCGGAAGTAACGGGTCCCTCAATTCATGGTCGTCAGAGTGCGACGACGCTTTCGCGAAGCTCCGTCGTCTGTTGACGTCGCCTCCCATACTACGCCACTAAGACCCTACGGCCCCTACAGAGGTACACACAGACGCCAGCGGTGTTGGCCTTGGCGCTGTCCTTGCGCAGCGCAAACCAGGGTTCCCTGAATATGTCGTGGCATATGCAAGTCGTACGCTCACCATAGCCGAGACCAATTACACCGTCACCGAAAAGGAATGCCTAGCGATCATCTGGGCCCTTACGAAGTTCCGACCTTATTTGTATGGTCGCCCATTTTATGTCATCACCGACCACCATGCACTCTGCTGGTTGTCATCATTGAAGGATCCATCAGGCCGCCTCGCCCGCTGGGCACTTCGCCTACAGGACTACGATATCCGCGTGCTGTACCGCAAAAGACGCCAGCATGCTGACGCCGACGCACTCTCGCGCTCACCCTTGCCTGACGACAATACCCAAAGCTCAATGTCTCACAATGCCGTTTCTTCCATCGACGTTCACACTATCGCTACTCAACAGCGTAAGGATCAATGGATCGTTTCACTGCTAGACTTGCTCACTGATCCTTCGGTAACACCATCCACTCGCGCGTTGCGTCGTCAAGCCCACCATTTCGCCATTCGCGACGACCTCCTCCACCGACGCAATTACAACGCCGACAGCCGCCAGTGGCTACTAGTATTACCCCGCAGTCTTCGTTCTGAAATATGCGAATCGTTCCACGCTGATCCGCAGTGTGCGCACGCTGGGGTATCGAAAACGTACCACCGCATTCGCCAACGGTACTTTTGGCGAGGCATGTACCGCTACGTGCAGAAGTTCGTTCGCTCCTGCATCGATTGTCAGCGCCGCAAAACTTCAACGCACCAGTCACCAGCAGGTCTGCAACCTTTACCTTGCCCTGACCGGCCGTTTGGGCGCGTTGGCATCGATTTGTATAGTCCACTCCCTCTGACATCGGCTGGTAACCGCTGGGCCATCGTCGCTGTAGACCACCTTACGCGATACGCCGAAACTGCCGCCCTCCCAGCGGCTACAGCGCGCGATGTAGCCTCCTTTCTGCTCCGCCGGTTCATGCTGCGCCACGGTCCACCCCAGGAGCTGCTCAGCGATCGAGGCCGTGTCTTCCTGTCGGAAGTCGTCGAAGCCATCCTCAAAGAGTGCAACGTTGTTCACCGCAAAACTACTGCTTACCACCCGCAGACGAATGGGCTCACGGAACGCTTTAACCGCACGCTCGGCGACATGCTCTCGATGTATGTCGCCGCCGATCACACAAATTGGGATTCCATTCTACCTTTCGTCACCTACGCCTACAATACCGCCCCTCAAAGCACCACTGGTTTCTCACCATTTTTCCTATTGTACGGAAGGCACTCGTCGAACACAATCGACACAATCCTTCCATACAAGCCGGATCGATATGAGTGTGCGCCTATTTCTGCCACAGCCAGACTTGCTGAGGAGTGTCGCAGCTTGCGAAGACCTTTACTACGCAGGACCAAGAGCGGCAGAAAAGCATCCGCGGTGAACCAACACTTCTGCACCCACGTTCCTACCTGGAGCACTCGTATGGCTCTCGGTCCCTACCACTGCAACTGGCCTCTCTTCCAAACTGCTGCCCAAATACGATGGCCCCTACCGTGTCGTCGAACGCACATCCCCGGTCAACTACCTGATTGAACCCATCGACCCATCTTCCGACATGTGCCGTCGAGGTCGCGACATTGTCAACGTGGAGCGCCTCAAGCCCTACCATGACCCGCTCATAGTGACCAGCTGCTAGGTCGCCAGACGGCTCCCTTTTCGTACCCGGGGTAATTGTAGAGAAGCATTGGAACCTTGTAATGGGCCGTCCTCTCCAGCGCCTTCTAGTGGGTCGCCCTCTTCGCCTCTTCTCGGAGAGCACGCCCCTCGTGCTGGTGCTCGTGAGAGTCTGCGCTCCGTCGTGACTGTTGTGCATCGTCGCCGTCAATCCAGCCGTCAATAAACGCCTTTACAGAAGGAAAGAAGTGTTAATTTCAAGGGCTCGTTTTCTTTGTTATACACAATATTAAAGGAAAGTATAGGGGATGTTTTTAGTAATGAATGTAAGGTAATTGTGAAGAAAGAAAAGTGGACGAAAAGATAGCTTGCTGCGGGCAGGGACCGAACCTGCGACCGAACCTGTGACCATTTAAACGCTCTCACGTTTAAATGCACACATATACCCTATAAAGTGGACGGGGTATGGCCGCCACGGTAGCTCAGTTGGTAGAGCATCGGACGCGTTATTCGAAGGTCGCAGGTTCGGTCCCTGCCCGCGGCAAGCTATCTTTTCGTCCACTTTTCTTTCTTCACAATTACCTTACATTTATTACTAAAACATCCCCTATATTTTCCTTGTCATTATTGTCTGTTAGTTCTCATATATATATTAAAATAGGGGTGTTGTACGTCAAGAAAGTGTCAGACGTTGCTTTGCGAAAGGCTCTTTATCAGGCAGGTCTGGCTACCGGCGAGCGCGTGCGACAACAACGGCCACCGATCGTCGTCGTCGTCTTCCGTAACAGCGGAGCGTCTGTCACTAATATTCAGTACAATTATTCCCCGCGAAATAAGGAGCCATCCTGGCGACCTAGGGACCAGTAAACACGGGAGGGTCGTAGCACTGCTTGAGTCTGGACACGTGGACAATTTCCTGGCCACGGCGACGATCGTCAGAAGATGGTTCCACTGGCTCGAAGAGGTAGTTCACCGGTGATGTTTTTTGGAGTATACGATATGGGCCGTGGTACTTGGGGACCAACTTGGTGGAAAGGCCAGGAGTAGCAGAAGGGACACGCAGCCAGACGAGCGAGCCTGGATCGTAGGATGGAGCGTCAGTGGATGCGTCGTGGTGGTGCTTCTGGCGCCCTTGGTCTTGTGTTGTGAATGAGCGTGCCAGTTGGCGGAATTCTTCAGCGTATGTAGCGGCTTGGGATAGAGTCGTGGACTCGGAGGCGTCAGGTCTGTACAAAAGAATGGTGTCCATAGTGCACGAAGGTTCGCGTCCGTAAAGGAGAAAAAAAGGGGAGAACCCAGTAGTGCTTTGAATGGCGGTGTTATAGGCGAACGTAATAAACGGTAGTACTCGGTCCCAATTTGAGTGGTCTGACGAGATGTACATAGACAGCATGTCACCAAGGGTGCGGTTGAAGCGTTCTGTCATTCCATTGGTTTGGGGATGATAGGCACTTGTGGTACGGTGGACCACGCGGCACTCACGCAGCAATGCTGTGATGACGTCGGAGAGGAACACGCGGCCACGATCACTTAGCAACTCTCGAGGTACTCCATGACGTAGGACGAGTTTGTGCAGAATGAAACTGGCAACGTCTTTTGCTGTAGATGAAGGAAGAGGTGAAGTTTCGGCGTACCGCGTGAGGTGGTCGACGGCAACGATGATCCAACGGTTACCGTCTGCAGTGCTCGGAAGGGGACCGTAGATGTCGAGGCCGACGCGGTCGAACGGCCGGGAGGGGCATGGCAAAGGTAATAAGGGCCCGCCGGCGTGTTGAGGAGGAGTCTTACGTCTCTGGCATGTGGAACAAGCCCGAACGTACCGTTGAATAAAACGGTACATACCACGCCAGTAATATCGGAGCCTGATCCGAGAATACGTCTTGAGAAAACCTGCGTGGCCACATTGGGGGTCATCATGGAATGTGGAACGACGAGTAGCCACTGACGGCCACCGGGTGTGTAGTTTCGTCGGTAAAGCACGTCATCGCGAGTGGTGAAGTGCTCGACTTGACGACGCAACGTGCGAGTAGAGGGAGGAGCGGTCCGACCAGCCAGTATGTCCAGAATGGATGCAAGCCACGGGTCCTTGCGCTGCTCAGATGGCATGTCGGCGATGGTGAGGGCAGTGGTATCACAGAGAGGACTTGTGCAGCAGGCAGGGTCAGATGAAAGGAGTGAACGGGAGAGGGCGTCGGCGTCCGAATGTTTGCGGCCGGAGCGATACACCACGCGGATATCGTACTCTTGTAGGCGTAACGCCCATCGGGCGAGGCGACCACTTGGATCCTTTAGTGACGATAACCAGCAAAGGGCGTGGTGGTCAGTCACGATGTCAAAAGGGCGTCCATACACGTAAGGCCGAAATTTCTCTATCGCCCAAATAACAGCCAGGCACTCCTTTTCGGTGACAGAATAGTTGCTTTCGGCTTAACTAAGAGTTCGGTTTGCGTAGGAAACGACGTACTCTTGAAAGCCGTCTTTCCGCTGCGCAAGAATAGCGCCCAGCCCGACACCGCTAGCGTCTGTGTGGATTTCTGTGGGTGCAGATGGGTCATAGTGTCGCAAAATAGGCGGCGTCGTAAGGAGGCGGCGCAGTTCGTTGAAAGCATCGTCACAAGGGGGAGACCACGCCGAAAGATCACTAGAGCCGGCGAGGAGCTTGGTCAAAGGAGCGATGATGGTAGTGAAATTGCGAACGAAGCGCCGGAAATAAGAACAAAGACCAATGAAGCTTCGGAGCTGTTTGATGGTAGTCGGTTTGGGAATCGCTGAAACGGCTGTAAGTTTGGCTGGGTCAGAGAGAATGCCGTCCTTCGAAACCACGTGGCCTAGAATCGTAAGCTTTCGAGCGGCGAAGTGGCACTTCTTCAAGTTCAGTTGCAGTCCCGCGGGGGAGAGGCAAGCGAGAACTTGCTCAAGGCGGGCTAAATGGGTCGAAAAATCGGTGGAAAAGACGACAATGTCGTCTAAGTAACAGAGGCAAATATTCCACTTGAGGCCTCGAAGGATCGTGTCCATCATTCGCTCGAATGTAGCTGGCGCGTTGCACAGGCCGAAGGTCATGACTGTGAATTCGTAGAGCCCGTCGGGCGTGACGAAAGCAGTTTTTTCGCGATCGGCCTCCGCCATGGGTACCTGCCAGTATCCAGAGCGCAGATCTAACGAAGAGAAGAATTCTGCTCCCTGTAGGCAGTCTAAGGCGTCGTCGATGCGCGGCAGAGGATAGACATCCTGGTGGGTGATTCGGTTGAGACGCCGGTAATCCACGCAGCAGAATCTGATGGATCCGTCCTTCTTCTTCACCAGCACAACTGGAGAGGCCCAGGGACTGCTGGATGGTTGGACTATGCCACGTTTGAGCATGTCATCGACCTGGTCACTGATGACACGGCGTTCGGCAGTTGACACACGGTACGGACGCTGCCGCAATGGTGCCTGTTGACCGGTATCAATACGGTGAACAACAGCTGACGCTCGACCTAAGGAAGGCTGGCCGTGGTCGAAGGAGGCTCGAAAACGCTGGAGGAGCTTGACCAGCAGTTCCTGCTGGCCAGGCGTGAGGTGGGAGTCGATAGATTTGCGGAACACGTCCATAGGAACTTCGGTGCCAGTTGCAGGTGTAATGGCACAAGTCGGTAGTGATGGCTTGTCTGGAAGCATTGGGTCTTCGAAAATGCAATCCAAGGTCTCAAGGGTCCCCAGACACTCGCCACGTAGTAGGATATACGGGCAAGCAGAGACGTTGCACGCGTAAAGTGCCGCGGAACCGTTGGAAAAATCGATGATGGCAAATGGGAGGAGCAAGGTTCGGTGGCGCGCACTAGTTATAGATGATTGAAACAGTAGGGTCGAGTTAGTGGCAGCAGGGCAAAGCACAGGCACTAGAACGGCGGACAAAGGCGCGTTGTGGACGTCGGCTGCGGCAAATACTTTAGGCGCACTGCGGTCGTCGAGGTCGGGGCACGGAGTCGTCAATGTCAGTTCAGCACGAGCGCAGTCGACGAGGGCCTGATGGGCAGAAAGGAAATCCCATCCCAGTATGACGTCGTAGGATGAGCGAGGAAGAACGACAAACTTGACGGCATACCAAACATCTTGAATAACAACGCGAGCTGTGCACTGAGCCGTCGGTGATATGTAATGCGAGGTCGCCGTACGCAGGGCAAGATTGGTAAGAGGCGTTGCGACTTTTCTCAAATTGCGGCACAGTTTATCACTAATTACAGAAACGACAGCGGCTGTGTGGACAAGTGCACGTACGGCGACACCTTCTACTTCTATATCGATTTCGTTGGGCGGATAAAGAGGAGGTCTTGAAAAGTTCGACGACAACGCAGCTCTTGCCTCCGGAACTGCGGCTGTCAGTTTTCCTCTCGTGCGGGGCTAGGGCGGCGATGCATCGGGGAAACGGATCGGCGACGGGGCGGTGATGACCGGCGGGGGTCGAAAGGGCGTCCTGGGGAAAACGAGTCGGCGAGAGGAGAAGGAGGTCGTGGGGGAAACTGAGCGGCTTGATTTGTGGAATTCCCACCGTCCTGTGACTGGAGGTTGCGACGGCGTCAGTAGCGTGCTATATGCCCCACAAAACCGCACGCAAAACATATGGGCCGATTGTCGAAGGTACGCCATGGGCTAACAGCAGAAGGTCCGGTGGTCGATGTAGGAAGTGGTACCATGCGTGTGGGCGACGTCGGAGTGTAGAAGGACCCGGTGTCCCGGTAGGTGCTAGAAACAGTTGGGGCCGGTGGTCTGGAAACGATGGCAGCGTACGTCAGCGGTGTGGTGACAGGCGGCGATGGCGGTAGTGCCTGCGCTACTTGTGTCTGAATGACCTGGCGCAGACGTGGGTCTAACGGTGTCACTGGCTCAGGTGTTCGGGCGACAAGGGAAAGTTGACGCGCAACTTCCTCACGGATAAACTGCTTTATATGTGGCAGTAAAATGGTATGATCAGCGGTGACGTCGTTGACAAGGGCGGAAACCTCGGTTGTATCATCGGCTGCACGTCGCGTCGAGATGCGCTTCTTTCGCAACTCGTCGTACGACTGACAGAGTTGGACCACGTCGGCGACAGTCTGAGGATTTCGAGCAACGAGCATCTGGAACGTATCGTCGTCGACGCCTTTCATGATGTGCTTGATTTTGTCGAGTTCGGGGAGAGATGGGTCGACGCGCTTGCAAAGAGACAAGACATCTTCGATGTAGCTTGTAAAGGTCTCGTCCGTGCGCTGGACTCGACTACGCAGACGCTGTTCCGCGCGAAGCCGGCGCACGGCGGGACGACCGAAGACCGCGGCGATGGTTGCCTTAAACGTCGACCAGGTGGTGATTTCACTTTCATGGTTTTTAAACCAGAGGCTGGCCACATCAGCGAGGTAAAAGCGCACGTTCATGAGCTTGTCGCAGTCGTCCCATTTGTTGGAAGCGCTTACTGTTTCGTACTCGACGATCCAATCCTCCACGTCGTGCTCGTCGTAGCCGCGAAATACGGGTGGGTCGCGTTGCCGAGGCACACCAGTACAGAAGACTGTCGTGGTTGCGGTAGCTTGCGAAGGGCCGGGAGCAGTCATGGTGAAAGGCGATGGTAGCGTCCGATTGCGAAGTTCCAGGTTGACGGGGACCCCGGCTCCTCCACCACTTAAAATAGGGGTGTTGTACGTCAAGAAAGGGTCAGACGTTGCTTTGCGAAAGGCTCTTTATCAGGTAGGTCTGGCTACCGGCGAGCGACAACAACGGCCACCGATCGCCGTCGTCGTCTTCCGTAACAGCGGAGAGTCTGTCATTCATATTCAGTACAATATATATATATATATATATATATATATATATATATATATATATATATATATATATATATATATATATATATATATATATATATATATATAACAGTTTTATATATGTATTCTATATATGAGAACTAACATTTCTCATATATGTAGGCTCATGTAGGCTGTAGGCTTCTTTACTGTATTTCGCTTTATAACTACGCGTTCTAAGGCAACACTATCTCGCTTCAAACAGTAAAACGCTTCCTCTTGAATTATCGTAAAATGCCTCCTTCCTTATTTCATTTTTGCCCTTTCGGTAATTACTCGAAGCTAGTTTTCTTCCCCCTAGCTGCCGTCCAGTAATTCCTCTCCGCCTCTCTGACTTTTCGTTAACGTTCTTTGTGGACATATTGCTTACACTACCAGCCGTATATTTACTAGTGAGCCCCCTAGTTCTTTTTCGCCACTGTGTGTCCATGCTCTTCCTATACAAATAAGGGAACACATCTGCCCATCTACCCTCCTTCATATTCCTTAGCCTCTATTCGAACTTCATTTTGCTCTGAGCTTCCCTCACCTCAAAACTTGCCCATCCCATATCGCCCTTTACAGCCTCATTTGTCGTCTTCCCGTGAGCACCCAACGCGAGGCGTCCCACAGTCCCTTGATTCACATCCATTCCCGATTGTACCTCTGACCTCATGCACACCACCGAGTTCCCAAAAGTAAGCCCCGGAACCATTGCACCTTTCCACAGATCTTGAAGCACCTCGTACCTATTGTGTCCCCATAACGCTCTGTGCTTCATTATTGCAGCATTGCTCTTTCCTTTTGCTGCCGAGGCTTTTTCCTGTACCTCTATGTACTCATCACTCTCATTTACCCATACTCCGAGGTACTTGTATTCGCTTACCCTCGGTATTTCTTGCCCCTGTATTGACACCGCCCGATCATTGGAATCATTGAATACCATCGATCCACATCTTGTTACACTAAATCGTAGTCCTATATATAGCTTCATCTTCCCTTCCGCATATATCCGCCAGCCGCTCTATCTCGACTGTCCACAAATAAGACAATATCGTCGGCATAAAATATACCTGGAAGCTTCTGCTCCACCATCGTGCCGACCTGTTTGTGTGACAAATTAAATCCAATGTTGCTACCTTCTAGCGCTTTTTCCATCCTCACCATGTACAGCATGAATAACAGCGGGGACAAAGGACATCCCTGTCTCAGCCCCTTGCTAATCTCAACGTTCTTTTTTGCTACTCATTCCTTCCCATTCTATGCAAACTGTATTTTCTCGGTATAGCTCCCTCAAAAGCTGTATACAATCGTCCCCTATGCCCATTCCTTTCAACATATCCAACAATATTTACTGATTAACGTTGTCATACGCCCCAGTGATGTCTATAAGAGCCACGTACAAGGGCCTGTTTTCTATTTTATATATATATATATATATATATATATATATATATATATATATATATATATATATATATATATATATATATATATATATATATATATATAATATATATATGATATATATATATATATATATATATGTATATATATATATATATATATATATATATATATATATATATATATATATATATATATGCTGAAGAAGCTTTTCCAATGGGCCAAACGTACTTGGGAAGAGAAGAGACACAACTAAGCGGTTGTCTTAATTTTATTTGCCAACGGTTTCGACCGGAGGACCGGTCTTCGTCAGGGCTTATGAGCAAATACAGCGCTATGCGAACATCCAAAATCGTCGAGGTCACTCGACGATTTTGGATGTTCGCATAGCGCTGTATTTGCTCATAAGCCCTGACGAAGACCGGTCCTCCGGTCGAAACCGTTGGCAAATAAAATTAAGGCAACCGCTTAGTTGTGTCTCTTCTATATATATATATATATATATATATATATATATATATATATATATATATATATATATATATATATATATATATATATATATATATATATATATATATATATATATATATAGTTGAAGGAGTGGTTGCCTTTGGTTGCCGTATAAGTATAAGTATGAGAGGTGGCACTTCAAGAAAACTTCATTTATTACGTCGACGTTTCGGTCAGAGCCTGACCTTTCTCAAGACGAAATGTTCGTGCATATTTCCGTGTTTATATGGACATCAAATGAAAGGGGAAGGAGGTGACAGAGAGAGAGAAGGAGCGGGAGGGAGAAAAAGTTTGCTTAGGGCCCATCAGGAGCGAGGAGTACCACGCCACCGCCGACAGCGGAGTGCTTCGCGACAGAGCTTATACTTATGCGGCGGCTATTACTCATCGTTAAAATTCGTCGCTCTATTCTGTCCCGTAGGGTTGGACGAAGAGCCGGCTCGAGTTAAAAACAGCCGGTGTGCGATTCAAACAGGCTGACCGGAGAAAAAAAAGGAAAAAAAAAAGGAAAAAAAGGGGGGGGGGGGTTAAGTGGGTGTCGGTGAGCACTGTTGACGCCGCGTATTGTACTTTTGGGCCATGCCGAAGGAGTCTTGTATACCATCTGACTTGTTGCCGAGCCTGCTCGTTTGTCTGATAAACGACGCCCGCTTCCAAAGCGAGAACGAACACGTTGAGTGACATTAGCGACTTCCGGTCAAGGATCTACAGAACGGGGGAAAAAAAAAAAAATAGAGGTAGGAGCAAGAAGGAAGAGGGAGGGCGCGCTTCCACTTAGATTGATCGATTGCTGCTCTTTCCAAGCGCTGTACAATACAAAGCAGGGGAAGGTAAAAGACGGCACACATGAAAGGGTGAAAAACACTGCAGGTACGATCACCGAAGGCATTGGCTTACACATGCATCTTTGCTGCGTATTTTGTTGGGTTGATGTTAGTTTCATTTAAAGTACTATTTGCGCTTTAAGGCACGTAAAACAGGAAGAGCACCCGGATGTTCATTTATTCCATGTTCAACGGTGTTGAATTTGTGTATTAAGTATGCTTCACGCTGTTCACGTTCTCTCTGAGAGCGGAAAGTTCCTTGGAGTAGTGTTACTTTAATGGAATCGAAACTGTGACCTTCTGACTTAATATGTTTGGAAAGGGGGAGGTTCGGTAGTGTGTTCACATGCGAGCGGTGGTTGTTGAATCTGATTCGAAAAGGTGTATCAGTTTGTCCAACGTATTGTTTAGCGCAGATTCCACATTCTAACAGGTAGACAACGTTTGGGGAGTCGCAGTTAAGGTCACCATGTATGGTGTGTGTAAAATTACCATGCGTACTTTCAGCTATCGTCGTTGTTTGCATGTGCTTGCACACCTGACATCTACTTTTCCCGCAGGGATGGCAGCCAACTTGTCCTGTTCTTTTTGTTTTAGAGTGTACTACATAGTCCCTCACATTTTTCGGGCGTCTGTATACCACCCGCGGCGGGACAGTGAAGAGCTTTTTGAGGCGGTCGCTTTGTTCAATGATATTGAAATGCTTTTGAGAATTTTGTTAACATTCGGCGCGTTACTAGTGAATGTGAGAATTAGGTTGCTTCGTTCCCCTTTACTTTCTTTTTTCTGATTGTGTAGGATTTGGTGGCGGTTCAGATTCGCTGCTTTTTGTATTGCGTCGTCGATGATTGGAGGTGGATAATGCTGCTTTATAAGGACGTTACGTAGACGGTCCGTGTTCTCTTTGAAGTCCTTTGTCTCAGAGCATATTCTCCTAAATCGGTGTGCCTGGGAGTATGGGATGCTGGTTTTGCAATGCCGCGGATGACAGCTCTTGAAGTGGAGGTATTGTTGCGCGTCTGTAGGCTTCCTGTAAACACTAGTTACCAGTTTACCCCCTTCCACCCTTACGTTAACATCAAGAAAGTTAATTTCAGTTCTAGAATAAGTATGCGTGAAAGAAATGTTTTTATGAACGTTGTTAAATGCATCAATAAATTTAATTAGTTGTAATTAAATTTATTGATGCATTTAACAACGTTCATAAAAACATTTCTTTCACGCATACTTATTCTAGAACTGAAATTAACTTTCTTGATGTTAACGTAAGGGTGGAAGGGGGTAAACTGGTAACTAGTGTTTACAGGAAGCCTACAGACGCGCAACAATACCTCCACTTCAAGAGCTGTCATCCGCGGCATTGCAAAACCAGCATCCCATACTCCCAGGCACACCGATTTAGGAGAATATGCTCTGAGACAAAGGACTTCAAAGAGAACACGGACCGTCTACGTAACGTCCTTATAAAGCAGCATTATCCACCTCCAATCATCGACGACGCAATACAAAAAGCAGCGAATCTGAACCGCCACCAAATCCTACACAATCAGAAAAAAGAAAGTAAAGGGGAACGAAGCAACCTAATTCTCACATTCACTAGTAACGCGCCGAATGTTAACAAAATTCTCAAAAAGCATTTCAATATCATTGAACAAAGCGACCGCCTCAAAAAGCTCTTCACTGTCCCGCCGCGGGTGGTATACAGACGCCCGAAAAATGTGAGGGACTATGTAGTACACTCTAAAACGAAAAGAACAGGACAAGTTGGCTGCCATCCCTGCGGGAAAAGTAGATGTCAGGTGTGCAAGCACATGCAAACAACGACGATAGCTGAAAGTACGCATGGTAATTTTACACACACCATACATGGTGACCTTAACTGCGACTCCCCAAACGTTGTCTACCTGTTAGAATGTGGAATCTGCGCTAAACAATACGTTGGACAAACTGATACACCTTTTCGAATCAGATTCAACAACCACCGCTCGCATGTGAACACACTACCGAACCTCCCCCTTTCCAAACATATTAAGTCAGAAGGTCACAGTTTCGATTCCATTAAAGTAACACTACTCCAAGGAACTTTCCGCTCTCAGAGAGAACGTGAACAGCGTGAAGCATACTTAATACACAAATTCAACACCGTTGAACATGGAATAAATGAACATCCGGGTGCTCTTCCTGTTTTACGTGCCTTAAAGCGCAAATAGTACTTTAAATGAAACTAACATCAACCCAACAAAATACGCAGCAAAGATGCATGTGTAAGCCAATGCCTTCGGTGATCGTACCTGCAGTGTTTTTCACCCTTTCATGTGTGCCGTCTTTTACCTTCCCCTGCTTTGTATTGTACAGCGCTTGGAAAGAGCAGCAATCGATCAATCTAAGTGGAAGCGCGCCCTCCCTCTTCCTTCTTGCTCCTACCTCTATTTTTTTTTTCCCCCGTTCTGTAGATCCTTGACCGGAAGTCGCTAATGTCACTCAACGTGTTCGTTCTCGCTTTGGAAGCGGGCGTCGTTTATCAGACAAACGAGCAGGCTCGGCAACAAGTCAGATGGTATACAAGACTCCTTCGGCATGGCCCAAAAGTACAATACGCGGCGTCAACAGTGCTCACCGACACCCACTTAACCCCCCCCCTTTTTTTCCTTTTTTTTTTCCTTTTTTTTCTCCGGTCAGCCTGTTTGAATCGCACACCGGCTGTTTTTAACTCGAGCCGGCTCTTCGTCCAACCCTACGGGACAGAATAGAGCGACGAATTTTAACGATGAGTAATAGCCGCCGCATAAGTATAAGCTCTGTCGCGAAGCACTCCGCTGTCGGCGGTGGCGTGGTACTCCTCGCTCCTGATGGGCCCTAAGCAAACTTTTTCTCCCTCCCGCTCCTTCTCTCTCTCTGTCACCTCCTTCCCCTTTCATTTGATGTCCATATAAACACGGAAATATGCACGAACATTTCGTCTTGAGAAAGGTCAGGCTCTGACCGAAACGTCGACGTAATAAATGAAGTTTTCTTGAAGTGCCACCTCTCATACTTATATATATATATATATATATATATATATATATATATATATATATATATATATATATATATATATATACACTGAGTAAGAACAAATAGGTTATCGTCTAACCACCTGTCGACTCGAAATACACTCTGAAGTTCTCCCAAAATATCGTTATGTTCTGTCCACGTTTCTATTTTTAATTTTACTGCCTGCATCGCCAACCTGTATAGCGCCGATGTAATGGTTAGCGGTCTATACGAGCGAATGTGTTAACCTTTTCTCCCTTGCCTTTATAGACTAAGTTCATCCTACTTTTTCGCCAACTGTCCGGTATATGCCGGACAGTTGGTATAGCGGTCGCGCGCGCCTCCTATCTTGACGGGGTTCAGCAGACGGCTCATACCTTCGTGCCTGGCGCTTTCTGCCCCCTCAGTTTGCGTTGAAACGATAGACAACACGTATTGATTGACTCGTTCGTGCAGTACCAAGGCTTGTTGCTAGACGGCGCGACGTGCCGGTTTTTGTGGCTTTTTGAATGCAGTTCAAAACTACTAATGTTATTCTAACTGTGAAAAGAATGCTTGATTCTGTCATCATAATTCACTGTCTTTGCAGTTACGCCAGTGTCTTGTGAGTTGTGACCAAGGAGGTTTAAAATTTGGTTGTGACACGTTCTGTCCGGTTGTCAGTCTCTTTAACATGTCCAGCGCGCTAAGACGGCGACAGAAGATGGAGGCGTACGCCCGTCTTAGCGCGCTAAATGTTTTATATGCATCGTCACCAGCCAGCCCAACTTGCAGCATTTGTATAGTTAAGTTGCTCACATCGAACTAAACCTATACCCGAGACGAAACGTTCCCTGCTCCCTGAAGTTACGTGTTGGCCCAACACGGCTAGGAAAAAAAAAGCAAGCGATTTCGTTTACCAAGATTGGTAGTGTGACGATGCTGTCTAGCTTTTCTTTCCCTTCCTATTGGTCATGAAGTATTTAGTGAGAAAGAGGGGAAACACATAAAAAGCAGCTGTTGCCAATGTTAGTACGCCAGTGTTTCGACGTTGCCATGGCGACGTCGTCTTTTGTGATCTGCGCTGGTGATCTTTAAGTATACGGAATGGGAAGCAGCAATAAGGCTTCAAACATATTGCACGACAATTCTTCGGCCTTGCCTCTTCCTTGCAGAACTTACGACAGGTGTCTGCCCTCGATGCGGCGAGTGGCATGACGTCATTCCTTTTCACCGACTGAAACGCTTATCGTACTCAAGGAAATGTGACAGGAACTTCCCAAACTTGCTTCCCCCATTGGACAGCCGGAAGTTAATTGGTAAAGTTGAAGATTGGGCGTGTTGGTGCGGCACACCGGATAGAGGATTGCACTATACAGTGACTGCACACTAAACACAGGAACTTCGCGCGCGTATTTTTTGTTTGTGCATTTGTGGTGCGTGCGCGCGCGTGTGCGTGTTGCCAATGCTGCGCAGTTCACCATCCGTGAGTTCATCGGTCAGATGATTTGCGGGAACCCGCTGTACTGCACATCACATGACTATTCGCATCTGCACATCACATGACTATTCGGCACAACTCGACCACTTTCCGAATGCCTTCAAATGCCTACAGCCGTTTGCATGAAACCAAAATACACTGCGTCAGGCAACCAATAATAATAATTCTTGGGGTTTCAAGTCCTCCCCTAGTCACCTAAGAGGGGGGGGGGGCGCAAAATATGCCCCAAACATTAACCCCCCTAGTCACCTAAGAGGGGGGAGGCGCAAAATGTGCCTTGTACATTGACTTCGTAGGGGGGCGGGCGCTACGATGAGCCTTCGCACCCCCCCCCCCCTTGACCGGGAACCCTGCGCACGCCTATGATTCTAGGATAGTTTAAAACGACCATTGTTACAGTGTAGACGTTCCTTTCTCCGCGGCCCGGTTGAGGTGCCCACCGCGAAGCGAAGCCTTATAGAATGAGAAAAGCGATGCGAACTGAGCCCAATTACGCTATCGCGTTCCACTCTTGAAGGCGAAGCTCAAGCCTCCTCAAAGCTTTAACTTACAATAGCACGCTGAAACACGGTACACTAGGCCGACCATTCTGCACTTTTCGTTCTCAATTGTAAGAACTGTCTTCCCTTGTCTCTCACCAAGAAGTTCTCGGCCTAAACATAGAAAATTGTCTATGGAAAAGAAAATTTGTCAGATTGAGCCTTTTCTGGCCTTTTTGCATGCATTTATCGGACACCTTAGATGGAGCAATAAATCACGAACGTCGACACTTCCTCTGAAGGGAGGGAGGGGGGGGGGTCGCGTTTTGCAGCTGAGCCCCAACTACCACTTACATGGGGTTGCAACGCAAACACCCACAAAGAGAAAGAAAAAAAGCCCAGCTGTCTCACTGCACCTGACGTCCATTCCAACGGTGCTCAGAGTAAACAGGAAGAAGCGAAATCACAGAGTAATCTCAGCTTCACGAAAGAAGAAGGAAAGCGAGACGCGCTGCCAAAACTCGCCGCTGCTTGGCTGTCGGTCAAAATGACAGCGTCCGCACAAAAAGCAACTCGAAAAACGACTTATTTGTTCCGCAGTCATACACGCTCTGATTCTGTCCTCGTCCCTGTTTTCCTCCTCTTCTTCGTGTTCTATTTCTCGTTCTTTCTCTTCATATTGTTCCTGCAGTTGTTATTCTACTTCTTGTTTATAATGTAAGAAATACAAAGAATGGCTCGCTGTGATATATATATACATATATATATATATATATATATATATATATATATATATATATATATATATATATATATATATATATATATATATATATATATATATATATATATATATATATATATATGTATATATACACAGAGAGAGAGAGCGACATCCTGAAACATCCAAAGAAAAGGTGGCACGTGTCTGCACCGGTCAACTTTGCTTTTAGTTTTGCGGTGCCGGCTCGCCATTTTCAGAAACGGTTTAAATGTCATAACGTCCGGCTGGAATGGTTATTTCGGCTCGCACTGCATTGAGCGGGTGGAGGTGATATTCGATGAGGCTTTTCGAGCGGTGTGGCTATGGGCCGAACACGTGTCCATTCTCAGCGCACTTACAGAATATGGTACTTTGTTCCAGCCCTGCGGTCGTATGGTTTTCTCTCCCGCGTTTCCGTCCCTGGAACTTCGCTCGAAAACAATGGAGCAGTTGCGGATGAAGATCAAAAGCGGTCACCACGTGCGGATTCACAAAACAAGAAAGAAGCTTCGTTCGAAGTTTTCAGGTGCGTCCGCTTCGTTGTACACTCTAAGGAAAAAAAAAAGAGAAAGTCACGCCACCCCTTATGCGTTCGCCTAAGATAACTCGAAGGCGATAGTCATTTTCTTCGTCTTCTTCTTCTTCTCAATCGATTGTATTGATACCAGTTTTTCTATTAAAAGTTACAGTTTCGCCGCAAGGGCGAAACAATGAATGCGATAGTAACAAATTGGAATGTAATAGTACGAAGTAAGGCTAGAAGCTAACTCTTTTGGATCCCGCCCGCCATGGAGTTCTCGTGGTAATGGTGCTCGACTGCTGACCCGAAGGTCGCGTGATCGAATTCCGGCAGCAGCGGCCGCATTTCGTTGTAGGCGAAATGCTATACACCCGTTTACATAGATTTAGGTGCACGTTAAATAACACCAGATGAATGAAATTTCCGGAGCCCTCCATTACGGCTTCCCTGATAATCATATAGGAGTTCTGGGGCGTAAAAACCTGAAGGATTATTATAACTCTTCCGGATCCTACCTCATCCAAAGAAAGACGGGCGAAGCGTTCCCTCCCTGTTTGGGGAGCCATCGACGACAGGCCTCGCACGCCGAATGAAGTTACTGCACGCGCCCTCCGTGCTACGGAGATGACCGGCTCGTTTTATCTCTGCTTCAGTCGCTTCCGTCCCAAGCGCTCGCGGGCTTTTACTCGCGCGTAGAACATACGATGCGCGACGGTGTTATCGATTTGGACTTTATACGGAACATGACGGCGACGGCGAAAACCCACCGAGAGTGTCCATATAATTGGTATCGAAATGAGAAGTTGATAACTCTATCGATACGCTCCAATATATAACATACATCCAACACTGGTGTAATAAGCTTATGACTTCTTACATGACTTTCTTTCAATTCTCTTTGTCGCGAAACAAGGACTGCCTAGAAGACTGACTTATTTGCTGTTGCGTGCATTCTGCCTTTCAAGACCTAAGGTATATATATTTTTTTGCAGTACTAAGTATTTGTTCTCTTTAACACTTCCTTCGCAGCGTTCCCAAAAGATCTAATTACTCACAAGATCGTCGTTTCTCCAGCTGCGATGAGGCGGAGGTTGAAAAGGCAAGGAAGGCGGGGTAAGGGGGGAGGGGGTGTATGAGAAAGATCAGCGATGCTTCGATACCATCCTTCTTATTAGGAGAGCACGCACACGCGAGGGACTTCTCGTGATAATGATATTCAAGCTTAACTCGGGGTGTTTACATAGGCCCTCAGCCTTTCCTGGAAACCCAGGGCACGTATTCCAGGGCCTGCTTTGCATGAACAAGAAGCGCAAGAGAAGGATCGTGAATAGGTTTCTCAGAATGCCTATTAGCTTAATGAACTTTTCTGAGCCTCTTGTGTCGCTGTATACAACAGTATCATCTTTCTTTCGCGCGCGCGTGCGTTTGTGTCGCGAGTGTGTGCGTGTGTGTGTGTTTGTGTGTGTGTTTGTGTGTGCGCGCTTTCAGCAGAAACGAAAACAAAGAAATGCATAAGAAGTGAGCACTACAACTGGCTGATCGATCGATATCGTTCTCAATTAGGGTCATTTCGAAAGGAACGCTTTCTCGATCTCGTCTTTCCTGTGTGCGGTCTATGGAGAGAAAAACACGGTACTCTTGATGTCACCCGTACTTCGCGGGGCGCTCTCCTACGCAATTTTCCCGCGATTTCTCTTGCGTCATGCGTTCTTTTACTCAGGAAGGTAAATACATCTAATGAATAGCCATTATTTTGTTTTTTTTTTATTATTTTTCATAGAATGTATGACGGCAGACGCGCCATTCCAAAATTCACTTGAAAAGAGAGTTTTGGGATAGGAGGGCTACACACGCGTTGGTGCATAGCTAAGTGACTGGCTAAACGGAAAGGCGGATTTCCGAAAAATTATTTAGGATTATTTATTTTAAAAATTGCTACTGTAATAACTCGCAATAGTACATTCGCGTCTTTCTGGTACCCTTATGTTGACGTAACCTCGAAATTGCTCATTAGTCGCTGCTCAACGCGTGTGTTGATTAAACATGCTTTGAACATGAAGCCACAACTTCCAGGAATCTTGCAACGCACCATTAAACGCATTATATCGAGTATAGGAATCTTGCAAGTGCTGGACGGGAGGGGGGAAGGCGGGGATGGATAGATTGTAGCTTTGGAACGAACGGTCTGCCCTCTTTTTCCCACGGAGAACTCAGAAGGGCCCCACCGCCTAACCACGACGTCATCACGTTGTGGTCACGTGGTGGGTTCTCCTTGCTGTGACAGGTGAATTCGCTCCCCGTGTGAAAAAATTGGAGGATGCTTGAGCTTCGCTTTCAAGAGTAAAACGCGATATCGTAATCGGGCCCCGTACGAATCTTCTTCAACCGTGCCCAAGGAAGGGAACGTTCGTGCACGTAAAACTGGCCGTTTCAAACCATCCTAGACTATCTACTGCAAGTGCAGTGACGATGTGCCCACTACGCCGTAATTCTTTCTTTTTCAAATTTGCGAAGTACCCACTACGTGTCCGTAAGCTACCGCGTGCACCTGCACACTTTGTAATGGGTGGGCCTTTAGAACACCCACTCGTTGCGCATTTCACATGTTTTGAAGCCTTCTGGTGCGATTCTACAATTTTGCCAGGCATTAGTACATGCGTTACGGAGACCCCTCCCACTACATGACACATTTATAGCGTATTTGTACGAAGCAGTTACAAGCACTGGCGTGGCTCCGTGGTAGAACACCTGCTTGTCGGCAGAAAACCTGGTCTCCATTCTCCCTCGGGCCGGAAATTTATTATTATTTATTTATTTGCATCTATCTCGAATTTTCCCTCACGGACAACGCCGATTTGTTGCTCACAACCAACGACGCCGACACCGACGTTGACACCGGAATTTCTGCGAAACGAGCTCTTGAACGCTATAACATTTATATCCCACGAGAAGCAACAGTGGGGCTATGACATATACCGTAGCGGATGGGGCGAAGAACGTTTATAGCGAGCACTCTTATGGAGCACAACAGCCGATTTCGGTGGCGTAGTTGTCCGCTGCCGAAGGTGTCCGTAACCGCTATCGCTCGAAATGAGAAAAAAACTAAAGTAATAATAGAATATCCAGGATCCGATGGTATTTGAACCCAGGCCCTCTGAGTGGAAGGCAAGTATTCTACCATAGAGCCAGGCTTGCAACTCCTTCGCAAAAAGACCCCATACAGGCGTCATGTCGGGCAAGGAATCACGTTAGCAGGTGTAACATAGCGTTGTTGAAAAGTAAAGCGACAACCAGGCCTCACAAAATGCGAATTGCGCAACGAGTGTGGGGTTTAAAGCTTCCCACGTACTACAAAGGGCTCAACCATAATTCCTAATCGTTATCAGCCACAGCACAAAGTGCACATAATGCCTTACTGATATGTAGTGGATACCACGCTTCCCCGCAGAATGTCGAATAAAGGCATAGTGATTGTTTGCTTACATCGCAAAAATTAGGAGGATTTATGGCGTAGTGGGCGCCTTGGAAGGGTACTTGTATTAGTTGCCCCAAGAGTGTTGTTTGCAACGGTCTCCAGAAAGGCCGCTCTTCCAGCTTTCGCTGTGGCTGTGCTGCGTGTTCCACCCAGGTCTGGCGTTTTAACAGCGAAGCCGTTTAGCAAATCGTTCCTTGTCCGGCGAACCAAAAAACTACCACCATCATAAACGGGTATGTGCCACAGAAATTTGGTAAATCGCACTACTCACCACTGGCCCACTAAAAATGAAGAAGGCAACAGTTAGCCCAACAAATCGCTGCGAAACGACGGCGGCGGGCTAAGACCCCGAGTACGTATACGACGAGAGAATACCAGGAAACGGGAAAGGCAACGGCGGCTGCGAGAACACCCCGAAACGATAGAACGACTACGCCAACGACGGCTTGCCCGTAGATATATGAGAGGTGTAACCGCCTGGTTTCGGAGCAAGGTTGTGTATCTGTAGTTTGGACATCCCTGTCGTGTCTCTGACTGTCTGTGGTTTAACACAAACCTCTCTGCGCTGAGAATCGACGTACAAACAACGAAGCCTCACCAAGCTAAAGCCTAGCAACAGTCCAGAAGCAACCTAGAAACAACCTCAATCACCTAGCTAAAGACTAGGAACAACCTAGAAGCAACCAGATTAGTCTTCATAATCGTTCTGTTTTGCTGTTTCAAGTCTTGCGCGGCTTAGTGCAAGCTCAGCCAATTTTGTTTCTTTTTTTTACAGGTTTTTCAGTGACATTGTCATAAAGGTTGTTCCACAACTAACTTCCAAGACATTACGCTCGAACCTCACCGATTCTATTCTTAGAAATTATGTCAGTCATTTCAATGTTCTCTTTGCCCTCGTAACGTATATTGAAAGACAAAATTTTTTCTGTCCCTTACAGTGAATTGAAGACTGCCGTATATGGTCGAAACTTGGGTTGCCGAAAAATTACACCATCTCCCGCTAAATGGGACAATGAGGCGATGCGAAAACGTGCACGACTACGCTAAAATACGATATTAGTCACCTTGCTCAGAAAAAATCAGGAAGGGGCGAAACACGTGGGAAAGGGTGTTTCAGCTCCTCTAACGTGAAACCTGTGGAGGGGCGAAACATGCATCAAAATTACTGCTAATGGGCAATGAGAGACAGAAGAAAGATTAGACACAGAGACCCGCAGTCCGCTTTTAGCCCTTTAATGCCTGAATTATGAAAGCGCCGAAGAAAAAATTTGTTTTTCATTTTTCAGCTTTAAATAGCACCCTTAACTTTAATCACCAGTTGTATTATCCAAAATGCAACGTTAATGCATACTTTTAGGTATGTCGCGAATTCGCGACAACCGGCACTTAATCCAATAGTAGCTCAATATGTTCAATGCAACGCAACAGGGGCGTAGCCAAGGGGGGGGGTGGGGGGTTCAAACCCCACCCCCCCCCCCCGAAATTTTTCAGTTTTGCTTGCGTATATAGGCACGCACACATACAAACACACGCACGAACATACATAAAGTATGGTTGAACCCCCCCCCCCCCCCCCCCCGAAAAAAATTTCTGGCTACGCCCCTGCAACGCAAGTATGACATCGCCGCATCAATGAAGCGGATCTCTTCAGGGCGACGTAAGTTGGCGTCGTCATTTTTGGTAAATGCAAGTTTGACATTATTTCCTCCTACCAATCACGGGACATCGTGTCGGCCACCCTGTGTGCCCTAGACTCCGCCGCCCGGTAAAGCCGACTTCTTGGGAGCCGACAGAATGACACGAAGGTGACGCCACCGAGAAATAGATCTAGCTCACCACGAGACTGAGCCAGTCCTTTGTTCGGATTTTTCTGCGTCGTAAATAGATTGCTCTGCTGAACGATGTGTTCCGTGAAAGTGTCATAAAAATTCCTTGAAATATTCAATAGGAGCTCGGACAGTGTCACATTGAGGTCGAGCTGTTTTCTAGTGTGGCACTTCCCGCTGTTCTTGACAGTCTTTTTTTTCCACCGCACTGCATGTTTTGGAGAGGCACTAGCTTGGATGGTCTACCACATCTTCGTCTTCATCCTCACTGCTCGGTGAAGACACTCGTGCTTGTGCATGAGGATCGACATCGTCGTCTTCGCTGTCATTGAGACAGCTGTCGTCACTTTTATCTTCAGGTGGCAAGCGCATGCGAAGCCTTTTTTCCCCATAAAATGAGTGGAAGTCCATCATGAACTTGTCATACCAGCAGGCATCACTGACTGACTCAAATGCCGGATGTCGCGAATTCGCGACATACCACAGAAGCGAGGATTGCGCAGGAAATAACGTACTTCAAAACAACGTGACATGTCGTGTGCAACCTCTTGTATGGGTGCACATCGCAAAAATTTTATAGGAGATGGAACTTACGTTCTCGCGCAGAAAACAACGAAGAAGTGAGAGCTGTTGCACGTGCTTCGCGCTCTCCGGCAACTGATACACAACACTGGGTTCCAGTTTGTAATACCTTACATGCAATGGCGCTAGATGTCTCGTGCTGAAAGCTACCTTCGCCGCAAATACGTGACAGCCGCCGGTGAAGGCATCAACGCGTTTCGTCTGTTAATAAATCGGCGTTTTTCGGTATGTCGCGAATGCGCGACAACCGGCAGTAAAGGGTTAGTTAACGTGCACGCTGCGAATCTTTATTGTTCAACTACGCACAAGAAAAATCTCCCGCCGGCACTACACTGCAGGTCAAGAACCAGTGCCTATATATTCGGGTGCCCCGTGAACGGTTGTGCCGCGCGAGCAGTCGATTTTTTTATCAATAAACTCGCTAGCAGACGCTGCCTGCGTCGGCGTTGTCTCTCGCAGGCGAGGGCGCGTTCTCGCTCCTTGCGAGCTGGTACTTCAGCGTTCATCGCAGAAAGAGCGTTTCCATAGTCAACGCGCGCTGTTCGATCTCTCTCGCCAGACGGTGAGCGCTGAGGCGGTGGCACCCTCTCTTGCGCTGAAGCAAATGGACCGTCACGACAGCAGACGGCGGTGCCCGCTGAGACCCTAAGGTGCTTCGCCCCTAAAAGAAATTATAACAATAGAATACAAACGACTAGCTATGTGTGTTGTTCCATGACTTAAATTGTGCGGTTTTACGTGCCTAAACCACGATATGGCTATAAGATGTGAAAGGAATCATTGAGAACCTCCCGTTTGTAGCACACGAACTTATGTGAGCACGTAGTTTATCCTACAGCCAAATGAATTCCGCGGAATCCCGAGAGATGGCGGAATTCGGCAGAACTGATTGGGCTATCAGATAAGCTGCAGTGGCACACTCCGATTGGTCGGTTAGAGATGCACGTAAACCTAGGTACACCAGCTTTTTCCACGCATGGCAATAAACTGACTACACTAGTGACGACAGACTACAGGAGCTCACTTTCCTCCCTGATGTCAAACGTTGATTTCGTCGTCACCATTCATCCCTCGACGGCACCATTGATTTTGCATCATCGCCCGAGGAAGCAAGCACTCTGCGTATGTTCAGAAAGCTTTTCACATACGCAGCTTCTGACTCGGTTCCACATAGGGCAAGTATTTGTGTTCTTATGACTGCGGAAACTACAGGTCGTCTGTGACATCTCCTGTGATTTTCAATCAGAGGGCGGAATGGAAGGACGCCATAGAGAAGTAACAAGTAAACGTCGCACTGTTAATTGTGGCGTCCCGCAAGACAGTGTCCTGTCGCCCCTTCTCTTCAACAGCGTACTCACTGGAATTCCAAGCCAGTCGCCTCAAGAACGTGGCTTTCCAATAGGCACAGAAATTTATGTCGATGACATCGCACTATGGGTCAGCGGTGTGTCGCACAGTGGTCCACGTCTTCGTGGGATATTGCAGGAAGCTCTGAATGCAACTTCAGAATACTTGGTGGATGTTGGCCTGCAGATTCCGCCTGCGATGTCAGCCGGAATCGCTTACCATCCTAGGCAACGCGCTCGTCGAAGCACGAGCGGGCTGTACTTCGAAGGGACACCGATACAACGGGTACAGCAACACCGCTGCCTGCTATCATCGATGATCATCTTCTTTGGCGCCCTGCTGTTACCTCTGTGCTGCGTAAATCGAATTCGCCGTCCCTGCTCAAGTATGTGGCCGCCTTCAGTGGTAGGGGAAATGCATTCGGCCAGAGGACTGCGCTACAGCCGAACTTTTCTTTAAGTTACCTTTCTTAACCTCACCACCACCTTGCGAGATTCCACATAACTGATTTGTAATAATATGTGTCCATGTGCCTCCAGTCGTCGATGAATTCGGTCTCGCACTGCCAACTGCTCGCTTCCTGGTCAGCTCAATAACAGAGCAACCGCCTCTGAAATGCGGTTGCTCTACCATTGACATCCCCGACCATGACGAATTTTTCAGCAACAAGCTTTCTTTCTTAGAAATCTGTATGAATATATTTGTGCTTTCGTCCTACAAACGGGTCAACTTCCCTTTCTTAACCCTCCGCAACCCTGCGGGATTCCGCAGAACTTAGTTGCAAGGGGAAAGAGAAGAAGCAGATGCGTTTCGCCTTCAAGACGCCACAAGCGAACGCATAAGGAAGTGTGCGACTTTTTGAATCAAGCGGAGGAGTCATTCAGTGCGCTTGGTGAGCAGTAAACCTGCGCTGTGGCAACCTCCGTAAGCCCGCTGAATGACCTTCCGCTGCTCAGCATGAATGATCGCGACGTATTGCCACGAGTCAATCGGGCCAGGTCCTCCTTCATTTCGTCTGGCCTGGCTACTTGTCCAGGCAGTAGTAGTGGCAAGTAAAGCTGCTACGGGTGCTAGTTGGTACGACTTCATCACCCTGTGTGCGCCTTTTAGGGGCGAAGCACGAGTCACCTTAGGGTCTCAGAGTGTCGGCCTGCATCGTCGTCTGCTGTCACGACGGTCCATTTGCTTGAGCGCAAGAGAGGGCGCCACAGCCTCAGCGCTCACCGTGTGGCAAGAGAGAGCGAATGGCGTGCGTTGACTATGGAAGCTCTCTTTCTGCGATGAACGCTGAACGACCTGTTCGAAAGGAACGAGAACGCGCCCTCGCCCGCGAGAGACGACGTCGACGCAGTCAGTGTCAGCTAGCGAGTTTCTTGATTGAAAAAAAAAATGACTGCGCGCGCTGCACATGCGTTCACAGGCCACCCCGCATATATAGGCACTGGATCTTGACCTGCAACGTAGTGCCCGTGGGATATTTCTCTTCTCCGTAGTTGAACAATAAAGATTCCCAGCGTGCACGTTAACTAAAAGCGGACTGCGCGTCTCTGTGTTTAATCTTTCCTCTGTCCCTCACTGCCTGTTAGCAATGATCTTGCTTTGGTAAACACCGGCACATACTGCATGCTTCGCCCCTCCACATGTGTCACGTTAGTGGAGCTGAAACACCCTTCCCTACATGCATCGCCCCTCCCCAGTTTTTTTTAGCGGAGAGGTGTTATGCACGAGGTTTGCCGTGTGTCGTAAATAGAAATTTATCATCATCATGAACCGGTGCTCGTCATCTTCGTCCCCTTCTTCAACTTCTTCCTCTTATGCTTCGCTCCCACAACACGTGCACCGATTTGTTCGGCGTGGGATGCGATAACTCTGATGGGCGAGAGAACGAGTACAGAAAGAGAGAGAGAAAGAAAGAGATAGAAAGAAAGAGAGAAATTCTTGGCGAGGTGAGATTCGAACCCGCGTACCCATGATCCGAAAGAGAGAGTTGTAGCCACTCGGCTAGCCAGGCACGCTAGCAGAGCTTTGCATAGGCTTGTATAGTATAGTACAGCAATTGTGTGGGAAATGAAGCGAGGGTGAAGAGGAGGGGTAGACGAGTACTGAGAGAGAGAGAAAGAAATAGATAGAAAGAGCGAGAGAAATGAACGGAAAAACTGAGAAAGAAATAGAGAGAAAGAGATTGAAAGAAACAGACAAAAAGAGAGCAAGCACGGCCACGTATAGTATAGTATAGCAAGGGGTGCGAAAGAGGGAGGTGAGAGGGTAAGCGAATAGCCAAACTAGGACCAGCTAGATGCCGACCAGCTCTGCTGTGACCCAGCCTTGCGAGACTTAGTGCAAGTTGCGCTAACTTTTTTTTGCAGTTGTCTTTCTGTGAAGTTCCTGGCAGCATGAGAAGTCTCAATATAGCAGTGGCGTACTCGCTGAACTTTTACGGACCCGAAAGTCGCGGGTTCGATACCGCGGCCGCGATGGTTGAATTGCCATGCATGCGCAATGCTAGGGAGTCCCCTGCATGCTTTGCGATGTCAGTGCACTTTAAAGAACATCATATGGTCGAAATTTCAGGAGCCCTCCACTACGACATCCTTCATAATCACAGCGCGTATGATGGACAACGCTTGTCTGCTAATACGCCAACACCCCATAAAGCAGCACCAGCGTGTTACATCTTGGGCGTCCAAGATGTAATACTTTCAAACCCCTTCAAGATGGATTTATTGTTAAAAGGACCGGAAGAGATTACATCGATCATATAAAATCTAGTTGTACCTGCACTAGTTCAAAAGTTATCTACATAATCGAATGTTCGTATTGTCACAAAAACGGTTTAGAGGGTTTCATTGCTTACTAACACAGGCCCTGGACCGCTTCCGGTTTCCTGCGCTGGCGTAGGCTAGCAGGATTGGCGGCGAACGAAAGCCTTGGCGAGTAGCCCGTATAGTTTCAATACTTTGCTCCCTGTGTCTTGCAAAATATTTGAATTAAACATTGTCACGAGCGGAGAAGGGCAGCAAACGACGAAGACGAAGTGCTGAGCGGAACGCGCTTGGACTGCAGCAGCGTTGTATGCTTTTACTGTCAAATACACCCTGTGTATATAGTTTCTTCCCCGTAACATCTTTGGTGGAAGGTGCGGGGTACGACTCGCTATAAAGCACCAGGAACTGGATCTTCGCAGCGAACGGCGCGTTGCAGCTGCCACGATGACGGACCAAGCGACCCAGTGTGAACAAGATCCGTCAGGCCCACAGCCGATCGTTGTGGTGCACCCCCGTGATCCTGGCACGTTCAACGGCACAAGTGGCGTGGACGTCGACGACTGGCTGGCTCTGTATGAGCGCGTCAGCAGCAGCAACCACTGGGACCCAACGCTGATGCTGGCCAACATCCTCTTCTACTTACGTGGCACTGCAAAACTCTGGTATGAGACGCATGAAGAAGAGTTGACAAGTTGGAATGTCTGCAAGCAAAAATTACGCGATTTATTTGGGAAGCCTATCGGACGACAAGAAGCTGCAAGGAAAGAGCTCGCAACTCGTGTCCAGACTTCCACAGAGCCTTACATCGCGTACATCCAGGACGTGTTGGCTTTGTGCCGCAAGATAGACAAGGACATGCCTGAAGAGGACAAGGTCGGACACATACTAAAGGGAATTGCCGACGACGCCTTTAATTTTCTGCTGTGCAAGGATTGCTCGACTGTGGAGTCAGTCATTGCAGAATGTCGTCGCTTCGAACAGGCAAAAAGTAGGCGCATCATTCACCGGTTTGACCGTCTTCCCAACACGGCGGCTACGTCCTCCTGCGAAGATTTACCCACGCTACATCAACCAGCAGCTCCGGAAAACGTCACCAGGATTGTCCGTCGCGAACTCGAGGCTATGGCTCCTGTTCCTGTTATGTCCAACGACAACACTACCGGAAACAATCTCGCTACTGTTTCATTAATACAGGCCGTGGTGCGCCAAGAGATCGCGAATATGGGCATTTCACCAAACCTCCAAAGTGCCAATGCTACTCCCAACTCGGCTTCTCCAGTCGTTGCTGCTGCTACTCCGACCCTCCCCTCCGCGCCGCGACGAAACCCAGCCGAATGGCGTACACCTGATGATCGGCCCATATGTTTCACGTGCCATCGGATAGGACACATAGCCCGCCATTGCCGCAGCCGTTGGACCTCATCACCTCGACCAAGCTTCTACAATTGGGGATCCCGCTCCGAACGTGCGCCATATGCTCCGTCCTTTCGCGATGAGACAAGTGCGGAACGTTTTTCAGAACATCGAACCAGCCGATGGCCATCGCCCCAGCGTCGCCAGTCCCGCTCGCCCCAACCTCGCCGCTCTCGGTCTCCCTTTGACCGCCACTCGGGAAACTAGCCGGTGCAGCCCCCGGAGGTGACGCTGCATACACGACTTGGACTGAAAAACCTCTCGTTACTCCGGACAAGCGACGTAACCTTCTTGAAATTCTCGTTGATGGTTTACCTGTGACTGCTCTTATAGATACCGGTGCACAAATATCTGTCATGAGCTCAAACCTCCGCCGCCGCCTCCAAAAAGTTCTGACGCCCGCGATTGCTCCTACCGTCCGTATAGCCGATGGGAGTACTCCTGCTGTACTAGGAATGTGCACTGCGCGAATCACAATTTCTGATCATCACACGTCAGTTCTGTTTGCTGTACTAGAAAATTACCCTCATGACCTCATCCTTGGTATTGACTTTCTTACCACACACGCTGCGCTTATCGACTGCTCTGCAGGACTTCTTCGGCTAGAACTCCCTTCGTTCTCAGATACCGCTCCTGCCGGCCCACCTCGTCTACGATCCCTCGAGTTCCTTCGACTTCCGCCGCAAGCCGCAGTTCAAGTCCAGCTCTCGCCATTCCCACCAGTACCCGATGGTGATTATGTTGCTGTCCCGATTCCTGACGTCGCCATGACGCGCAATGTCACGCTGCCCAACGCGGTGGTGACAGTTACAGCCAATCAAACTTCTTTTTCCGTCCTCAATTTTGGCTTCTCGACGCGAGTTCTTCCTCGCGGCATGTCACTTGCACATCTGACACCACTGGCCGACCATACAGTTTCCGCTTTGAGCACAGATGCGCCACCAGATTTTTCAATGCCGTCATTCGCTTCACGTTCCTCTTGCGACCGCTTCACGCCAATGATATCCGAAGAGCTCACTTCAGAGCAAGTCTCTGCTCTCCGCCGCCTCCTCGTCTCCTACCAGGACATCTTTGACTTCGGCGACCGTAATTTGGGCCAGACATCCGTGGTCACCCATCGCATTGATACCGGTGATGCTCGACCCATTCACAGACGGCCATATCGTGTGTCAGCACCGGAGCGTGTTATTATACAACGGGAGGTAGATAAAATGCTTCATAAGGGCACAATCGAACCCTCTTCCAGTCCCTGGTCCTCCCCTGTTGTCCTTGTTAAAAAGAAGGACAATAGCTGGAGATTCTGTGTTGACTACCGCCATCTCAACCATATTACCAAGAAAGATGTGTATCCTCTCCCGCGTATCGACGACGCACTCGATTGCTTGCAAGGCGCCAGATATTTCTCGTCAATCGACCTGCGCTCAGGGTACTGGCAGATCGCTGTGGACGACCAAGACAGAGAGAAGACTGCCTTCGTGACCCCTGATGGACTTTATCAGTTTAAGGTGATGCCGTTTGGCTTGTTTAATGCTCCCGCGACTTTCGAACGCATGATGGACTCTCTCCTTCGCGGCATGAAGTGGTCCATCTGTCTTTGCTACCTGGACGTTGTTATTGTTTTTTCCACCACCTTCGAAGACCACCTTACGCGCCTGTCCACAGTGCTTGATGTTTTCCGACGCGCTAACCTTCAACTTAACTCGTCTAAGTGTCACTTTGGACAACGCCAAATCTGCGTACTCGGCCATCTTGTTGACGCTGCGGGCGTGCAACCAGACCCTGGGAAAGTTCGAGCAGTTCGAGATTTCCCCACTCCCCGCTCGGCCTAGGACGTCCGCAGTTTTCTTGGACTGTGCTCCTACTTCCGTCGCTTTGTCCAGAACTTCGCCGACGTGGCCCGTCCTCTGACCTGCCTACTGAAAAACGACGTCGCGTTCACTTGGGGCCAACAACAAGCGCACGCTTTCTCATCCCTCGTTGCCATCCTCACCAACCCGCCAGTTCTGGCACACTTCGACCCTTCTGCCACTACGGAGCTTCGTACCGATGCCAGTGGCCACGGTATAGGCGCAGAGCTTGCACAACAGCAACAGGGCATGCACCGCGTCGTCGCGTACGCAAGCCGCCTTTTGTCGCCATCGGAACAAAATTATTCGATCACCGAACGAGAGTGCTTAGCTCTCGTCTGGGCTATCACGGAATTCCGACCGTACCTGTATGGCAGACACTTCACGGTTATACAGACCACCATGCGCTTTGCTGGCTCTCCTCGCTCAAGGACCCCACGGGACGCCTCGGTCGCTGGGCGCTACGCTTACAGGAGTACACCTTTTCGGTATCCTACAAATCTGGACAACTTCACAAGGATGCCGACTGCTTGTCTCGGCACCCAGTCGATCCCCCTGAAACGACGGAATATGATCATGAAGCACTCGTTCTCTCCATTACAGACTTCGTCAACATGGCTGCTGAGCAACGCCGCGACTCGTCTTTGCCGCCTATTATAGATGGTCTACAATCTCCACAGCCTGACCGCTCCCTCCTGACGTTCGTTCTTCGCAACGACATCTTGCACCGCTACAACGCCCGCCCTGACGGTGCTGGTTTTGGCCCAGCTTCATGATGCACCCACCGCCGGCCATCTAGGGGTGTCACGCACGTATGACCGCATTCGCCGGCGATTCTTTTGGCCTGGCCTCTACCGTTCTGTGCGACAGTACGTTGCGGCGTGCGACCTCTGTCAGAGGCGCAAGACACCTGCGCTATTGCCTGCTGGCAGTCTTCAGCCCATTGAAGTCCCAGATGAGCCATTTTTCCGAGACGGCCTCGACCTTCTCGGACCTTTTCCCGTGTCGGCCACCGGTAACAGGTGGATTGCCGTCGCTACCGACTACGCAACGCGGTATGCTGTCACACGGGCACTCCCTACCAGCTGCGCTACTGATGTAGCCGATTTCATTCTTCATGATATCATTCTGCGTCATGGTGCTCCTCGTCAGTTGATCACGGACCGCGGCCGCTGCTTCCTATCTAAAGTTGTCGACGACCTCCTGCGATCCTGCTCGACTCACCACAAGTTCACTACAGCGTACCACCCACAAACGAACGGCCTCACCGAACGCCTGAACCGTACCCTGACAGACATGCTTGCAATGTACGTCTCTGAGGACCACCGCGATTGGGACAACAACCTACCTTTTGTAACCTTCGCATACAACTCTTCGCGCCACGACACAGCTGGATTTTCACCTTTTTACCTGTTGTTTGGCTACGACCCGCCTTTACCCATGGACACCTTGTTGCATTCTGACACCGACTCATCGACTGCCTATGCTCGTGATGCGCTGGCTCGTGCTGACATCGCCCGCCAGGTCGCCCGGGATCGTTTATGCGCCTCGCAGGTTAACCAAAAGTGTGGTTACAATCGCCGACACCGCGACGTGCAGTACTCTCCGGGGTCTCTGGTCTTGCTGTGGTTACCATCACGACGTGTTGTTCTATGCGAAAAATTTATGTCCCGTTATGTTGGCCCTTACCGCGTCGTACGAAAGGTCACTAGCGTGACCTATGAGATCGCTCCACTCAATCCTCTGTCAGCGACAGCTTCAACCATGAGCGATATAGTTCATGTCTCGCGACTTAAACCGTACCACTCTCGCCCCGAGAACTGATCGCACCGGGGCGGTGCTTCTGCCGCCGGCGGGTAATGTCACGAGCGGAGAAGGGCAGCAAACGACGAAGACGAAGTGCTGAGCGGAACGCGCTTGGACTGCAGCAGCGTTGTATGCTTTTACTGTCAAATACACCCTGTGTATATAGTTTCTTCCCCGTAACAATATTCTTCTAAGCTACACACAACACTAAAAGAGTTAGTGTTTAACAATAAGCGCCTTTCTTTTATGTGAAACTGGAAAAAGAATATTCCCTTACTCTGACAAATCTTTCAAAAACGCCTTACGCTTCGGTGTTGCAGAATAATAAATGAGGTGACCGGAAGTTTCTTGGGGTACACGACGTGCTCCTGCTATCGCAATCTTGAAACCGTCTATATTGGCGAAACAGGACAGCCTGTTAATGCACTTAGTTGGGCCAGTTGGTTCTGCATGTCGATGAAGTGGATGCGCTTGAAAGACGAGGACGAAGAAGAGACGGGACACACATGCGCACTGTGTGTCCCGTCTCTTCTTCGTCCTCGTCTTTCAAGCGCATCCACTTCAGCCTGTTAATGTTGCATTACACGGGCATCGCGCGGACATGGCGAAGGAATTGCCGAAACTGGTAGCACTGGTACAGCAATTTAATCTAGCAGCGCCCTACTTCGACGATCCCAAGCTTACATACTTCAGTTAAACTTCCGCTCCTCAAGAGACCGAAAAAATACAGTCATACCTTATTCACTCCAGCCAGCAGGTATAAACATTTCAAAGGGGGCTCTTGAATCCGTCGAATATGGTACATACAAAACAAAAAAAAAATGAAGGTTAAGCCCTAGCTTCTTCTAAGAATTGCTAATCTACCATGCATTGTCAATTGGCGTTTCCTTCCGACACCCAATTTTTCACGGCGGCCTCTCCTTGTACCCACCCCCGCGATCACAGTTGTCCTCTCCTCCTCATTTGTTTGGATTGGGGGAGAGGAACAACACCTTCTAAACTAGAGCTTGTCTAGTCTAGAAGGTGTTGATCTAGAGGGCGTTGAGAGGATACGAAGCACCCTCTTCGTCGGCTCCAGCACACCCCCTGTTTACGAATTTTTCATCACAAGCTTCCGTCTTCCCCTGACTCTGGCTCTTTTTCAAAGGCGAAAGCCTTAAATGCCTCATCAAATGCGAAAACTGACCGTCGGCATCCCGCGGCGGCGGCGGCGTCGGGCACAGCATGCGCGAGTGATGCAAAAAATCATCACGTGATGACGACGCAGGTCGCAAAATTTGTGACGTCACAAATCTTAGCGTGACATCACGTGACGTAACTTCGCATGATGCCGTCATCACATGACATCATAGCTTGATCAAGGGTAGACCGATCATGGAGGCAGTGCAAAACCAGGTGAGGCGCCTCTGATCCTGGAGGCAGTGTAAAACCACGCTAGGTGCCCAAAGCTTTCGGAGGGTGGCGGGGGAGGATCAATACATGTGCACCGACTGAGAAGAAAAAGATGGCTTCCGCCTTCGAGGCGTCTTAAATGAATGCATAGGGGACTGCGAGTTTTTTGCATTGTACAGTAAAACCTCGGTGATACGAATCTCGCGGGATCACCAAAAATATTTGTATCATCCGAAATTCGTATCACCAGAAAATATGAAAAATTAGCATGCGACAAAAGAAAGTTGGCGTACATTTTCATTTATTCTTCTTCACGGCCGCAGCTAAGTCGCGAACAGCTCTGAATGATTGCCACTGAAGTTTTTAGACCTCAACAATCATATCTGCACTCATATATACGGCCCGTGCGCGCGTGTGTAATTATTGGACCAGGTGTAGTAGCCCCTTCCAAATCTTATTATGGTTTTCCGCACGACACCGGAGTAGTGCGAGAAAATGACTTAAGGAGCGCTTTGACGCGATAGATGAAAGCCAGAAAATTTCACAACCGTGGTCTTACGTTATTATTTTCCGATCGCGGTGGTGTTAGGGATGTTTTTCGAGAGATTTACGGCCGTGCCCGCACAAGTGCGTCCCCAACAGTCGTGCATGCTGACGTTGTGAGGTCTAGCTCCTTCGCCAAGACGATCCTTGTCTTCTTTGGGTCCTCGTCCACCTTTCATAGGGTGTCTGATGCACGAGGACATCGCTTGCATGGAAGACATGGCTTGTAATCTAAACGCGAAGGCACACGGCGGCGCATTAGGCCCTCCAAGATTCGCGCACACAATCTCGGAGGCTACGACGCGTCACTATAGGTTTACTCTGATTACTGTGTGGGAGGAGGAGGAATAAACGTTTATTGTACGAAACGGTGTCGCGGTGCTAGTCCCGCGTCTACCCTATGTGGGAGGTCTCCTCATTCCAGGAACCCTGTGGCCTTCGCTGCCTCTTTGGCCCTGGCGACGAGACGTCGTTGTTGGTCCAGGTCCTCTGAGGCGAGCTTGGCCTCCCACGTTTCGAGAAGGTCCTCGTTTTCTTGAGCGGCGTTACTGGCATTCGGCGAAGGCGTTGCGTCTGTCTGTATGCTGCACGGGCACGCGAGGATCATGTGGGCCAAGGTGTCAGGTACGCCGCAAATTGGGCAGAGGTAGTCATGCAACGTTGGGTACACTCTGTGCATCAGTATACCGTGGGTGTAAGTGTTGCTCTGCAGTCTTCTGAGTATGGTGCTGTCCTCTTTGTTCAGCTTTGAATGTGGTGGGGGGTACTCTCTGCGTTCTAGCCTTTGATGTTGCAGTATTGCAGAGTATGTGATGGGTACAGGCTCAGCCTCCGCGGACGCAGTCCCGGCGTCTGGAGAGTGAGAGGGTATGGCCCGGAAGACGGGATCGCGGGCTGCGGCGTGTGCCGCCTCGTTCCCCTCCAGCCCCTCGTGCCCAGGAACCCATGTCACACAGGTGTACGGCATCGGAGTGCTTCGGCGCTTCAATATCTTCAGTGCTTGTACAGACACACGACCTTTGGTGTAGTTTCGTATGGCTGCTTGCGAATCTGTGAAGACGACAGCTGCATCCAAGCACGTGGTGGTTGCTAATGCGATTGCCGCCTCTTCTGCAGTTTCTGGGTTTCGGGCGTGAATTGTGGCAGATGCGAGCTCTACGCCCCGAGAATCTACGACGCTCAAAGCGTAGGCGTTTCTGTCGTGATATTTGGCTGCGTCTGTATATCTGGCGTCCGGATCATGGCTGTGATTTCGCCGTAGAACATTCACTCGGGCCTGTCTTCTTTGCTTGTGATGCGTAGGGTGCATGTTGCGCGGGATTCGTGCAATGCAGAGAGATTCGCGCATGTTTGGCGGAATTCTTTCTTTTCGGTCCGTGGCTGTGTCGGCTACGAAAGTTTCGCCGTAGTTCAGCCGTTGAAGCACTGATCTTCCAGTAGGCGATAGCTTTAGCCGTTCTAGTTGAGTAGCCTTGTGCGCTTCGGCTAGTTCCTGCCAGGTGTTGTGTACGCCCATCTTGAGAAGTTTCGCAGTGGAAGCCGTGAATGGGAGCCCCAAAGCGATTTTGGTGGCCTTACGTGTTAGGATGTTGAGCTTCTCCACCTCTGCATTCTTCAGCGCGAGATAGGGAGTGCCATAGGTTATTCGACTGCTGAGGAAAGCTTGCATCACACGTAGCGTGTCTTGTTCTTTAAGGCCGCGTCTATGGTTCGCAATTCTCCTGACTAGATGCGTTAGCTGCGATAGCGTGCGCTGTAGTCGAGGGAGTGTGGCCGCCCCGGACCCATCTTTGTGGATGTGGAGCCCCAGCACGCGTAAAGTTTCCACTTTTGGGATGGGCTATCCGTTTAGGGTGACGCTGGGATCGGGTTCATTGTAGGCGGCTGGCCGTCCTCTCGTTCTAGACTTCAGAATGAGATGTTCCGACTTTTCGGGAGCGCATCGGAGGCCGCATTTTTGTAAATACCTCTCGATGGTATCTATGGCTTCTTGTAGGCGCATTTCTTGCGTTCCGGTATTTGAGGCCCTTGTCCATAACGTGATGTCGTCTGCATAAAAAGCATGTCGTAGGTCTGGTATAGCGTCGAGGAGGCTGGGTAGTTTGATCAAGGCAACGTTGAAGAGCAACGGCGAAATGACCGAACCCTGCGGAGTACCTCTGCTCGGTAGTCGGAAAGTGTCACTGCGGAGGTTGTATATGCCCACTGTGGCCGTGCGATGCGTGAGAAAATTCCTCACGTAGTTGTATATCCGTGACCCGCAGTCCAGCTGTTCGAGATTGCAGAGAATAGCGTCGTGACTGACGTTGTCAAAAGCTCCCTTTATATCGATGGCTACAATTGAAGATTTGCTTTTGGTGCTCAGATGATCGATAAGGTCTTCCTTGAGCAGAAGGAAGATGTCTTGCGTTGATAGGTGTTGCCTGAATCCGAACATTGTGTTCGGAAAATATCCCTTGTCTTCGAGGTACGGAGTTAGCCGGTTGTGTACCATGTGCTCGAATAGTTTCCCTACGTACGAGGTAAGGGAAATTGGCCGCAGGTTCTCGATGCTGAAGGGCTTGTTGGGTTTGGGGATCATGGTGATCTCCGAGTATTTCCACGTAGCCGGTATTTCTCCGCTTTCCCAGCAATTGTTGAAATACTGGAGTAGGGCTTCGGTGGCCTGCTGCGGAAGGTTCCGGAGATGCTTGTTGATAATGCGATCCTTGCCTGGGCTGGTGTTTCTGGTGAGTGTAGATAGTGCTGCGAAGAGTTCAGCCTCCGTAAAGGGTTCGTCAAGTTCGGGGTTTGGTTTTCCACTGTAGGCTCTGTCGTGTGCCGTCGTGGTTATGGGTGGGTCTACACACAGCTTCTTCTGAACCTCTCGAAGGAGGTTCTCCTCTAATCCGGCGTAGTTGTGTACGAGCCTGCAGAGGTTTTGTCGCTGTTGCGTCCTTGTAGGTCCGCTGTTGAGGAGAGCGCGAAGGATGTGCCACGTTTTCTTCGTGCTTAGAGTTTCCTGTAGTGCGTCGCAGAACGCATACCAGTTCTGTCTTCCTAGCCTCTTCGCATATTCCTGCGCTTGTTCAGTGAGCAGGGCGATTCTCTTCTTGAGTTGCTTATTTAGTTTCTGTCTCTTCCATCTCCTGAGAAGAGATCTTCGGTCTTCCCAGAGATGGAGGAGGTGCGTGTCAACGGCTGGCGCTTCCTCATTCAGTTGAATTTTCTTGGTGTGACGTTCCGCCGTGTCGAGGACATTCTTCATCCAGTCGTCTATGTTCTCGATGGTGGTCTCAACATTTAGATCATCTCTGAATAACTTCCACTCCGTTATTTGGGCAGTGCCTATCCTGGAGGGCTTGCGAGTGTGAGCTACGGTTAATTGGATGATGTGGTGGTCGCTGCCTAGCGTTTCTGGGAGACGGTCCCACTCTGCCGAGCGCACGTTTAGCGTGAACGTGAGATCAGGATTTGTGTCTCTGGAGACACTATTTCCTACCCTTGTTGTCTGGAGTGGATCGTTCCACATAGTCTGTGCTGCTGAGCAGTGTCGTGTACTCGGGCGCCTTTCTTTGTGGTGGTATGGTAGCCCCAAGCTGTGTGAGGGGCGTTGAAGTCGCCCAGTATAACGACTTGATGACCATCGGCGCGTTTCTTCAGTTCTCGTACCAAGAGGTCGAAGTCTGGCAGTTGGTCTTTCGGGGGGCTGTACACGCTCGCAACGATGAGACTCCTGTGCGATTTCCTTTCTGGTATTACTTCTATTACGGTATGTTCGATATGTGTGTTCCCGGTTCCAATTCCTGTACCGTCAGATTCTTTTTTGTGAGTATTGCCGTGCGCTTTGTTTGGACGTGGGCGTTGTAGCCTAGGAGCCGGACGTTCACTGTATTTGTTTCTTGTAGTGCTATAAGGTCAGGTGGGTCTTGCTTGACAAATTCTTGTAAGGAAGCATAGCGTGGACGGTAGGAACGACAGTTCCACTGCCAGATGCGGAGAGTTGAGAGCGTGTTTGTCGTCCTGTGATTAGGGACCGCCATCTTCAATCGGTTCTGGTCCCCCCTGGCACTCGCAGGAAGGTGAAACTGAGCGAGAGGAACTTCGGCCATTTGCTCGTGCCCGCTTCCTGTCAGGATGAACGTCACTCAGTGAAGCGTTGAGGTGCTCTTTGGTGATCTAGGTCTTCTTCACGTATGCTATAAAATTGTTTAGCTGCGCTGCAAGTCCATCCACTTTGGCGTCTAACGTGGTAATCTTGTTGGTCACGCTTGTGGTGAAATTTGCTATTGCTGCCTGTACAATGTTCTCAACTGTAGTGTGGATGCTTTTCATGAGAGTTTCTTGTAAGATCTGGAATCTTGCTTCGACAATAGATTCCACATCTGTTGTGGGAAGGAAGGCACCCGTCTGTCCATCATTCCTTTGGACGATCGTGCATCTCTGGTGCAGCTTCTCTATGAGGTCCCTTTGCTCTTCACACTTTTTTAAGAAGCCTGTTCGTATTGTCTTGCTGTATCTGGTGGTTCTGTATCAGCTTGTCTATAAGGGCCTGTTGACTTTGTAGTTGATTGGCTTGATGCTGTAATGTGCTTTGTTGACTCTGTACCTTATCTTGGAGAGATCGTAATGCTTCATTGTCAGGCGACGAAGACATGCACTTGCTTGTAGTTCCGGAACCACTCGAACCACTTGCTGCGTTCGCATAGCTCACCCTTTTGGGCGAGTGCGAGCGGGAGAGTGATCGTGATCGTGATCGCGAGCGCGGTCGGAGTATAGACTGTGATCGACCTCGTGTGGTAGTGCTGCCAGCGCTGCTGCGCAAGTTGGTGGTTTGGCTTCCTAATTCCGGGAAATCTTCGTCCCCTGGACTCTTGCGACAGTCGCGTGCTTTGAGCCTTTCCATTCGTTGTAGTCGGATGTGGAATGGCGGCGCGTTGGGTTTAAGTCTTTTCTTGCAATCTTTGCTTGCGGTTTCATGCCTCTCTCCGCATAGCTTACAGGTGGGTATGCACACGTGGTCTGATGGCTGGTTGGTCTTTCCGCATTTAGAGCAGAAGTCCGGCTGTGGTCGTGGGCAGACATCCTGACGGTGTCCCGTGTTGCCGCAGGTCTTGCAATATTGCACCGATTTTCGATAGGGTCTGCATCGAAAGTCAAGACTGTGGAAACGGACGTAATAAGGAACGTGTGGCCCTTGGAAAAAGATCACCGCCGCAGACGATTGCCCCAGCATACGGGCGTGGAGAATTGTGTACCGTGCGGGTGCGTGGAGACCAGACTTGAGTTCTTCTTCGCTCGTGCCGGGCAGAAGTCCGCTTATGACACCACGGGATACGTCGTACGGGGTTCTAGTGTTGCCTTTTATGGTGAAGAAAGTGCCGCCAAGTTGTATGCTGGTGATGCTTTCGAGTTTTTTGGCGTCTTCCCATTCGGCCGTGCTTGCTATAATAAGGTTTTCTAGACGCTGCACTTGCACGCACACTTTCTCGCCGAAGTCTTGCTGCGAGAGGCCGCTGGCTCTTCCGATGGCGTGCATGATGGCGATATTGTTCCACTTTGCTAACTCGAGGCCTGCTTGTGGGCGGTATACGACCTTGTAGTCGTCAAATGGTAGGGGCGGCAACATAGGCTTTCGACGCTGCGGTTGGGGTTGCTGCGTTGACGTTTCTTCTTTGTGTGGCTTTCCTTCTGGCGTAGTTGTTTCCCCGGCGTCTTTCGTGCCTTTTCTACCTCTCGTGATCCAAACGCTTTCACGTTCAATTGTTCTGCCGCTGCTTGCGTCATACCTCCAGGTAGCCTCTGCGTTTCGTATTTCGGTCGCATCGATATGCACGGTATCCGCATCGCCCAGCTGGTCACTGGGCGTTTCGATTGTTTTTTCTGCTGCTTGGCTCATCTTGGGAGCTGGACGGCGCGTGGCCAGGCGCCGATGCAATGCTCACAGGAGCGCTCGAGCGTCGCGAGCACGCGCCGCGCGCTAACGGCACGTCCCCCGATGGGCTTGCGTTCGGCGTTAGGTTTAGCCAGACCTCGCAAAAATCAGGATACAGGACACGCACTTGGTGCTGGCTAGTGTCCGCCGAATCTTCTCATCTTGTCTGTTACGCAAATGCCAAAATGAGGTTGGTCGTCAGCCGTGACACTAGTTGAGAAGCGCGAGAAACGGGAGCCCATGTGAAGCACGCCTGCACTCCACAGCCCCCTAGCGGCGTTTCCATCGATTACTGTGTAAGAAAAGTATTTTTCTTACACCGTGATTCTGACCAATTGGCGGCGCGCCCGCACGTACTTGGCGCGTCTTCCGCGACAACGCGGACAGCACCTCTTCGTACCTGCGCGGTAACGTACGTTCGTATCAAACGTCGTGGGGTGAAAATCTGTTCCCAACAACCGTACTCCATTACATTGCTGGACAATAAGCCTTGGCTGGGACCAAAGAAAAATTCGTATCACCCAGAAATTCGTATGAGCCGCGATCGTATCACCGCGGTTTTACTGTATTATGGTATACGATTTCATACGACCCCGTTTGTTAATATGGGCTATGGATACTACCGCTTTAAGTTACGGATGCGGTGGTTACCGAGAGAAGAGGCCCAAGCATGTTTACGCAACAAAATGAAAGTCCTGTTACGAAGACGGATTCTTTTATTCAACTTTCCATGCTTGTCATTATCGTTTTTTCTTTTTTTTCTCTTTCTTTTTTTGAAGAATCCTAGACTGCCCGCGGCGACTAAAAAATCTCGGCTTGCACAGATGAACGGCTCTTATTCCAGGTACACGTACTCAACAAACAGGCTTAGCTTCCCGAAGCGAAATAGTGGACCTGCGCAGCCGATCGATCATTGAACGCGCACAGCACCAGTAGCGTCGGATTACCATCAATTTGAAACGCCGCCAGAGCGCGCACCAGTCAGCATGTTTTTAAGCTTCTCTCGCTGCAGTTCCCCGCGAGGCACACGTGATCACGCACATTTATCCTTCGCGTAACCTCTACATCCGGCGCGCTGTTTACTTATATTTTTTATTTTTTTTTGACTCGGAAAATTTGCCGTGAGGCCTTTTTTTTTCTTTTCGTTCGTTTATGTATTGCAACCGCCTCCATCTCCATTGCACACCGTACTTGTTTATGGCCATTTGAATTGAAGTGGTGCTGCGAGAACGTCATGTTTCTATATTGTATTCGAACCTTTAGCAGCACATTGTTTTCGTATTTGTATGCCATGCAATTTCTTCTCTGTTTGAAGTTGTTGCCTAATATGTAAATGCGAAGCATTTCTTAGTGAACTCAGGGTAATTTGAGTGCTTCTACTATCTATCTATCTATCTATCTATCTATCTATCTATCTATCTATCTATCTATCTATCTATCTATCTATCTATCTATCTATCTATCTATCTATCTATCTATCTATCTATCTATCTATCTATCTATCTATCTATCTATCTATCTATCTATCTATCTATCTATCTATCTAGCCGCCGAGGTCTGGGTGCTCTCGTGATCGCCGCCTTAACCTGGTGCCAACCAAAATTGGCATGGGAGGGTGAGATGGTTCGGCGAATATGACTGTCGGGTTGTGACATGGTTCCGGAGTACATCAGCCTGAGCGATAAACAGCGCCTGGTACATAAGAGGTCTTTTATAACATCGAAAATATTAGCACAAAAACTGTCTGCAATTCCTGTCTGATGCCTTTGGTTGGTTCTAGACATAATGGCTACTACTGAAAGGCGCGATTAAATCGTCCGTTTACGTTTTGGTCGATCTCGACAAAGTTTCAAAAATAATTTTGGACGAGAATAAGTTTTGTGCTCAGAGAGATTGGCGCTTACGAAGAAGGGCAACAAAAGTTTTTTGTCGTACCGCTTAGACGCTCGGCGTTCCTTATACAAACACACGGCGAGTACCCAGAAAGCCCATAACCGACGGAAGGATATCAACTTGAAACACACACACACAAGAACAAATAAATAAGTAAAGAGTTTGATGAAAGAAGTGCACGAACAGGCTGCACATTACTCCTATAGCTCCCGTTCTTTCCTTTACCTAACTCCTGGATTGGGTTTCGGTTCTGTGAACGGAATTTCCCGAAACGTAACAAGAGAGCCCGCGAGGATTGAAAGTGACGGGGAAAAAACTGTCCACGTAAGCGAAAAGAACATATATAAACAGCGTTACCTGAGAAAAGCTGTAGAATCAATGTTTGCCGCTTTTCGCAAGAAAGCTTAAAGTCGAAAGCTACGTTGGTGCGCGCCGAGGCGTTGCGGCTACTTGGGCACTACAACTATGTGTTTAAGCCACCAGGGTGCCCTTTGACCCATGATAAAATGTTGTTGCTGTTGTTGTAACTGTTGTTGCTGTTGTTGTCGCAACCGTTGTTTTACCGTTGTTGCTTCTGCCCAGCTAGCACGAAAGCGATATAAAACTGCTACGGAGCGAATTGGCCAAGACGAAACCAACGTATTCCAACGGGCTTTTAAAATCCGTTCATCCGACTGCATCGGTCGTATTCCTTAGCTAATGTCTGGCCAGTAAGCCATATTAAGAAGTTCTAAAACCATACTGTAAGGAGGTCCCGTAAATCGTTTCTTCAAATGGGATATTCAACGACTACCGCAAGCCTTGTAAAGTAGAAATTTAATTGTTCTACAATCCGGATTGTAGTGTCCATTTTCTTTTTTTTTTAAGCCCCCTCTCCTTACCTTGTTTCCCTTTCCCACGCTGCTAGTTTTCTTGTTCCCCTCCCCCGAATATGCCCTCCCTTTCTGGTACATATTCGGGGGAGGAGAGCGAGCGGCTGCCGGCAGGTTATTCGCACTTAAATGAGGCGGGAAACACAAGTACAGCGACAATCTTTTTATTATAAATGAAGTGAAATTACAAGAACGGTCAGGAAAAATACGCAACTCTCATGGGACCACTGTTGCCAGCAGGAAATGGATGTGTGGAGATCAGAGCTGCCTGGATTTATACATACTGTAATAAGCTCGTATGCAAACTGTTCTACAAAAGTGATTCGACTCGAGTAGCAAGGTAGCATGAACTTATATTTAAGCTCTGTGGCTACAAAGGTTCATCTCAAATGTTCGTGCATAGCTGTTTGTTCACACACACTAAATTACCAAGAGTGACAATAAACAAGAAATCAGTATCACAAACGGTGCTCCCATAAAAATTCCAATATGACAGAACAGTACCACGGAACTGAGTAATGAAAGAAAATATAGAGCAAAAGCAGCAATTGTGATGCAGGTATCAGTTCACTAAGAACAAACTTATAAATAGCGGCAGTGGGAATATATGTTCAAATATTCCACAAAGGAAAAATCAGGTGCTTTTTTAGTGAGAAATGCCTAAATGCAGGCTGGAGCTACACAAATATTGGCAGCGAACCGCATGTTCACACCTTTAAAAGAAGAAATATTGCACAGCTTAAAATCAGGTAGATAGGAGAGCACGGGTATGCTGACCACCTCGCTAGCGCCCCTTGCGGATGACGCCACGTGAATACCTCCTAATGTATGACAACGTTACTAGAACAAACTCAGTTTCAAAGCTCCGTATCTAAGCCAGCGGAGGAGAGTTGTCCGAACGGCGGTCGCGAGAACTAGCAGCGCTGCGGTCCCGTCTAGCGCCACTATCGGCGCGTCATCTGCTGCCACGGCGTAAAGCGGCTGTCCACCGCGCAGTTGCTCGCGGCAACTGCGCGGCAACTTTCTTATTGTACTAGTGGCAAACTCAAACAATTATCATTCTTTCATTCGACGCTCGCGCATCTCATTTGCGGACTACTTAGGTGGATATGCATAAGGTCGTATGTATGCATTGGCCCGCGTGCGTTCTTCATTGATTGGCTAAGAATCGATGTTCGGTCTATATTTGAGCTGTCTACATTGCGCTTAACTTCCAAGCATAGGAGTTTCTAAGCGAATGAGGATTTTCAGCGTAATGTTTATAACTACCATCACAATTTTAGCCGCTGCCGTATTATCTAGACCATGAACAACCCAGCACGTTTGTAAAAGCCTTTATCGTGTACAAAGAAGCGTACTTATTCGAGATACAAAAACATTCTAGAAGAACAGTATTCATGTTGTCTACAATTTATGGAAACAAAGACTTTCTCGAAAAACATCACCAATGCTTTGCAATGTTTATAAGACATGTTTTCGCGACGGTTAAAGGGATACTGGCCCAAAATCGGAAAATTTTACGAGATCTCGGTAAATGAAATCTCAGTGTGCGATTACATCGAATAGGTGTCGTCTCTGAGCAACTTTTTCAGCGGATAGTTGTATTTTCAGTGTTTCATCTTTCTGCGTGGCATCCTTCTACGGTGCCTTAAACAATTCGAACAGATCGGCCGTTATGTGAGCACCGAGCAGTTATTCGCGCGTACTCTGTCGCTAGAAGAGTCGTCAATATTGACTCCTTCGCACAACTTCAGTGTTTCAACTTTACCGAGCAGATGTTCCACGCCCGCAGCACTTCTTGCACTCTACAGCAGCCGTTTACGTTTCGTGCTGTAGCCGTTCACTACGCAGCGCTCGTCAACTACAATTATCTTTTGCACAAGTAAGTCTCCGTTCTCGAAGCAAAGTGTGGGATTGGGCTAGTTGGTATTCCACTATTAAACTACTCAGCGCGAAAAAATTGACACGGTACACATAGAAAAGAGGAGGACCAGCGCTGGTCCTCGTCTTTTCTATGTGTACCGTGTCAAATTTTTGCGCTGAGCAGCCCGTTCCCGAGCCGGCAAGTGTAAAATATTCCGCACATCTTGTTCGATACCTCGTCGTAAAATCTCTAGAAAATCCACTGCTTTGAAGACATAGCGACAGTTGACAACTGATCGCATGTCCATAGGCGTGCGCACAGGGCGAGGGCGGGCGCCCCCCCCCCCCCTAATCACCTAAGAGGGGAGGCGCAAAATCTGCCCCGTACATTGACCCTTCTAGTCACCTAAGAGGGGAGGGGGCGCGAAATCTGCCCCATACATTGACTTAGTAGGGTGGGGGGGGGGGCGCTGCAATGAACCTTCGCCCCCCCTAATGGGGAACCCTGCGCACGCCTATGCGAATGTCAGTGTGATGCAACTCTCAGTCTCGGTAGCGTATATAGGTAATCGCCTGCCTTTCGCTTTGCTGTTCTATTTCTGGCGGATCCTCCAAACTGGGCACTGGGCTTTCGCGGGACGCCGTGCATGTTTTTTTTTTTTTTTTTTTGGGGGGGGGAGCGTGATTTGTGTCTTGGTCCCGAACATTTTGGCTTTGAAATGTGGGGTGGAAGTGCAGGGAACAAGCGCGGCACGGCAGCGGGTGCGAGTTTCCACTTTCCACGTGAGATCAAAACTTCTTGTCCCGTAACGACACGAGGATAGTGCTTTACAATGTCCTCACTCTCAAATGTAAAGTCACAGACCTTGCATTTCGCAGTGAGCTTTCTATCTTTGCGATGCAAGGCTTGAATGGCGTAGGGTTTTTTTGAGGTCCGAAGAAGTGTCGTGAAGCGGAAGTGTCGCGTAGCGGAGTCGTCGTTGCGGTAGCCGCTCTTGCAGCCCGGCGCAAAGCAAGTCCGCATACCGCACTGTGAATCTGTTCGCCCTCGTTACGCTTCGTACATCATGCACGTGTCTTCGTACAAGACGCTAAGCCTGGTCAAGAACAGTCGCAAAAATCACAAGCTAACAGAGCGCAGACGCCGCTGTAACCAGTGCTGGGCAGTATCGAAGATACATGTATCTTCGAGACTATCTTAGATACTCCTTGGGTATCTTGTATCTGTATCGCGATACATCTTGCAAAACGAGTATCTGTATCTGTATTTCCGATACATTCAATAATGTATCGTGTATCTTCAGATACAAGATACTGCTATAGAAACACCACCGTGCGAAAGAATAAACGTCGGCCGGAATTCCGGTTCTCAAGCTGGTATTGCTGCCACTAAGCCACCTGAATAAAACTGTCGACAGTAACATCCTTGTATATTTCCGCCAGAGCACTCCAGCGAGCACAGGCGATGATATTTAAGCGTCCCTGTTGATGGAGCAGAGTCATGTGATGGCGCTCGAGCCATCGCGACAAAAACAAGCGTACGAACGTCTCCGCGCAGCCTGCCTTTTTTTCTAGATATTTTCTTTCTTTTTAGTTGTGTTGATGTCATGACACTTGTTAATAGACCCTGCACTCTGGTACTCCAATGCGTGCAGCGTCTTTTGCACAAATTCTCATGCCTCTATTGGCCGCGAGACCTAACGGTGAGCGGACGAAACCCCGCGGTGTGGACGGCTCCTTGCGTCGTCTGCTCACCACACCGTGTTCTCATGTGTGCGCACGTCATGCTCGTCCTCAGGTGACAGCTTATTCCGTTGTACTAGCACAGCAACAAATGCTTATACTTACGCCTACACGATATACACAAGCATTTCCCCTTCCGAGGCTTGTATGTGAGTGCATACACGTGTCGGTGTGGCGCTAGGTCGAACCGTCGTACCGTCCTTTCGACAAAATAATTTCGATGAGGTTGCCACATTGTCGTTCAAGCACATCACATAGTGCATTTGCCGTCGTCCTAAACGAAAGAAGTACAAAATTTCGAGGTGTGAATGTAGAGTTTTAGCGACACTGCCTCTTAAAGTGTTGGCGATTTTGAAATCATTATGATACCGCAAAGCATGAACTAGCATCTGCAAAGGCCGGTTACCGGTAAAAGAGACCTAAAACCAGGAATTTCTATAGTGGTACACGCGTATTCATGCAAACAGAAAAGCAGAGTGCGCAAAGTTCTACTTTATCTAATTACGCAGAAATACGGGCTCTCTGTTTTGTAGCCGCCAAAGCAAGAAGTAAATACCTAATGGGCTCAGTCGCGCAACGCTCTTTATATTGTGGTATTGGCTGAACACAAGTTAAACACGTCCAAATAGAGCAAGAAAAAACATCGACCACAGTGCAAAACATTACTGTGACCAAAGACTAGTACCCCATTGATTGGCAGATTGCTCCTCTCTGACACGTGATAGGGACGTTAGGCCGGCTTCGTGCATTAATGCGGCAATGGAGGGCGTATATAGCAGCATTAGGCTGTAGTCAATGCACTTTATTCGCCGACAATCGACTCAAACCGCCTACGGCGAAGCGCCGCTGCGTACGTTTGTATACGCGCCGAAGACCGCCTATCCACACTAACACGGCGACGGCGCTGCCACTACGGCGGCGCTGCCGATATCGTGGCGAATACTGTCACTATCGAAGTTTGTCTTGCGTGATGCTTCGTTGCAATGTCTCAAGAATGCAAGAATGGGGCTGCTTTACGTGTCGCGCCTTTCACACATCACCGATTTGAAAGATCTTGTGGATGAAAGCTTGACTTACATAGTACGATCAGATCGACTTACATGCAAAAGAGATTCTAACAACCGTCACATTATTAGTGCTGACGTTAGATGCAATAGAACAAGCATTTACGTAACAGGAAACATTTTGACGTACTGTATCTTTGTTCTTCCTGCTAAATTATTCGAGAAGTTCTTTTAATGATAATTTGATTGTTATCACAAGTGCTTTCTTTGCTGTCTTCCGTTTGCATCCTATACATTACCTAGTCCTCTGCATAGTTTTTCGCCCGTCTGTTTATTGTAATATGTCTTTTGTAACCTGCTACTAAAATACGTTCTCTGCTTTATTCTTATTTTTTAACTGTCTGCGAACGTGTTTTATTTCATATTTCGCGGGCTTTCTCTAAAAGCCCGAAAATATTCACCATGCAGCAAGTACGCATGTACGCTGCCAAAAAAATTGGGTCGGTCGTTTTTAAATTCGCTCTGGCCGTTACTCTGCCGGACAAACAATAAAGTTCTTCCATCCATCCATACGATGTGTCGAAGCGCAGTTGGCCCTAAAGTGAATGTTAAAAATGTCGCAATGCCGCATAATTGATCTTATTTAATTAACCAGTTAAGCTTAGTACAAAACATACCATAACGAGTGCCACATGACGGCAAACCCAATATCTTTGGTTTCATTCAGCGGCGGTTAACCACTTGTTTTTTGAATAGTGGGTTCTACTTACGTGAAACGCCTTGTATACTTATTCACTTTAATTGTTTAATACGGAACGACCTTGCTATTTGACTTAAATATATTCGTTTTCCTTTTTTTAAGTCACCTTAAAGTATTCTTATTGTTACAAATCCGCAGGTAAGCAGAGTTAGAAGTGGCAATAGTGTGAATAGCAGTGGTAACCTGTGGCGTTTTGTGCCGCTAGAATACGTCTGAGACGTTTCCTGGCGGTTCAGGTTCTCTCAGAGAACAAATAGTAAAGACTGCACGTTAGTGAATATGTTGCCAATGAACGCTTTACGCCAGCAGGTAAGTAAAATATGAAAAATCACTCCAGTTTTATGTCCTCAAATAATTGTGAGCGCGGACTATGTAGTTCATCGTCTTTACACAATGCGTCACAAACAGTACCGCTACCAACGTTGTTGCTGCTGTACACCTGTCAGTGGATGCGGTATTACGAAAACAATACGCTTGCGGACAAGGTAAGACTGCACAGCGGTATTTGCGCCATCGTGCAGAGGCACTTGCAAGTAGATGGTAACCAGCTAGCTGGTCGCCAAGTAGGGCAGCTGGCAGCGACACCAATAAACTACACAAGTGTCAAGCAAAAACAACTAACAGCGCAGCAGTTAAAGAGGTGTCATATAAAGCAGCCAAACAAATCCCAATAAGTCGTTTAGAAATGAAACTAATACGCCTTGAGCAAGAAGGTTTGTATCTTGTGATGCAAACAGGTATTTTGTTAAAATTAAACAAAGCTGGTCGCAGTTAAGAACTTTTCAAGTAAACACATTTCTAAATAGGCCTTTGCTGCTTCATTATATAGATCTATAACAGCAAACATGCAAATGTATCGAAGTATCTTAAGATACAATTGGGAAGTATCGTATCGGATACAATTATTCCGCGAGTATCTTGTATCTGTATCTCAAATACTTCTCGCCCGAGTATCTTGTATCGTATCGCGATACAATTTCAAAGTATCTTTGCCCAGCCCTGACCCTGTATCATGCCAAACCAACACGCCCAAGCGGCGCTGGCCCAAGCAGCTACCGTAGTGAGCATAAGGAATTTTGCTAGTTTTTTTTTTTTTTTTCAATGCTCACCAAAGAAATGCTTCTAAAATCTCACTTCACGTTTCGTACGATGTGTCGCATTAAATATGGCCTTTCATTGAAATATGACGTCGTGCGTTGGCGTGAAGTCCGTTGTTATTCGACGCCCTTTCATCGCGTATCGCTAATGCAAAATATAAAACGTGGAAATACGAAACTGGTACGTCTTTACGCGCTAAAATATCGAGTAAATATTCATTACCGTTCGTTCCAGTCATCCTAAAGAAAATTCAATTAATCTACAACGATGATACGTTGATTAAGCGATGAAACCGGCGCTTGCAAAAAAAGGAAAAAAAATATCCCGAGTAATATCGTACTGCGTTGTAAGCGGAATGTCATTAACGAGGAAAACAACAGATCTAGAGGAAAGAAAACGTGTTCTTGCAGTATACGTGCGGTAAATAGGAAGCAACATGACACTCTACAAATTGAAGTCTGCTGCTCGAAACGCGGAGTAGAGAACAAAATTAAATAGGAAAAGAGAGCGGCAGGAGGTAGTACGTCATATCGTAACCCAACTCTTTCAAATTACAATCCACAAAAGCCATTATGAATCCAGAAACCTTTTTCTATACCTTGTTGCCCCGTTCTGCTGACAGCCGCCCAATTTCATTCGAATGAGCCTTATACAACTTTGTTTTTCGTGGGCTACATCGCTCGTTTCTCTCTCAAACGCCAATCTCCAAAAACTCACAGGGTCCCTTATGCATCCTCCTCAGTCGACTCAAAGGCGCACAACAACACTACACAACAACGTATTCATCGCGTTGACAAGGACTCAAGGTGCAACTCGAGTGCCGATACAATAGCGGCCACAGATTGTGAGCATGAAATGTCGGCAATAATAATTATAAAGAAGCTTTATATTCGTTTTAGCAGGATATTTGCACCATCCGGCTCCTCAGCCCTTTATCCTGCGTACAATATGTATGATGCCATTTATAATAAAAGAGTAAATTGCTTGCAAACTTAGCAAAATAAGCCACTTTAATCGCGCTTAGGTAGCTTCGCAACAAAAAAAATGTGTGTGTTGAGATACATATACTGCTGCTGCTGCTGACATGTATATAAATACTTTAAACGATAATTTGTGCATTTGGAATGCAGAGTTTACGAGGAAATTAAGTAAGGCTTTAGACTTAACTCTGCCGTTTCCGGCCTAAGGAAGGGGATTTGTTTTCAACATAACGGAGTCTATACGTCTACCTCTAGGGCATAACACATGCACAGGCGGTGAGCTTACATGAATTACATGCTCCCGTAATAAACATTTAGGCAAGAACAGCACTAAAAGCTGTACAAGTTTCAAAAAAAAGAAAAGAAAAAGAAAAATCTCACTAGCGTGCACTTATTTCCGGACGTATCCGTGCACCGCGAGCGCGTTGTGTAGCGCGTTTCGCATGCTGCCTATCTGCGGCGGGAGGCGCAATGGCGGCCGACGCGGCTGTCCTCACCCTCAGCGGAGTGCGCGGGCATCAAGGCACCCTAGCTTCCTCTATCTTTCGACAGTCGTCAGTCAGTGCGCTTCGATACTAATAACATGAACGACGAAAACAAGACGGCGGAGCGGAGGGCTCGCAAGGCAGCAGCAGCGCGGGCTCGGCGCCAAGACCCTGCGGTGAGAGCTCGCGAGGCCGAAGAAAGACGTCAGCGTCGTGCGAACCCCGAGACACAGGCCTGCGAAGCCGAAGCAGCGTGGAAGCGCTGGCAAGAGAACCTCGAAGTGGTATGGGCGCGGGATGCAGCGGCCAAGCGCCGAAAGCAGTCGTTACCTGAAGTTGGTGGCGCCGACGCGCGCTTCATGCGCGATTTCCTCGACCACACGTTCGGCTACAGCTGCAGGGTCTGAGACCGCTTGTGATTCGACAACAACGTGATCACAAACGCTACTATAACAACGTGTCACGTCTTTATATGACAGGTAGAGAAATTGTACGGAGCATTCACGGTTTACCCGATTATCTCCGACCAAGCTCCACTAACATCATTCACGTCTTGGATATGGTACAATTTTTTTCTTCTAAGTCGATGTGTTGAAACTCCCGCGCCCTCCTTTCGAAAGCTTACTGCAACAAACGGGGTTTTGCAACGCCTCCAGGATTGGAGGCATCGTAAGCTTTGTGCACCTCACCTTGTTTTGCATTTCCTCCGGGATAGGCCCCACTTCGACCAAGCAATGATGTCATGTGATGACGTCATCCTGTGAAGTAACGTTAGTTTACATCACGCTGACGTTATCACGATCGACGCCACAAACTTTGGCGCGAGACGCCGGTCAATTTTGGTGCGGCACGCCGGTCGGCTTACAGTGCGCATGGGCAATCGCTGAGGACATAGGCGTACGCAGGGCTCTCCGTTAGGGGAGGAGGTGTGCAATGTTTTACCGCCCCCCCCCCCTTCTACCCTGTTGGTCGAGTCTGCAAGAAAACGAGCTCCGCAATGGATTGTTGGTTGGTCAACCTTTATTAAAGTGTCCTGAGAGACGCGAGTAGTACGCAGTGGGCTCCTCCCACGTTGGGACGGGCAGGCTAAGGTGACCGCCGCATCGTGGGCTCTATCGACGGCCCATAGCTGATCGCCATTGTTGGGGCTTCTGATGGCGGAGAACCACTTGGTTTGGATGGCTTGATCGTTGCCCAGTAACGAATGGCATCGCCAATGCATGTGCTCTAAATTAGCTACCTCCCCGCAACGGGGGCACGAGCTGCTAGTGTAGGTATCCGGAAAACTATTGCGAAACAAAGCCAAATTAGGGTACGAACCAGTCTGTATAAGCCTAAGTGTCACTGCCTGGGCTCTGTATAGTTTTACAGCGAAACTTGTTATGAGATCACAACAAGAACTGTTTTTGGCGCCGCAGTTGTCCGCCGCCGCCGCCGCCGCCGGTGTCCGTAATCACTATCGCTCGAAACAAGAAAAAAAAAACGAAATAAGAAGTTTCCAGGATGGAACGAGGTTCGAACCTGGGCCCTCTGCGTGGGAGCCCAGTACACTACCTCAGAGCCATGCCGGTGCTTGAAACCGCTTTGCAAAAAGACCCTATGCAGGCTTCATGGCGGGAAGGAACCACATTAACATATGTAATGTAGCGTGGTAGAAGATTTAAATAACAACCAAGCGTCACACTACGCGAATTCTGTAAGCAGGTGTCACACAATGCAAATTGCGCAATGAGTGGGTTGTTGAATGCTTCCAACCGATTACAAAGGGCTCGGCCATAATAATTCATCGTCATAAGTAGAGACCGGATTTAGGCAAATGCCTATTTTGTTCCTTGCGCTCCTATTGCGCCATTTTGATATATGAGCATGAAGTGGAGGCTAAGAAGGGCTTTTAAAGTGTTTGTGTAGTGTCTATAAATGCCTAATTTTGGCGTTCTTGCCTAAATGCTTACATGCCTATAAATGCCTATTTTCAAAACTGGCGCTTATATAAACGCTATTTAGCCTCGAGTTTCGCTCCCGGGTGCTGTTTGAGGCCGTTATTCATGTGACCGCGTAACATAGAATGTTCGGAACTGTGGGGTTCAACCTAGGCCTCTAGTTCAACCAACTCCCGGAAACAAGTGCTAGCAGCAGTACAGTGGGACACGCCGGCGAGCATTCGCCGCCGCGATGACATGGCGCGAGCAGTTGGCGAATGCGAAACCGCCTATCCGAGAGCGGAAAAGAGACTGAAGAGCAAAAAAAAAAGAAAGAAAAATGTGATGTGCACGCAGCTTTGTATTGTTTCTGATTTACGTTTTACGGTGTTCACTGCACTAGCGTACCCAGAAGTTTTTTTTTTTTTTGGTGTGGGGGTGGGGGGAAGCGTCAACTATACATTATGTATGTTCGTGCATGCGTTTGTATGCGTGCGTGTATATATAGACACGGAAAACTAAAATGTTTGAGAAAGGGGGGGGGGGTTGAACCCTACTCCCCCCCCCCCCCCCCCCAGTGGAGAAATGTGTTCTGCGCGATTCGACCCGACCAATAGGAGGAATCGTTCGCTTATGGTATTTTAGCGATCTGGCGGTCTGCTTCTGCTCTGCCCTTCTCAGTGATTCCTTAAGGACACCCAGAAGTGTGTTGATTCGACAGTGGACACTTCACTCATCGTGAAGAACACGGGAAAGACCGGGACAAAGCGCTACTGCATGTTCAACTGTTGGCGCATTTCTGCCATCTTAAAGAGGCCCTGCAACACTTTTCGAGCATGCTCAAAAAGCGCTGCCGATCGGTAGTCGAGGCTCCCGAGAACACGCGAGCCAAATATTATAGCGATGCGCACGGCCTGGAATTTACAATAAATTCTCAAAATCAGCTGAAAATCGCTCCCTCTTCTCTCGACAAATGATGTATTAGTCCGCAAAATATGACGCGATTGTCGGCAGTTCCACCATTGGCTGATGTTATAATCACGATAACACCCTCATTATTACTTTCGTTGTTAATTTTGAGTTCAATAAGTAGATAATATGTATGTTTATATTATGTTATAGCGTTAAAAACACCGAACAAACATTAATATTAGCACTTCCGGTCTCACCGACAGCTCGTCTGCTCGTAGTTGCGTGGTTCCGTTTTCTTCGCCATGCGCAGTGCCGAAAACGTGAATATTTCTGTGCTTTTGACCATCGCCGGTTGCCGTTGAGAGTGGCAGCCGTTCGAGTGTTGCCTCGTCAGCTGAGAACTGCATCGTCGGCACGTTCTCACGACCGACCGAGGCACGCGTGCGCAGCGTGTCTCCGATAACAATGCTGGCGTCCGGTAATGGCGGCGCTTCGGGGTCGTCTGCCAGTGCCGTCTTACGAGGCGGTGTATCGGAGTATGGGCCGAAACCGATCTCAGCTGTCATTCGTTCCAAACGAGCGCGCACGTTTGCTTCCTTGGTTGGCAGAGCGATGAAAACACTACGGCGTTCGAGGTGCACACCCAACATTACCAAACCGACGCGCAGTTTTCAAGCACGCGCGATACACAGCGCGATCGACTCCGCTCGACGAGAACGACGCAAGCCGACCGGAAGTGGCGGCACAGACCACGTGGTTGCGCCGAGACGCCAGAGAGAAAAAAATAAAAAAAAAAATGCCGCCGGCGCTGACGTCGCCTCCTCGCACCTCCGCCCTCCCTCCCTCCCCTCACGCCGCGCGCAGCTTTCCGCGCGCTCGCTGCGTTGAGTTGAGAGAGAAAGCTGGGGAACGTGATCTCTATAATTTGGTAACACCACTTAGACTTGACGGATTCGAAAAATTTTTGCGGCATATGGCTCATGAAGAGTCATACGTCAATAATGGGACTATTATTAAGGTGTTGCAGGGCCCCTTTAACCAATAACATTTTAACGCGACAGCGTTAAAGGGCTCGTTTCGCAGAAATTCTGATGTCGGTGTCGGCGTCGGTGACGGCGTCGTTGGTTGTGAGCGAAACATCGAGAAAGATGCAAATAAAATAAATAATAAATATTTTGGGTTCGAGTGACATTGGAACCCAGGCCGTCTGCGTAGTGTTGTGTCTGGGTATTTGGATCCATACCACCGCTGCAGCTAGTTGTTGCGACCGGTATTTAGATCCGTCCCTCCTCGGCAACCACGTGGTTGCTACGATAGGGCAGCGTCGTACCCGGACTCCGTTTGGTAGCGTAGTCGATTCTCCGGGTTGAGGAAATGCTGCTAGCAAGCTGGGAAAACAATACCAAGTTTACTGGCACTTTTCGTACACTCAGTTACATCGTGACAAAGTCAGAGTTCAGCGACGAGCGAATTGGATGAGCCGTTCACCGAGGGCTCAGAGCCCCATTTCTCACTTAGCACCGTGGTTTTAACCCCTCAGGCTGGCTCCTCCTTCTTGATGACCACCAATCACACACACGACCCCACCCACCATGGTACAGTCCATTTCACTGTCGCTGAGGGGTCGTTGCACTCTTGAAACAGCAAGGGTCCGGCGGTCGACGGCACGCTTGTGGGGGAAGCAGGGCAACAGGTTCCTCGAGCTTGTTCCTCGGACTCTTCCCCGAAAGGCAGAAAAGGGTCTGCGGCGACTCCTGTCAAAACATGCAGGTCAGGTCGTCTCGGCAGCACACCAATCCAAATCCAGGTGACTTCTCGTCGGTGGCTTCTCGTCCCGAGGATTCCGTTTCTAGGAAGGATGCAGGTTTTCTAGCAGTGTGAGAACGAATTGCCTGTCCATTCTCATGGTGGTGGTGGTGGTAGTGGTTTGAAGAGGAAAAGGCGCCTAATTTCTGCAGCCCGGTCGGGAGCACGGCGTCTCCACCAATTGTCAGTCATAACAGCCTCCTCCCTCGCCAGTGGAGAAACGGAGGGCAGCTGTCAGCGCTGCTGCTTGAAGGGTCGACGGCATTCGCCACCGTTTGAATGCCCAAAGCTCGTCTTCGCTTGAAACATTGTCTGATCAGTTGCAGCCCATTTCTTCGGCCTCTCTGAAACTCAACCACATGCAGAGCAAGCACTCGGCCGCCTCCGAGTAAACCAGGCCAAAAGAGGGTTGACAAACAAACTTTCCTTACTAGCTTTGCGAAAAGCTCACACTCAAAACTCTCAGGACTCACTTATGCTGAGAAACCAAACGTGCTACTTTGCTCAATCACACAAATAGTTCCACGAGAAAAAAAAACCCTCAAATATCAGTTTCCAGACATTGGCAAGAGCACCCCAGACTCGCTTAGAAAGAGCGGCTAAGCGCGTCAGCGTTTCCATTCAATTTGCCCTTCTTATATGTAATGTCGAAATGATATTGCTGAAGAATCAAACTCCACCTCAGAAGGCGACCGTTCTTTGATGTTGCGGTTTGCAGCCAGGTAAGGGGACAATGGTCCGTCTCTACGCTGAACTTGGCGCCTCCAAGGTAACACTGCAAATTATGAATGGCCCACACAATCCAAACTCATTCCTTTTCAGAAGCGCAGTAAGCCCTCTCACGAGAGCTCAATTTTCGGCTCAAGTAGAGCACGGGATGTTCATTACCATTGTCATCCTTCTGACATAGAACGCCTCCTAGGCCTCGATCACTCGCATCACACTGGACCGTGAATTCTCGGTCGTAATCACGAGCTTGCAAAACCGGACGGTTAATCAGTACCGCCTTCATGCTTAAGAAGGTAGCTTCCTTCTTTTCATCTTAAACTACTTTCGCCTGTTCTGTCCCGCGAAGAACATCGGTCAAGGTGTGGCCAACGATGAATGAACTCGGATGCAATGGGTGCATTCCAGCGAGCCCCAAAACGCCCTTTCGTCCTTCTTTGTTTTGGGCCGCGGATAGTCTGCTACTGCTGAGCTAAATAGGCTGTGTTTGCTCTTGCCAAACAAAATTCTCATCCTTTACAGTCAGAACTCTAACAATAGGTTCGACCGCGTCTCATACCTGTCTGAACGATCGCTCACACATCAATGTAAGGAAAAGCTTAATGATCCGCTCATGTGATCATTTGATCGTTAATTCTTCACAGAAAAAGAACTAAACATAAGGGGATAATCACTGCCTTCTAACAGGTTCATTCGGTTAAAGTTACCTGCCCATGTCAACGCCTCTGATAAAAACCACTGTGCTCTCCTGAGCGCTTCAATACCTCCTTCCTATAGCGTTGCAAAAGACAAAGTACAACTAACCACTCACCTAATCCGTCTTAGTTCTTCTAAAAGCTTATCCTTACGTTACGTTACAACACACAAGGTACAACACAAAAGAAATTAGTAACCCCAGGTGCAATACACTTCAAAAGCACCACAACACATTTGCATTGGTTTTATGCTAAAAACTTGCACCAAATGCCTGTCAATTGTAATAGCGCGTAACGAAAACTGCACCACTCATTGCCAAACTCATTTCGCAAACTGATTTGGTCTTATGACGATATCTCTCCTCAAATGCCTATTCACCCCAAATTGACATGAAAGTGAACGCATACGATATCGCACTAAACCTTTCAAAACTACAAAAATTACAGTTTTCGCGCTAAAAACACCTTCTTCAGAAGTTCATCCTAATGATTAAAGAACTTCGATGCTCTCTTCAGCCTTTACTACTGCGCGGTTTTTCTTAAAACTTTGCACCACATCTCGTATTACACAAAATTAAAGTGGCTGAATTCTACATTCCTAACAAAGCAATGAATAATCCTGCTTTGCACACACGTGCAAACCTACTCGAACTGACCGTTCCCCTTTTCCCAATTAGATTCGCTTGAATTGTACCCGATGGGGTCGTGGTCCTGCCGGCGTTCTACCTCGCCAGAGGCTACGACATGCACGAGCTATCAGCTGCATTCTACAGTCACGCTTCATTCGGCACTTCGGCTGGCTCCCCTCGGGAAGGTGAATGGAATGCCAGAAGCGGGGGCGAAACCGTGTCGATTCTCCCTTTGTGGTCGCCTCCGCGCGGTGCTTTGTTACCCGCCGTACACTGGCCTTTCGACTTTGACGACTCGGACACAGCCGCTTCCCCGAAGCTGTCAATCTCAACCTTGCCTTCCGTCGTGGGAGCGCACCTTGCTTTCCCCCACTGCGCCTCTCTCGCTGCTTGCGGTTGAATGAACGTCTCATTGCGTCTTTCTCGCGCCGTCGTTGGACCTTTCTTAAGGTTACGCTGAGCCGAATGCTTCCGCCGCTTTCCTTTTCTACGATGTCGGCGAACCTCCTTTGTCTCGATGCCTCGATCATCGCTTCGGGTCGCGACATGCGGAGTTGTGCAGCTCGTTGGTGCTCGTGCTACACCTTCTTCCTCGCGCAAGCTTTTAGATTTCTCCGCCACGTCAGACTGTCGGGCCAAATTATCTGTGTCAACACTCACAAATTCTGAAACTGGGCCTCTCCGATGGTATCGCTGCATCCCTGGAGCATCGCGTCTTTGCTATGGTCGGCCACCCCGCTAACCGTGTCTACTTTTGACGGTTCCGAAACGTACGCCGAACGCTTTCGCCTCTTTCTTTTTCTGCGCTTTCGGCAAACATCCTTTCCCACGACGCCTTCATCATCGCTTCGGGTCGCAACATGCGGAGCCGTGCAGCTCGTTGGTGTTTCTGATACACCTTCTATCTCGCTCACACCTCTCGAATTCTCCGCCACGTCGGACTATCGGGCCTCATTATCTGCGTCAGCGCTGATAAAATGTAAAGCTGGGCCCTCACCGACGGTATCGCCGAGCCCTTTAAGCGTCGCGTCCTTGCTATTGTCAGCCAACGTGCTAACCGTGTTTACGTTTGACGATTCCGAAACGTCCCTGTGAGGCACGAGGAAGGTTTCCAGCTCCTCCTTGAGCCCAATAGGGCGGCTGGTACAAACTTCGTCCACGCAAAGAACGTCTTTCGGAATTGTCTCTAACTCTAGACCGGCCAAGGCCTCATTCTCAACCTGCTCTGCTTTCATGCTCTCTTGAAACGGCGGGCCTTTCTTTGGCGCGATCTCGAAAACGGTCACCTGTCGCTTGTTCTTCTCAGGAGAAGGATCCCTTTGCATACCATTCTCGCTTTCCTCTCCCCTACCAGATATTCCGAAACTCCGGAAAAAAGATGCCTTAATTACATCGTACTTGTCCGCGTCCTGCTTACTGAGTCGCACCACAACCTCAACTGCCTCACTGGGCAGAACTGACAATAACCCCTGAGATCAAGTGTCTCGCTGAAAAGACAGTTCCTCACACATTTGTTCAAAATCAGCATGATATAGGCCGATATCCCCTGATACCACATATGGCTGCATATACCGTGACATCTTGAACTCTGCCTTCTTGTTGAGAAGCGGTACCACTCGCTGGGGACAACTTCCCGACTTCTTACTCAACTCCAGGAGTTCTACATTGACTTCTAGTTTGCGGAGCTCAATCTAGCGCTCACGCCACCTTTCCTCTCTTTCACGCTCGCCCCTCTTTTCTTCCCTTTCGAGTTCTGCGCGGCGTTCCTCTCTTTCTCGCTGTCTGAGCTGCTCTTCCTTTTTTTGATTGATGAGTTCCCATTCTTCACAGAGCTCCTCATCATCGGCCCCCAAATCAATGATTGCCTGTATGATTAGGGATTTTCCTGCCAAACCCTTCTTATCGATCCCCAATTCCTCACACAACAGCAACAAGTCCGGCTCCTGCAGCTTCTGTAAATCCATGATCGTCCTGAGTGCTCGCTACTTCCAAAACAACTATCTGAGAGTACGTAACCTTGAGTCTCTCGGCAAAGTTATCTACCAGTTCTAAAACCGTCGTTTAGAACCTGGTCCACATCAAAGGAAAAGCCAAGCACTAACCCACACGTGATCGATGTCTCGAGACAGCTGCATTCCCTTAGGCCGACTCTTGTTGTCGCTTGTAGCTTCAGATCCCAGCGCTGATCACCAGTTGTTGTGTCTGGGTATTTGGGTCCATCCCACCGCTGCAGCCAGTTGTTGCGACCGGTATTTAGATCCGTCCCTCCTCGGCAACCATGTTGTTGCTACGATAGGGCAGCGTCGTACCCGTACTCCGTTTGGTAGCGTAGTCGAGTCTCCGGGTTGAGGAAATGCTGCTAGCAAGCTGGGAACACAATAACAAGTTTACTGGCACTTTTCGTACACTCAATTACATCGTGACAAAGTCAGAGTTCAGCGACGAGCGAATTGGATGAGCCTGTTACCGAGGGCTCAGAACCCCATTTCTCACTTAGCACCGTGGTTTTAACCCCTCAGGCTGGCTCCTCCTTCTTGATGACCACCAATCACACGACTCCACCCACCATGGTACAGTCCATTTCACTGTCGCTGAGGGGTCGTTGCACTCTTGAAACAGCAAGGGTCCGGTGGTCGACGGCACGCTTGTGGGGGAAGCAGGGCAACAGGTTCCTCGATCTTGTTCCTCGGACTCTTCCCCGAAAGGCAGAAAAGGGTATGCAGCGACTCCTGTCAAAACATACAGGTCAGGTCGTCTCGGCAGCACACCAATCCAAATCCAGGTGGTTCATTGTCGGTGGCTTCTCGTCCCGGGGATTCCGTTTCTAGGAAGGATGCAGGTGTTCTAGCAGTGTGAGAACGCATTGCCTGTCCATTCTCATGGTGGTGGTGGTGGTAGTGGTTTGAGGAGAAAAAGGCGCCTAATTTCTGCAGCCCGGTCGGGAGCACGGCGTCTCCACGAATTGTCAGTCATAAAGGCCGAACCATATAGAACGTTTTTGCCGGCGTTTTCCCGGCGTTTCGTACGCCGGCGTCCCTCGACGTCGACGCTACCGGTCACGGTGGCCGAAACGTCCACCTTTGGACGGTCCAGACATCACGGGCGGCAGCGTCGACGCCGGAAGCAGTTCGATGGACGCAGAACCAATCAGCGTGCGGATGGCAGCGACTTCCGCTACGTAACGGCGTCGTCGCTGCTGCCAAAATGGCTGCCGCCCGCCTCGAATATAATAAGTCGTCGCCGTGCGCTTTGTGGCTCTTAAGTTATCAACTGATGCTTGTATTTGACTTAGTTTGTTCCCTAGAAGCTTCAACAGCAAAGCGCTCGTGATATCTTTGAACTCTTGCCGAGAGCCGTACTCAAGTTCATCGGTAGGCTTAGCAGGAATGAGTGTATTGGCCGAATACGTGGCCTCAAAGTTGTGCGGCAGCTTCAAGCTCAGAGGCCATATATTACGAGTTTGTGGTTCTTCTTAATGCCAATAGCTGGCGCTACAAGTCAAATAAAAAATAGACTTTTCGGCAGCAATGCGACTCGTTTTTTGCACCACAGAACTGCAGATGAGACATAAAAGCTATAATCAGGAATATATCTTGTTGTTCCATTGATGGAAACTGTACACTGCTTTACGAGGTGTCAGGTTCATTCCCTCTGGTCACACTGTGCGACGCTGAGTTAACGCTCCTCATATGGTTTGCCGCCCTCTCTGACGGCGTTGATGCGACGACGCCGAGGGAGGCAACGTCAGAAAACGCCGGCCGAAACGCTCTATATGGTTCGTACGTAACAGTAGCAAGTAGATGTCCTCCGACATAGCCATGTCATCGCTTTAAACTGCTTCGGAAAAAAACAGTATATGAATGTCATGCAGTGGCAGGAGACTCCTTAACGCATGTAATATTGCGTGGACGAAGCGTAGAATCGCACAAGCCGTCAAAACATATGAATTGCGCAACGAGTGGGTGTTTTAAAGGCCCACCCATTACAAAGAGCTCAAACATTATTTATCATCAGCAAACGCACCAACAAAGTGAACAGCTGCGTAGGTTCGTGCATCGTCTTACGGACGCGTAGTGGGCTCTTCGCTGATACGCAAACGGAATAATTATGGTGTAGTGGGCACTTAACATCTGTACCTGCAGCAGACTTTCTAGGTTACTTTGAAACGGCCAATATGAAGCGCACAGTCGTTCGTTTCCTTATGGAACGGTTGAGGCACGCACCGAGAACTGGAACGAGGCTAGCAGTTGAGAAGGCGATGCGCAGGGGACCCGATTACGCTATCGCCTTCTACTCTTAAAGGCGAAGCACAAGCGTCCTCCAAGTAGTTTCTTTGTTTTCCTGTAGTAGATAGAGGTCGCGCACGTCTTCTCTTGAAATTATTTGCTTTTATGAGAAAGTTTATTGGGCCTATATTTACGCTATTGGCGGCCTAAATCTTTGTTTTGCCTGCCTATTTTTGGATCCTAAAACGAGCTTTTTTTAGTGCCTAAAAATCCGGCCTCTAGTCATAAGCCACAGCACCAATAAAGTCCACTAATGCCTTACAGGTGTTTAGCAGGTACCACGGTTCTCCGCAGAATGATGAAAAGTTGCGTAGTGGCTACTTTCCTAATTCACAAAAATTATGATGATTTATAGCGTAGTGGGTTCCTCGCAAGTGAGCTTCTATTGGTTGCTAAGGAAGCCCATAAGGCTCCCATGATCCATTTCCTCAGTGTTTCAATAAAGTTAATTCCCTCTCTCTGTCTGTTTCTCACGTTAGCGTATGTTATAAAGCGTGGTGGGAGAGTGAAATAACGACCGGGCGTCACACAATCCGAATTACGTAACTAGTGGGTCATTTGAAGCTTCCAACCCATTACAAAAGGCTCAGTCATAATTCCTCATCGTCATCAGGCGTCGCATCAAGAAACTGCACATACTGCCTTAGAGATGGTACCTCGCTTCTCCGCAGAATGACGAGTAATATCGTGGTAGGTGCTTCCCAATTTAACAAAAATTATGATTTGTGGCGTAGTGGTTACTTTGCTAGTGCACTTGTATTAGTAGCCACAAGAGAGTTTATAACGGGCTCTAGAAATGCCGCTCTTCGAGCTTTCGCTGTGGCTGTGCTGAGCTTTCCGCGCAGACCTGGCGTTTTTTTACGTGAGGAGGTGGGTAGATCCTCCTGCCAAGGTAGAAGTGCTGCGAAATTTCATTGTACGTGGTTGGCTGATCTCTAATTTCCAATGTCCTGAGCTGGGGAGAAGGTCTGACGTTCCGCGCAGACCTCTTGCCTTGGAGTGGGTCAGCTCGTTGAGGTTGGTGGGGCCTCCGTAAAAATGGCTCATGTGAGCTGGAAACCACGTTAAGATGTGACTAGAAATGTCCTCGTCACCGAGGATACCGCGTCCTTCCTTGGACATGGCGCCGACGGCAAGGACCCGGACGGCTGCCCGGTACTCACTGAATACGTTCGCACGCTTCACGTCGAGGAGGGCGATGGCAATGGCCACCTGCTTCTCAGCGCTCGATTACGAACATTCGATAAATGCGGCGTTCCGATCACTCCGAGGATGCGGGTGGACGCGACCCCAGGGATTGTGTCCCCACTCTTTGTGCGAAGGTTTATGTAGCTCTCTGCCAGGGGTTTCCAGACTCTTGGCTTGCGCCCTCGCCTACAAAAGCAGCTCCGATTCACTCGGTGAACACCTCAGGCCCGTGTCCTGTAGAAAGGACTCTGCGTAGTCGATGGCTTCCTGGAGGGCAGATTCAACGTGCCCGTCACTGCCTGCGGCACCCCAGATCGCTATGTCGTCCGGGTAAACGGTATGTCCGATGCCTTCAATCTTGCCGAGACCCTCCGAGAGACCAACCGTGGCGATATTAAACAAGAGCGGCGAAATGACGGACCCTTGTGGGATGCCCCTATTACCATCTTGTCCGTTTCGATCTCGCTGGCCTTGAGCAGGGCGCTGGATCCCTCGATGAAAGGTCTAACAAAAGAGTGAAAGACCACGGCCGGACCGAGGTTTCAAAAATTTAATTGGAGGGAATTTAATGGAATTTAATTGGAAGACTGATGCAATAATTTAATTGGAGCGCTGATGGGCTCCTGAGGGCCTGCCATTGGTCCCCGTCTTTCAGGTTAAGGGTGGGATGTAAACAGTTCTTTGTTTGCCACATCAGGGGTTCTTGATCGCCATTATCGTCAAAAAACATGCATAGCCATAACCCTACGCATGGAAGAATGACGCGAAAGGTCCGACTGAGCAAAGGTAGGGACGCTCCCATTGGCTGATTAGGGGGGCTGGCCGCCTAACCTGACGCCCCACCCCCTCCCATTTCAGCAGTGGGAAGCAGCGATGCTCAATTGCGAATCAACTAGCGACGATATTCAAGGGCAGATTGAATTCAAGAGCTTTCGAGTAGCTATTGCTTCAGATATAAAAATCATCTTTTATATGGTACCACTCCATTCGCCCGTGATGTCATTACCCACGCGGCCATCTGGCGCACGACAGCCCGCAAATTGCCCCCACCATCGAAGAGAGCATGGGCATGAGCTCCCATAAGGATATATTTGTGCCGCTATTTTTTTTTTCAATAAGAGCCAAATGCAGACATAGAAACCGGCCTAAATTTCACGGGAGCGTAAGCGCGCCTAAGCATGTTTAACTTCTAAAACAGTTCGAATCAAAATGGGGCAATTCCTGATTGTGATGTGAACTCAAAAAGGCAATTTCTAATAAAAAAAAATGAGCCGAATTATGCATATGTTTCAATCAAACTGAGCCATATTCATTCAAGCAGCGCTGCGTCAACAATCATCACTAAAGAAACCAACATTCTCATCCAATATGTTTCATTTATGTCCTAGTTGCTTTGCTATCGTGTTTACGTTCCACAATTCATTTTTCTAGGGCGAGTTGGCACTTAATGAAAGACGTGATGTTGTAGGGCAAAACTCGAATGTAAAGAGTAAGAGGACGACTTTCCTCCTTCTTTTTGCCTCTTAGTGTTTCTTTTCGAGTTTAGCGCTACAGTATACCATGTCCTTCTTTCGCTCCGGGACGGTATATTTGAAATAGAAGACATATAAAATGAATATATTGGGCAGTCATATATTCCTTGAAGTAGAAGAAGGAATCCGCAACGGCACGGCACAATACGAGCACAGAAGAAGAAGAAGAAGAGCTGGAGCACTTTTCAAAGGCTTCGATAGTTGCCAAGAACAATAAAACGCTGCCGACAGTCCAGAATGGTGCGCCTTTTGCCAGGAAGGACCACTCGCTCTTCGAGCCTAGTCATTGCCATTACGCCCATGCAACGAAGGACTGCACCGACGGAAGCACAAGGATGATGTTTATTTTATCGCAAAATATTGCTATTCCGTACATTCGAATCGTTTTGGACTTCTTTTACGAGCTAATTCAAGCCCAAATGAAATGTTTCTATCTATAAGAGCCGAATACAAATTTTACTTCTGAAAAGCGACGATAGTGGGCTATACAGATTTTAGCCGTAATCTAGATTTGAGCTATTGAGGGGACAGGAACACGCTGGCAAAAAATTGTTGGAGCAGGCCCGACTACATTGTCAGTAGCAAAAAAGTGTGTTTTCCTTAGCTTCAGTTTAAGTGCACTTGGCTCTTTTAACACGAAAGTGTTTTATGCCGGGGTCCACCACGGCTCCGCTGACGTATTTCCGTCACGGATATGACGTTGTGAAATATATAAAGACTAACAGTGGGCAAAGAAAGAGTTCCGTCATCGGGAATCGAACTTACGGCCCCTCGCTCCGCAGCGCGAAACGACTCGGCCACGGACGGCACGTTCTTCGCAGTGCTAACGGCGACCTATTTATATACACCATTTACGGGTGGCTGTACTCAGAGATCTGTGTTACAACGTGTTTTCGTTATCACTAGCGAGATGGCGCGAAGGGCTCGAAGAGCGCGCTTGAAAGGTCGTCGCCGTTGCGACGAGCGCCCGCGTCTACAGGGCGTGGTCGCTTGTGTGTGCGCTTATCTCGTGATCGCGGTGGTTTGTACGTCTCGCGTTGAGAGCATGAAGGTCACTTATGCACGAAGGTTCGAAATCATGTTTCACGTCTGCGTCGTGTGCTAAAAGCTTCCCTATATCTATAGTCATCCACCTTGACAGAGTAGAATGGCGACCCCGCCACGGTGGTCTAGTGGTTATGGCGCTCGATTGCTGACCCGAAGGTCGCGGGATCGAATCCCGGCCGCGGCGGCTGCATTTTCGACAGAGGCGAGAATGTTTGAGGCCCGTGTACCTAGATTTAGGTGCACGTTAAAGAACCCCAGGTGGCCGAAATTTCCGGAGCCCTCCATTACGGTGTCTCTCAATCAAATCGCGATCTATCTATCTATCTATCTATCTATCTATCTATCTATCTATCTATCTATCTATCTATCTATCTATCTATCTATCTATCTATCTATCTATCTATCTATCTATCTATCTATCTATCTATTGTAGTATTGTGCTGTCCATTCTGTTCGCCGATGCACCTGTCTGTGCATCACCACTGCCTCCTTTGTTAGGGATTACTTCCTTCCTGCCTGCCCAGTCCTCGTCACTGTGCCAGAATATCACCGAGATGCTGAGTCGTCCACACTCTTCGAGTACGACCGTCATCAGCTGTTATAACGAGAACACGCCCTCCAGCAAACACACACGCAAGCACATACACACGCACACACACGAAAGAGCAAAAGAACGCACAATACGTGCAAGCACCAACAGCCGTGTGTGCACTAAAGAATCGCGATTGCACCAGCGGGCAGTCCACCATTGTCATTTCCGAGATGGCAAACCGAAAGAAAGAAAGAAAACTCAAAACATTGTTTTCTCCAGTGCCGAAAGTCGGACTGGTGGCGGCGCTGGCGATTGAAAGACCCCGCGACCTATTGTGTCGAGCCGAGCGTCTTCTTGCCTGGCGCTTCTTTTCTCGTCCGCTGCGACAACAGGGAATCGGATACAGACGCACGCACTGCGTCGTCTGTCTTTGACCCTCATCTCATCGCAGATGCCGCCCACCCCTGTCACCCCGCCCCACTGCAAGCGGAGATGGATGCAAAAGGAGGAGAGCGTAAGGGAAGGAACAAGAAGAAAGGACGTCAATGGAGAGAGGAGCCCAAACGACGTTGCAGGAGCAATAAGCAACCGATCGGTCGCCCGCAGTAAAGGTCGACTTCCTCTTGGCGAGTGCCCCGTTCCCAGTTGTTTCCTCTGTTCCTTCCTTCCTTCTTATCCTTCTTTAATGTTCTCTTTGTTTTTCTAAGCTAGAAGAAATTGTGCGAAAGGGACGCTAGAGAAACACTTAATAATCCATAGGTAAATCGCACCTTCGATAAATCTGAGAACGAATGCAACTATCTCTGCAACCACGGGCGTGCGCAGGGTTGTCAATTACAGGGGTCAAGTTTCACCGCAGCCCCTCATTGGTCATGTCCGAAAGAAAACTAGCGCCGCCATGGATGCAGATATATGCAAATGCAGTGACGACATCCTTCTCGCAACGGCCTGCCACATGGTCCGCGGCTTTACAAGTGCAAAGCTAGGAAATACGTTCTTTGAATGCAACATCAGGGGTCCTGGGTCGCCATTGTCATCAAAGAGCATAGCCCTGAGCATTAAAGATCTCGGGAAATTTCCGACTGAGTAAAAGTGTGGAGCAGAATTCGCGCCCTCCTAGAACCCCCCCCCCCCGCCATTTGCCCCCCGTGTACACGCCTGTTTGCAACTTATATATACATATATATATATATATATATATATATATATATATATATATATATATATATATATATATATATATATATATATATATATATATATATATATATATATATATATATATATATATATACATATATATAAAACTAGACCCGCCTTGTTACCTGAAGAATGCGCCGATTTCCCCCTCCCCTGTTTTCACCCTTTCAGTGTACCTTGGTGTGGTCTCGCCAGTCCTGCGTCTACTTGTCCCTGTTTCCTTTTGCGTTCTTTTACGTATGGATTCACACCAACTGGCTCTCATCTAGACGCTCTTAACTCTACCGTCGCCCAGGGCCCGTATTCTCAAACGATCGCGAAAGACGATAGTATCGTGTTTGGTGACGTAGAATCTGATGCGTTCAATAACTGAAGAAACACTTGCCTGTGACAACAGGGCTTGTTGCTGAGCTACTCGTAGTTGGTTCATTACTTGAGGATAAACTGTAATGACGCAAAGAAGACGGGGACGAAGCGAAGACACTAACAGACAGACACGTGCGCCAACTTTCAACTGTTTATTATCAGAAACCGCGCCCATTTATATAGGCTGCCGAACAAGGTAATCCCATAACAGAAATGGAAACATGGCAGAACTAACAATTCGTCATGGCAGAACTAACAATTCGTCACAAATAGAGAGTCAAGGCATGCGCCGGAACTGCACTAACGCGATCGAACTATGAAAACATGCCAGCACCTATGAACACGTGCCAACCCTACTGAGAGGCAAAATGAGCATCGCACAATCTAAACTCTACATGTCTAAAGGCTATCTTTCAAACAGGCGTCATTATGATGTCTTATTGCACTGGCCGTTGACGACATTATTGCACTGGCCGTTGGTGTTACGAATGTCTCACAGCATAGCAGTGAGCGTACCGTACGAGCGCACAGCGACCCGAGTGCGGCGTTTTCGAGCGCATGGTGGCTTTTACGTAGTGGTCAGGATTGGCTGCGGCTACTTGAAATATCGGGCGTGTTGAAAGTGCTTTATACGTTTTTTGTGCAATTATTTAACGCACAGTATAACATTTAAAGAATGCAACGTTGCGTGAAATGTATTTTGCTTGAGAGTTTAACACGGCGTACTCAGAGAGTTCAGCTGTAAAGTGCCGCCGCAGCGACATCATCTCAACATCTCAAATGTTGCCGGCGCGCGATAAACCACGCAAGCAAGGCATGCATGTTCCTGTAATGTTCAAACCACGAAAAAACACGTGCTGGAGAAGAAGGAGTACTCAAAACACCCCAAGGTAATGCTCGCTGAAAGCTTCAGCGTAAAAAATGCTGTGCACATCCACCCAGGATAGAATACTAAAAGAAGCTACCGTCTATGTCACTGAAGTGCTAGACTTCACCACCAACAGACGGTGATAAGGTATGTTCGTTTATTCCAGGCATGTCAGGAGCGCCGTAGAGCACCGTCACATTTCCAGTTTTTCGCTATAGCCAATGAGCACGCACCAAAGGCGATACTTTTGCGATTGTCGCCTTTTGCGATTGTTTGAGAATACGGCCCCAGCCAAGCCACCACCGCTGGCCTCGGTGACAGCGGACATCGATGCTTCCAGGATGATTAGGACCAAGTGTATATGGTGTTGACAGGAGGGCTCAACCATATCGAACTTAGCATCGAATCTTAAGGATTTTCCAGTAGTTATAACAATTTGTTTCATTCTTTCTGCGCTCTGTATCGGCTTACGCGATGCAGGGGTCACCAGCGTCGGCCATTCCGCATGAACGACGATACAGGATATCAACTAGAACAGAAATTAGAACATAATTGAATAGAATAGTATCTTAAACAGAAGCAAAACCTAAGGACACTAAGAAATATAAATTTGAAATACAATATAGTTAAAATCGAGAAAAATGAACCATAACTGATGGGCTCACTTCTTAGTCGAGACTCACAATTATCCAAAGTCTACGGGTAATGAAGTCCAGAGAATCACGTCAGAAATTTATTGTTGCTTTCAATTCGAGGGTTAGAACTGATAAGACAGGACCACGTTAAGGGAACGAAAATATCAGCTTGAGGTTAACAAAAGAAAAGGCACAGTTTCGCCGCAACGGCGAAGCAATGAATGCGATACCAACAAATTGGAATGTAACGCGAAGAACGGAAACCAGCTCGAAATTTCCAGCGCGTCGCTCAAGCGCAAAGGACGCACGAAAAGAACACACACAGGACGAGCGCGAGCTATCATGCGTCACAGCTCGACACTTGAAGCGCACTGCTCAAACTTAAAGCAGGACGCACGAAACGAACGAACAGGTACACACATGACGAGCGTGAACTAAATGTCGCAGTTGTTACTTATTTCTGTTTGAACAGCGCGCTCCTTTCGCAAGCTCGGCGGCTGCAGCGAGCGAAGGGACCTAATTCGTACGCTCTGCGACTTCAGCACGTACATCCTGGCTCCACGAAGTGAAATCTTAGGAAATAGCAAATCTGAGGTCGTTCGGGGTTTGCTGCTCGGCTTCGGAGCCGCGCTTGAGCCGTGCGGAGTCCATTGTGGGAAAGGGCACGCAGCGCGGAAGCATCTGCTTTCATACCCTATGCCCTCCCCCTACGCGTTCTCCTACTGGTCCGCTCATCCACTGGAGCGCTGGTCATGAGATATGATACCATCCTCTGTCACCTTCTCCTGGTCACGCGGCCTCGCTGTGACCCTGCATGACGCCGGACGGCAAAGGGTCGACTTAAAGCAGCTCCCCTGTCAAATATCAGTGGCTGCATTTCCAACTAGACATGCAGTATGTCTAGTTGAAAAAAAAAGAACTCTCAATTATTATCTCAGTTATCTCAAAGAGCTCTCAAAAAAGAACTATAAAAGAAGGAACTCTCAATTATTTTATAGCAGAAATGACAGGCGTGTTTTGCATGTCTCTCTCATCTCAATGCGCTATTACTCCGGCTTGACCCCCCCCCCTCCCTCCACCAAGAGCAATGGGAAACTGTAGGCCTCTTCTCCATGTACAGTCCCAGGCAAGAAAAAAAAAAACACCGTATACGTGTACAGTGACAAGCTACAGAGCACCTCAAGTAATTTACGGTAAATACTTGTCTACGAATCCCGATTCGGTTTTTGTGCAACTCAGCATGTGTATTGACCTCATGACAAGGAAGCCAATCACATGTGAACATAAAAAGTCACAGTTCCGCCGCAAGGCCGAAGCAATGAATGCGATAGCAACAAATTGGAATGTCAATGCGAAGAACGGCAAGCAGCTCGAAACTTTCAGTGCGCTTCGCAAGAACAAAAGACGAACGGAAAGAGCACAGACGAGAAGAGCGCGAACTAACGACTCTCACAGCTCGACATTTAAAGCGCGCTGCTCACACAAATAAGGACGCACGGAACGAACGCAAAGGTATTCGCCCCGAGATCGAGCTACAGGTGGCAGCACTGTCGCCGCGCTAGTGTGGATAGGCAGCCGGCGGCGTGTATACAGATGTACACAGCGGCGCTTCGTTGTGAGCTGCATGACCTGATTGTCGGCGAATAAAACGCGTTGACTGCAGCTCTCTAATAATATGTACGTTCTTCATTGCCGAATCGATGCACGAAGCCCACCGAACGTTACTATTACTTGTGAAAGAAGCGCAACCTGCCAATGAACGGGATGCTCCTCGGCGACAGTCTGCGGTGTTGCATTTTATGACGTTTTTTGCTGTTTTATTTGAACGTGTTTAGCTGGTGTCCCGCCTACTACGCATTGCCGTTGCTCGACTGATCTAATTACGTATTTACTTCTTGCTTATCTGGCTAACGAACAGCACTTCTTCCATAGCTTGTGCCCCGCCTACTACGCGGTTCTGTTGCGCGACTAAACTAATTACGTATTTACTTTTTTCTTACCTGGCTACCGAATACGCACCGGTGTCTTTTCTTCTTATTCAGCTCTCCATGATATGTAGGACAGATGATAAGAAATTAAGTCGGAAAAGCTACGTGGCATACAGTGCTTTAGCACTATGAAGATCTTTCACACGTAAGCGCTTGATTTTATTCCAGTAACAGTGTAAAAAGGAAACAGTTCAGCACAGAGCTTTCTTCGATTCATTACGTGCATGACAATGATGCAACAAAGGAGTGGTTAATTTATAGGGCAAAAGTGAGTTGTTTCTTTTTTTTTCATGCCAATGATGCTTACTGCTTTCATCAATCTATAGCAAAGCCGCACAAAAGCTCAAGATAACGTAAAAACAACAAAGATAAGGTTTTGCGTGAAATTACAACGACATGACTGTAAGGCACGCCCGTATATATGGATTAATTCTTGAACATCTGCGTTCTGTAACGCGAACCTAAATCAAAGTACACCAGTGTTTCAGCACACATTTCGCCCCAAGTTAAAACAACGCCCGGCAACTGAGTTTTATTACTACGGCGTCATTCCATTTCTTTTTTTGTTCTTTTTAGGGGATTGTTTAAGTACAGAAGAGTCACACTTGTGAAGAATATCACTCTGTAGTGGGACCAGGACCGTAGAATAAAAGCACATCTTAAGCACAACTAACGCTGGTCACGTAACTGATAAAAGACAACAAGCGTGACACGCAAGTGCATAGCGTAGAGCCTTGTTTTAGGGGCGAAAGCCGTTCGTCCCTCGTAGTCGTAGTCGTAGTAGTAGTAGTCGTAGTGCGTAACCAGTCTTACGGTTTGACCTCCAAGGTGGTGCCGGTGGGAGATTTTTCCTGTGCGTTGTTGAACAATAAAAAATTCGCAGCGTGCGCGTTAACTAAAAGCCGAATTCTTCTGTCTCTCATTCCCCATTAGCAGCCATTGGCATGTTCCAGTAGGAAACGTTAGTAGAAGTAGAATTGTAAGTGTTAGCTAAAAGCCGACTTCTTCTGTCTCTCATTCCCATTAGCAGCCATTGTTTACCTCCAAGGTAGTGCCTGGTGAGATTTCTCCTGTGCGTGATTAAACAATAAAAATTTTGTTCAGAACGCCGTTGATTGATGAAATAAACCAACGAAAGACGCCAGATGTTTTGTAAAAGCAAAACGAAAGAACGCCAGATGTTTCTAAAGCAAAACGAAAAGACGCCAGCTGCTTAACGAAAGACGCCAGATGTTTTCTAAAGCAATGGTTTTCTAAACAATGAAAATTCACAGCGTACATGTAAAATTAAAGTGAGCTGCAAGTCGTCATAACTCATCGAACATTTAGTATAAACGCGCCCGATCTCACGTCGGTGATGATGTACTGGGCAGAATTCACGGAAGATTCACGGCTTACCGATGAACCTCCGCAGCTTCGCCCACTCATCATCATTCACTCCGTGGATATGCTGTGATTTTTTTGTTTACCACTGAGTCGCTGTCACAAATTAGCGTGTTATAAAGCGCGCGCGCGGCCGCTTTCAAGCAGCTGCGAGACAGAACGGCGCGAGCCGCGCGCCCAACAAGCGCGAAAGACGAAAAAAAAAAAACAAACATCAAAAGACGCCGGCGCGCCGCATCCTCCTCACCCACCGGAGCCAGAAGCAGACAACACGATCAACGCCTGGCAAAGCCTGGATGTTTCTAGAAGGAAAGGGTGACGCATCCGCGAGCGATGCCGCCGCGATTCGAACCTACGAGAAAGCTCTCGCCCTTTCCCCAAGCTTAGCTGTACTACGCGCCGGAGAACACTCCCGACGCTTCTAGAAACCAGGGGAGAAGGGATAAAAGCATGCGACGACGAGCAGTCAAGCAGTAGTGCAGACAGGGAGTCGAGAAGTCAGGGAGCGAGTCAGTCGGCCCGGTGATGGTGAAGTTACGCTAAGTGTGGCTCCGTTAGCCAAAGAAGACGTGTTTATGATGGTGTGTGGTCAGTCGCTCGTCGATCTGGAAGAATCCGATGACGACACCGTGTGAGCCGTGACAAGTCACGACGACGGTTGAGCTACGACGATCAACGCTGGAGCTGGCGTGAGTGTTTCCTTGAAGAGAAGCATTCGTTTACCGTCCAAGTATTGTGGACTGGATACGCCATTATCTATTCAGGACTTTAACTGTTGTTGAATAGTTGTAATGCATGCGATTGCATTTGTAGCGTGTGATCTGTTTGTTTAGCTCCCGTTGTGTAAACACCATCTGAGTTATATTGTGAAGCTGTAACTGGTACCAGCCGAGTGTGCACGTGTTTGTGTTATTTGTATTGCCTTAACTGAGAATATATTTCGTTTTCGTTTGTGTTGTCGACTCTCGGCTCTGACTCGGTCTTTGGACCACAACCGGCGTTCGCTGGCGCACCAAAGGACCAACCCTAAATTGTCCGCGCTTTCGTGGTGCGTTTTCGGAGGGCCGTGACGCCAGCCCTTAGAATCCGCCCGGCGATTGCCAACCCGATTAACGGGATCAGTGACAGTCGCTAAAGCACTGCATTCACACGATAGCCAATGCTCCTCATGTTTAGGGCGAAGCCAACTGCAATTTGCGATGTGCTTGACCCAAAAAGTGGCATCCACACTGAAATGATCCTGGCGAAGGCAGGGTAGGACACCACACAGAGCACTTCGACAACTGCCCTCACTGACCTTTTTACAATGCATATACAGCCTAGAAAGGCCGAACGCATTTAACGTACAAGCATTTAAGAGTGCGCTAACACAACAAACTGCCCTTTGAAGACGTGCATGACGCACGTGCCTATGCACACACGCCGCGGCTAGCAGACGACGCAGGGAGCAATCCACACTAGGCACGCTTCAGCCAGTAGCCGCCAGGCGTCGACTCCGCTCGATCTCGGGGCGAATACACCCGACCAGCGCCAACTAACAACTGTCGCAGTTGCTTCTTTTGTGTGTTTGAGCCGCGTGCTCCTTTCTCAAACGCGGCTGGTTCAGCGAGCGAAGTGACGTTCGTGCACTCTGTAACTTCAATGCAAGATTCCCGGCATGGTCCCTCAGTACTTTTAAAGTATTGAGGGACCATGATTCCCGGTGAAAGCACAAGACGAACAAACTGCCCCATCACGAGATAAGCGCGCGCGGCGACTATGACCTGTATTCACCTCAAGATTAAGGGCCTTACTCGAGATTAGAGTTACTGTATATGCTACCTTTAGGTTGCAAAGTTGCGCATAGGTCCGCCATCTTGCCCGCCGAGGCGTCCACGTCATGCAGGAAAGCCACCCCTTCAGAATGTAGGAGCCGACGCGGCCCAGCGGTTCTGCGTGCTTTCTCGCTCATTCATAACGCGTCGCTGGAGCAATGACTTTCACTTCGAAGAAAAAAAAAAGAAAACTCGAAAAACTAATGAATAAATTAGGTGAAACGGGCGCTACAACCTGTTCGATGGCGGTCACTATCGGAAGCAATATTTTTCTTTTCAATAGCAAACAGGAAAACTTCGACAGACACGATTCCGGACAAATTAAGTTCAGCAAATCGCTCGTTTCACGTAGTTTTTGACGCAGCGCTTTAAAAGATTAAGTAGGTGGCTCGAGAAAACAAGTGCTAGAATTAGCACTTTGTGCTTTACAAATTAGGCAAGCAAACGAGAATTTTACGCATATCTAGGTAGCTGTGGGATAAAGTATACACTCGGTAAAGCTTCGAACTTTAATGCCGCACAGTGCTCGGAGTAAATTATTCTGTTTTGGTAGACTTGTAAGGTGAATATTCATACATTTACTGGCGCACAATTTTATCATTCTGTCCCGTTCGATTTTCGTCAACGGCTAGCCAGCCGTTGACAGTGGGCGAAAAGTAATACGTATCCTGTTTGTTATAGCCTACTCTGGTCGCAAAAATATTGGTTCGTGCAGTTGGGAGCGCAAAGCCCTGTTATCGTCCCAACTTCGCAGCATTCAGTCACAGCGCTGCTCCGCACAAGCACCACAAAAACTGACGTTCACTAAAAACGCACAACACTAGACACCAACACAACAGCAACGAAACACATTCCGCACTGAGCCGGATCGCCTCGCCGGACTGCTTGGGACAGCGGCGGCGGTGGCACGGCGGTAGGGCAGCGGTGGTGGCGCGGCGATCGCCAGCAACCGCGCGGCGGTGAAGTTGGCTTTCCCTCAAATGGATGCATTTGACGGACGCATTTGGCGAATGGGGGCGCGAGCGGTGAGTTCTATCAAAGGCGCAACTCTGCTACCTAAAGGTAGCATACACAGTAGTTCAACTCGAGATTTCTGAGTGGCGCCCCATCGCGTGTGACGTCAGAGAGGGGACCCGGGTGCCGCTCTTCGCGCGCGCGCTCGCTACGTGAAGGCTGCTCGACGCTACCGACCTGTCTGCCCTGCTCGAGTTATTAAAACATTACTGGGCAAGTTCATAAAGCAACTTGTAATGAATGTTCAAGCAAAATACCCAGCGAAATCGAGCGGAGTTGCCGCCAGGAGCGCGTTCAGTGTCGATTGCTCGTGGTGTCGTCTCCTAGGCATCAATGTGTACATCTGCATGTATGGCAGGGGCGTAGCCAGGGGGGTGGGGTGTTGGGGGGATTCCACCGAAATTTTTCAGTTTTGCTTGCGCATATTTACTCGCACACATACAAACGCACGCACGAACATACATAAAGTATGGTTGAACCCCCCCGAAAAAAATTTCTGGCTACGCCCCTGATGTATGGCGACCATTTCTTTGGCCGTGGCGCACTCAAAATGATTTACCGGCTCGTTTTCGATCATTTTAACTTCAGTGTTCGGGCTTCGGCTTCCGTCTGCGCTATAGCGCAATGAGCGCACGCTGCGCTTGCGCGGTTGTTGCTAAGCCTGCTCCTTCGGTTCAATTCCGTTGTTCGGAGTTTTAAGTGCATGACAAACGACGTGTGATGTCGTTCAAATATATTAAATGGTCGTTACAGGCAACATCTTTGATTAAATTCAAGTTTTCAGAAGCTGCTGTGTAAGCGCATCGTAAGTACTTGAATTTTAAACAAGAAAACTCACACCATCTCCCGCTAAAGGGGACCATGAGGCGATGCGAAGCAGCGTTTCGGCATGTCGGACCCGCGTTTCAGAGGGGGAGAGGAGAGGGTCAGAAAGGAAAGGGAGAGGAGAGGGGGAGAGAGGGGGGAGAGGGGTAGTGGAGAAGAGGTGTGTGGAGAGGAGGTGTGTTGAGAGGGTTTGCGCATGCGTAGTAAGGGTGGTCACGCGGCACACCACCAACACCGGATTGAACTCCGCCGTAAGATGCTTCGCATTAAAATAAAAAGGTTAAGAGCACGAGTCAAAACGGGAAGCACGATGCTGATATGAAATATTGGTAGGTTGTGCGGAACATATTTTAATCCCTACGTTAATAAGTCGACGTTTGCTGACTCGTTCACGGTCGTCTGAAAGTATTTCTTTATTCTTTATTCATCAGATACCCCGCAGCGCCCGAAGGCGTTATAGCAGGGGGGTTACATCAATAAATGCGTTACAATTTCGTTCGCACACAAATACAACTTTGTTCATACATAAATAAGTGAAATACATCTTCGTTCACACACATAATACAAATTTGTTCCCACATAAATACATCATCGTTCAGGTTATAGCACGAGTTTACAGCATTGAATAAAATACATCTTCATTCCCACTACGTACTTGTTTTTCAGTTAGCCTATTCCAATTTTTAATTGTTGTAGGAAAAAATGAATTGGCATACATGTTCGTTTTAGCTGAGTATTCCAGAATTTTACAACTATGATCAAAGCGTTTTGAAATGTAATGGGGTTTGTGTAGGTAAATTTCTCTGTTAATTCCAGTTTTATTATAGTAAATCATATAAAGAAATTTTAATCTCTGTTTATGGCGGCGGTCAGAAAGACACTCCCATCCTAGTTCAGCCTTCATTGCAGTGCAGCTCCCTCTCCTTCCGTACCGTCCCAAGACGAACCTGGCTGCACGATTTTGTATTTGCTCAAGAGCCGCAATGAAGGTTACCTCGGCGGGGTCCCACACGACACAACCGTATTCTAAGATAGGTCTGATACAAGTAGTGTACGCCACACGTTTTAAATTCACATGCGAACATCGCAGGTTTCTTTGAATAAAGTTTAATGCTTTACCAGCTTTGGCTATGAGAGTGTCCACCTGCGGCCTCCATGAACATTCAGATGATAGTAGCACACCTAGGTACTTATATGTGCTATCTTGTTTTAACTGTACATTGTTCAGGTGGTACCGTGACTGAAATGGTTTTATCCTTTTAGTAAATGAAATATGTACACACTTTGTTATGTTCAAATTCATTTTCCATTTGGTACACCAGCTATGAATGAGTGATAAATCTTTCTGAAGCTGTAATGCATCATTGTGATCGGAAATTTTTTTGTACACAACACAGTCATCCGCAAACAACCGTATAGAAGATGAAATTCCTGCAGAGATATCATTAACATAAATTAAAAACAATAGCGGACCCAGAACGGAGCCCTGTGGTACCCCTGAGGTAACATCTGCGTATTCGGAGCATTTTCCATTCAGTACTACGGTTTGTCTTCTTTGAGAAAGGTAGCATTCAATCCATTTAAAAACAGTCTTATCAATGTTCAGGGTGGTAAGTTTAAACAGTAAGAGTGAATGTGACACCGTGTCAAAGGCTTTCCGAAAATCCAGGAACACACCGTCAACCTGTCCTACAGTATCTACGCCCGATATTACATCGTGATAAAATTCTACCAATTGTGTTGTGCAAGACAGCCCTCTGCGAAATCCATGCTGTTCGTCGATTAGAACCTTATGCTTGTTTAAATGATTTATTATTTCTTTATATAAAATATGTTCAAGTATTTTACATGGTATAGACGTAAGCGATATTGGTCTATAGTTACCAACGTCTTTTTTGGAACCACCTTTATGTATTGGTACCACGTGCGCAATTTTCCAGTCATGTGGTAAGATACCTGTCGCTAAAGATCTTTCAAAAATTGCATAAAGGTACATCGAAATTGGCCCCGCGCAACGCTTGAGTACACGCGGAGAAATTCCATCTGGACCACTAGATTTACTCTCATCAACGTCCTTCAATAGTTTTTCAATTCCATTAACACTAAGCTCGACAGGAAGCATAGGCGAAATGCTCATAATAGTTGGATGATAGTTACAGCTGTGTTTAGGTAAGAATACCGAGTGGAAAAAGTTGTTGTTTAGGCATGCAGCTTTATCTCCGTCATCCGTAATTACCTTTCCATTATAATTTAACTCCTGTATTCCAAAGGAATCTGAGCCACACTGTTTTAAGTATTTCCAAAACATTTTAGGATTTGATTTCATTTTGTTGCTCAGCTCAGTGAAATAATCATCTTTAGCTTTTTCTATCTTTAGTTTATATTCGTGGGTAATCGACTTCAGTTTTGCAAAGTGAGCAACTGATTTGCTTTTTTTGAATGCGCTAAATGCCCTCTTCCTTTTGTTGGTAAGTTTTAATATATGTGCTGTTACCCATGGTTGCTTGTGCTTTTTTAGCCGTGAAGAATCAACACTGGGGATATGTGTATTTGTTAACTCGGATAATATATTCTTAAATTTGTCCCACATATCATGCACATTGCCCTCCTCAGAAAGACACTCGAAAACAGGAAACGAGTTACGAAGTTTTTTAGAAATTGCATCGTAGTCACCCTTCTCATAAAAGTAGATCCTTCTACTCGTAGGTAACCTCGCACACACTTTTTCCCTTCGGATACAAGCAACAACAGCAAGATGATCACTAATTCCTGGAATCACAGTGGCGTTAGTAACGAAATTTGGCGAGTTACAAAACAACAAGTCTAACACAGCGTCATTACGAGTAGGGGTGGTAACGTACTGCGTCAAACCAAACGTGTCGACAATATTTTTCATCGCAAGGTTCATGCGCCCGCTTAAACTTATACACGAACCATTACCCCAAGATAAGCCAGGCAGATTAAAATCACCCCCGAGAATTATCGTCTGAGCTGTCGCTTCGGAAAGAATTTCATATAATGTTTGCATTGTGCTAATATCTGAGCTCGGCGAGCGATACACCACTCCGACCAAAAACGCGAAGCTATCCGGCAGGATTATCTTGCACCATACAGACTCCAGTGCGTCGCACTTATAATCAATTTCCAATGACTGCAAGCAAGAGCGAACAAGCAAAAAGACGCCCCCACCTGCTGTGGGCCTATCTTTGCGATAGACGACGTAATTTTGCGGAAACACCTCGGTATCAGCAATCGAGGGCTTTAACCAAGATTCTGTTCCAAGGACTATGTCAGCGTTAACACTCTCAATTAAGCCCAAGAGCTCAGCAGCTTTATTAACTACGCTTCGGCAGTTCACGATGACTGCAACAAGTTCTTGACATCGGTATTTCTCCTTTTTTCTAGTTTGTCATTGCCTGCGTACTGGGACGACATCATCTTTTTCTTCATCCCACCTGAAAGCCCTGCCGTTAATGATCAGTTTGTCAAAATTCAGCTTCACTTTATTGTTCTTATCTTCTCTTTTTGTCTTAGCATATTGCCACAGCTTATTCCTGATACTTCTTGTCTCAGGTGAGTAATCCTCGCTAACGCTGTACTGGGAATTCTTGAACCTTTTGGCATTGAGAAGCACTGCCTGACGCTCTTTGTACAATGAGAATTTAACAATAATTGGCCTCTTCTTATTCTCATTATAGCGTCCTAAGCGATGTGCCCTTTCCACAGACTCAAGTTCCATTCCAAGGCTCGTTTTGCAAATATTCTTTATTATAGCTTCGGATTCATCCCATGATTCTGAGGTTTTGTCATCAACGCCATAGAAAACGAGATTTTTCCGGCGACTTCTGTTTTCGAGATCATTTGTTTTCTTCTGCAGATCTTTCACCTGTTGCATGAGTTGCCGTATTATAGCTGCCTGTTCTGTTACAATCTTGCTGATGTCCCTTATCTGGTTCTGAGTTTGGCTAAGATTATCTTTCACTTCCATCAGTATGCTTTCATTTTTTTCGAACCTGGATTCGATGCCGTTTAACTTTGAAATTAAAGTTTCCTGCCCACTCTGCAAACATTTCAGCACTTCCATCTCCGGTGTCTTAGAAGGACCTGGGTTTAGTTCAACATCCCCCGCGAGTATTAACAACAAAATCAAATACAACACTCTGTTAGAAAATAACCGGAATCTCTTCAAACGCGAAGTATTCATCATGCATTTATGGTTTTTGTTACGAACACTTGGCAACGTGGGAGGAGCCGGCAATGCATATACTAGTCTCCGCGATTGAGATGGGTAGTAATGACTAACCTGCACCAGCAACAGTTGCATTAGCGTCATGTCGGCAAGTGTGCCGGCTCCAAATCCCACGAAGCCGTCGTGCTGAGTGCCTATATACGCTTGATCGGCACCACGTGAGTTCTGTTGGCCCAAAGCAATTGGTTGATCCTCGCTGATCCATCCGTGGCTGGGGCCGCACATGCCTCTGACGACAGATGATGACCCATGCACACGTGTGGACGATAGTCGAGATACTGTAGACGCTATCCAGGGATCAGACGAAAAACGCTGTTCCCCGTGTTCCGCTGCTTCGAAGTGGACCGTCGAAAACAGGAGCAGAGATACCTGCACCAGCAACAGTTGCATTAGCGTCATGTCGGCAAGTGTGCCGGCTCCAAATCCCACGAAGCCGTCGTGCTGAGTGCCTATATACGCTTGATCGGCACCACGTGAGTTCTGTTGGCCCAAAGCAATTGGTTGATCCTCGCTGATCCATCCGTGGCTGGGGCCGCACATGCCTCTGACGACAGAGGCATGTGCTGAACATAATTAGTGTAATCACACTAACGTACATAAGTACAAAGCTTTCGCATAGAAAGTCATAATAAGATGAATTTACAATAAAATAGTGTAAATAACTCTCAACGGCCGACTCTTGATAGGGCGTGGTGCCTTATGGCGTAAGATGACTCGAAGGCGAAAGCCATCTTCCTTTTTCTTTAGTCAATGTAATGTTCGTTGCCCGCCCCCCTCCGAATGCTTTCTGGACGTAACGTGGTTTTGCACTGCCTCCAGGATCGGAGGCACTGCAAGCTTTCTATAGAGCACCTGCTCATGCATTGCCTCCATGATAGGCCCACCGATCACGGAGGCAATGCAAAGCGACCATCTCGTGTGATGACGTCATCATGTGGCGTGACGTTATCACGTCCAATTTTGGCGGTCTGTGACGCCACGATGACGTCATAAGGTGACGTCATCATGTGATGATTTTTTGCATCACTCGTGTTGACGCTGCCACGCGGGACGCCGACGGTCAAGTTTAGCGTTTGGTGAAGAATGTCAGGTTTTTACCTTAAAATGTTCAATCTTGTGACAGCGCGGTAAAGAATAGCAATAACCAGCCAAATGGGTCAAAAGAATGGTGGGAAAGAGCTTTCTCCTATTCCTGGACACATTCGCCGATTTTTTCTGCTGTTTAGCAAGCTGTACTAACGGTGTCAAATGAAATACGACCAGCGGAGCGCGTTGCCCAAGCATTAGGAACTGTATTGGGGGCGAGGAGTTACGGAGTCGCCCTCTATCGGACGCAACTCGATTGCGTGCTAGGCAGGTTGCAGCCAGCGCGCTCCCCAAAGGTGTTGCTGTCAGCGCTCTAAAAAACACCTCGCGGAAGCTCTCCAGGACATTTCTGTAGCAACTTTCGAAACTTTATGTTCTTTACCAATGTTCTTTACTCTCAAACTAATAATTTTCGATGAACAGAAAGCACAAGATAGTGTACAGTCGCTGTCTCTTAGCAGAAGAGTGAGCGCCCACTTCACGCGGTCACAGCGATGGAGACTGCCGAAACAGCTTCTTGCGGGAAAGGTAGTCAGTCGGTGAGTGCAAACTGTGTGAATTATCTTCTTAGATTGGACTGCCTGTATAATAAAAAATGGAGCATAACAGAAAGAAGCCTCAAGCCAGCGAGCGCACGGGTTCATGGCGGCCGACGTTGCTTCTGCATGTATGTCAGTACTCATGATTTCGCTTTCGCAACGAGCGCGTTCTGGCACCGTGCTGTGATTTTCAGGCAGCAAAATGTGAGAACTTGTGAGTAAACAAACAACTGTTGCTGCGCAGACGGTATCAGAGCAGTTGAAAAACAATTTCGTTACAACTATGACTTCGGCGCGCCTATGGTAACTGTGTTCGTGCTGTACCGACGATAGAAATTTTTTTTCTCTAAATTCGCGCACGTGTCAATGTCATTTGACAAATGGCCGGGCACTGCATATCTATCGGTCTTCTCAGCGAGCAATTGCCGCTGTTTCTGTTTCTTAATTATTTCAGTGCACTCGTTTCGTTTGGTGCTCACACAAAGCGGGAGCAAATACGATGCATTTTTTAATATTCTCCTTAATTGCCGTGTTCTTTGCATTACAGTGAACTTAACGTTCTCTGCCATTATGGCGTCACCATGATGTCACATAACGTGACCTCACATGATGGCGTATTCACACGACATGGTCACTGTGCACTGCCTCCATGATCGGTGGGCCGATCACGGAGGCTGTGCAAGACCGTGTTAGGTTCAGAAAACGTTTGGAGGGGAGCGGGAGATAAGCAGTACATTGACCGACAAGAAGAAGAGGGACATGGCTTTCGCATTCTAGTCATCAAAGGGAGAGAAAGAGAGAGAGATAATAAAACGAGAGAAAGGCAGGGAGGTCAACCAGAATTGTAGCATCCGGTTTGCTACCCTACACTAAGGGGAGGGGGAAAGGGAAAGAAAGATGGAAACGACAGCGGAGAGAAGAGCAGGGGAATGCAAAGGGACCCTATGAGTTTTTTAATCCAGCGTATCTAAACAATGACTTAAGTATTTGTCATTGTATCTAAACAATGACTTATCTAAACACGTATCTAAACAATGACTTAAGTATTGGCGCCGGTGCTTCTAGTGGTGGGCCTCGCGCCCAATAGTGCGCGCCGTCCTGTCATCACCATTGACAGGCCCGCACACCCGATTAGGCAGCACTGCACGATCGAAAGCATTAATGAGGCTCTCGAGAGACAAACCGCATGAGCGTATCTATCTGTAACTATAAGGGTGCGAACCGTACCATGTGCACCCCTGATGGCGCTCCATTCGGAGCCGACAGTACGTGTAACAAGTTTTAATGGGCATCTAATTCGCCCAATCTACGCAAGTTGTCCTCAATAACCCGCTGGTCGATGAAGTTATCAATTTTATTTTGTGAGCAAACGTTTTGTGTACAGAGGTCCGCATGACTACAATTGGGAGTGGAGTGTGAACTTTCGTTCAACTCAACTTTGCTTAAACTACGCTAAGTTTTGCGAATAAGCCGTAAAATTTATCGCGTTTCGCTTCGAAAGCAGCGTACTCTCCTTAAGTCGCTTGGCGAGACGTTCGCGCTTTCACGTAAGCTATTTCCACGTCATCCAAGCCAGTGAGTGCCGCTACGAACTCGGGGGCATGATCCTGACCGTGGTGGCTGTGGGTATGTAGAAGATATGGTAAATGCTAACGTTTATTATTCTCCTGTTATGCTAGAAGCCATCTAAAGAACTATCATTCGAAGAAAAAACAGCTAGTAGTCTAGTAACGGCGTGAGACGCGAGCGAACTATAACGAAAATGCTGCTGTTTTAGCCAGAGCCTAGCAGACGACAAAAGTCGAATCCCCGTCTTTGCGACACCGAAGCGCCGTTCGTAGCGCCGCCATCGGTGTCGCACGAGGCCAGCGGAGTGCGCGCATCGCAACGAGCGGGGCGTTAAAGCGTGGGCACGCCCTTCAAGCCAACTCGCTGGCAATGCAGAGAACGCGCTGAATAGCTCCCTAGATCTGCGTACCGCCAGCGGTAAGTGGTGTATATAAGTAGCTCACCGTTAGTATGCTGGGGAGCGAACGTTCCGTGGCGTAGCCGTCTAAAGCAGTGCGCTGCGGTGTGAGGGGTCGCCTTTTCGAATCCGCGCGTCGGAAAGTATCGTTCTGAAATAATTTTATTATATGTATATATACATATATATATATATATATATATATATATATATATATTTATATATATATATATATATATATACATATATATATACGGAACATCACGGCGACGCCGAGGGCAGAAAACCAGTTGAGAGTATCCATATAATTGCTATCGCAATAATATAAATGAAGGTATCCTTACAGGAGGATCGAAAGGTGGGCCAGTTGGTAATTCATTTTCTTCGTTCAGCGCTCGTCTTATGTGGTTCCTCGCTTCGTCCTTTTTGTGTTTTTTTCTGCGCTCCCAGTTCGCTGAACGAAGAAAATGAAGGCATCCTTGGCACACACCGACACAGGCAAGACAGACAGACAATGAACTTTATTTGATCCTGAGGTGCTTTCGCGGGAACCCCTATCGGGGACCCGCGGAAACCGCTGGCCGCGTCCAAGTCGGGGATGGGAAACCCTGATGTTCCGCCCTTTCTTGGGCCCTCTGGATTACCTGGATTTGTGTCTGGAGCGATGGGCTCCGGAGTGCCTCTTCCCAGACGGCTTCGTTGGATAGAGGGCCGTTAGTAAACGCGGGGCATTGCAAAAGCACGTGCGCTAAGGAACAGTAAGTCTCGTTACACTCCGGACAGCTTGAATCAACGTCTGTGGAGATACGATTGACAAAGCCCCGCGAGGAGAACGAGCCCGTCTGGAGCAAGGAAAGGTTGGTATTTCTGGGTTCGATTTTGGCTTGAACCTTGTTTAAGGTCACGTCTCAGAGGTCACGCCAGTTGCTGTACCACACACCATGTTTTCCGATGCCAAAGTCTGATGAAGCACTTAGGGGTTTCGCCTAGAAAGATTCTCACAGCCACTGCTTGAGTTCTCTCATACAAACTGTCATTTTAAATGCGAAGCATTTCTTAGAGAACTTCTGCAGCTTTGAGCGTATCTATTTATTTAGCCGCCTATGACTTTCTGCTCTCGTGGCCGTTTCGTTTATGGGATGTATACCAAAATTCGTATGGCGTGGACTGACTGTATGACGAACATAAATGACGACTCATAACATAAAAATCATAACATGCATGTCATGAACGGCATGATTTACGTGCCGCGGTCTTTGTGCTCTTTCGGGTGTTTCGTTCACATTATAGTAAATACAGAAAAGTTGTATGGCATGACAACAGTGCATGACAAACATATGTGGCAGGTCCTAACGTGCAAATGATGACACCCATGTCATGTACGGCATAATTTGCATGACATGGTCTCGGGGCGCTCGCCGCCGTTCGATTAAATGGATATATACCAAAACTGGTACGCCGAGACATTTTTGTACGACGAACATTAACGAAAAGGGATAACATGAAAATAATGGCATGCCTCTCATGTACTGCTTGATTTACATGCCGTGCTCATGGTGCGCTAGCGGCCGTTTCGCTAATTTGATATACACCAACATTGGCAATTCTGGACGTAACCATAATGCGAACATAAATGACTGGTGGTAACATGAAAATAATGACATGCATGTCATGTATGGCATAATTTACATGCAGCGCTCATGGTGAGCTCGTGGCCGTTTCGCGAACTTGATATACAACAAAATTGGTACTGCGTGACGTGACTTTAATGCGAACATAAATGACAGGTGGTAAAATGAAAATAGTGACATGATGTCATGTACGGCATGATTTACATACGGCGTCCATGGTGTGCCAGCGGCCGTTTCGCTAGCTTGATATATACTAAAATTGGCAATTCGGGACGTGACCGTAATGCGAGCATAAATGACAGAATTATATTGAGGCTTAAAGAAAAACATAAAAGAAATGCCTCAGGAGGTAACATGAAAATAATTGCATGCATGTAATGTTGAACTTGATTTACATGCCGGGCTGAGTACAGTTTGATTTACATGCCACGCTTATGGTGTGCTCGCGGCCGTTTGGCTAGCTGCATATGCACCATTATTGGCATTTCTCGACGTGACTGCAATGCGAACAGAAATGACAGGTGGTAACATGAAAATAATGATGTGCATGACATGCACGGCTTGATTTACATGCCGCGCACATGGTGAGCTAGCGGGCGTTTCGTTAACTTGATAACATCAAGATTGGTACTGAATGACGTGACTTTAATGCGAACATAAATGACAGGTGGTAACATGAAAATAATGGCATGATTTCATGTACAGCTTGTTTTACTTGCAGCGCTTATGGTGAGTTCGCGGCCGTTTCGCTAATTTGGTATACAACAAAATTGGTACTGTGCGACGTTACTGTATCACGAACATAAATGACAGGTGATAACATGAAAATAATGAGATGCACTTCTTGTGCGGCTTGATTTACATGCCACGCTTAGGGTGCGCTCGCGGCCGCTTGGCTAGCTTGATATAAACCAATACTGGCATTTCGCGACGTGACTGCAATGCGAACATAAATGACAGGTGGGAACGTGAAAATAATGACGTGCATGTCATGTACGGCTTGATTTACATGATACTGTCTTGGTTCACTTCCGCCCGTTTTGTTAACTGGATATATACAAAAATTGGTATGTCATGACATGAGTTCGTGACGAACATAAATGACAAGTCATGCATTGTGTGTATCAGAATATATGTTTTAGTACCATGGTATATGCAAGAATGTACATGTGTGTATGCATGACAAATATGCATAGTGAACTACATGTCATGATATCAATGGCTTTATTTGCCTCAAAGACAAACAAGGCGATGTATGCAGCTGCTTGCTTGCTGCTTCGCCTTACAACGATTCCCACAATGCGTGGGACCTGCCGTATTTTTTTCCAAGAGCATCGGAACTACCTTTCTGAAGAAGTTTTCACGCTACGTAATGTCAAGAAATCATCAATCCTATTTTTTCCCGTAACTGTAGCAATTTCGACAGAGTAAGAATTGACACTCGTGAAACATTCCACCGCTGTGTGTATGCTCTTTATTAGAAATCTTATACAATCTAAAAGTAAAGTCACCCTAACGCAATCCTTAGGTCTGAGAGTGGCACTCGCAATGAGTGTGTTGGCAAACTTGTGATTAACTGTGAGCCATTTTCTTCTTTTTAAGGCGAAAGCCTTAGATGCCTCATTAAACGCGAAAATCGACCGTCGGCGTCGGCCTCCCGCGTCGGTGACATCGGCGTCAGGGCAGCACGACTGATGCCAAAAATCCTCATCACGTGGTGACATTATTGTTACGTCATTATTACGTCATCAAAGAAGTAACGTAACGTGACATGATGACGTCATCACATGACATCGTAGCTTACTCAAAGGTGAGTCATGATAAACAGAAGGGCGCGATAATACGGTACACAAAGAAGAAGATGGACTCGGGACGACGCGCTACTAGCAAGTGAAAATTTTTTATTCAGCAAACACATAATTATACCACCATGCAATCATATCTAAGCCAACGAGTCGACAAAATCTAAAAACCTTGCGCTCAGCCTGCTTACGTGAAGTGACGTTCTAGAAAGGCTATCTCTCCCTCCTGCTAACTGATAGCGGGGTGACTGATGCAGAGAGAGAGAGAATGAACATCTTTATTTTGTTTTCATTTAGGCATCGTCTTTGGGGTGGTCTCCCCTCCCCATTCCAGGAAAACATAGGCTTCCGCCGCGTCGACAGCCATCGCTACCAGCTGGCGCTGGTCTTCGAGGGTGTGGCTGGCTAAGTCTCGCTCCCAAAGCTCAGGCGTGTGGTATGGATTAGATGTACTTATAGGTGACTGTGTACACCCCCCTACCACATGGTATAGCGTGCCCTGTGCTCCACAAAATTGGCACTGTGGGAAGTACATGAAGGGGGTAAAGTGGTAATTTCTAGACGGGTGGGGAAAGCTGTTGGTTTGCAGTGCTCTTAGGATGCGGTCTTGACCGCCGGTAAGCTTTCTGTGCGGGGGTGGGAATATTCTTCTTTGCATCCTGTAGTGTAATGTGATCTCCTGATATGAGACTAGAGGGTTAGATTGCCAGGTTACTTCCGCACTGCCAGGGGCTCGGTTAGTGAATCCTCGAGCCGTGAGATGCGCTATCTCGTTATCTGGGACGCCTTGATGCCCTGGTGCCCACACGATCTTAATTCGTCTCCTAGGAGGGGCCCGATGGAATATTTGCCACGAAGTTTCGTGGATTCTGCCGTTACAGTAATTGCGGCACGCTTGTTGGCAGTCCGTAATGATGGTGTCTGCGGTCGTCTGTGCGATCGCCAAGGCGATGGCCACTTCCTCCGCGACGATGGGGTTGTCATTGGGGATGGAAACGCTTGTCTGGTGTTTTTTGCCTACGACGACGATGGATGTGGAGGCTCTCCTGCCAGGGTACAAGGCGGCGTCCGTGTAAGCGACTAGTGGATGGATGTCGTACTGTTTGGTTATTATTTTAGCCCTTGCAGCCCTTCCTCCTTCATTGTGAATAGGGTGTATGTTCCTTGTTAGCTGTTGAACCAGAATCTGGCTCCTTACGCTCTTGGGTAGCAAAGCCGTCGTTTGTGGTGAGTGCTGAAGCGGCGCGTTAATGCCCAGTCTGTCGAGAATGGTTCGTCCCGTTGCCGTGGTAGAAAGTCGTCCCTGTTAGTGGTTCAGGTGAGCAATCAACAAGCTCTTCGGTGGTATTGTGGAGCCCTAGCTTGAACAACTTGTCCCTAGACGTACTGATCGGTAAGCCTAGTGCTCGCTTGTCGGCGTTGCGCAAAAGGGTGTCAATTTTCTTGATGTCAGTGCCAGTCAAGCATGAATACGGTACAGAGTAAGTGACCCTAGAGGCAATGAAGGCCTGAACTAGGCGCAGTGCGTCTGCCTCCCCCATACCTCTTGTTTTGGATATTATTCTTCTTAGCATGTGCGGGACTTCCTCGACCGTCGACTTTAGCTTGTCTATAAGGATGGTATTGGCTTTGTTTTGCTGGAAGTACATTCCCAGCACCTTAATGGAGGAAGACGGGGAGATTACGTGCCCTTCTAGATGGATGCGTATTGTAGACGAATCTGATGTGGGCTTTTTGCCAGGAATAACAACAAGTAGTTCCGACTTCTGAGGGGCACAATCCAGCCCGCACCACTTTGCATAGTCGTTGACGACATCGGCCGCGGCTTGCAGCCTCTTCTCCATCTCCCCCATGGAGCCCGTAGAAGACCAGACGGTAATGTCGTCTGCGTACAGCCCATGTTGTATCCCTGGGATCTCGTTTAGGCGGGGGGGGGCAATCCAATGAGCGCGATATTAAAGAGGAGAGTGGACAAGACGGCGCCTTGTGGGGTTCCTCGACCCCCAATAGAGAAGGCGTCTGTTGCCTGGTCTCCAATTTTCAGGACAGCCTTGCGGTCTGTCAGGAAATCCCTTATATAGTTGTACGTCCTGGCACCACAGTACAGTGCGTTGAGATTGGAAAGTGTGGTCGTGTGTTTTATGTTATCAAACGCTCCTTTCATATCTAATGCAAGGATGGCCGTGGGTGAGTTACGTGTGGCCGGTGTCGTTACTTCTTTGATATGCAGTACGTCTTCGGTTGAGGGATTCGGGGGAAATCCGATCATCGAGTGGGGAAATTTGTTTTCTTCTTCCAGGTAGGCTTGTAGTCTGTCCAGTACAATGTGTTCTAGCAACTTTCCTACAGAGGAAGTAAGAGAAATTGGGCGCAAGTTTTCGATATTGTGGGGTTTTCCAGGCTTCTGTATGAATCTGACTTCTGCGGTCTTCCATTCTTGAGGGATTTTGCCAGATTTCCAGATGTTGTCGAGATGCTTTGTTAGCTCCAATATCGCCAGGTCGTCTAGATGTTGCCAGGATCATATCAGAGATTTGATCTGCTCCGGGCGCTGTGTGTTTGCGGAGCTTCTGTATGGCTGCGGTGACCTCCCACAGTTGTATATCCTCGTCCAATCCTGCGTTAGGCTGGCCCGAATACGTTGGAAGAGGTTCCGTAGGCTGCTCCGGCAGATACTTGCATTTGAGAGCCATTAAGAGACCATCCACGCTTCCCGGGAATTGATGTATTACTTTGGCCATATCATGTTAGGATTCGGTTTTTGAATTACAATGGTTTATCATGTACCGAAGGAGTCTCCAAGCCTTGGCTGTGCTGAGCGAGCCGCGCAGGCTGTCACACAGAGAATGCCAATTTTCCTTACACAGTGATGCTGCATATTTTTCTGCTTCTTCCGTGAGTAGCGCTATTCGTCGTTTCAGCCTCTTGTGTTTTTGTCTCTTCCATCTACGCAGCAATCCCCTTCTAGCTTCCCAGAGAGGGAGTAGGTGGTTGTCTATGCTGGGAGTGATAGTGTTGGTTTTGAGCACTTTGGTGTGTTTTTAATGTCTGCCTGCAGCTGTCGTGTCCACTCTAGGACATCCAGATTTGCTTCCGTTTCTGTGGCGTTTGATCTGTTACTTCGCTCGCTCCGGAAGCTCGTCCAGTCTGTGAGCCTGGCTTTACCTACTCTGACGCTGTAATCTCTGCCCGAAATGGTAGTCGCAAGGAGGGCATGGTCACTGCCTAGGTATTCGTCTAGGTGCTTCCATATGGCGCGTGGTGTCTTTCTAGTGAAGGTGAGGTCTGGAGCTGTGTCCCTGTTTACACTCGTTTCTATTCGTGTGGCAGTCTTCGGATCAGTGACGAGAGTCAAATCGTGCTGCTCTATCAGCGCGTATAGCCTGTTCCCTCGCGGGTTCGAGTAAGCGTAGCCCCATAACGTGTGGACCGCGTTGAAGTCCCCCGTGTCGACCAACTGGTTTCGTATGGCTTCTTCCATTACTTTCTGCAGGACTGAGGGCGGGCATTTCGGTCTGCAGAAGACATTCAAGTGGAAGAGCGGTGTGAGATTTTTCGTGCATTGGGGGATTATTTCGATTAAAATACCGACGAGAGTTGTCTGTTCTAGGGAGTGTTGGATTGCCACGACCTTTTTGCTTACTAAGGTGTGGACGCTGCTTCGTTGTTTTATACTTTGTATCCAGGCAGTCTAGCAACGGTGTTCGTTTCTTGTAGTGCAATCACATGAGGGAGGGGATGTTTTGTACACGCTAAGTATTGCGTGAGCGTGCTTTGCTTGTTCTTGTATCCGCGACAATTCTACTGCCATATTGTAGTATTCTTCCCTCGAACTCTGGACGAGTGAGGCTGATCTACCCTGAATATGTGCGGCTTGACTTGTGGCGTGGTCAGTGTTTGCAGTGTCAGTGCCTCTCTTGGCCCAGGATGCTTCAATGGTAGTGACCCGCTCTTCCAGTCTCATAAGGTGTGACGTTATTTGTTGTAGTGTTTCGTTACCCTGCTGGCTCTGTGCTTGTTGGGCCGCAATGAGCTGCTGTATTTGTTGCTGTGTCTGTTGGTGTTGTTGCTGCATTTGTTGGAATAGTCTTGATTTCATCTGCCGTGCCCTTCGACGCGTATGGCTTAGGGAGAGCAGCCGATTGAGAGTGCGCAAGCGGGAGAGATTGAGTTGCAGAGGTGGTTGGCTTTGGAGTCTTGGTGGGTGTATTGCTGTAACAAAAACGCTTCTCTGGTGGAGGTGAAAGCGCCGCGGGAGCAGGGCTTGGATTTGTTACCTTTGTAGCTAGGTTCTGGAGAGCCGTGCTCGAGAGAAGCTAGCTTTTTTTAACTGCGCATTCTCTTCCTGCAATCTGGCGACTGTTTGTGTGAGTGTATCCTTGAGCTTCGGGAAGGGTTTCCTCAGTCCAGCTCACCTTTAAATTTGACTGCTGCGAGCTGCTTTCTGCCTGTCCTCTCGAAGTGCTGGGTGCCCGTTGACGAGAAGGGGTCCTTCGCCTCGAGTTGGACCTTTTCCTGGAGCTACTCCTGTCCTTGGGGGCTCCCCGGGTGGGGTCCCTGCTCGGCCTTGAACCAGACCTGGAATGCGGTTGCCCTTTCCCCGTACCCGGTGAAGGGGACCTGGATCGCGGGGCCGGCGGCGGAGACGTCTTTGCCGCAGGATTCGTTCGATTCACCGGTGGAAGGAACCGCTGCGGACATGCCTTGGCGGCCGTGGTATGAGCACCGTCACATAGTCCGCACCGTGGGTGGCACTCACGTTGCCCCCGGAGAGAGTCACACCACATTCTTTGCATTTCGGAGTTTCCGGAGGGTTCGGGCAGACGTCTGTGCGATGACCGGACTGGTGACACGTTGTACAGTACGCTACCGTGCGTTTGTACAGGTAGCATCTGGTGAGCACTCGATGCACATAGATATAAAACGGTACTTTTCTTCCCTTGATTACTAGAGCGGAGGAGCTTCCCAGGCGGTGTAAGCAGAGGACTTCGTAGCCCGGTGCCTCGATTACCGCCTTGACTTTCTCGACGGAGCAGTCTGTTCCGATATTGTAGATTACCCCCTTGCAGGAATTGTCCGGTGCGACTGGGTAGACCGCGACTTCGTACGTGTTAGCTCCAACGTTGACCTTCTGTAGCGTTTTGAGAGCTTTTTCTATGGCAGGGGACGGTGTAGTCGCAACGATGACGTTTTGTTCTTAGTCGATGCGAAGTTGGAAGGGCTTGGGGTTGTTTGGGATACCGGCCTCGCGGGCTATGGCAACTGTCAGATGCATGGGGTTGATTTTAGCCAAGGAAAGCCCGTTCCTGGGGCGGATTCCCACCTTGTAGTCCTCCATCGGAAGCGGTGGCTGTCTAGGCCGACGTGGTCCTGAGCCTCAGCGGAGAGCCGACTTGGGTGGCGTTTCATCTGGGGCTATCGCTGAGCGACGTTGCGGCGGAGGCGAACGGCGATTTGTCCGGCGGGTGCCTTCAATACAATGACTCGAGATGCTCTCGTCGTCCTCTTCAGGAGTAGTGGTGTCCTGCATATCGTGCGAATCCATTGTTTCCTCCTGGGAGCTGCCGGAGGACAGCTGGTGGGCGTCTGCTGTGGGCGTATCCTGATGCGAGGCATCCATCGGCGCGTCTACCGATGTTTGTTGTAGGCCTAGCGGCCCCTCGCCGCCTCAAAGTTTGAAGCGGCCGTAAAAAATTAAATACCGGGCTTACAGCTTCAAACTTGATGTCCTCTTGATCCGGGTGATCTTACGAACGCGATGCGATAGTCGTAGTTGGTCTGCGTAGTGGTTTCCCACAGGTAATTTGGGTTTTCACCGGATCCAGCGTTATTTTCATCCGATGCCGCAACACCGGAACCGGAAGTCCGCCGTGACCGGTGCAACCCAGCCCCTCCCTCTCGATAACGAAGGCCTCTACGATCTCCCTCTGCACGGAGCCCCTGTGCTTGTAGATTACAAGCACAGTAGATTCCAGGCAACGCTCTATGTTATTTTTTTTTCATCTTTTTATTCAATATTTTTAATTTAGCTATAGCATTACGATGCGTTTTTTTTACTCTTACTTTTTTTCGGTGGCGAAGCTTCTAAGTAATCTGGTCGGCCTCGGCAAATGACGAAGAGCGTCGCGTGGCTCGAGGCAGGACATATTTCGCTGTACCCGATCGCTGCCAACGAGGGACGACGCTTGACCCAAGAACGGGCGCCGAATAGATGCACGCCAAAAAACAATATGGCAGCTTCACACCAGTGGTGCCAAGCCTGAAGGAAGTGCCGAGCTGGGCGGCCTTCTCTGTTTCTCTTTCTTTCTTCCTCTCTTTCTATCTCTTTGTTGAACTTTTCTTTCTTTCTCTTTCTCGCTCTTCTATCTTTTTATGTACTTCTTCCCGTTCTTTCTCTCTCTCTCTATTTCTCGCTTCCTCTGTCTTTCCATATCTTTCTCTCTCTTTGTTTGACTTTCGCTCTTTCTTTCTTTTCCTGTCTTCCTTCCCTTTCATCCTCTCTCTCATCTTTCTCTAACCCGCCATCCTGGTCTAGTGGTTATGGGGGTTGACTAATGATTCGCTCGTCGCGGGGTCGAATCCCGGCCGCAGTGGCCGCATTTCGACGGCGGCGAAATGCTAGAGGCGCGTGTGCTTAGATTTAGGTGCAAGTTGAAGAACCCCGGGTGGTCGAAATTTCCGGAGCCCTTCACTCATATATTCATATTCTGGTTTTGGGACGCAAAGCATAAAAATTATTATTATTATTGTCACGTTTCTATTGCCCTTTCCCATTATCCCAGCTTAAGGTAGCCAATTAATACGGCATTTTTTAGTCAACCACTCTGCCTTTCTCTTTCCTTCATTCGTTCATAGGACACACGACGCATGGACATATTGAGGAGACTTGAAAGCCAGTGGCCGAATTTCAACATTTGGCACACCCACAGTATGCGTCCTCATGCTGCCTCGAGGAAACATACAGTACACTGACAGTACACGAAAATACGGCCATCTACTATGGGCTCCACCCTACGAAGAAGATCGCTCATTCACCTTCAAATTGTAGCGTACTCGCCCCCAAGGAGGAGCGAAAAGCAATGTCCTACACTCCTTGAAGTCTGGGCAAGAACTACTTTTTTTTCTCAGAAAAACAGGCTTCAAAAGCGACGACACAAAAGGGGCGTGGCTGCGTATCTCCCGCGGCACGCCGGAGATAACGTTAGGCATGTTGACCGCGTATGCGCCGTGCGCCTCTGTGTAAGAATTGGTATGCGCACACAAATAAAAATGATCGCGGTCACTGGCATCAACGCCCGCAACAAGAGCCCCCCCCCCCCCCTTGACCGCGGAACCATGGAAAAAAAAATGAGCAAATGTTAGCAAAAACGAGTTAGTCCATGAGGTGAGCCGGTTTCACGCGGTCGAGAGAAACGACGTCCTCTCTGTCACGAACACGAATGGTCCCTGTTTTGTTCGACCGCGACAGCACACGGAAGGGCCCGTCGTACGCAGGAGTCAACGGCGCTTTCACTGTGTCTCGTCGCACGAACACATGGGTTGCCGCATTCATGTCCGGGAACGAAAACACTCTTTGTTCGCGGCTGACGCGCGGCGCGTTGGGTCGCAGGTGCTCCAACCAGGAATGTAGCCTTTCCATATGTTCTGAAGGTGTCGGCGCAGTGCTTGGTTTCTCACCAAAGAATTCCCCCGGTAGTCGGATTGTAGAGCCGTACAGCATTTCTGCTGCACTGAATCCGAGGTCTTCTTTTAGCGCGGTACGCAGGCCCAGAAGAACGAGAGGGAGCTTCTCCACCCAGTGCTCTCTATCCAATTTGGCCGTTAGAGATGCCTTCAGTTGACGGTGTAGCCGCTCCACCATTCCATTGCTCGCTGGGTGGTAAGCCGTGGTGAACTGGAGCCGTGTTCCCAGAAGCCTTGCCAGCGCAGAGAATAGGTTGCTCTGGAATTGTCGTCCACGGTCGGTTGTTATGCGCAGTGGGCAGCCATAGCGTGAAACCCATGTGGCCACAAACGCCTGTGCGACGGTCCCGGCTGCGATGTCCAGAATCGGCGTCGCCTCAGGCCACCGTGAGTAGCGGTCGACACATGTGAGCAGGTATCTGTAACCCTGGGAAGGAGGAAGAGGTCCTACCAAGTCCAAGTGGACGTGGTCGAAACGACACTCTGGTGGCCGAAATGCTTGAAGTGCTGTACGCGTGTGACGAGTCACCTTGACTGCTTGACATGTTCGGCACGTCTTCGCCCAGCGTCGAACGTCGGCGTTAATGCCTGGCCATACAAAGCGGTCCGTGACGAGCCTCTGCGTCGCGCGGATTCCTGGGTGGCTGAGTTCGTGAAGGCTGTCAAACACTGCACGCCGAAACTGGACGGGGACGAAGGGTCTTCGAGATTTCTGCGATGTGTCGCATGTGACCATAGTCGTCGTGTATGGTAGTGGGATCTCTGCGAGCACAAGTGACAGTGGATTCTGCCGCAACACGGTTATCTCTGGGTCTTCCCGCTGGGCGGCGGCTAATGCCTTAAAGTCGACGGACGCTGAAACGGTGTCGATACGGGAGAGTGCGTCGGCTGCTTGATTTTCGATCCCCGCTATATAGCAGATGTCCGTCGAAAATTCGGAAATGAAAGAAAGTTGGCGCAGTTCTCTTTCCGAATATGAGGAACTGTTGTTCTTGAACGCATATGTCAGCGGCTTGTGGTCCGTTAAAATGTGGAAAGCGCGACCTTCGAGGAAGAAACGGAAATGCTTTACGGAGCAATAAATGGCCAGCATCTCTCTTCCAAAGGTGCTGTAGCGCACTTCCGCCGGTTTCAGCCGTTTCGAAAAGAAACCTATCGGTTTCCAGTCCTTGCCGTCGTATTGTTGCAACACTGCTCCCACTGCCGTCGTTGAAGCGTCAACCATGAGCCGCGTTGGCGAGTCGGAAAGCGGGTGCATGAGAAGTGTTGCGGAGGCAAGTTGAGTTTTGGCGTCCTGGAAGGCTTTTTCGTGCTCCGCTGACCAGTGAAAGTCGGGTGTTTTCTTGGTGTCCCGGCGCAGCAAGTCAGTTAGCGGCTGTAGAATGTGTGCACAGGATGGGATGAAGTGCCTATGGAAGTTGATCAGCCCGAGAAACTCGCGCAACTTGCGGAAAGAGGTAGGCGTGGGAAATTCCCTAACGGCTTGTACCCGTGATTCGAGCGGCAAGATGCCTTGCGGGGTGATTCGATGACCTAGGAAATCCAGTGCTTCAACACCAAATATGCACTTTTGGGGCTTCAAAACCAGACCGTGCTCGTCAAGACGCTTGAAGAGGAGCCGCAGGCGATTTTCGTGCTCTTCCGGCGTTTTGCTGGCGACCAAAATGTCGTCTAAGTAGACGAAGACAAAAAGCAGTCCGCGAGTGACCTCATTCATGAAACGCTGGAATGTTTGTGCCGCGTTCTTCAGTCCGTACGGCATACGAACAAATTCAAAGAGGCCGAACGGTGTTGTCACGGCCGTCTTTGGGATGTCGCTTGGTTCTACTGGAATCTGGTGATAAGCGGCCATCAGATCCAGCTTAGTGAAGATGGTCGTTCCCGCGAGGCGAGCGCTGAAATCATGGATGTGAGGGAGAGGATATTGGTCTGCCGTTGTCGCAGCATTGAGTGCCCGATAATCACCGCAAGGCCGCCAGTCACCAGGCTCTTGTTTTGCCACCATGTGCAGCGCAGAAGACCAGTTGCTGGAAGAAGGTCGAATAATGCCGAGCTGGAGCATGTGGTCGAACTCACGACGGGCGATTTCATGTCTTTGTCCAGCGAGCCTTCTAGGTCTAGCGGTGACGGGCGGTCCGGTGGTGACAATGCGATGCGTCACCTTGTGCTTGATTGGCAGTTCGGTGTTCCGAGGTTTGGTAATTTCAGGGAATTCAGCCAGAATCTTTTGAAAGTTTGACTCTGGGTGGAAAGTGGAAATGCCGCATGAGGACAGGTCAGGCTTCAGTCCGACAACAGCGAGCGAAGTGACGTTGTCCTTGAGACGACGATCGCGAGCGCTAACGTCAAGATTCAAGTGGCTCAGAAAGTCCGCTCCCAGGATGGCCATTCTTACGTCGGCCACAACGAAGAGCCATCGATATGTGCGCCTGAGTCCGATGTCTATCGTCATTGACTGCACTCCATATGATGCAATAGCAGTATTATTGACTGCAATTAAGCTGGAAATAGACTTGCCGCGTCGGCGATGTTGAGCTGTTGCTGGTAGGATAGATAGCTCAGCTCCGGTATCGACAAGGAGGCGTGTGCCGGTGATGCGGTCGACAACGAAGAAGAGGCGGCTTGAGCGCTGGCCCGTGTCGCATTCCGCCGTTAGCGACTGGCCGGTGCGTTTCCCGTCCACGAGCATGGCTGGGTGCAGCGAGTGGCTTGCTCTCTGAAACGGCGGTGGTACCAGCAGACGCTCTGCTCTGCCTCGCTTGAGTGGCCGCGGTGCTGCGGGCTTCGATCACGGAACGACGAACGATGCCGTGCAGGACGGTGTTTGTTAGACAGGGCGAGGTTTTCCACTGCTGCAGCCAGTCGGTCAACGTCCTCTAAGCGACCTAACCGGCTTGCATGTTCGGACATTCCCGCTGCAGCAATAGGCATTTTTGATGGCTCGGTGCAGTCGGTGATGCGGTCGGCGAGTTGAGCCAGACGCTCGAGAGCCACGTCGTCCGAGCCAGCGAGTATCATCCGTGTTGACTGTGGCAGTCTCTGCAAAAACAACTCGCGAAGCAATGGCTGTTGACGCACCTCTGACGCTTGTTGGCCCAGCAGCTGACGCATTCGGTGGAGAAGTTGCGAGGGACGCTTGTCACCGAGCTCTTCATGAGACAGCAGTTGTTGCAGCCTGCTCTGTTCGGACACCTCAAGACGTTTCAGGACGGTGCTTTTTAGTTCGTCGTAGGCCTTCTCCGATGAAGGGGAGGCGAGCACATCGTCTATGGCGTCAGCGATGTCAGGTGGCAGTGCTGCAACGACGTGGAGGTATTTCGACGCCTGCGATGTGATGCGTCGAAGCTGGAAGCGGGCCTCGACTTGGCTGAACCACACCCTGGGGTTTTTGGGCCAGAAATGAGGAAGCTTTAACTCCGAGGCGTTGGTTGTGGATGAGCTTGAAGTGCCTTCCTCATCTGACATGGCTGCTGTTTTTCCAAACGTCGCGGGTCACCACTTTGTAGCGTACTCGTCCCCAAGGAGGAGCGAAAGGCAAAGTCCTACACTCCTTGAAGTGTGTGCAAGAACTACTTTTTTTTCTCAGAAAAACAGGCTTCAAAAGCGACGACACAAAAGGGGCGTGGCTGCGTATCTCCCGCGGCACGCCGGAGATAACGTTAGGCATGTTGACCGCGTATGCGCCGTGCGCCTCTGTGTAAGAATTGGTATGCGCACACAAATAAAAATGATCGCGGTGACTGGCATCAACGCCCGCTACAAAGTAAAGGTTTCTCTTTCATAAGCGCATGAACTGAACACTTCCATATGCGATCCCTCACTTCTTGCTTATTTTCTTTATCCGATGCAGAAATCACTTTGCATTTAAGCGAAAACGGAAAATAAAAGACTGCTACGAGGTATGCCCATCATTCGGGATATGCAAATCCTGAGTAAAGGATATAGTCTCTACAGGTTGTCATCTGTAGTCATTACAAATGACTACAGGTCGCTATCATTACAGGTTGTAGCCCGCAGCGATTAGTGCTATGATGTGCGCTTTGCCTTTGGTAACGCTAAAGTACTTTTCCGTTAAGAATAGGTAGCTAACACCCCTATACCCCTCTCCAGAGGCGTTGCCAGAAATTTTAATCGGGGGGGGGGAGGGGGAAGAGGTTCAACCATTCTTTATGTTTGTTGGTGCGCGCTTTTTGTGTGTGCGCGGGAAAATTGCTCATGCTTCCATAATATTGGCGGACACGCGCAAAGACTACCCAGAAATACACAGGAAAACCGCAACTGATGTTTAATCTACATGAAGGACAAATAAATGATTTCATTGCGCACACGCAGGAGCCACACATGAAATCTATGTATCTGTCCCACATGTCGAATAAAAAACAGTCTAGCGGTTATCCTATGTCTTTCTGTGTAGTCTTTGTGCGTTTTACCTAGTGTTATGGAAGCATTTATTCGGTACCAACTAGCCCAGCTAAATGCATGTAGGCATTCAACATTAAAAAAAATAAAAAAAATTATCAAGCTTGCACTAAGTCGCGCAAGGCTTGAAACAGCAAAACTGGACGATTCTGAAGTCTAGTCTGGTTGCTTCTAGGTTGTTGCTAGGCTTTAGCTAGGTTAGTCACGACAAGGATGTCCAAACTCCAGATCCGAGCGTTCGCACCACTCATAGAACGACCCTTTCTTTCTTTCTGTCTTTCTTCCTTCCTTTCTTTCTTTCTTTCTTTCTCTTTATTTCTTTCTCTTTATTTCTGTCTTGCTCTTTCTATTTTTTCTATCTGGCCATCAAGAGAGCTCTCGGGCTCCCTATGTACACAAGCTCGGAGAGACTGTTTCGTCTCGGAATGCACAACACGCTGGAAGAAATTGCGGAGGCTCAGGAGAGGGCGCAATTCGCCAGGCTGTCCACCACGCGTTCCGGTAGGGACATTCTGCGAGAGTTGGGGACTCCAGCGACGGAAATTGAGTCTCGCTTCTGCAGCATTCCTCGTGAACAGCGAGGACGAATCACCGTTGTCCCCATCCCGCGAAACGTCCACCCCGAGCATAACGATGGTAGGAGACGGGCCAGGGCAAAGGCTCTTTTAGAAAGGGCTCACGATCAGGCCGGGGACTGTTGCTTCGTCGACGCGGCCCGGTATCCCGAGGGGAAGGCGTATGTGGCAGTGAGCATCAACCACGAGGGGATAATCACGAACTCGACAACGGTCCGGACGACAGCAGCCGAAATAGCGGAGCAAGCTGCGATTGCGTTAGCCTTGCTGGACAACAAGAGGTCCACGATTTACAGCGACTCGAGATCAGCGATTAGAGCATTTGCCAAGGGCACCATCTCGGAACCGGCCTTGCGGATCCTCCGGGACAAGAACATCGAGCCACACACACTCGTCTGGTTCCCAGCTCACATGGGACAGATCAAGGGAGCCCCGCCCAATCTCAATGAGTCGGCCCACATAGCTGCGCGAGGACTAGTAGACCGCGTAGCTACCGGAGGGCGCGCTGAGGTTTTGGAGAATCGGGACCCGCCCACCTCGTATAACGAAATTACCAAACATTTTTACCTGGGGCGGAGACAGTACCCTCCACCACACAGAAAATTAAGCAGACCACAGGCTCTGACACTCAGACTACTTCAAGTCGGGGCGTACCCTAACCCCGCGCTATTGCACAAGATCTATCCTGAAATACAGCCAACTAATGCATGTTCATTATGCGCAGATATCGCTAATCTCGAACATATGCTCTGGCGGTGCCCCGCGTTACACGGCGGCGAAGTCATCACGCCGTCAAAATGGGAAGAAGCTATTACAAGCTCCGGACTCGAAGCACAACTATGGGCAGTCCAACGGGCCCGCGACGCAGCAGAGAGACTTGGTCTTTCTGTTCCGACGTGGGAGCGGCCCGCAACGTGCTAGGGCGCGTTCCGAGGGACCGAAATAAAGTTTATTCATCCATCCATCCTTCTCTCTCTGCCTCTTTCTATCTCTTTCTGTGTTTCTCTTTCTTTCTCTTTCTCTGGCTTTCTTTATCACTGCTTTTCTCTCTCTCTCTTTCTTTCTTTCTATTACTCTCATTATCTTCCCATTTTTTTCATCTCTTTCTGTCTCTTTCTGTGTTTCTCTTTCTATATCTTTCTGTGTCTTTCTATGTTTTTATGTCTTTATTCCCATTATTTCTCTCAATTTTTCATTCTCTCTTTCTTTCTATAGCTTTCTCTCTCTCTCTCTCTCTCTCTCTCTCTCTTAGTGAACCAGTGGTGAGTAGTGTGATTTGCCCAATTTCTGCGGCACATACTCGTGATAATAGCCATTTCTTGGGCAAATTGTTTTCTTCTTCATTTTTAGTGGACCAGTTGGGAGTAGTGGGATTTGTCCAGTTTCTATGGCACATACCCGCTCATGATGATAATAGTTTTCCGATAGGCCGCACAAGTTACGGCTAGCTTAAACAGCTTCCCTGTTAAAATTACGGGGAGGGGGGGTGTTGAAACTTTTCCTTCCTACGCCAATAGTCATCAACCTTTGAATGTTTTCGCGCTTCCCGCGCCCGCACCGCATGCTCGAGTTTCAAAATTTCGGTGGCCGTACTTGCACATCTCTCTCGTTTTCTCCGCAGGTGGAAGTTTGTTTTCGCCAAAGCGGCAGCTAAGCATTACGCAGTCGTAAAAGAGGCGCTAAGCGCCGGCGAGACTTCAAAACAAACACTTGCGCAGTGTCCATTGACTTCTCCAAACAACTCAACTTTTTCCTCGCTTCCTTTTCTTTCTTCTTTTTTTTTTCAATCGCAGGATCCGCCCCGGAATCGCGGCTCCATCTAGCCTCGAAGAACTGCACTCCTCTGACCTCCGAGATTCGAAAACGCGCTGAATCAACGAGGCCAAGAGAGGCCCAAAGTTTGCCGAAGTACCGGCAGATGGCGCTTAGTGAGGCAAGAAATGGAAAGACGAACACGTCCGCAATAGAATTAAGTAAGAAACGGTTACAGTATTAGTGGCAGAAAGCTAGAGAGAATGGACAAAAATAAATATTGAGAAAAATAAGGTCATTCTAAATAAGGGGCAGAGAACTGGGCTGTGAATTTGTTTTTGTTTTTCTATAGTAAAATCGATTTAATAGAAGCAGACAAGGCATTAGGCAAACTTCAAAAAAAAAAGTTTTTAAATGCGAAGCATTTCTTAGCGAACTTCTGCGACTTTGAGCGTATCTATCTATCTATCTATCTATCTATCTATCTATCTATCTATCTATCTATCTATCTATCTATCTATCTATCTATCTATCTATCTATCTATCTATCTATCTAGCCGCCTACGACTTTGTGCTCTCCTGGCCGTTTCGTTAATCGGATGTATACCAAAATTGGTCTGTCATAACATGGCCTTATTACGAACATAAATGACAGGTCATATCATGAAAATCATGACACGCATGTCATGAACAGCATGATTTACATTCCACGTCCTTAGGCTCTTGCGGCCGTTCCGTTAATTCCACATACACCAAAATTGGTACGGCGTGACAAGAATTCATGACGAACATAATGACAGGTCCTAACATGCAAATCATGACGCGCATGTCATGTGCAGCATGATTTACATGACATGGTCTCTGTGCGCTCGCGGCCGTTTAAATGAAGGGATATATACGAAAACTGGTATGACGAGACATTTCTGTATGACGAACATAACTGACACGTCGTAACATGAAAATCATGACATGCATGTCATGTACGACATGATTTACATGCCACGCTCATGGCGCACTCGCGGTCGTTTCGCTAGATTTATATACACCAAAAGTGGTATTGCGCGATGTGACTCTATGAAGAACATGAATAACAGGTGGTAGCATGAAAACCATGACATCCATGACATGTATGTCATGATTTACATGCCACGCTCATGGTGCATTCGCGGCCGTTTCGCTAACTTGATGTACACCAAAATTGGTGTCGCGCGCAGCGACTGTATGACGAACGTAAATGAGGCGTGGTAACATGAAAATCATGACATGCATGACATGTACGTCATGATTTACATGGCATGCTCATGGCGCACTCGTGGCCGTTTCGCTTGCTTGATATACACCAAAATTGGTATTCCGCGACGCGACTGCATGACGAACGTAAGTGGGAGTGGTAACATGAAAAGCATGACATGCAAGTCATGTACGACCTGATTTACATGCCAGGCTCATGGTGCGCTAGCGGCCGTTTCAGTATATTGATATACACCAAAATTGGTATTGTGCGAACTGACTGTATGAAGAACATCAACACCAGTTGGTAAGATGAAAACCATGACATGCATGTCATGTATGTCATGATTTACATGCCGCGCTCATGGCGCATTCGCGGCCGTTGCGCTAGCTTGATATACATCAAAATTGGTATTACGCGAAGCGACTGTATGACGAACGTAAATGAAAGGTGTTAACATGAAAATCATGACATGCATGACATGTACGCCATGATTTACATGCCATGCTCATGGCGCACTCGTGGCTGTTTCGCTAGATTGATATGCACCAAAATTGGTATTGCGCGATGTGACTGTATGAAGAGCATGAATAACAGGCGGTAACACGAAAACCATGACATGCATGTCATGTATGTCATGATGTGCATGCCACGCTCATGGCGCATTCGCGGCCGTTTTGCTAGCTTGATATACACTGTTGGGAAACGGGTGTCTCAGCTTGCGACTGCTTCTGCGCAGAGCTGATAGACGGAGCGATCAAGGCGACGGTGAGTTAAGGCAAATTTATATACATATATACAGAGGCTTTACATATTCGGCGCTGGGGCCGACAGCTTATTGGGCTCGCACAGCGGTGCGACGACGACCCGGGACTTCTTCGTTCGCTGTCTCGCTGTCTCTCTCCGCGCAGCTTGGTTCTTTTATAGCCCTGGGCGATCGCTTGCATCAGCCAGGAGCGCGAAGCCTCCAATCAGGAACCGCCGTTGGTCGCTGGCTCGAACCGGATCCGTGGATGAGAGGGCTTGCCGCACGTTGCGGGAGAGATTTCCTTCGGTTGCGTCAGACGCAGCGCCGGACTTGCCGGGGATTGCGTAAGGCTCCCGCCTCGTTGCATCAGCTGGTGTTGACGCTGGTTGCGTCAGACGCATCGCCGGAGTTACCGGGTATTGCGTAAGACTCCCGCCTCGTTGCATCAGCGGGTGTTGACGCTGGTTGCGTCAGACGTTTTACCAGCTTGAATGCCTTGTCGAAGCAAGGAAGTTTGGGTTGGGAGCCCTGGCATAACAGCACCCCCGCCGCCAGACAATGCGCCGGAAAGACGAGCTGCTTCCACGTGGCTCGGATGCCGGGCGCGCTCGTTCGCCAGGTCCATCCAGGTTCACCTCCAGGGCCATGGGGACATTTGGCTCCACGCTTCGTTCCGTGAACAGATCCCAGTCGCCAGGCCGGATCCCGGCTCCAGTGGCTTGTCGCCAAGATGTGTCGACTTGCTTTGCTCGTCTCTTCTGACGATCTTTCGTATCAGCACTTGTTGATCGTTCTGCAACTTGTCAAGAACGGTCCGACAACAGACAACACACGACACAAGCAAGTGCCCTCGGTCACCCCACAGAACACCAGACCTAAATAGAATAATATATTCCTAGCTACCTTTATATCGAAATTTTGTTCCCTCTATATCAAGAGGCACATGTGAGACACCAAAACTCTTAAAAACAACTCAAAATATTACACGTGTAACAAACGCAATGAAACAGAATTCAAAATAATCTTGGCCCCTTGAGAACACTCAGGACGGAAGCGCTCAGCTGAGGCCGCAATGAGGACAAAATTTTGCCCCAATTTGCCAGCGAAAACCCGAAAGGATAGCCGAAGACGGCACTGATTAGAACGCGCGACTCAGTGCGTCTGCGTTCGCGTTTAGCTTTCCTTTCTTGTAACGAACGTTCAAGTTGTGCTGTTGGAGTATCATGCTCTACCTTAATAACCGGCCGCTTTTGGACGACATGTTATTCAACCAGGTTAGAGGACAGTGGTCCGTTTCGACCACAAACTTGGAACCGGAGACGTAACAGGCCAGCTTTTGAACGGCCCACACGAGGCAGGCACATTCCTTTTCAGAGGTACTATACGCCTCTTCCCTGCAGCTCAGTTTTCGACTTAAATACAAAACTGGTCTTTCGTGACCAGTGTCATCTTCCTGGCACAATATAGCTCCCATTCCGCGATCACTCGCGTCGCACTGAATGATAAAGCCCTTGGAAAAGTCGGGTGCCATGAGAACGGGTTTTTCGCTTAAGGCTTGTTTAAGCTTGCAAAACGCATTCTCTTTCTCCGAGTCCCATGTCACTTTAACTGGCTCCGACTTTCGAAGTGCGTCAGTTAGAGGGCTGGCAATGGTAGAGTAGTTTTGCACATAATGCTGATAGTATCCCGCTAGCCCTAAGAAAGCCCTTATCTCAGACTTGGTGGTTGGTCGTGGGTAGTTCACGACGGCGGCTACCTTGATCTCTGAAGGTCGACGCTGGCCATGCCCCACAACGTGTCCCAGGTAAGACACCTCGCCGCATCCTAGGTGACATTTAGCAGGTTTCGCTGTAAGACCCACTTCTTTCAACTTGTTCAGCACGACTCGTAAATGTTCGACATGTTCTTCCCAGCTGTTCGAGAAGATGGCGACATCGTCGAGATACGGCAGTGCGAACTCGGACAGGCCATTAAGAACGCGGTCCATTAGACCCGAAAAGCAATAAGGCGCATTTTTCAGTCCAAAGCTCAGCATAAGTGGACGATACGTTCCGAATGGAGAAACGAACGCGGCGTATCGGCTAGCACGCTCGGTAAGAGGGACCTGCCAATAACCTCGCACGAGGTCTAGCGTGGAAATGTAGTTTGACTTTGACACTGTTTCCACCCTTTCCTCTAGATTTGGTATCGGATAGGTCTGGTCTCGAGTTATGGCGTTAAGGCGCCGATAATCGATGCATGGCCTAGGATCCTTTCCCGGCACTTGAACCAATATTAGAGGAGATGTATAGTCACTCTCACCCGGTACTATGACTCCCAACTCAAGCATTCTATCGATTTCTTCTTTCATGATCTGCTTCTGCACAGGGGAACGTCGATATGGCTTACTACGGATTGGTTCCTCACATGTTAGCTCGATGTCGTGCTTAATAACCGTCGTTTTTCCGGGACGGCTGGAAAACACGTCTTTAAACTCAGAAACAATCCTCCTCAAGTCCTCCTTCTGGACTTGACTTAACCTTGGCTCCAGGTTCAACTGTTCCAACATCACCTCTGAACTCCTTTCGCTTACATCGCTAGAAGTCAGAATTTCTGCTCCTTCCTCCTCTGAAGCATTCAACAGCAGATTTGCGACCGCCTGACGTTGAACGTACGGTTTCATCAAGTTGCTGTGATAAATTTTGTTAGACCGCTTTCCTAATTTCACTTCGTAGTTGGTATCGGAAAGCTTCGATATTACTTTAGCGGGCCCCTTCCAATGAACCTCAAGCTTGTTCTTCTTGGAAGGCCGCAGCAACATTACCTGACTTCCCACTTCGAAGGTACGTTTTTTTGCTGATTTGTCGTAGTATTCTTTCGACAATACTTGCGCTGCCTTCATGTGGCTCTCGGCAAGATCTTTTGTTTTTCCGAGCCTCTGAAGGAGGTCGAGAACATAAGCAACTACACTCGGGTCCTCATCATATCCCTCCCAGGATTCGCGCAGCATTCGCAAAGGTGTTCTTAAGCTCCGGCCATATACAAGCTCTGCGGGACTAAAGCCAGTGCTCTCATGAGGAGCAGACCTCAAAGCAAACATAGCGGGAGGAATACATGCTTCCCAGTCGCATTTGTGCTCATAACAAAGAGCTCTCAGTATACGTTTCAGAACTGAATGCATACGCTCTACCGGATTAGATTGTGGGTGATGGACCGAACTGTGCACCACCTTGATTCCACATTTATCCAAAAAGGTAGAGGTAAGGCAACTGGTGAAGACGCTGCCATTGTCGCATTGAATTTCAGAAGGAAATCCGACACGCGCGAATATCGAGAGCAGAGCGTCCACACCGTGTGGAGAATTGAGCTCCCTAAGAGGTACCGCTTCTGGAAATTTCGTTGCTACACAGACGGCAGTCAGGATGTATCGACAACCTTGCCTTGACTCCGGCAATGGCCCAACAATGTCGATAACCAGGCGCCGAAAAGGTTCTGTTATAACTGGCACAAGCTTCATGGGAGCCTTCCACTTGTCTGTGGATTTCCCCACCCTCTGACAAGTGTCGCAAGAGCGCACAAAGTCTTCGGTATCTTTCCAGCATTTCGGCCAGTAAAACTCAAGGGAAATCCTAGCCTTGGTCTTCTTCAAACCGAGATGCCCTGCCCACGCGTTTTCGTGCGCAAGTTCCAACAGCTGGCGACGATACTTTTGCGGTATCAAGAGTTGCTCATACCTGCGACCTTGTACATCTGTGTAGCTACGATACAATATCCCAGATTTCTCATAAAAAGAAACATTCTTTTTCTTTACTCCCAATTTTACGCTTTCCATTAGCGCTTTTATCGAGATGTCTTCACGCTGCTCTCGAATGAGCGTCGCTCGATCAACCCTCGACAGCTCACACCAGCTTTCAGCTACAGGCTTGAGCGTATTGCCCGCCTCGCCCAACGGCGCCACTTCGGTTTCTCCGCCGACGGAGACGACGCTACCCGCTTCAGCTGCAGGTGGCTCGAGTAACCCACCCCGAGAGTTTTCTGTCCGAGGCTCGCTCGACTCGCTGCCAAGGTCACGCAGCTCGGCCGCTTTTGCCGGTGGTGGTGTACTACATGGAACGAGGTCAAGTTCCTGTGAAAGCTTCCGCGCTTGCGATCGCGTGAGGGCCATGTACGCAACGCTGGGAAAGAACAATTTACCCTGTTCTTTGAGAAGCTGCTCCGAGTTGTTCCAAAAAAGATAAGGAAAACAATCTGGGAGAGCAGCAGACACAGCCGCTTCGGTGTGAAGCTTACCGAAAGAGCCTTCAATGATCACCGTAGCGATCGGTAAGCAAGTGCTTTGCTCCTCGGCGACCTGCCTGATCCATGCGCATTCTCCTGTCAAGTCGTTCGGAGATACTAATGAAGGATGGACAACGTCCATAGTTGCCGCTGAGTCTCGAAGTGCTCGACACGTTTTCCCATTGACGCTAATCTCCTGAATATACGGTTCTAACAACCGCATGTTCTTTTCTGATTCACGGATCGTTGCGAAAGCAACCTTTTCTTTACAATTAACCGCGATGTGCCCTTCTTTTATGCAATTGTAACAGATTAGCGGCTTCCGTGACTCAAACGCCCGTGTAGTATCAGTGCGCTCTTTGGGAAGCTCACTCGACTTGTGCGCTTCCGTCTGCCCTTCTCTCACAGTCTCCTTCGTAAAAGACGGGTCTTTTCTGAAATTACGGTGCGGAGCAGGTTTCCGGTCACCAGGTTTTTTTTAAAAGCCCTCTTTTCTCTCAGCTTTTTCAACACGCACGGCCCTACTGTGCAAGTTTCTACGAGTGTAGTACTCTTCACCTAACTCTGCTGCCTTGCTTAGCTGTACTTCTCCAAGCTTATCCTGCAGCCAAAGCTTGACATCATCCTCGATACAGCGGTAGAATTGCTCCAATGCTATGCACTCTACCACTTTATCGCGATCGTCATAGACATCTTCGCCCTTGAGCCATTCAATTAAATCGGCTTTAAGACGAAACGCGAAGTCAACGTGTGACTCAATCCCCCTTTTTGCATACCGGAACCTTTGCCGGAAAGCCTCGGGTGACAATTTATATCTTCTCAACAGAGCCTCCTTAACGTCGTCATAGCTCTCAAACGCCTCCCTCGACAAACACGTTATCACGTCGGATACTTCTCCGGGAAGCAGAGCTAACAGGTTCTGCGCCCAAAGAGACCGCTCGATGCCATTTCTATCGCAGACATGTTCGAACTTTACGAGATACTTCGCCATGTCCTCGCCCACTACGAACGGTGGCAGTTGGTCCCGAATTCTATGTCCACTAGCCTGAACCGTCGCAGAAGCTACGCTAGGCGCTTGCGAACACTGACGGAGTGCCAATTCCATTCTTTTCATCTCGAGGCGCTCTTCGCGTTCCTCACGCTCGCGGCGTTCTTGTCTTTCGGCTTCCTCGCGCTCACGGCGTTCTCGCCTTTCCGCCTCTTCACGCTCACGAAGTTCTCGTCTTTCGGCCTCCTCGCGGCGTTCTTTGATATCCGCCCAGGCCTCATCGACTTCCTCAGCCGTTACTCCCTCCTTCTGCATGATCTCAAGGATCGCTTGCTTTCGCTTCGCACGGCCCAGAGTAAGGCCGAGTTCTTCACAAATTTCGATGAGTTCCTTCACTTTAAGGTTCTCCATCGTTCACACTAGCCTTTTGCTATTTGCCCTCGTTAGAATCTACTTGCCGTATCCCCTATAAGTCTACTAGAAAGACACGCAAGCAATTCTCAACCTGCCGTGTTTACGCCCTCCGCATTAACTTTGGTTTCAAAGCGCTCCGACTTGTCTCGAAACAATCAAAGCTCACTCCAATGCTTCACACAACCTTCTCTAAACTACGATAACCTGTGCTAGAGAAGTCTGGTGAACTGAAGGGAAAACATCAGGCACTCACCGCATCGAGGTAGCTGACGCCGGCCGATCCCACCGCTGCCACCACTGTTGGGAAACGGGTGTCTCAGCTTGCGACTGCTTCTGCGCAGAGCTGATAGACGGAGCGATCAAGGCGACGGTGAGTTAAGGCAAATTTATATACATATATACAGAGGCTTTACATATTCGGCGCTGGGGCCGACAGCTTATTGGGCTCGCACAGCGGTGCGACGACGACCCGGGACTTCTTCGTTCGCTGTCTCGCTGTCTCTCTCCGCGCAGCTTGGTTCTTTTATAGCCCTGGGCGATCGCTTGCATCAGCCAGGAGCGCGAAGCCTCCAATCAGGAACCGCCGTTGGTCGCTGGCTCGAACCGGATCCGTGGATGAGAGGGCTTGCCGCACGTTGCGGGAGAGATTTCCTTCGGTTGCGTCAGACGCAGCGCCGGACTTGCCGGGGATTGCGTAAGGCTCCCGCCTCGTTGCATCAGCTGGTGTTGACGCTGGTTGCGTCAGACGCATCGCCGGAGTTACCGGGTATTGCGTAAGACTCCCGCCTCGTTGCATCAGCGGGTGTTGACGCTGGTTGCGTCAGACGTTTTACCAGCTTGAATGCCTTGTCGAAGCAAGGAAGTTTGGGTTGGGAGCCCTGGCATAACAACACCAAAACTGGTATTGCGCGAAGTGACTGTATGATGAACATTAGTGACAGGTGGTAACATGAAAAACCATGATATGCATGTCATGTATGGCATGATTTACGTGCTATACTCATGGTGCACTCGCGGCCATTTCTCTCGCGTTTCATTGGCATGGTGTATACTAGATTGTCCATGCATGCGTGTATGGCAAACGTGCGGTATATGGTGGACTAGGTGCCATGGCATGAATGATTTCATTTGTCTCAAAGACAAACAAGGCGATGTATGCAGCTCTTTGCTGGCTGCTTCGCATTACATCGATTCCCACAGTGCGTGGGATCTGCCGAATTTTTTTTTCTCTTTCTCTTTTGTCGAGCCTGGTGGCACACGCAGCATCTTTCAAGTTTCCATCCATCCAGTTAGGGCGTCTCGATGTCAGCGTTCTTACGAAAGAACGCTTGCGTCAGGGCGCCCTACAAGAACCCACTTTTAATTGAATGCGGAGATATCTGGGCCTTGGGTTTTAGGGACAACAATGGAAAGGTAAACAGGTCTGCGATAGAATTAAGTAAGAGATGGTTTGAAGGTTGCTGGCGGAAAAGAACGAAAGGACAAAAGTAAAGAATGGGTCAAAAACTGTATAGCCATGCATAGCCTAGCATAGCTAGATTGTACTAGAACGGGGCGTGCTCGGAACGGCTGCAGCACCAATGTTCAGAAAGTGAAGCCCAAACAGGGTCAATCTGCTTGTAGCGCTGCGATCGGCAGTCTTCAATGCGTCGTCGTGTAAGAGTTGCGTCCGTAGTCCGCCAAAGTGGTGCAGGGGTAGAATGCCCGCTTCCCACTAAAAGCTGCTCCAATCTTTTTTTATTTCTGTGACAAAATATTTAAGTAGACGAGCCATTAGGCCCCGTTTTACAAGGGCCGAGTCATGGGCTTCATTTGTGTTTACATAGCACCAAAATACTACACACGTACATGTGGACGAGCACATTGGACGTGCCAGTCACAGTAACCTAACCTAGCCGGCAGCGCACATAATCTCGATTTGACCAATGAAGCGTCAGCGCGCCTATTTAAACGTTAGGTAGTAGGTTAGGTTAGGATAGGTGCAAGTGCTCAAGCGTGCAAGTCGCTGTACGACAGCGACGTGCGCTACTATACGCATCGGTCAGAGCTAACCAGCTTTTCCTAGGCTGTAAAATTTTTATTTTAGTAAATTCGCCATACTTACGGCAAGATGGCCTTACTTGCGATGGGAAGTTTTGCTCGCAAAAATTCTTGATCGACGCAGGTTTTCGGACCTCCTAAAGAGTGCGATAGCTGAACTTCCGGTCGCCGTGACATGAGCAAAAACGTCCCGTATATGACGTCATCGGCACAGTAGTTCTGGCAGTCTAGTGATGCTGGCAAAAAAAAAACAAACTTGCAGGACGCTTGAGCTTCGCCTCAAGCGTCAATCGGGCCCCGTGCGCATCGCCTTCAACCGTCCCGCAAGGAAAGGAACGTTTGTGTGCTTAACATTGGCCCTTTCAAACTATCCTAGAATGGCTACTGCAAGTACAGTTGTGCAGTGTCCACTATGCCATAATTATGAGTTGGCGAGGTACCCACTACGAGTCCGTAAGACAACATGCGCACCTGTGCAGCTGCACGCGCTGTTGATGTTGTTAATTGTAATTATAACTCGCTCGACGACCATTGGTTGATGTGGTGCCCGGGGCACGCAGGGCTCGAGGGCAACGAAAGAGCGGACGCTCTAGCTCGCGCATTTTGTGACCGAGCGCGGAATCCCTCTATTTCGTTGACCGTACCAATTCTACCTAGGGAGATTCTTGCTCACCAGCGCTTCGCGCGACAAAAATGTAGTACGCCTCATTGATCCCTCAATGGGGAAGAGGCCGCTGACCTTCGAAAAATTCAGACGGCCGTATTCCCGCATCTACTTATATTACACGCGATACATCCAACAGTTTGCCCGGCCGTGTGTCCGTGGTGCGGCGGTAGACCGACTCTATACCACATCTCGTGGGGGTGCGATCATAAACCAAGTGATTTAGCCAATTTTCTCGGCAAATTTCTAATAGCTAGTACGGAGCAGTGGGAGGCACAACTCGCTAGCTCGGACCCGGGAGTGCAGCTAGGGCTCCTGGATCACGTCCGGCGGGCAGCTAAGGCCAGTGGAGCCCTGGACGCAAGGCCCCAGCCATAGAAGCTCCAGGATCCCCCTTTCCCTTGAATAACGTTTCACTCTTTCTCTCTCTCTCCCACGTGCTTCGTCATTTAAACCAACACCAGGCGTCAAAACACGTGAATTGCCCTTCTTCCAGGCTATATTACATGTGTCAGTGACACTCTTCGCACTATAGATAATTTTCATATATTGATTTTTCGGAAGAAAGTTCGAGCACGGGCGTGGCTCTGTGGTACAACATCTGCTTGCCACGCAGAAGTTCAGTTTCAACTCGAACCGAAGAGTCTCTTACGGACAACGCCGATTTTTCGCTCAAAACCAATGACGCCGACGCCGGCACAGACAATTATTCATTTCGGTTGCTACAGTGCGTGTCGCGTGGAAGCCTTGATATCTGAGTGCGTGCGTGTTCGTTTGCTACACTTAGTCTCTATCGGCTGCGGTATGTTTTTATGGAACGTCAATGCACACGTGTATTCAAGTTGCGAGGTATAAAACCCGGGTTTGGGTATAAAACCCAAAACGTCGAGTGTACAATGAGTGCTACCCCAACGTAGGGCTATATTATCCTTTGGGTTGCGGTTAGAGTGGGTGTCGCGTGAAGCCTCGATATTGCCGCAAGTCTTATATTTCATGAGTTGAAGCTTCACCCACAAAGACTGTGGGCAACGCGCTGCGCAGGCCTCGCCGTGATGTGTAGGAAGCATCGCGATTGTTTTGGAACAATCCGTTAAGATTGCGCGCCGCACGAGAATGTACCAGCTTTGTCGAGAGATAACGCCGCCAACAGCGATATCGCTGGAAAGTTCGATAGCACCTGTATAAAAGCCGACGCACTTCGCCGCTTGTCAGTTGATCGACGGACGACGCCCTGTTCGCCGCTATCATTGTACAGCGTGTATTGCTGTAGTTCTAGTTCTCATTTTCCCGGCCACAAGTTCGGCCAAATAAACAGTTTCATTCTGCAAACGCCGACTGCTTTCTTCGTCGACGTCACGACCACGTGACATCTGGTGGAGGTGCTGCTCGTTCATGTTCCGGACGCCCCCAACAAGCCTTGAACCCAGCCCACGTGGCGAAGAAGACACCGACACCATCAGCGGCAGTCGAGCCAGCCGCAGACTGGAAGGACTACCCCCACAATACGGACCCCTACCGGACAAGACCAGGATCACAACGAAGAAGACAACAGCCACAATGACAACCGCTGTGGCGCCTACAACGGTCGTCATGCATCAACCGAGGGAGCCGCCGACATTCCGCGGATCACCATGCGAGGATCCAGAAAGCTGGCTGGAGGCATACGACCGAGTCTCCACGTTCAACAACTGGGACTGCGACGAGAAGCTACGCCATGTCTACTTCGCCCTTCAAGATGGCGCAAGGACCTGGTTCGAGAATCGAGAGTCCACGCTAACATCATGGGACCTCTTCCGCACCGGATTTCTCAACACCTTCACGAGCGTCATCCGGAAAGAAAGGGCTGAAACCCTTCTCGAGACCCGTGTACAGCTCCCCAATGAAAACGTCGGACTGTACACCGAAGAAATGACTCGACTATTCCGCCATGCCGATCCAGCCATGTCCGAAGAAAAGAAAGTTCGCTTCCCGATGCGGGGAGTGAAGGAAGAACTCTTCGCCGGACTTGTGCGCAACCCGCCGAAGACGGTCTCGGAATTCCCTTCAGAGGCCACCACAATCGAAAAGGCACTAGAAATCCGCACTAGGCAGTACAACCGCCGCATTCCTACGACGACCTACGGGGAGGTTCAGGCGCTGCAGTCTGATGACCTGCGTGACACCATCAGAGCGATTGTGCGGGAAGAGCTGCGCAAACTGTTACCTTCGCCGCAGCATCAAGTGCATTCAATCGCCGACGTTGTCCGCGAGGAAGTCCGGCAATCGCTTGGAATTCCCGAAGCACCGCAGGCTCAGCCGGAAGCCATGAGCTATGCTGCTGCAGCCCGACGCAACGCCCCACCCCCTCGCCCACGTCAAGACGCCGCGTCGCCGCAGCAGTTCCGCCGCCAGGCACCGCCGCCACCACCACCGACGCCATACCGCCCGCCGACAGGACAACGCTGCGCCCCCCGAAAGACCGACGTTTGGCGTGCCCCTGACAACCGGCCGCTCTGCTATCACTGCGGGGAAGCCGGCCACACATACCGCCGATGCCAGTATCGACAGATGGGGCTACGCGGATTCGCCGTTAACGCGCCGCGCCCGTAGCCAGGCGAACGGCCTCGCGACATCGACGACTACCTCACCGGAACACAGTGGGAAGAACGACGAGCTTCCCGCTCGCCGTCGCCCGGCCGCTACATGTCACCGCACCGCCGGCAGTACACTGGCCCAAACCGGGGCCGGTCGCCTAGCCCGTATCCGGGAAACTAAGGGCAGCAACCGATGGAGGTGCGGTTGCTGTACGACGAAATGCCGAAGATCCTCCGCGGCCGCCGACGACGACAACGCGACGAGACCTTCAGAACACGACGCAAACCGGACGGAGCCCTCACGACGAAACTTCGCGGCCCGAAGAAAACCTGACGACGCAACGTAAACAGCGGGACAAATCGACGAAGCCGTGATCCGACGCCACGACCTAACCGCAACGCAAGACGACGAACTAGCGACCTCGATGTCCTTATCGACGGCCACAGCATCACAGCTCTCGTCGACACCGGAGCCGACTATTCCGTCGTCAGTGGGCCATTCGCCACCAAGCTGAAGAAAGTAAAGACCGCTTGGAGTGGACCCGAAATCCGGACAGCTGGAGGCCACCTGATAACACCTATTGGTGTCTGCACGGCGAGAGTCACCATCAATAACCACACTTATCCTGCGAGCTTTGTAATCCTACAAAACTGCTCCAGGGATGTGATACTCGGAATGGACTTCCTAAGTGACCACGGCGCCGTTATCGACCTGAGGTCTGAGTCGATAACACTAACCTCAGACAAAGCGCTCCCGCCCCACCCGACGCCAGGGAACCATGCACTGAATGTGATAGAAGAGCAGGTGACCGTTCCGCCGCGCTCCAGCGTCATTATTTCCGTCGGCACTGAAAAACCTGCAAACCTTGAAGGCGTAATCGATGGCGATCAGCAACTACTCCTGAGTCGTCAAATTTGCGTCGCAAGAGGTATCGCCGAGCTGCATGACGGTAAAGCAAAGGTACTGCTGACAAACTTCAGCCACGAATATAGGCACCTTAACAAGGGTACGACGGTTGCCTACATCGACGAATGTGTAGCCGCCAGCGATGCTTTCGCCCTCTTCGATGCTGCCGAACCTGCTTCGACGAATAGAGGTCCCGAACCGGATTTTGACGTCAACCCGAGCCTTCCGAAGGTCAAGCAAGACCAGCTCAAAACCCTGCTCCTGCAATACAAGCACTGTTTCTCGTCGTCCTCGCAGGTCCGACAAACGCTCCTTGCTAAGCACCGCATTATAACAGAAGAAAATTCTCGACCACTCCGACAGAGCCCCTACAGAGTTTCGACGCGAGAACGTGAGGCCATAAAGAAACAAGTCGACGAAATGCTACGCGACGATATCATCCAGCCTTCAAAGAGTCCGTGGGCGTCACCCGTGGTATTAGTGAAGAAGAAGGACGGGACACTGCACTTCTGCGTTGATTATCGGCGCCTGAATAAAATCACGAAGAAGGACGTGTACCCCCTCCCACGGATAGACGACACCCTGGATCGACTTCACAACGCAACGTACTTTTCGTCGATGGACCTCAAGACCGGCTATTGGCAGGTCGAAGTAGATGAAAGAGACCGAGAAAAGACCGCTTTTATAACACCCGACGGCCTCTTTGAGTTCAAGGTCATGCCTTTCGGTCTTTGCGCGGCACCTGCGACGTTCCAGCGCGTCATGGACACCGTACTGGCTGGATTGAAGTGGCAGACGTGCCTTGTGTATTTGGACGACGTCGTCGTGTTTTCCTCGACCTTCGACGAGCATCTCCGGCGGCTTGAGGCAGTACTTCAAGCAATCAAGACCTCTGGACTGACCCTGAAGCCAGAAAAGTGCCGATTCGCATACGACGAGCTCCTGTTTCTCGGTCATGTGATCAGCAAGTCTGGAGTGCGCCCAGACCCGCTGAAAACAGCGGCCATCGCCGACTTCGCGCCTCCCACCGACAAGAAGGCCGTCCGCCGATTTCTCGGCTTATGCGCCTATTACAGACGCTTCGTCAAAAACTTTTCACGCATCGCCGAACCACTCACGCTTCTCACGAAGAATAACGTGGAATTCAGGTGGGAACCGGAGCAAGTGCAAGCATTTGAGGAACTTAAACGACGCCTGCAGACGCCACCCATACTTGCGCATTTCGACGATTGCGCCGATACTGAAATACACACCGACGCAAGCAGCGTAGGACTCGGTGCCGTCCTTGTGCAAAAGACGGACGGGCTTGAAAGGGTTATCAGTTATGCTAGCCGGTCATTATACAAGGCAGAAGCCAACTATTCCACAACAGAAAGGGAATGCCTCGCCATCATCTGGGCTACTTCAAAGTTTCGCCCCTACCTCTATGGCAGGCCCTTCAAAGTTGTCAGTGACCATCACGCCTTATGTTGGCTAGCTAACTTGAAGGACCCTTCAGGTCGTCTCGCACGATGGAGTCTGAGGCTTCAAGAATTCGACATTACCGTCGTGTACAAGTGCGGACGAAAACACTCTGACGCCGACTGCCTCTCTCGTGCCCCCGTCGACGCGCCGCCGCAAGACGACGATGACTGCTTCCTCGGAACTATAAGTGCCGACGACTTCGCCGAAAGGCAACGAGCCGACGCGGAACTGGGGGGCCTTATGGAGTACCTCCAGTGCAAGACCGCCGTTGTTCCGAAGGTATTCAAGCGAGGACTGTCGTCGTTTTTCTTACGGAACGGCGTTCTCCTGAAAAAGAACTTCTCGCCACTTCGAACGGACTATCTTCTTGTCGTGCCCTCATCATTGCGACCAGAAGTCCTCCAGGCCCTACACGACGACCCGACGGCTGGACACCTCGGTGTTTCCCGCACGCTCGCCAGAATACAGGAAAAGTACTACTGGCCACGCCTTGCTGCCGACGTCGCCCACTACGTCAAGACTTGCCGAGATTGCCAGCGACGGAAGACACCGCCGACTAGGACAGCGGGACTTCTGCATCCAATCGAACCACCTCACCGGCCGTTCCAGCAAATCGGGATGGACCTACTGGGGCCGTTCCCGACGTCGACTTCCGGCAACAAGTGGATCGTCGTAGCAACTGACTACCTCACCCGCTACGCCGAGACAAAGGCATTGCCCAAAGGCAGTGCCGCCGAGGTAGCCAAGTTCTTCGTGGAGAACATCGTCTTGCGTCATGGCGCCCCAGAGGTCCTCATCACAGACAGAGGTACCGCCTTTACAGCGGACCTAGCTCAGGCGATCTTAAAATACAGCGAGACGAGCCACCGCCGCACCACCGCCTACCACCCGCAGACCAATGGCCTCACCGAGCGTCTAAATAAGACCATCGCCGACATGCTCGCCATGTACGTCGACGTTGAGCACAAGACGTGGGACGCCGTCCTTCCGTACGTGACCTTCGCTTACAACACGGCCATCCAAGAAACGACGCAGATGACGCCGTACAAGTTGGTCTACGGAAGGAGCACGGCGACGACGCTCGACGCCATGCTACCCAACGTCACCGACGAAGAAAATGTCGACGCCGCCGCTTACTTACAACGTGCCGAAGAAGCTCGTAAGCTGGCCCGCCTGCGCATCAAGACCCAGCAGCACACCGACAGCCGTCGCTACAATCTTCGACGACGCTTCGTCGAGTACCAGCCCGGCGACCGTGTCTGGGTCTGGACGCCAATACGACGACGCGGACTAAGCGAGAAGCTTCTTCGACGATACTTCGGACCGTACAGGGTACTTCGACGTCTCGGCGCACTCGACTACGAGGTTGTCCCCGACGGCATCACGAACTCTCAGAGGCGCCGACCTCGACCCGAGGTCGTGTATGTGGTGCGCCTTAAACCGTACTATGCTCGTTAACGCACCTGAGGACTCTAATGTTTGCTTTCTTTATTAGTTTTCTTTAGTATTGCATGTATTCATGTTCTGTTTTTAAGCATCGGGACGATGCTTTTTCAGAGGGGGGCATTGCCGCAAGACTTATATTTCATGAGTTGAAGCTTCACCCACAAAGACTGTGCGCAACGCGCTGCGCAGGCCTAGCCGTGATGTGTAGGAAGCATCGCGATTGTTTTGGAACAATCCGTTAAGATTGCGCGCCGCACGAGAATGTTCCAGCTTTGTCGAGAGATAACGCCGCCAACAGCGATATCGCTGGAAAGTTCGATAGCACCTGTATAAAAGCCGACGCACTTCGCCGCTTGTCAGTTGATCGACGGACGACGCCCTGTTCGCCGCTATCATTGTACAGCGTGTATTGCTGTAGTTCTAGTTCTCATTTTCCCGGCCACAAGTTCGGCCAAATAAACAGTTTCATTCTGCAAACGCCGACTGCTTTCTTCGTCGACGTCACGACCATGTGACAATATTATCCTAGCGTGTGTGTGTGCGTGTTTGTATACATTATCCTAGGATGACAAACTTTGTACTTCCCTGTAGGTAGAGTGGCAGTTACTACCTTCGGTTACTACGTCGCAGTGCTGGGCAGTATCGAAGGTACATTGTATCTTACATACTATATATCTTACTCTTTGGGTTAATGGCATCTTCGACAAATCGCACTGGTGCGCACCGGGGCGCCCTGGTGCGCCGTTTCGTCCAATCGTCGTAGCGCCTGGGTGCCCTGGTGCGCACCGGTGCGATTTGTCGAAGATGGCATAACGATACGTTCAATAATGTATCGTGTATCTTAAGATACAAGATACTGCTACAGAAACACCACCGTGCGGAACGATGAACGTTGGCTGAACTCCGCTTTTCAATCAGATTGTGCTGCCACTAAGCCACCCGAATCCCCCCCCACCCCACCCCACCCCACCCGCAGCGACAATCGTTTCTCTTTCCGCCAGTATTCCAGCGAGGGAAGGCGAAGAGGTCTGCGCGTCTCAATCGGTGGAGCAGAGTAACGTGGTGGCGCGATCGGCTACACTCGGCCGCCCTTTTGATTTCTCGATTATTTTCTTTCTTTTTAGATCTGTCGGCGCCATGGCACTTGCTCGTAGCCACTGTACTGTGCCACGTACTACAATGCGTGCGGCGTCTTTCGTGAAAATTTATGCCGCTATATATGTCGTTTATCAAAGTGTCTCCTGCGTGGTGCTTCGTTACGAAGTGTGAAGAATGCAAGAATGGGGTTGCTTTGCATCTCGCAGCTTTCACGCATCAGCAATTTGAAAGATCTCGTGCATGTAGGTTGGACTGGTTTACAATGAGAGTGACTAACAGCCGTAGCACCCTCTGGTGCCGATTCTAGATGTAATAGAACAAGCATGCTATTTTCTTTTATTCCTGCTAAATTTCAAGGAGTTCATTCAATTTCATTGCTGGCAATGAATGCAGTAAGTGCATTCATTGCCGTCCTCGGTTTGCATCTTACCCGCCACGGTGGTCTATTGGTTATGGTGCTCGACTGCCGACTCGAAAGTCGTGGGATCGAATCCCGGCCGCGGCTGCCGCATTTCCATCGAGGCTAAATGCTTGAGGCCCGCGTACTTATATTTAGATGCGCATTAAAGAACCCTAGGTGGTCTAAATTCACGGAGGCCTCCACTACGGTGTCCCGTACATCGTCTAGGCCCGTTTCTGGCCGTCTGCGCATTGCATTTGACTGTCAGCGTCATTCCTATTATTTACATATCTACTATCGGCGTCAAATGAAACCCAAACAGCGGCAAGCCTTTGCAGTGGCATAGTGCGCATTTACGCGCATCTGGTGCGGTTCGGTCAGCAGATAAGGTTTGATGTCCTCAATGGAAACAAGATGCGTCCCAAAAAAATGTCTCTCCTAGCGTTATTTCAATTTTACACCCGTCGGGTGATCCGGTATTGCGAATAAGGTAATACGCTTACGGACAAGGAAAGATTGCACAGCGGTATTTGGGCCATCGTGCGTAGGCTTCTTACTGTAGTGTAATTGGCAACTCGTTACTGGTGGACAAACGTTAAGTGTTAAGCAAGAACCACTGAAAGCTCAGCGTATGAAGAGCTGTCATGTTAAGCAGCCAAACAAATCCTATGAAGTTGTCTGGGCATGAAACTAATACTTTCCAAGCAAGTACTTTTGTAGATAGACTTTTGCTGCTTCATTATATAGATATTGTAAATACAATTGGTAAGTATCGTATCGGATACAATATTTCCGGAAGTATTTTGTATCCGTATCTCATACTTCTTGCCCGAGAACTTATTACCTCAAATAGTCTAATACACCGTTCCCATGGCGCCTCAGCGGCCACTCTGATCAACGCCGGCGCTTGGCATGACAAGTGAACAAGTGGAGCCCTCAGTGAGTTCACAACATTTATTCAGTCTCCCGGGGTCGTCGGCGCCTAGTCGTCGTCGGATTCCTCTTCGGCTGCTGCTGCAAGCAGAAAGAAAATCACGTTGGTAAACATTTGATGTTTATGATGCGTGGGCGCACTTACACACCGCCTCCTACGTGTATGGTATCGCAGTATTTTCCCAACCGACGAGCGCAAGATAATGGGTAAAAAACGGCTATTAATCTAAATCATATGGCTGCTAACCGGTACACGGTGTGCTATCCCAAAGACCAGGTAAGTACCTACAAATGGACACTTCCGAGTCCAACCTCTTTCGAACCAGTACCGTGCCTCCAGGTCACAGCCATCACTCTCCCACCCCGAGAGATCTTGCATACACGTTCCACTCAATCACATTTGCTGATTAACGTGACGTACATGCATATGTGCATTTCCTTGCTGTTGAAAACCTTGAAATTCCGGCGCCAAACACCGCGAAATTTTAAAATGAGCCTGACCTTTTGCTTTTTTTTTTCTAAACATAAAGCTATGATCATGAAATTAAAAACATTTGAGTTCTTCGAGTCAATCCAAGCCGATTAGTGTCTCTATCTGCGGTGTGTATCAGTGGTAATGCTTACCCTTCTTGGACTTGGGCTTTTTCTCTGAGGAAAATAAGAGGGGGAGAAAATTTTTTAATGGTGCGTCGAAAGCGGGCAAAGGGCGTGTCGTTCGGTAGGCACTGCCGAAGGCGTTTTTTTACATGGCTCGATTTGATTTGCGCGCTGTGCAAAGCAATACTATATCTCGGACAAGTGCGTCAGGACGAGTTGCAACTGGTACTTAGACGATCCGGCAAACCAGTGCACATAGCGACCTCGTTATGTTTGCTAAATGTCTTATTCCTGGCGCCGTGCTTGAAACATGGAAGACGGTGGACAGTGAAGAGAGCGGAGAGCGGTGAAATAAGGGAAAATTGCGTGTAGAAAGTAGTAGAATCGAGGCAACAGTGGTATATGGTTTGTGTGCTCTTATTGTATTCAAGCCACTCAGTTCTGCCACACAAATGCATTCGCATCAGGCTTGCTTTCTTTTCCTTTCTTGCAAACCTGGCTCTCGCCACTTTCCTTTTAAGAATGCTATCCGATGTTGATAGCACGCACGCCGAGTGACCAGGAAGCGCCGAGACGTACCGTTGCTAACACAAGGAAAATACGGGAGGTTGTAAGGCAGCAGTACTGCCCAACTATTGCACCTTAAAAGCAGCCTTAGGGGAGTACCGGACGCTCTAAAGAAAGGCACGCTAGCAGAGTTCATATTTGGGCTTGTTGTACGACGAAAATAGCGCTCGAAGCGGGGCATACGAGAAGGGGCTACACAACACAGGCGCAAACTTTTCACAGGAGCTAACATTTAACAAAATGTTTGCATGCATTTTTTTCATGTGCACAGCTACTTATGCTGAGCACCTTACAAAAAAAGTCACAGTTTCGCCGCAAGGGCGAAGCAATGAATGCGATAGCAAGGAACTAATGCTATACGAAGTGAGGCTCGCCAATGGATACTCTCAGTTTGAACAGCGCTTCTGTTGCAAGGCGGCCGAAGGCGGCCGCCTTGCAGCAGGCGGCCGAAGCAGCGAAGGCGGCCGAAGCAGCGAAGGAAACTAGCGTGCTTCAAGTGTCGACCTGTGACACTTCGTTTAGCGGCGTCCCTGAGCTCGAGTGACATTCGTACGCGCCGTAACATGAGCGCGGACATCACGGTGAAAGCGTGAAACATTCCTCTACCCCTCGCCACGAGAAAACCGCGCGAGCAGACAGCGGAAGGGCAATCTTCTCCCATGCGCAAATATAAGAAGAAGCGAGCGAGCTCGCCGATGACTTTTAAACGCGCCCGCGGGCTCCTAGCGCCACCTCGCTAGTATTGAAGAAACGCTTATTATCGCCTGCTGTCTCTGAGTCCGTCCAGCGCTAAATGGTGCATATATAACGCTCGCCGTTAGCTACGTGGAGGATCTGCGTTTCGTGGCGTAGTGGATAGCGCCGCTCGCTGCGGACCAAGAGGTCCCTGGTTCGATTCCGCGCTTCGGAAGCATTTTTCTGAGTTATATTTCTGTGGGGACTTTATAGATATATACATACTTATACATATACGGTGCATGACGGCGGCGACGGCGACGGCAAAATCCAGCCGAGACTCCATATAATTGCTATCGCAATAAAACACAATCGCACCTGCGCACAGATCCTTTTAATGTCGCTATTGCCCTGGTGTGTCTTTACCTAGAAAGGTAAGCTTTTTCACTCAAAGCTACAGATGGGCATCTAACGCAATTCTGGCCCGCACGTGTTATGGCGGCTGCCTCGATGATTTCTCGTGTAAGAGATGACTTTACGGGGCATACAGAGGGAAATAACATTCGGTTTATAGACTTACGCCTTCAGTTCTTGGGAAATCACGTTTAATGGATGTCTGAACCTAGGGCGAACACGCCATTACTTTTATTCTATTCGGCACACTCGTGAAGATATATTGTGGTTTCTCGTTTCATTAGTGCCCAAGTCAAGCGCCCGCAGATTCTTCGCCTCACTGAAGCCGGATATGCCTTAAGTTCGCAGTTAGTACAGCAGAAGACATAGTAAAATCTGCTCGTCGGGCACAAACACAGGAACTGGAAGCGCGAAGTCTAGATAATATGAAAAAGAAGGCAGGTATTCCAATTTTCTAATTATGTTTTTTCAGCGTCTAGGAAGCTTGTCTCACTGCGCAATTAAACCAACGCTGTAAAACTAAGCACAGACATCGTGTACCAGATCCCTATCTCCTGTGGTAAGTTTACATCGGCGAAAATGGCCGGTGCATCAACGATCGGCTAAGAGAACACTACTACAATGTGAATAGCACGATTTAGGGTCATCTTTGTGTGCACTGTCGCTGCTGTGGGTATGAACCTATTTTCGACAGGTGCAAGATTTTATCTCGATGTAAGTCACCTCTTACACGAGAAATCATCGAGGCAGCCGCTATATCACGTGCGGGTAAAAAGAGCGCACTTTCTAGACAAAGATGCCAGGGCGATAGCGACGTGAGAAGCATCTGCGCGCATTCTGTGTTCTTTACAAGGTGCAAGTAGCTGTGCACATGCAAAAATAAAACATTTTGTCGACGCGCCTGTGTGTTAGCCCCTTCTCGTGTGCCCTGTTGATCCAGCGCTGCTTTCGTCGCTTTTTGGATAACTGTCGTGGAACAGAAAGACACCCTAAATACGCCCTTTTCCTGCCAGCATGACGTTGCGCTCTTGATAGGAAAGGGCGAGCGCAGAGTTTTCAAGAAAGGAAACGGGAGAGTAACAGCTGAGCTAGTTGGTACGTATTCGTGTTAAAGAACACTGACAGAAGCAGGGTGTCGGAACGAAATGCTTTTTGTTTCGGTTTTAGTTTCGTTCCACCGCAAAAAGTGTTTCGTTTCCGTTCTGAATCGAAAAAAAATGTTCCGTAACGGTTCGTAACGGTTTTTTTATGCAAAAATTTGAAGAAAAGGTAATCGTAAAAAACATTGGATTTGTGATGTAGTTACTTTCCCTCCTCTTAAGAAAGTGGGACAAGGGTAAAACAAGTTCTTCAGAGGAGCGGAAGTAACTGTACCACGAATTCCTACAAACTAGCACAAACCAGTACTAATTTCAAAGTAATACTATTGTGGGCGTTCATTAGTAATACTATTGTGGGCGTTCATTGACTCATCTACCCTCTTCATGCATCTTCATCATCATGGCTGTTCGTCGTCTCCATCGGTTGCGGGAACTCGGCTTGATTGTGATCTGTGCCTCGGGTGTGGTCGCCTCACCGTGCTTCAGGGCCTAATAAAGGTCGCGTTACCCGTTGCGTCACAAGTGGTGGAGGCTGCTCAGTGATCTTACTTCCTCTTCCAACCTGCTCGACCTCCTGGAGCTCCGCTCAGGTCGCCGTCTTTACCAGGTGTCCGGCAGCATGCCTCAGGACAAGCCAACCGGTGCATCTGCATCTCGCTCCACGGCCCCGACTACCGCGGCCTATCCACCCTGGATTATCAGTGGGCACCAGCGTGATCCCCATATGTTCGCCGGACTTAAGATGTGGAGGATTGGTTGGACAACTACGACCGAGTGAGTTCAACAAACAACTTCGGCGTGTTTCTTTCTATCTCACGGACGTAGCAAAAACGCGGTATTTCAATCACGAAATTGATTTCACGGGACCCATTTCAAGCAACAGCTTCGCCAAATTTTCGGTACTCCGGCAGTTCGTTCTGCCCTCGCAAAGAAGACCTTGGACGCTCGCAAGCAACAACTTGGCGAATCCTGCACCTCATACATTTAGGATGTGCTTGCTTTTTGTCGCCGTTTCAACACCTCCATGACCGAATCGGAGAGGGTTCGCGATCTACTGAAAGGCATCGGCACTATCGCCTTCAATGCGTTGGCCATACAGAACCTGACAACAGTCGCCGACGTTGTTGCCACGTGCCAACGCCTAGGGCAACTCGAGTCTCAGTGGTTGCTGAAGGACAGCCCTCAACAACGCCACCGTCGATCCCTTCGTTGCGTGCTATGGTCCGCGCGATTATACGGGAAGAGCTACAATCTCTTGGCCTATCAGCGACCCCGAGTCCACCGCGTATATGGCCGCTCCAGCATATGTAGACTCTCTGACCCCTCGACTCCAGCCAACGTACGCACAAGTCGTCGCTGGTTCACCGGGCGTCGTGCAATAGATGCCTGCACACTCGACGCCTGTCCACCTGGCTTCGATGACACCGAGTGCGCCTAGCCAGCCCTAACACCCACCATGGCGATCGCCCCGTCCGGTCTGCTATTACTGCGGGTATTGTGGCCACATTGCACGCTTTTTTCGTAAGCGTCAGCAGGACGAGCGCCGTGGATTCGACGCCTACGAACGGGATGATGGTGGCGCCGGGGCCACGTTTCAACGCCGTCCTTACGCTCCGGCTCCACGTCGCTCTCTATCCCCAACTGCAATATTCGAGACGGCACCAACTTACCGCCCCACTAAACGCCGCTCACCGTCGCCTCTTCGCCGCTCTACGTCACCACAGCGATTTGTCTCGCAGTTCACCGACCATCGCCCGGAAAACTAACCTATGAAGCTTTTGGAGGAAAAGCTGCATTGAACGACAAGACAAATTCCTGCAGTGCGTCCATATAATATGGTATTTGTTCTAGTAGAAGGTGTATACGTGGACGCTTTGATAGACAATTGTGCTTGTTTATCGGTTATTGATCGTTCTTTGTGTTCCGTCTCCGGAAAGTCACCACCCCTTATGATGGACCTACATTGTTGGCTGCTCAAGGGGACGTGATTCTACCTTCGGCCATTCGAACCGCTCGTGTTTTCATTGATGGACCTCTCCATTACGTACAGTTCGCCGTGCTGAGTTCGTGTGCCCACCAGCTTATATTAGGGTGGGGTTTTCTGTCTACGGCAAACGCTTCCATCTGTTGCTGAGAACGTGTTGTTCACATGAAGGAAACCGACTATGCCCTTTCTGCGGATGACAAGCCACTTCGCTTGCTCGCTGTGAAGGATACCGAGCTACCACCTGGTCATCAACGAATAGATACCATCGCCTCTGACGTGATCGACTATTGTGACGCGCTTGTCCTGCCGTGTGCACGCTGTCTCGCAAGAGGAATAGCCTTTGCTTCAGGGCTGGTGCGGTCCCACGATGGCTGCGAACTTCTCTACGCTACAAACCAGACGTCCGAGAAAATTCTCATCCCTAAAGGCCCCACAATGGCTTGCGTCACGGAATCCCAGCCTCTCTGTTCCGCTCGTACCGGCGTCCTCTGACCCTTTTTCTGTTGAACGTTTCCCATGCATATCTGCTCTCGCTGCGACTATCAGTCCCGACCTGACCTCATCGCAGTCAGATGAGTTGCTTGCCTTGTTACAAAAGAATGCGTATCGTTTGATGCCAATTCTTCCTCTTTTGGACAAACGTCCATTATCACGCATCGGATCGAGACGGATGGCACTTCTATCGTACGCCGTCGACCATACCGCTTTTCTTCATCCGAGCGCCGATATGTTGCAACGGAACATCATACGCCCCTCCGCGAGTCCTTGGTCATCTCCCGTTGTTTTGGTACGGAAAAAAGACGGAAAAAAGCTGAACACCAAGAAGTGCCGTTTTGAGAGAAAGACAATTGAAGTGTTAGGTCTCATCGTAAGCAAGGACGGCATTCGTCCTGATCCAGACAAGATTTCCGCTGTCCAGCACTTCCCGCGCCCTGAAAAAGATAGATTTGTGCAGTTTCCTCGATCTCGCTTTTTATTTTCGCCGATTCATTCGAGACTTCGCCTCAATCGCTTCGCCTATGCACAAGCAGCTCGACTCCGGCGTTTCCTTTGTGTGGTCTCCTCAATGTGAATCGGCGTTTGTCTATCTGAAGTGTGCCCTCACGTCCGAACCACTCCTTTGCCATTTCGATGAAACCGCACCTACACTCCTGCATACGGACGCTAGTGGTCATGGCATTGGAGGTATTCTGCTACAGCGAGGCAAGTCTTCACGCGAGAGGGTCGTCTCATACCGAAAAGAATTATACCATCACCGAGCAGGAGTGCCTAGCCGTTGTTTGGTCTGTACAGAAGTTTCGACCTTACCTTCACGGCCGCCACTTTACTGTGGTTAGAGGCCACCACGCCTTGTGCTGGCTCTCGACACTCAAGAACTTGTCTGGCCGCCTTGGTCGCTGGATTCTTCGTTTGCAAGAATATAACTTCAGTATTACATACAAGTCGGGGAAAAACACCAAGACGCCGACGCGCTTTCACGCTGCTCGCTTCCTTCGGAACCATATAACTGCACCAGCACTACCGCACGCGACGAGCTCTCGGCCATCCCTTCTCCACGCGTTTCATCCTTAGCTACTATGGGCCCCGACTTCTACGAACGAGTGTGGTTCATTGTTATCTCACCAACGCGCTTATCCTTACTGTCGCCGCATCATGGACCGCCTTGACGGGACTTAGCGGCCCCCTAACGCCCGTTAGGTCTTCGTCGACAGCTGACGCAAGTCAGGCTCAACAACTGCGTCCTGTACCGCCATATCTACCATCCTGACGGTCAACGTTGGGTGCCCGTTCTACCTCGCTCTCAAGGCATATCACGACGACAAGACCGCTGGACACTTGGAATTTCAGACAACGTACGATCGCATCAGATGTCACTACTACTGGCCGGGATTGTCCACTAGCGTAGCGAAGTACGTTGCTTCGTGCGCGCTTTGCATCGAAAGCTCCACACATCAGCTCAAAGCGGACAACTACAACTACTCCCGTGTCCGCTGGAACCATTTGAGGTAGCTGGCATCGATTTGTATGGTCCGCTTCCTATGACAGTCACCGGTAATCGATGGATAGTTACAGCTGTCGACCATCTGATATGCTACGCCGAAACAGCTTCCGTGGCTTCTGCATGAGCTTCCGAAGTGGCTGATTTTATTCTCCAAGCCCTAATCCTACGTCACGGTGCTCCTCGTGTCATCCTGAGCGACCGCGGAAAGGCATTTCTTTCACACCTCCTTGACGAATGCTCAAGGCATACGGCACAACCCACAAAACAAGCTCCAGTTACCATCCTCAAACAAACGGGCTGACTGAACGCTTTCATCGTACGCTGTCAGACATGATAGCCATGTATATCCAACCGGACCACAGAAATTGGGACACAATTTTGCCATTCGTGACTTTGCGTACAATACCTCCGTACAGCGCACAACCATTTACTCGCCATTCTACCTCGTCCATGGTCGTTTCCCCTCTTCTTTCCTCGACGTTTCTTCTCTGCACCTGTTAAACCATCTCTATCCACCAGTGAAGAATACGTATCCCGGCTGCTTCATTGCCACCAGCTCGCCCGCGTCAACACTGAAGCAATGCAACAGGACCGCAAGCTTGAATATGGTGCATCTCATCGCGCCATGTCCTTCAACCCTGGCGATGAAGTGCTGCTGCTTACACCCATTCGCACTCCTGGCTTGTGCGCCAAATTTCAATTACGCTTTATTGGCCCCTACACGGTCTTGGAGCAAACGCCTCCCGTCAACTATCACGTGGCACCCGCTGTTCTCCCAGCGGACCGCCGCTGCCGGGCCGCAGAGATAGTCCACGTATCACGCATTAAGCCTTTCCCAAGGCGTTCTTCGCTTTAACCTGTGGTCAGGATGACCGCTCTCGCGTGTGGGGGAAGTTAGTGTCGTTCATTAGACACATATACCATCTTCATGCATGTTCATCATCATGGGTGTTCGTCGTCTTCATCGGTGGTGGGAACGCTGCTTGATTGTGATCTGTGCCTCGGGTGCGGTCGCTTCACCGTGCCTTCAGGGCCTAATAAAGGCCGCGTTAACCGTTGCGTCAAACTATTTTCTCAAAAGACAAATACGAATTTTAATGGGTTCAATGCTTTGTGTCAAGGGAGTGAGCATGATCTCAGTAGCAGCACATCCTTGAGTGTACTCTCTGATGTGCGAGACCGCTGTTCTGATAAAAAGATAGCCAGGCCTGCGCGGAACACGCAGCACAGTCGCAGCGAAAGGTGGAAGATCGGATTTTGTAGAGCCCATTGTAGGGTCTCTTGGGGCAACTAATGCAAGTACACATGCAAGGTACCCACTACGGCATAAATCATCGCAAATTTTCTGAAGCAGTGAAGTTCGCACTATGCCATTTTTCGCCATTCTTCGGAGAATCGTGGTACCCGCTACTCATCTGTAAGTCATTATGTGCACTTTGTGCTGTGGCTGATGATGATGAAGTATTGTGGCTGGGCACTTTGCAGTGGGTTCGAAGCAGTGTTGCGGAATGGGCGCCTCTATTCTATTCCAATTCAATACCGGGAAATTACAACTTGTTGCAATTACATTCCTTTCAGTTCATCGGAATAAAAAAACAGCCCATTCGGGCTCTGGGAATGGCCGGGAACGCCCCGTAAAGCTGATGTTATCAGACGCATTAGGAACTGGAAAAGTACGCAAAACACGTTACCAAGTATAACTAGGGACGTTCAGCGCAATAAAACGGAGCCACAAGAAAGAGACGCAGACACGCAGCACAGTCGCAGCGAAAGGTGGAAGATCGGATTTTGTAGAGCCCATTGTAGCGCATGTGTTGTCTGCGTCTCTTTCTTGTGGCTCCGTTTTATTGCGCTGAACGTCCCTAGTTATGCATCTTTACCAACCCGCCCAACTCGCCGCACTTGTCACGTTACCAAGGTCGAGGGATAGTAGCTTGGTGACGTATCTCGCGCAGTGCAACTACCCATAGGGGCAGCTCTCCAGCTACCTATAGTATTTGCATGGTCAGCGTGTTTGGACGAATGGTGGCGTTTTAGGCTCATTCACACCGAAGGCGGGGCGGCCAAAGCGGCAAAGCGGCAAAGCGGAAAGCGGGGAAAGCCTCTCTAGGCGGCGAAAACGAGGCGGCAAGAAATCGGCCCGGGAGCGATGGCTTCGTTTTCCACCCCCTTTCGCCGCCCGGAGAGGAGGTTCTCCCCGCTTTCCACTTTGCCGCTTTGCCGCTTTGGCCGCCCCGCCTTCGGTGTCAATGAGCCTTAAATGTGTTAATGGTAAAATGACGACATAGTGTATTTTTTTGGTGGCCAAAGTAGTGTTAAAAAAGAGTAAGCAATTTTGCCACGCATCTGGAGCGGTCGGGAAAATATGAAGAAAACTATCATTTGGTTAATGGGGAAGAAAACCCTCTAGATCTGCTGGTATTAGTGCACCGCTCGGGCACCTTGTGCCTTTGCATCGAAAATGGAACGCTGGGCCGCACTGCTCGTTAGCACTCATGTTTGTCAAGCGCGCCTCGCAAGCATGATTGGGGTGAGGAGAACTTTTTGTGTTCGCCTGTGCCCAGGTATGCAATGTCTTCCTTGTCGCAAAGGTTATTTACGTGTGTCAGGTACTAAACTGCTCGTGAGATAAAGATCTGGCTGTGTATAGAGTATTCGCCACTTTCGTGTGGGGGTATCAATGGGAACCAACGCGCAAAAATAATTCGTTTACTCCTTTCTGTATCTGCTGGGAAAATGCATTTGTTTGTATACTAACTTATGCCACCGTTTGTAGTAAGCGCGTTGCTTGTAAGTGTACCGTGCTTGTAATTAGCCAAGCCATTTTAAAAATACTGCTTTATTCTTAATTTCGAGTCTCTGACTTACTAATGTTTGAAGTTTGAAAAACAGGACGCAGACGAAAACGTGCTCTATTTTCGGAAAAAGACTTAACTCTATTCCCATTCCATTCCGTGCAAAAGGCGCTTAATTCCATTATCATTCCATTCCTCCAAGCGTTGTCGCCATTCCATTCCGTGGTCGCGAAAATTGGATTCCGGAGTCATTCCAATTCAGGCGGGGCAACTCCGCAACACTGGTGGGAAGCATTAAAGCACACACTCTTTGCGCTATTAGTATTGCCCGATGACAGGAAGTTACTTTCCTCTTCTGCCACGCTATATAACATATGTTGACGCGATTCCTTGCCCGACATGACGCCTGTATAGAGTGTTTTTGCGAAGGAGTTACAAGCACCAGCGTGGCACTCTGGTGGAAGACCCTACTGCCACGCAGAGGGCGCGGGTTAAAATCCCATCCGATCCTAGAAATTTGTTTCTCTCTGAATTTCTTATATCACGCGATTGCGGTCACGGACACCGGCGGCGGCAGACAATTATGGTGCCAAAGTCAGCTGTTGTGATCTCATAACAGCTTTCGCTGTAACAAACTTCAGCGCCGACAATGCCCTCTCCACGTTGGCCTTCGTGACAGGCGCGCGAAAGTCCGCTTGCGTTAATATAAGCATCTCTGGTTGCCACTGTTTTCGTTTTTCGCACAATTTTAACATATCTTTGCTTTGGAATTCATGACTGTGGTACGCGCGAACACTGCAGCCTGAGATATGCATAACTGCTCACGTTGCATGCGCTCAGTTGTTCCGGATTGCGAAGTTTTCTCGTGAACCGAAGAATGAAAAAAATTCGGTTTCACTCCGGAATGAAATAATAGATAAAGTTTCGGTTACGTTTTCGTTCCGGTCAAAAATATCGTTTTTTTTTCGTTTCTCGTTTTTGGTTTTTGTTCCGTTCCGACACCCTGGACACAAGAGAAGTCGGACACCACAAACGACAGACGATGATTGTGCTCTTGCAAGAAGACGCCCTAGATACGCCTTTTTGGGGTGTAAAAGCTTACTCGGCTCCTCTTCGGTGTCTTCGGAATCCTCTTCCGCATCCGCTTTCCGCTGTTTGGACTTTTTGGGGGACTTCGCCGGTTTCGCCTTGGAGGCTGCGGAAACAATGCGGTCATAAGTTCCGCCTGCTAGGACGTCAGAATTATTCATTAATGCTTTTAGTGCATTTTGTCAGTCCGAGACTTTCATTATCTCCGAAGAGAGTTTTTTTTTAGGCCTGGGAAAGCATAGGCCTGGGAAAGCATAGATGACGTCAGTTTTGTCTCTTGTACCGTACTAGGTGTGAAGTTAACTGAAATGAAAATAGTAGTGGGCCAAAAATCATTCTTTACGTCGGTGGGAAAGGGCGACTTTTCACGGGTTATTTTTCATCCTCTTCAATTTATTTCAATTTGCGTCACAATCGGTATACTACAGTCGAAGACAACAATTAACGTCGTCTGTGCCTTCCCAGGTTTAATCGTCTGCTCGACTTTTTTTATTAGTGCACGCGAATTCACCTGTGCACGCTTTGCTTTCGTGTTTAAAGCTGGTCATAGCGTGGACGCTATGACCGTGTCTCTATTCAAAAGTTTTGTATATTACCTCTGCGGCATTGGTTTCATGTTTAATTATGTGCGTTAATATTTTAATTAGATATTTATTTTTTAACGCGCGTTTATGACAGCATAACTGTAGTCATTCAACCTCAATTTCGCGGGATTGACTGAAATACATAATAGGTTAATAAAAAAATGTTAATTTAGAGCTTACCTTTAAAATTGCTTATTTCTCGGTATGTATTAAAATTTACGAATCGGAGCCGGAGAGCTTGCAAGGCAAGAGTGTGGAGGTACTGGCTCTGTGATAACTGAAGTGGCCGTGCGTGAGGCGAAGTGGCGTATTCGTGTTTGAAGTGCGCGCCACAGAGGCCATCGAAGAAGACGACGCAGGAAAATCGGGGAACGTGATGGTTCGAAGTAGAAGGAGAAGAAGTGAGGCAGACGTGGCTGGAGGTCGAAGAACCAGGGCGTGGGAGCAGTGACCCGTCGGGTTGCGGACTCAGCAGGCTCCCACCTGGGACCATACCAGTCGTCCTTGCGCTTCGGGCCTGGCGTGGGTGAAACGTCAGGACGTTTCCGCCAGGCAAGTCCAGCATCTACGGCAGCGAGCGCCGGCCAGCGTTCGAGATGGGCAGGGCCTTGCGAGCTCCAGGTCAACGACCTCCGCAGTGAGCCCCGTTCTTGGCTGCGGCTGTCATCCGACCTACCGGGCTACCCAAGCGTCGGCCGTCCCTTCCCAGCGTTGAGTTTGCCGCCGGGACTTGACCACCGCTTTCCTATCCGGTGAACTCTTTCTGGTTTGTGTACTATGCCCTTGTGACTCTTACTCCAGCATTCCAAGCATTTGTCAATTTTTTCTTACTTCAATTATTATTAGACCTTTCTAGTCTTTTGTAAATACATTCTTTGGTGTGATTGCATAAACGACCTCGTTAAGTCATCGCGATTCTCCGTACAGAAACACGAGCGTCTTGTATAGATCTTTGTCTCGCTATACAGCTCGTTACATTGGCGTCCAAGGCGACAGGAGGAAGTCGTTTATTGCATTATTTGTCGCAGGAGTTAGTGCATTTCGCTAAGAGTATAGAACACCGATCAAAGATGAGTTCGGATCTAGTGGAACTGGCATTGCGCATGGGGCTAGAAGGTGAGGAGCTCATTGCGTGGTGCGAGGAACGCGAGAGGCGAATCCGTGAAGAGAAGGCTGAAGAAATAGAAGCGTGGAAAGAGCAGAAAGTGTTTGAGAAAGAATTGAGAAAAAAGAAGGCAGAACTTGAACAAATGAAACAGAGAACGCTGCAGTTGAGACTTAAACTGGCAAAGGTAGAAAAGAGGCCACAAGAAGGCAGAGAGTGGAAGGAGCAATTTTCATTTCTGAGCGCCAGAGAGCAGGTACTCGATGTGTGCTCCGAAGGCAGGGCCGTCACGAGCGAATCAGTTTCTCTCTTTAGTGACAGTCGTGAAGACGCCAGCCACCACACTTTATATGCAGCCTCTCTCCAAGTAGATGAAAGAGACGAGGCGGAGAGCGAGGGCGAGAACAACCGAGGACTAGAGAGAGTGCTAAATATGGCTTCGCCGAAAGTGTCTAAGAAGGAACAGTCTAGTCCTGTGGGAAGCAGTGCGGTGATGCGAACTGGTGCAGCACAATGCACATTTATTGAAGAGGCACATAGTCCTCTAGACAGCCCTGACGAAAGGGCAATAGATGTTTTCACCGAGGGCACTTTCGAAGATTGTGGGGCGATCTTTATAAAGGACGCCAAGTCTTCACGCACAGTGAGGGAAACAAGTGGCATAGCAACGTGCAGGTGCCAGGTAGACAACTCTAAGGCGGCAGCCGCAGATTCTTCCTGTGTACCAGTGACAGTAGTGACCGGGGTAACAGGCATGGTCGAGGACCATACATATAGCTAGCCTTAATATAGCACGACGCTTGCTTCAGGTCAAAGTATAGAGCGTAGCGTTCCGTGTGAAAGAATACGGGACGACTACTGAATCACTGACAATGGAAAGCAGCAAGAAGTTAGATGAAGGAGCATGTGACCTGTGCACGAACAGTGCGCTCCACACTGGTAGCACGAGTGTTGTGCAGGGTTTTTTAAGCAAAGATAAAGCACCTAAGTTTTCTATCACATCGTGCGAGGCAGCAGCTGTTCCAGGTGAGATGCTGAAGGTATCGGATGCGTATCGGCCAAGGAAAGGTGTTAGATTGCAGGAACGAGTCGTCAAAGAGATTCTCACGGGGTGCTCATTATCACCACTTCGTCGACGCTATTGCAGTCGCGTCCAGCTTGAGACTACATTTGATTCTAGCAATGGCCGGATGCTTGAATGGGCGAAGTTCTCTAGTGCTGTCGTTGAGAGGCACATACAGGCGCGTCGTCGAAGATTTTGTCAAGCGTTTCCACAGTTTTTCTTTCCTGGACGGATAAAAACAATCTCTCGCCTTGTTTGGGACGCTATAACTTGAGCGTCGAGTTCAAATTACCGGTTGCTCTTTTTGGGATTTTGACCGCAGACAACGGAGTTGTATTTCTTGTAAATATGTGAGGTTGTAACATAAGCTTTAACGGAAGTGTATTGCAACTGGTTTACACTTTGTCTACAATGTATATTTCTGAATCATGTGGTTTATTCACCAGCAGAAAACAGATAGTCATAGTTCCATAGCTGACTACAGGTTTTTCTTTGTGTGAGGGTGTGTGAACATTTATTGAGGACATCTATCACCTGTATTCACTGGTGCGGCGCAGTGGTCTTGTGCGGACAAGTGGTGATTGCGACTACGACGTAGCTACAAAGTTTTTTTTTTTCAGAAAAAAAACTTTTCCCGAAGGAAGGGCATGTGTGATAACTGAAGTGGCCGTGCGTCAGGCGAAGTGGCGTATTCTTGTTTGAAGTGCGCGCCACAGAGGCCATCGAAGAAGACGGCGCAGGAAAATCGGGGAACGTGATGGTTCGAAGTAGAAGGAGAAGACGTGAGGCAGACGTGGCTGGAGGTCGAATAACCAGGGCGTGGGAGCAGTGACCCGTCGGGTTGCGGACTCAGCAGGCTCCCACCTGGGACCATACCAGTCGTCCTTGCGCTTCGGGCCTGGCGTGGGTGAAACATCGTCAGGACGTTTCCGCCAGGCAAGTCCAGCATCTACGGCAGCGAGCGCCGGCCAGCGTTCGAGATGGGCAGGGCCTTGCGAGCTCCAGGTCAACGACCTCCGCAGTGAGCCCCGTTCTTGGCTGCGGCTGTCATCGGACCTACCGGGCTACCCAAGCGTCGGCCGTCCCTTCCCAGCGTTGAGTTTGCCGCCGGGACTTGACCACCGCTTTCCTATCCGGTGAACTCTTTCTGGTTTGTGTACTATGCCCTTGTGACTCTTACTCCAGCATTCCAAGCATTTGTCAATTTTTTCTTACTTCAATTATTATTAGACCTTTCTAGTCTTTTGTAAATACATTCTTTGGTGTGATTGCATAAACGACCTCGTTACTGCCCGATGACGATTAAGTCATCGCGATTCTCCGTACAGAAGCACGGGCGTCTTGTATAGATTCTTTGTCTCGCTATACAGCTCGTTACAGGCTCATGGTTTTAGAACCGGCGCAACAAGGCATACGAAAAGAGGGCGCTTGTGTTCGTGTGGTCATTCTTTCGTGTGCCATTTCGCGCCGTTCTAAATCCATGCATCCGTACTAACTCGCTTATTTGTCAGTGTTACTCGATGTTCTGGTTACCGATAAGGGGAACTGTATTTTCACAATAAGCGTCTTACATTAGACGTTTTACGCTAGCTTGCTGCACGTGGTTTTGCATGGCATCCAGGATCGGTCAACCTTTGACCCAGCGACGATATGATGCCATGACATGTGACGCCATAGAATGACGTCATCACATTACATGGACTTTTGCGCTAATAGAGCAGAACACAATAGAATATAATGGCGTCACTTGCCCGCTTTCTTGGGTTTCTTCGGCTCGTCGTCGCCTCCGCCGTCTTTCTCTTCGGACGGCGCGTCTGAAATCGCAGTGCGCGAGTTAAATCGGATTAAATCGATTTGAAAATTTTCGACGAATGTCCGCCCGCCGAATGCGCACCCACCTTGCTTTGCCTCGTCATCGTCTGCAAGGAGCGCGGAATAAGAATGTTTCTTTGAGCGACAGCTCTTCAAAAGTTTACGCAGCACCATTAAAAAACAAGATGCTTTCTGCATTTCCTAATCTGACCTTGCTAGTACGTTTAGAATTAACGAGAATTTTACTGTAGTAACGTATAAACGCCGGCGAGTTGCAAACAATGCGTACTTGGAAAACTAGCGGGAACAGGTTCAAGACGAGAAGGACACATCGCTCGCCCTGTGTTTGCCAGGCATATGCCACTCCTAGGGCGTCGACGATCTTTGCCTCGGAGGTTGTTTGTTACGTTATGTTATTAAGTTATCTTAGATTAGCTTATCTAGGATTGCTATTTGATAAGCAATACGACCTTCCCCCCACAAACTGGATGCTGTCCGGGCCCAAAATTTGAAGCATGTCTCTTACCGTCGACACTCTTCACGTCGGTATCTTAACAGGTAAAGGAAACAATCGCTTGTCGTTAGAACAACTTTAAATTGACTATTAAAGCTACATTAAACATCTATAATAAACTATATAATTATAAAATATAATGGACTACTGTTAAGTGCGGCCCTTATACAGGACACCTTATTACGCTCTGCCGCTGACGTGCTCTGAACTGCTGTTTAGTTTAGGAATTCTATCACCACGTTATGCACTGGCCACATGTCACCCCGCAGAAACTGACTGTACAATTAATGGCAGAAAATAATGTCGTTAAGGCAACGTCGTAGCTCGATTACGTTAATGTTATACATGACTACAGTTACGACACAGATTACGTGGTTAGGAGTTACCGCATGCCTTCCGTAGAGTATTTATGTACGCCTAGCTCATCTCCCTTAACCTCACTGGTTGAGCAGGACAGGACATCCGATAGGCGTCGGGCGGAACAAAGAGAGGCAGCTAGTTCTATAGCGGGGGACACGCAGGGTGTCTTGTGCATTCGCGAAAGCTTTCTGCACCTAGCGTGGCACTGCCTCAGCGATCGGATGCATTGCCAGCTTTCTGCCAGGGCCGTGGCCAGGAATTCTTTCTTGGGGGGAGGGGGGGGGGGGCTTCAACCATACTTTATGTATGTTCGTGCGTGCGTTTGTATGTGTGCGTCAGTGGCGTCGCCAGGGGGGCACACCGGCCCCCCTGGCCGAAATGACACTCGACCACACTTAGCTGCCCGAACACCACGTCAGATCAAGGGCGTGCGCACGTCATGATCGTGTCTTTAGCGACCACGCTTTCGTCCACAGCGGAGGTAAAGAGCGGAGGTATTTTGACTTAGGGCAGTGCGCGCGCTGTCCCATGGTGGAAGCTGTTGAAGATGCGCTTGCAGCCGCGGTCGATACGCTGGCATAAAATTCGTTTGCTACATTGCGATGGACGAATGATCAGTTGCTGCCATTTTCGGATGAAAGAAGTTATCGCCACGTACGCGAGCTGGTGTTGGCGGCGGCGGTAGTAATAAAGAATGGGTTTAGAGTCACGTTTCAGCTTAAGACGCGGGGGTCTGGAGCCACGGTCACATTGCGAACGAAGTCGCGAATGACGAAAACCACGAAAAATAAGCCCCGCCACGGTGGTCTAGAGGTTATGGCACTTGACTGCTGACCCGAAGGTCGCGGGATCGAATCCCGACTGCGGCGGATGCATTTTTGATGGAGGCAAAAATGTTTGAGGCCCTTGTACTTAGATTTAGGAGCACGTTAAAGAACCGATATTTCCGGAGCCCTCCACTACGGCGTCTCAATATCATGTCGTCGTTTCCGGGACGTTAAACCCCAAGCTTATTATTATTACGAAATATGAGTACTAGGTTTACATTTTGATCATGCAAATGAGAATGCATTGATGTAATAGAAACTTTCGATAATTCGGCATTCTGTTCATTCGCACATTTCTTCCGGTCCCGTGAAGTCCAAATTAACGAGCTTTTAACCGCATATATCCGGGATCGCTCCACGCTTCCTGCCGAATTTGCCAACTTTTCTTTTTCGAGTGTTGACGCAAGGAAACGCAAGGAAATTCCCGGGACCTTAGCTATATACAACGTTGGCGTAAGACACCTGCTGAGGAAAGCTCTCTTCGAATTAACGTCATGTCGCTGTAGCAACGAGACCCACCTTCGTCTCCATCTTCGTCCACTGTTGAGAAGGAAGAAAAAAACCACAAGAAGGTCTTTAGTGCCAAATAAACACTCCGACTGGTATTGCGCGCGAAACTAGCGAACTGCTACGAGCAACGAGGAAGGCCTACACGTTGACGTACGCATACGTGAGATCGTCGAAGCTTAGTTTATCTTCAAAGCTGCAGATAATTGTGTTTCCAGGCCATCTGTGGCGTTGCACGAGGCGCAGATTGCGTATCTTGATACGCACATGTAGTTTCTGTCTGCTGTTTATTCTTGCACACCTGGTTTTATTGCTTTTCATATTCTGTTTTTTCAATAAACTTTCAGTTGTTGTATGCGCCTGTGTCGTTCGTTTCTTCCCTTGTGTACGTTTTCGCGCAGTTTTCCACATAATAGGTATATACGACGGACACTTTCTCGTGTGACAGGTATATGAAATTGCGCAATTCGTTATGGCTTAACGCAACAGGCTCGGACAGTTTCGGCTACTTACGTTCTGTTATGTAGCAAAAAAAAAGAAAAAGAAAAGACGAAGTGAGGTATGCAAAACAGAGTAGAAAATTGTGGGACATGGTTGCGTTTGGCAACTTATGCAAGCATCAAACATTTATACGTGCGCAAACTACTGCAGGAACCGTACTCCTGCCACTAACATTACTGCAGGAATTTATTTATCGCATATATCGCATACACAAACATAAGTTCAATTTTGACGCATGCAACCTGTTCACACTTTCTCGTGTGACGCTTAACGCTACAGACGGAAAGCTTCGGCTACTTACGTGCTGATATGTAGCAAAAAGAAAGAAGAAGAAAAGAAGACGAAGTGAGGTAGGCAAAGCCGAGTAGAAAATTACGGTTGCATTTGGCAACTTATGCAAGCCTCAAAAATCTTTACGTGCGCAAACTACTGCAGGAACCGTACTCCTGCCACTAACATTACCGCAGGAATTGATTTATCGCATACGCAAACATTTCGACGCATGCAAGCTACCGACACTTTCTCGTGTGACAGGGATATTAAATTATGCACTTGGTTATGGGTTAACGCAACAGACGGACAGTTTCGGCTATTTGCGTGCTGTTATGTAGCAAAAATAAAGAAAAAGAAGACGAAGTGAGGTAGGCAAAGCCGAGTAGAAAATTGTGAGACATGGTTGCCTTTGGCAACTTATGCAAGCCTCAAAAAGTTTTACGTGCGCAAACTACTGCAGGAACCGTACTTATACCACTAACATTACCGCAGGAATTGATTTATCGCATGAGTAGTCCGTTTCTCTCATTGGTGCCGAGGGCTGTAAAAGCTCCTTGACGTTGCAGGGCGCGCTGCTTTTTAGGCTCAGCCAATCAGCGGCGGTTAGGTTGGATATACCTCCCCTGACGTATTTCATGAGCTCGTGCCGACGCGAAACGCTAATACGGAAGCAAGCTTAGACACGCTGTTAGGGTGCCTCGATGCCCCTCCCCGCCCCCCCCCCCCTTCTTAAGGTGTAGCCACTCTTTCAAGGAGCTGATGCCGCCGTGCCGCATGGGTAACAATGGGACTGTTTGGCTGTCGCCAACGAGCTTACAATGCTGCAACAACAGCATACTTACGCTCATCTGTGTAAAAAAAGTGAAAGGGGAAAATAAAACACATGAAAGAAAGGCAAAGGTAATGAAACCATGTTCCACTCTTGAATTACTGGATTGTATTTGAGGAAGTTAAATGCTTGGCGGAGTGTTAAAATGCACACTTGGTTTTATGGCTTCACGCATGCCAGTTGGGCAGTTCCGGCTACTTACCCGCTGATATATAGCAAAAAAGAAAGAAAAGGGGGAAATGACAGGTGAGAAAATGACTGCGGTATTCATTCCTACGTGCAACAGCCACGTTTGGTGGTTTCTGCAAAACAAATTTTTCACGTGCGCAAACCGATTTCACTTATCGCAGAAAGTCGTGACGCGGTAATCTTCGCAGGTGTACATCGTTGTCAGCTTTGATGCAGGCTACCTATCGACTTAATTTCACTTATCGCAGAACCTCATGAGGCGCAGAACCTCATGAGACTTTTCGCCTGTGTACATCAGCGGAGGCCACGGCTCGCATATAAAAATTTCGACGCAAGCTACCGACCCGTAACGTGGTACTTTCCCATGTGTACCTCGTTATCTGTGGAGGCCGCGGCTCGGAATGCCAGCTAAGTTTGACGCAAGCTACTCATGCGCAGCAAATTATCGTAGTTTATGTGCAAATTTACACCGCAGGAATATCGCGTATGCCAACTAGTACATGATTTTAACTGACATGTGCAAGCTACCGAAGAACTTCATCCGGACGTCCGTCAAATGTCGAAGACCGCGGTATGTCACGTGGTACTGTTTGCACGGGTGCATCGTTAGCATTATATGGGCTCAGAGTATCTTTACGACAGCTTCATGTTTTAATCTTGAATGGCATTTGAGGATTTGATGCCGCGGTCACACGAGAAGGTTTGATGTCATCTGATCACATTTGATGCATCAAGGGCATTCACGAACAAATTAAAATGTCGCAGCACGTGTAAAAAGATATTACGTATATCGAATTTTTACCGACCGATGGCGTTGACGATATCGGTCGTACGCAGGGTGCGCTTCGGACTGACAGCTACTACAGAGCACATGGCCTGACATGGCTGGTAACGCTTTTTACAGTGACGCGAACAGTTTGGCAAAAAAATACAATATTATCAAGTAGAGTACATATTTTCGTTTAGTATATATCACATGGCCGTGTCTGGCGAATGTCATTAGGTACATATAACTTAGAACAGACTGTTGCGCAGAGTTGGTAATTTATTTATTTATTTTATTTACAGAATAAGCAGGGTGAGCAATATACACATGATGCACACTAAATTATGTGGAAAACTGCGCGAAAACAAGGGAAGAAACGAACGACACAAGCACATACTAACAACTGAAAGTTTATTGAAAAAACACAGAATATGAGGAGCAATAAAATGTCACGCCATATCCACGAAGTGAATGATGATTGAGGAGCCGGCTCGGAGATAATCGGGTAAACCGTGAATGCTCCATACAATTCCTGTACGGTCATATAAAGACGTCACACGTTGTAGTAGCGGTTGTAGTCAGGTTGTTGAACCACAAGCGGTCGCCGACCTTGCAGCTGTGGCCGAACCAGACGTGTGGTCGAGGAAATCACGCTTGAAGCCTGCTTCGGAGCCATTAACTTCAGGTAGCGACCGCTGTCGGCGCTTGGCCGCTGCATCCCGCTCCTGTACCTCTTCGAGGATCTTGCCGCCACTTCCGCCGGAGGCCCGCGAGCTCTGACCGCAGGGTCTTGGTGGCGAGCCCGCACCGCTGCTGCCTTGAGAGCCCTCCGCTGCGCCCGCTTGTCTTCTTCGTTCATGTTATCAGTATCGAAGCACACTGCCGGAGTGGAGCGAGCGCCGCATGCTACAGTTGGCTATGCTATATGCAGTTTTGCCTGCGTTATTATCATCATCAAGGTGTTGTTCAACAAGAGGAAGAAGACTTCTTTCGCGCGAGCTTGCCCATGCAACAGTTCGTTATGCTATGTGTGGTTTTGCCTGCGTTGATATCATCAAGGCGCTCGAAGAACAAGAGGAAGAAGAGTTCTCTTTCGCTTGATCTGCGCCTGTAGCGGTCGTCTCTGCAACTAAGGTTACGCTTACGGCACGGGACTTTGCCCTAGCTTAAGACCCTGGCGAGCCAGCTCCTAAAAGCACGTGTGCAAGAACACACGTGCTTTTAGGTGACAGGATACGTGAGATCGTCAAAGTTTATTATCTTCAAAGCTGCAGATAGTTGTGTTGCCAGGTCATCTGTGGCGTTGCACGAGGCGGAGATTGCGTATCTTGATACGCACATGTAGTTCCCCTCTGCTGTTTAATCTTGCACACGTATTTTTATTGCTCCTCATATTCTGTGTTTTTCAATTACTTTCAGTTGTTGGTGTGCGCTTGTGTCGTTTGTTTCTTCCCTTGTCTACGTTTTCGCGCAGTTTTCCACATAATACGTACATACGACAGACACTTTCTCGTGTGACAGGGATATTAAATTATGCACTTGGTTATGGCTTAACGCAATAGACTGAGACATTTTGGGTACTTACATGCTGTTATGTAGCAAAAAAAGAAAAAAGAAAAGAAGACGAAGTGAGGTAGGCAAAGCCGAGTAGAAAATTGTGAGACATGGTTGCCTTTGGCAACTTATGCAAGCCTCAGAAAGTTTTACGTGCGCAAACTACTGCAGGAACCGTACTCCTGCCACTAACATTACCGCAGGAACTGATTTATCGCATACGCAAACATTTTGACGCATGCAAGCTACCGACACTTTCTCATGTGACAGGGATATTAAATTATGCACTTGGTTATGGCTTAACGCAATAGACTGAGACATTTTGGCTACTTACATGCTGTTATGTAGCAAAAAAAGAAAAAAGAAAAGAAGACGAAGTGAGGTAGGCAAAGCCGAGTAGAAAATTGTGAGACATGGTTGCCTTTGGCAACTTATGCAAGCCTCAAAAAGTTTTACGTGCGCAAACTACTGCAGGAACCGTACTCCTGCCACTAACATTACCGCAGGAACTGATTTATCGCATACGCAAACATTTCGACGCATGCAAGCTACCGACACTTTCTCATGTGACAGGGATATTAAATTATGCACTTGGTTATGGCTTAACGCAACAGACGGAAAGTTTCGGCTACTTACGTGCTGTTGTGTAGCAAAAAAAAAAAAAGAAGATGAAGAAAAGAAGACGAAGTGAGGTAGGCAAAGCCGAGTAGAAAATTGTGAGACATGGTTGCCTTTGGCAACTTATGCAAGCCTCAAAACGTTTTACGTGCGCAAACTACTGCAGGAACCGTACTCCTGCCACTAACATTACCGCAGGAATTGATTTATCGCATACGCAAACATAAGTTAATTTTGACGCATGCAAGCTACCGATCTAATGGATATGTTGATATCGGCGAAGCACACTGATTGACTCGAGTAAGCGGCAAGCCATGGCGTCATCGGGCTCTTGACCACGTCGACGCTTCGCGCCCGCATGATACACTCCTAGCGTTACAACAAAGGCAGCGCACGAGATGCAAAGTGCTTGCGCAAACGACCGTGTTCCAGATGCTTGCGAACGGTGCAGGGAATGCGCACCAAGTTTCAAAGGAGCTTTGAAAAGGAGGCCGCATCACTGAATCGGAGTTGAAGGCGCGGCCAAAAACTGATCTCGGGAGGCTGCGCTCGTTGCATGAGAGTAGTCCGCTCCTCTCATTGGTGCCGAGGGCTGCCGTGACGTCGCGGGGCGCGCTGCTCCTCAGGCTCAGCTAATAAGCGGCGGTTAGGTTGGATATACGTCCCCTGACGTATTGCATAAGCTCGTGCCGACGCGAAACGCTAATACGGAAGCAAGCTTAGACACGCTGTTAGGGTGCCTCGATGCCCCCCCCCCCCTTCTTAAGGTGTAGCCACTCTTAAGGAGCTGATGCCGCCGTGCCGCATGGGTAACAATGGGTCTGTTTGGCTGTCGCCAACGAGCTTACAACGCTGCAACAACAGCATACTTACGGTCACCTGTGTGTAAAAAAAAAGTGAAAGGGGAAAATAAAACACATGACAGAAAGGCAAACGTAATGAAACCATGTTCCACTCTTGAATTACTGGGTTGTACTTGAGGAAGTTAAATGCTTGGCGGAGTGTTAAAATGTTCACTTGGTTTTATGGCTTCACGCATGCCCGTTCCGACAGTTCCGGCTACTTACTCGCTGATATATAGCAAAAAAGAAAGAAAAGGAGGAAATGACAGGTGAGAAAATGACTGCGGTATTCATCCCTACGTGCAACAGCCACGTTTGGTGGCTTCTGCAAAACAAAAAGATTTCACGTGCGCGAACAGTCGTGACGCGGTACTCTTCGCATGTGTACATCGTTATCAGCGTTGACGCAAGCTACCTACCGACTTAATTTCACTTATCGCAGGACCTCATGAGGCGGTACTTTTCGTTTGTGTACATCAGCGGAGACCACGGCTCGCATATAGAAATTTCGACGCAAGCTCCCGACCAATACTTGCGCAGCAAAATTATTGTCGATTATGTGCATATTTATAGCCGGAATTGCGTACGCGAACTACTACATGATTTTTACTTGACGCGTGCAAGCTACCGAAGAATTTCATCCGGACGTCAAAGCAGGAATTTCAAAGACACGGCCACGTTTCGTCACTGGTACTGTTGGCACGTGTGTATCGCTAGCATTATATAGACTCGGAGTATCTTCACGACAGCTTCATGTTTTAATCTTGAATGACATTTGACGATTTGATGCCGCGGTCACAGGAGAAGGTTTGATGTCATCTGTCATCACACTCTATGCATCAAGGGCAATCACGATGAAATAAAGACTGGAATGAACAAGAAAAAAATGTCGCAGTGTGTGTAAAAAGATGTCATTACGTATATCGAATTTTTACCGATCGATGGCGTTGACGATATCGGTCGTACGCAGGGTGCGCTTCGGACTGACAGCTACTACAGAGCACGTGGCTGGTAACGCTTTTGACAGTGACGCGAACAATATAGCCGAGTTGAGTACGTGTCATTTTCGTGTAATGACAGATGGCCGTGTTTGGTAAATGCCATTAGGTACATATGACATACACTTTCTAGTGCGACAGGGATATGAAACGCACCAGACTGGGACAGTTTCGGCTACTTACGTGCTGTGATGTAGCAAAAAATAAAAAGAGAAGAAGACGAAGTGAGGTAGGCAAAGGTACATGGTTGCGCTTGGCAATTTATGCAAGCCTCAAGATTTTTTACGTGCGCGAACTACTGCAGGGATATGAAATTGTGCCCTTGGTAATGGCGTAACGCAACAGACTGGAACAATTTCGGCTACTTACGTGCTGTTATGTAGCAAGAAAGAAAAAGAGAAGAAGACGAAGTGAGGTAGGCAAAGGTACATGGTTGCGCTTGGCAATTTATGCAAGCCTCAAAAATTTTTACGCGCGCAAACTACAGCAGGAACCGTACTCCTCTACGGTTCAATTTTGACGCATACAAGCTACCGATCTAATGGACATGATATCGGCGAAGCGCATTGATTCATTCGAGAAAGTGGCAAACCGTGGCGTCATTGCGCTCTTTACCGCGTCGACGCTTCGCGCCAGCATAGCTCATGACCCGATACTTTTCTCATGTGTACATCAGCGGATGCCACGGCTCGAATATGCAAGAATATAATTTTGACGCAAGCTACCGACCAACATAACTTGACTTCTCGCATAAGCTCGTGTCCTGGTAGTTTTTGCAGCGGTACATCGTTATCAGCGAGGCCACAGCTAGGATATGCGAACTAGAATGTAACTCATTTTGACGCAAGCTACTGATCGAATTATATCGCAGATGCTCGTGATGCGGCACTTCTAGCCATTGTTATCAGCGAAGGCCACGGCTTGCATATCTAGACTAGAATATAATTAATTGTGACGCATGCTGCCGACCGACTTAACTTGGTTCAAGCTTGTGGCGTGGTACATTTCTCACGTGTACATCGTTATCAGCAGACGCCACGGCCCGGTATAACTTCTGACTCAAGCTAGCGACCGACTTAGCCCGACTTATCGCACAAGCTTGCGACGTACTTTACGCATGTGTACATCGTTAAAGGCGTCAGCCACGGCTCGCGTATGAACTAGAATATAGCTATCTTTGACTCAAGGTACTGGCCGACTTAACCTGATTTATCGTGCAAGCTCGTGACATGGTACTCTTCGCATATGTACATGTACATCATCGACGGCGTCGCCCACGGCTCGCATGTCAACTCGAATATAGCTATTTTTGGCCGACCAACATAACCTGACCTTGCACAAGCTCCTGGCGCAGCACTTTTGGCATGTGTACAACGTTAACGGCGTCGGATACGGCTTGCATTGAACTCGAATATTGCTGATTTTGACGCACGCTACCGACCGACTTAACCTGACTTATAGCAGAAGCTCGTGACGCGGTACTTTTCGCGTGTGTGCAAACGAGAATATAACTATATTTGACACAAGCTACCGACCGGCTTAACTTATCGCAGAAGCTCAGCGGAGGCCACGGCTCACCAATGCAAACTAGAATATGACTTATTTGATGCAAGCTACCGACCGACACACCCTCACATAGTGCCACCGCTCGCATATACAAATATACAAACGAGAATAACTCATCTTGATGCAAGCTACCGAACGACATAACCCCGACTTGTAGAAGAAGCTTGTGACGTGGTACTTTTCGCATGTGTATATCGTTATCTGCGGAGGCTCGCGTATGCGAACAGTATAGTTTTGACGCAAGTTACCGACCGACTTCTCGCAGACGCTCGTGACGAGGTACTTTCCGCACGATTACATCGTTCAGCGGAGGCCATATGCAAACTGGAATATTAACGCAAGCTACGGACAAACTAATATACAATATTGCCACACGCGCTCCTTAACTACTGCCTTCCGCAAGCTGCTCCAGAATGTCTGCGAACGTTTCAGATTGTAGTAGATCATTCTGTTGAGATTGCGCACATGACGCGAATAGTCAGGATTATTCCACGCCTTGTGCGCGACCAACAGTGATAAGGCTAGAAAGTTCGATGTGTGCTGTATAAAAATCAGATTATCGACGGCCCACGCTCTGTTCGCCGCTCTGTGACTTTCCGTTTGCCGCCCACAAGTTCGGCCAACATCTTAAACACGCCGACTGCTCCCCTCGTAAATTCACGACCCTGTGACAATGTAATATAGAATATAACGCAAGCTCGTGGCGTGGTATTCTTCGCATGTGCGCAGGGTCGACGACATCTGAGATGAACACCTCATTAATATTCAAGCCGGTAAAAGTAATATTAATATATGGGGTTTTACGTCCAAAAACAAGGATAAAGTCGGTAAAACTAGAATTTTTTCGTCGCGATGGTAACGCTCTAGAATAATAATGAGGCGCTTATTTTAGATGTACACGACCCTGTACATCGTTAACAGCGGAGGCCACGTTTCGACGGCACTGCTAGATTGGTTCGAAAACTTGGAAAGTGGAAACATCCTTCTTGGCTGCCGCCAACAGCGGCCTTGCAACGTTGCAACAACGGTATACTTACTTGGAGCTATGCAGCGAAAAAAGGGGGAAATAAAAGAAAGGAATAACCTTTTTTTGCGTGTGTGCATCGTTAGAATCATGTGCGCAACTACTTCCGGCGTCTGCCACAGACCCGACCGCAGGTAGTTGTGACCTACGCAAACTAGCTCAGAAAGCAATATTCACGTACACAAACTGTTGGTTTATTTTGGCATCAAAGGAGACGTAGTTAATAGTGATGCTGTGGGGCGATGGAGCGAAAGAAAAAGCCATTAAGGCTTGACGATGGCCTTTGCACCATTCACTTAAATGGGTTCCCCAGCTGATTCGGGCCTAGCTCATGCGGAGTTTCGTAGCTACTAATACTTTGGTAGCAAAAACTAATTGCCCATATTATAACTAGCAAGTGTGCTGGAATGTTGACGCCACATTCTGCATCGCTTTCGAACATTCGCAATGAAAACGAACTATAGGTGGTGCGCTGTGCGATTCAAGATGGTTGCTGGAGGAGAATGACCCGTCTGCAAGCACAGGGAACGATACGCACGGCCCGTTCCGTTTCACCGGAGCACACAAAGTGAGCTGCACTGAAACGTACATCAGAACGAAATACTTGCCCAGATCATGGCAAGCTGCGAATGCTCGTCACGTCATTTTTACCGCAGTGGAATGCTTATATTTCAGCTCCGTGACCGTGCATTAACGAATGCGTTGCGAAATCCTGTGTATGTTACAAAAACTGCGTGAACTAGAGTGTAGGTCGCAGGCGAGTAACGCAAGGTTGCTGCACGGGACCGCATGTTTTACGTGATGATAGTTTCTGAACATGTTGCGCAGTCGTCATTACTTGCGCTGTCAGCACCTTGAAACGTCCAATTTCGAAATACGCGACGTCGAATTCTTCGACGTTGCGAAAACTTGCCGAACAACGCCGTTCGCACGGTACAGCTTTTCTTTGGCAAGAGTGACACGGATTGTGGCCGCGAACACCCTTTCGCTTCCGCTCAAATCCCCCCCCCTCTTATGAGCAGCGCCGGTGGCGTGAAGAGTGACTAGACGGAACAAACGGAACAGTATTTAGTATTGCGTGGTACGGTATAGGCCTGCAGAACGCTTTAAGTTGTCTCACTGTATGGAGCGAGCAGCTACGGCGCGCTGCCGGAACTTTTCCTCCTCAAAGGCGGTCGCACAAAAGCCTACTCCATTGGGTGCACACTCCGCTCTGACGTCATGAGCCGGGCTGCCGGTGACCCCGCTTTCGGAGAACATTGCCGAGTACATAAGCGGAACTTTATTCCGTCGCGGAGGCTGCCCGGTTTTCTGGGCGGGGCCTCTCTAAACTAACGTTAAAGTTGTATCCGACTATAGTACCGGAGCCCACGTGAGAGCTTAGACGCGAAGGCCACGTGAGAGCTGCGATAGTGTCTTTCATAGAGTCAATACAGGGCGATTCTTTCAGAACTGACTATTACATTGGGCTGATGTTTTGTTACAAAATATCAGATATTAACGTGGTTTGCGGCAAAACATTTTTAATGGCCCGTCCTGTTTTTTGTGGAAATAACCAGAACTACAAATTGTATAATATATAATTGTTGGGGCTTTACATCCCAAAGAAACGATATCACGAGGGACGCCGTAGTAGAGGGCTCCGGAAATTTTCAGCACCTAGGTTTTTTCAACTTGCACCTGAATTTAAGCACACGATACTTAGAAATACGAGCGCGTAACTTATACAGGGACCTAGGCGCTGCGCTGGGCTTTGGGATAGGGCACGAGACGTTGCCATAGAGACGGCAGCGTGTTATTACACTGACCACCGAGCCGTCTTTGTGGCAATAGATAAATAGCGTTGAGCAAAAAATATATATATATGTGTCACATAATGCGTACACCATGTGTGTCATTGAAACAGGAGTAAGCATTATAATGAAGTTATTCCTAGACTACCACGAGAGCTAAAAATCAGCTGAACCTTAGCTCACGCTACGTATATCCTGGCATAGCCGAGCTAAGCCACTACAATTTTTATTTATTTTAAATGCGAAGCATTTCTTAGCGAACCTATCTATCTATCTATCTATCTATCTATCTATCTATCTATCTATCTATCTATCTATCTATCTATCTATCTATCTATCTAGCCGCCTACGTCTGTGTGCTCTCGTGATCGCCTCCTTAACCTGGTGTAGACCAAAATTAACATGGGAGGGGAAGAGGATCTCATGATTATGACTGTCTGTTCATGACATGAATGACGTGAAAATCCTGTCGCGTACGTCGTCAAACCCTTTCCTCCAGACAGATATGGCACATACCCGTTCACCACGGGCCGTGGTATACGTGTATGCGCCACAGGTGATTTGATAGTTTATATCTACCAAAGTACGGCGACAACAGACATTGGCAAAAACCGACGCCTGCAGCGTTGACCCGACGGATGCAATGAATGAAAATCAGGATCCCAGCAGGAATCGAACCCAAGCATTCTGCGTTGCAGTCAGGTATTCCACCACAGAACCACGCCAGGTCTGGAAACTGCTTTGAAAAACACCTTATGGAAGCGTAAGGCCGGTGGAACGTCAATTGTGGTGGTGGTTCTGGCTATTTAATTTTATAACAAAGGAATAAGCGCTACACATATACACCTACGATGCAGGCGTCGTCATGTCAGGTTAACGTCTGTGGTTCCAGTGTTGGCTCCGTTTTTATAGCAATCTAATGAACATTACATTTCTACTCCTATGATTCACCAAGCTATATTCAAACGTCGCTCGACACCGGATGAATACGCTAATGAAAGTTACCTATGATATTCGCATCATCGCATCGTAAAGTGCACTTCGTTTCGGTAATACTAACGTGCGTGCTCTAAAGCGAGTGCTGACGTTACGTCAGACCATAAGTTACCCTTTAAGCGCCAGTGTTGTCGACGTGGTTCGTAAGCGCACGATGTGCACACAACTACTACACTCACAAAAACACGTCGATCCACGTCGTAACGCTTGACTCAAAGCAAAAAAAAATGTAAAATTCAGCATAGAACTACTGTCTGACTGCTTCGCATGAAACCGATTCCCACAAATGTCGGATCTGCCGAATTTTTTTGTTTGTTTTTCGAGCCTGGTGGCACACATCTCACCACCCCGTTATAAAGGGGACGCTCATAGCATCCACCCATTCGTCCATGCAAGACCACTGTGAGAGGATAAGTGTGAAAGATAAAAGGCGCGTTCATGTAGCCTTATGTGTTTGGCGGTAGCTCAGTGGGCTAAACGCCCGCCAGCCATCGTCGCGGACCGAAAGGTCACGGGTTCGACTCCTGCATTTTCGTACCGTATTTCCGTGACAGAAATACGTGATGTAAATCTTGGTGGACCACGGCATAAAACACTTTCGTGTTAAAAACAGAAAGTAAGTAATAGATCCGTATTATATTAGACAAAGGGGCGACGCATGCATCATCACAGCTTCACTATCACTTCAATTTGTTGATCTATCAATCGGAATCATTGATTCGCCCTTGCGGCGAAACTGCGGCTTCTTCCTTGTCTTTCTGTCCACTTCTCCGTACGTAGGGTAGCAAATCGAGTGCAAAGATAGATTAGTTTTCTCAGCAGAACCTTGCGGTTCTTTGGTTGTTAAGAAAAGACTGACGCGCCGCACGTGAGCATGTGTACTGACTGCGCTATAATATTTTCGTTCCTCTGTGCAATATAATCGGTTGGTAGTTAGCGCATGTTGAATTTGTGCAGAAAAGCTTCCTTACTTATGAACCAATACCTAATAGCTCAAATTAGGATTCTGCCAGAAAGGTGAGAGCGCTGTACTCGCGGACAACTTTCTTGTCAATGGAGCGAAAGCTAAGGGGGCGGAGCTTCTGCACATGTTCTCGTAGGCGAAGTAGTCCGGTTTGGCGCGCGTCTCGTACCGCTGTGGAAAGTGACGGCAGCGCGCAGTCGGCATTGCATACCGATGCAGACGCCGCGTAGCGTTTGAGGTACGTGTGAAGGTACACATGTCATGCGTGCAAAAAGATCAGACAGTCAAACTGTCTGTCCAAACGAAGTCGTAGTTGCGGACCGCGCCCACGTTGTGGGCCGGAAGACCGTGGTCCTCCCCCCGCTCGCGGGCCCTTTGGACAGCTTGTAGTTGGTCCTGGAGATGGTCACATTTAAGGGCTCCCTCTCAGTCCTCTAGTTTATTAAAAGAGGAGTTTTGTAACGAAGAACATTGCCAGAGCATGTGTCTTAAGAAGCAATACTCTTCATTGCACTCGGGGCAGTATGGGTCCGGAGCAAAGCGGGTAAACATTTCTCTCGAGATCCCGTTTGTAGCTTTCTGTGTATGACTATTTCGTGGAAATAGAGCAATGGCTCAGAGCTATGCTCACAACTCGGACTGTCTTAGCGTATCAGGACCATCGCGGTATTTAAGACCTCGCGCTTGGTCATAAACTAGCCTATTCGGGTAGGGTTTGCTGGGATATTCATTGATTCTTATGTGCGCCGCGAACCGTGCGATAGTGTGGAAAGCATCAGGCGGTCCTTGCTTGATTACAACCGCCGCCTCGTTCGAAATAAAAACAGGAAAGCTCGTACAGCTGATCTCGAGTCGGTGTAGATGCAAGGCCGCGAGGGGTTGTTGATATATAGCTAGCGTAAGGGCTCCTCGATGCAAGCGCTCCCTAGCTAGCGCGATGGCCGCCTGTTGAGCTGCCGCTACCGTAATGTGTCTTAACGAAGCGGCATTAAGGATTTTCCCGTGTGGATCAGCTACAACAGGTACAAATGAATCTGATGAATCTGTGCGGCCATACTGGGCAGCATCTACATAGTTGATCAATGAGAGCAGGCTCGTGCCTTCCGCCTAGCCACATTATATTGGGGGTGTACATTTCTTGGGAAAGGGCTAACCTGAGAGGTCTCGCTAACGGTGTGAGATAGCATGGTGGCATTCTCGTCGATGGCCAAGCCTTGCGGACGTTGATATGCTTCTGCCAGCCTTCGAAGACGACAGGCGGACGGTTTGCGCCGTTCTTTGCCCATTACCTCCGTGAGGGTGTTGTGAACCCCTAGTTCGAGGAGCTTCTCTGTGCTAGTGCTAGATTTAAGTATGCATTTGATGCTTTTAGAGCGAAGCTCTTAGGCGCCCGTTCCTGCATTCAGCGGCGTCGCCGTCGCCGTGGGTGGCGTAACCGACAGACATGAAAAACTGAAAGAAAAATTAGCCAGGATCGAATGGGATTTGAACCCGGCCCCTCTGTGTGGCAGCCGAGTATTCTACAACATAGCCATACAGGCGTCAAGTCGGGCAAGGAATCGCGTTAAGTTATGTAATATAGCGTCGGCGAATACTAAAATAATAACCAGTCTAACTATGCTAACTGCGCAACGAGTGTGTGGTTTATTGCTTCCCACCCACTGCGAAGTGCTGAGCCATAATTCATCGTCATCAGCCACATGCAGATGTAACAAACTGCACAAAATGCCTTACAGATGTGTAACGGGTACCTCGCTTACCCGCAGAAAGGCGAATAATGGCGAAGTGGGTACTGTCCTACTTGATTTATGGCGTAGTGGATATCTTGCATGTGTACTTGGACTAGTTGCCCCACGAGAGCTTAGAATGGGCTGAAAGGCCGCTCTTCCAGCTTTTGATGGGACTGTGCCGCGCGTTCCGCGCAGGCCTGCCGTTTTGAGCGCATCTTTTTGGCACCCGTTCCTGCTTTGAGCGGCGTTTCCGTTGGCGTCGGCGTAACCGATAGTGTGAACGCGTGCTGGCAGTTTCTATGACAATGTGTAACGAATGCTACCTTGCTACGACTGCGCAAAGCCAAAACTTCCAAGCACAGTAGGCGTTGACCCAACACGAGGCGCTCAGAATTCGCAATAGGTCGTATCGTAATTGTCGGTGAATTTTTTCTCATCGGCGCATCAATTTTGGCCTCGTCCGAGCGGGACGAGTTCAGCCTTGACGTGACGTAATTAATGTGCCTAAAAAGGAACGCCTAAGGAGGTTACTTTCACTGAGGCAGCCTCTGCGGTTCTTGACGCGTTTAACAGTTTGATGCTTCCCTTTGCATGTAGTATTAGACCTAGAATCCTGACCGACGACTGTGGGATCATTTGAACTATTTCGCATATAGGTTAATGGGAATCTAGTCGAGAAGGGTACAGTATCTCGGGCCCCTCCGATTTGGTCTATAACGCCGCAACTCTTGGGTAACATCCAGGGCCTCCTGAAGGGCCCGACCCACGGCCCCGTCGGACCCTCCAGGGCATCAAACGGTGATGCTGTCCGCGTAGAGCGCGTCGTTCGTGCCCTAGACACCTAGCCAGGCTTTTAGAGAGACATTTTATCGCTATATGGAAATGCAGGGGTGAGACTACTGCGCCCTGCGGAGTGCCCTTAGCCCCTAACTTCGGATCTTAGTTGACTTACTTTAATAGTGGCTTTACGGTCCCTTAAGAAAGAGCCTATACGCACGCGTGGAAGTGTTTCTGTAAGTTTAGGTCCGAGATGGCAAAGCCCTTGGTGAGATTTAACGCCAAAATACCTCTGGCATCTCTGCGTTCACATGGATGATCTGCCTTTTGATGAGCCGCACGATGCCCTTCGTGGATAGAGAGGGTCTGAAGCCTACGATGTTTTACGGGAACAGCTCCCGTTCCTCAATATATCTTGTTACTCTGTCGTGGAGTACGTGTTCAGCCGCATTGCATACGCCTGAAGTGAGCGAGATTGATCTGAGCTTATGGGGTGCTTTACCTGGCTGCAGGATAAGTACCACAGAGGCCGTTTTCTAGGCTTCAGGGAACCAGCCAGTTTCCCACGCACGGTTGATCTCCGTAGGTTTCTCGATTAATTTCTCATCAAAGTTGAGTCTGTTGGAGATGCCATCCGGCCAGCTCGTGTAGCGCCTTTCCGACTTCCGCTTTAGTGACGGGGCGTCTTCACGGGTTCACCCCGGGTAGTCCTCGTACCCCGAGGGTCCTATTGGTAGTTACTTATCTGCTAGGCCCTTAATGTTTACTTGTGTAAGTCCCTATTCTTTAAGACCGTGGATTAATCTGTCAATAGCTAGACACTTTGCCAACCGTGTGCATGTCTTCGTCGACTGCAGAGCAAACCTCGTTCTATTGCCGCTTGCTTAATTCTTGGCAATACTCTTTCACGATTTAACACGATTTCACGATTTAACATAGCTACTTCCTTATGCAGTCTCCGGTCGAGCCTCTGCGCTTGCCATCTGGCGAGTAAGGAGTTTTTGGCCTCTACAAACGCGCCGAGGGCGCATCTATTTTGTTAACTTTTAGGTCTTTTTCGACTAAGTAACAGCCTCAGTGTCCCCTTTGAGATTCTTCGAAGGCATCCCAGTCTACTACCCTGAACGCCCTAAGGGGTGCTGGCAACAGAAATTTCCACAATAAAGTGGTCTCTGCCTAGGCGTTCTCGCTCATTGCGCCGAGTTAAACAAGTGCAGTTCTCACTTGTGTGTGCTGCGTCTTGCCTGAAGGCGCTACATGTAGAAAATAAAGGTGTTTTTTTATATCGCGTGTGGAAAATGCGGACGCAATTGTGGAACTACATTCATCGGCGGTGGGATACGCTTGACTTGGATCTGCAACCTTCGCTTCATTGTTAAGAAAAGTTGTCCGCCGTTGCGAACGTGTTGGGTAGGCGAATTACTCGCGTTCTCCACAGCTGGTCGCATGACATATGTGATAATGTGGCTCTGCTGTTATTCTTTTGCATAGCCATGACTGAAGCTCAGCAGAGCTTACGACCATGGTGCGCGCCTTGTAACACGGCGTACAATGGCGTGAGCAGCTAGAGGCAGACCGAATACCCGTGATAAGTATCACCTCTGTGTATGTACTTCATCGCTTAGACATTATGTATATGCCTAAATTTAAAGCATTTAGGCGCTAGAGAACGGACGTCGGAAAGCTTGCTTCTAACTCGATGTCGTGCGATGCTCGCTTGTACTTGCGGGTTGCAGCGGGCCGAAATAATTGAAACTTTTGCATTGTACACGCAGTTCGCTTTGATGAGCTTCCTACTTTTTCGATTTTCAAGAAACCTTGCCTCGACACCAACGAAAAAGGGGTTCCATTGGGGCCTATGCACATTCGCTTGCGGACGGCTCTCTTTGTACTACCCAGTTAGCGCCAGGGCTGCGATGACGGCGCTGGTGGCGGTGTTTTTCGCAGCGCCGCCTGGGCAGAGTCTGACGTCTATTGATACGTCTATTGATATTCCTTGCGTGCGCACTGCTGTCGCGCGCGCGAAGGAGCCGGTGCGATGAAGGAATTCGAAGAAGCTCGATTTTTAACTTGCTTCGCTTTTTGCGCAACAAATTTGAACGGTGGATCAGAAAAAAATGATCAGGAATGATGAGTCGGAATCTTAAGCAAAAGAGCTTTTATTGCCTGACACAGTGTGGCTGTTTATGTACGTGAAAAAAAAAAGAAACTCGCCCACAGCTGGCATGTCCGAAACCCTCCGCTCCCTCAAGTGGCGCCCCGGATCACGCAACTCAGCCAATCACAAGCGTTCCCTCCCTCCGGATAGGAGAAAGGAGAATTAACTCGCTCCGCGCGCGCAGTTTTGTCAGTTCGTTGCCAGCTGGGCTATATGGTAGGGCGCGCTTGGGCCGCTTCGCCGAATGAATGAATGTGACCTTTATTGAAATAAAAGGACGACTCTTGGTCGCTGTTCGGGATAAGGTGGGAAAGAGGTAAGGGGATTAAAGGGTGATGAGCATCTTCACGTCACGCATTCGCACGAGTCAGTCGACCTCTCCACCACTCAAAACGGGCCACTTTGACTACCGTATATTGCGAGAGTTTTTTGGGCTTTATGGTCAGACTTTATTAATAAAGTTACGTAGAGCTGTCATGTCGGCATGAAGCAGGTGTTCGATGTGCCGTCTGCCTTTTGAGAAAACTGCGCTCCAAATGAGATGTTCTAAATCTGCTCGCCCCAGCGTCTGACAGTGTGTGCATCACGTATTGTGTACACACTGTGACAGTGTGTGCATCACGTTTTCTCTCGAAGGTCGAGTAGATTGCTGTCATTTGTCTAGTAAGTGCGGTGTGTGTTTAGAAAAGTTGTCGACGAGGCAGACTTAACGACAAGGGTAGCACAAAGGCGCAGCATTTGCGCTCGGTTTGTCAAGGGTTGGGTATTTCGTTTACAGGGATTTCACAAGGGATTCGTTTACGGCTCCACACGGTTTGACAAGCTTCGCGTGCCCTTTTTGAAGAAGAACGCCGCTGGCCGCATCCTCGTATGTCGCTGTACTTTATTGCAATTAGCTTGGCCCGAGTTAGCTGGAACGCAATTTTCTACAGGATTTGCAGCGCAAAATGAAGTATAGCTTGTGAAACGAAGCATCGTGTCGTGCCCGAGACAGAACGTAGAACGGTCTCCGTAGCGCTCATAATTCCAATGAAGAAGAAAAATACAGTGAAACCTCGGTGACACGATCACAGCTCATACGAATTTCGGGGTGACACGAATTTTTCGTTGGTCCCGGCAAAGGCCCATTGGCCTGCAGTGCAATAGACCACGGTTGTTGCGAATTGATTTTCACCCAGTGACGTTTGATACGAACGTACGCTAATGCCCAGGTACGCAGAGGTGCTGTCCGCGCTGTCGCTGAAGACGCACCAAGCACGTGCGCGAGCGCGGGAACGCAAGCGTGGGCATGCGCGCTGCACCGCAAAATCGTCATAATCACAGTGTAAGAAAAACACTTTTCTTACGGTCAGAATATGCCTTCAGAGACGCATCACGGCCTCCGAGATTGTGTGCACGAATCTTTGAGGCTCTTATGTGCCTCCGTTTGCCTTAGCGTTTAGATTACAGAGAACATTAGCGCCACGCCTTTTTTTCTAACGCGTCGACGCGGGCTGCTGTTTTACTGCGTTTACACGTGCCTGCCTCGTGCATCAGACATCCTACTAGAGAGGCCACAAAAGGTGGACAAGGACCGAAAGAACGCGAGCGGGGTCTTGGCGAAGGAGTCAGGCCTCACAACGTCAACATGCGCGACCGTTGAGGTCGCACTTGTGCGGGCACTGCCGTAAATCCCCCAAAAAACATCCCGAACACCTCCGCGATAACAAAATCATAACACAGGACCGTGGTTCTGTAAGTTTGTGGCCTTGATCCATCGCGTCAAAGTGCTTCTTTTGTTACTTTCGCTGCAGTACTCCAGTGTCATGCAAAAAAGCATACTAAAATTTGGAAGGGGCTACTGCTATCGCGGGTCACAACGCACCTGCTTCATTAATTAAATACGCGCTAATGGGCCGTATATTTACAAGTGCTTGTATGATTGCCGACTTCTAAAAACTTAACTGGCAATCATTCAGGGTTCTTCTTGACGTTGCTGCGACCCTGAACAACAATAGATGAAAATGGACGCCGGCTTTCTTTTGTCGCATCCTAATTTTTCATGCGTTCTGGTGATACGAATTTCGGATGATACGAATATTTTAAGTGGTCCCGTAAGATTTGTATCACCGAGGTTTTACTCTAGCAGCTGATGATAGGTGCTATAGACAATGACAAACTTCGATTGAGGAATGAAAATGCTGACGGTTTTCAAGTACGTTACTTAGAAAAGGCCTGCACTTGGTTTTAGCTCTCAAATGACAGTTTGGTACAGTTTTGGATACTTACGCGGTGCTTTTAGCAAAAAGGGAGACATGAAAGAAGGCAAGTCGATTTTAAAAAATGTGGCAAGATACATACATACATGTATGTAACAAAATGGTGGCGGCTTTTATATAGACTTCGAAGAAGCTTGCAATTGGCTAGAAAGTTTGGCACAGTTTCGGATATTTACTCGATCCTTTCAGCAAAAAGGGAGAAATGAAAGAAGGCAATGTCGATATTAAAAAAAAACATACAAACGCTTTGTCAAGTAACATTCTTTCTAAATGAAAAATGGGCTCAAAGGAAAAAAAGGAAGAGTCGTAATCACGGAACATGTAGCATTTTTTAAATGAAAAGAGGCTTTTAAGGGGAAAAGGAACAGCCGTAATGATTTTCAGTAGCACACAGCGTACATCCGTGAGTTTGGTTGCAGCTTCGTTCATGGCATATTGGGACACACTATTTTGATATCTAGCAAACTAACAATGTGGCAGAAAAATATCGCGGAAAGAAACGACACCACTTACGTACGCTGCGAGTCTAACGGGAGTATGAGGAGTCCTGCCACACTCTCTTTAAAAAGTGTGGCAGGACTCTTCATACTTCCGTTAGACTCGCAGCGTACCCGTTTATTTCTTCATTTGTCCTCTTATTTGCTCTATGCAGGTGACGGCGGTAAGTATAAAGGCTGGCCCAGTTAGCCTGGGAAAATGAATGAAAGGAAGTCAGTCAAGGAATTGCGTCACGTGCGATGAATGGAAGAAGAGGCAGAGTTGGTTAAGAATATACGACTCTCGGTTATACGCGACTCTCTCATATACCGAGAGTCGTATATTCTTAACCAACTCTGCCTCTTCTTCCATTCGTCGCACGTGACGCAATTCCTTGACTGACTTCCTTTCATTCATTTTCCCAGGCTAACTGGGCCAGCCTTTATACTTACCGCCGTCACCTGCGTAGAGCAAATAAGAGAACATATGAAGAAATAAACGGAATGAATACAGAGCGAAAATAATTGATTCCGCTCTGATGCGGATGACCAGGGTAGCGGTTTAGCACACGTCGCTGAGGAACGTTGAACAGAATTGCACAAACTCACTGTCTGGAACGATTCTTTCTAGCTATCGTCGGCTTCTCGATCTTGTTCCTTAAAGGTCGGATCACACGACTATCTAAACGCACGTTCGGCATAAAATTTTCGCGACCCAGCAATTTTCCCGATACAGTGTGCGATTCTCCATGTCGGCTTTACACCTTCTTCCTGTGGAGGATAACTGCACCGCTACCCCGAAAGTCGGCGAAGCCTTCGTTAGAAAGGCTTGTACCTCTTACGTTTTTTTTTTTCTGCACTACGCTTACAACGCATTCACGTGGTTCAGATATATATATATATAACCTGCAAGCACAGTTTAACCAGGGCATTTATTTCTGGGACATTTTCTTGGCATGGTTCAGACAACGGTTTAAACAATCGCCCATGGAGCGTGGGGACCTGAGTTCCAATACGGCCCCGCCAGGGAAGCTTAATTTCTGGGAGTTTCATAACCGCGGACACGAAAAAATCCCGCTAACGAGTCACGCACAGCTTCACTGGGAAATTGTGGCAGGGGCCAAGAAGTGTAGCAAGCGTACCAGGCTCGTAGCCAGAGGGGAGGGGGGGAGGGGTTAGGGGCCTCCCCCAGAAATTTTGGTGAACTAAGTGTTTTACCAAAAATAAAATAATAAAAATAGGTGTTTTTCTCAAATAGTCAAGGTTTTCAGCAACCCCCGAAAAAATCCCTGGCCTGAAGCGTACAGTTCATTGAAGGGGCCCTGCAACAACGTTTTTTCGCGTGTCTTCTGCAGCACTACAGTACTGAATACGTAGATGAACGCAACGAAGTTATTAGTCCCAGCAGAAGACGTTCTTTTTCGCATTTTACTCAGCCGCTGATGTCAACGGCTATAAACACCGCGCGCCTCATAGAGGCCTGCGAAGGCCTCGCCTCATGGTAGCCGTGCAGCGCATTTGCTTGCCTCGTTTTGCAATAGTTTTCAATTAAAGAGAAATCCTTTTATCTGAGGAAGAAAAAAAGGTGCTTTTATATTTCTTAACTAGTGCGGCCTAGCTGGGACCATATGGATATTACATGCAAGTTGTGTCAAGCCAATCGAAACGCCAGACCGTTGCCACTGGCAGGGGATGAAGCGTCACTTCCGATCACAAAAATGGCCGTTGTGTGTCGATGTGTTTTCGCCGTTGATATAAATTAACAGCTTTGTTTGCGGCGTTTCCACTTGCACAACAATTTCGCTGCATTTCACAACTCTCAAAGAAGCGATGAAAGCGACACGCCGCAGGGCGCCTGCGGCACGAAACGTAACCGCGCACCCGAATTTCTTAAAGGGAATTCGGGTGCGCGGTTAAGTTTTGTCTTATTTTTGCGTGTGTTTTTTTTACAACTTGACGCAGTACAGTTAACCCTATGAGGTACTTTGTACATATTTGGCGTATTTGTGTCGACTAACACAAGTGTTTAAAAAGATACATCGTGCTTCGGATGAATTCAACCGCGTAATAAACGTGTCTCACTTTCTGCTCTGTGTTGCTGCACATTTTCACTTTGCTGAAGGCACTGCAATGTTAATTTTGTTTGCTCGAACTGACATTTTTGTTGCGTCGAAAGGTACATAAAAGCTTGTGCATTAACGTATTTTAAATTTTATATACTTACCAGTATCGCTACTGTGACTTTCTATGTAGATCGAAGAAAAAGGAAAAGGAAGGGAAATTAAGTTGATCAATTTGCGGCAGTTACGAAGTGAAGTCATGACAACTGCTTTGGGGGAACACAGATACTGGTGGTTTTTTTAATGTGTTTGTTAGAACGCGCACGTGGTTGTAGCTACGTGCATGACAGTTTGGGGCACCCTGAACGTTCTGTTAGAGAAAGTATACAGTCAAGAACAGTCAGTTACGCAAAGAGTGAAATGTTGCATGACAGTTTGGGGCACCCTGAACGTTCTGTTAGAGAAAGTATACAGTCAAGAACAGTCAGTTACGCAAAGAGTGAAATGTTGCATGACAGTTTGGGGCACCCTGAACGTTCTGTTAGAGAAAGTATACAGTCAAGAACAGTCAGTTACGCAAAGAGTGAAATGTTGCAGAAAAAATTTAGTGTTAAGAGAGGTTCAACGTGCCTTATATATATACTTACCATTCTCTGCGTAGAACAAACGAAAACAGAAAAAAAAAGATGAAGGTAAGGTTTTCTTTCGTGCAAATAGTGAATACTTCAGATGCTCAAAATAGAACAAGAAGATTGCGACTGCAATAGAAGGAGTACTGCCACCGGCACACATTTCAGAAATTTTCGTATTTCTAAAAAACAAAGGCACTGGTGTTTTAATACCAGCATTTTCTGTTTCGAGGACGCGGTTACAAACTGATGTGTCAACACAGTGACGTAGTACCGATTAAGTCGCGTTGGGACAGCAGCTTATGATGTACTAGCAGCAGCTCTGTGCTCTGCTGTCAGTTTCCGATTGTGCACGTGAACTACGATGAATGAATGGTCGTCCAGCGACACCGACAACGATTTTGGTCACATGCAGGGTCTGTCAAATTTCGTAAAGGTGGTGGCGTTTTAAGCCCATCGGAGAGGCCGTAGAAGCCCACCGGGCCAATCAGAGTTGAGCAATGGCGGAATTCGAACACCACCCCCGAGGTGCTATTCTGGACAACGTCAAATTCCGCCACCTTGTGAAAGTTTGTACTGGCGGTATTTTAAGCCAATCGGAGAGGCCGTAGCCTCCCTCCGTGCCAATCAGACTTCACGAATGGCGGAATTCGACAGCTTGAAATGAATTGAATTGAAAGTAAAATATTTGACACTTCTTTCCTTGCTCCGCTGTGTGGGCAGCGTTAACACTGCATGCCGAGGAAACGAAAAGCGCCCCTTCTGCGGTGTTTCTGTACCCTTTTAAAGGGTTGCAGTACCCTTTTAAAGGAGTTCGACATTAAAGTTAATTTTCGCGTGGCGCCCCTACTGACATTGACACTAGCGTGACGTGCCAGGATGGTTAGTTGTGCTGACGTCAGTACAAGATGGCCGCGTGTGCGTCACCAACGTCACAATGTTTCGCGCGAAAAAAAAAATCCATTTCCAAGACGCACTCCCGCTTACCAGAGCCTCTTCTCGCGCAAAAAAAAAAAAAACAGAAAATCGGTATAGAACTAATGTGAAACCTGTCTTCACAGAAGTAGTGCTTATTGTGTATAGTGACGTATGAGACCTTGTGCAATGTCTATAGCAGCTTATGGCAGCTATAGCACCGTTTTACGGTGCTTAGCTGACGGTGCTTAGCGGCATATCTCCATCGCGACGACTAACCCCCATGATGATGATTTAAGCGTTCTGGTAGCTGATGTTTTTAACATATAGTACCTGGACACAGTGTATCGTGAACCTTCGCAAATATGACAAGCAATGAAGGAGAGAAAGGGCACGGTGTGCGCTGCCGAGTAATAGGGAAACCTACGCCAGTGCTTATGCATACACTAGACAGTTTCACGTACGTGAATGCTTTGCGTACGCAAACGTGAGAACTCTGCGTGCGTCACGCGGCACGCGTCCGCTATGGTTATAGTTTCACGTACGCAGACGCAGCGCCACAGAGCTTCCACATACTAGCACTACAGCGAAATATTCAATCCGAAGAAGCGTGTTTTTGTTACAAGGCGAGCGGCGCAGATTGTAGCATCGTTGCGTATTCGGCGGCGGCACAACGACCGCTGGTAGTCGAAGAACGCACGACGAACACAGACGCCACAAGAAGAAATCGCTGAAACTTGCTTTTTGAACGTTTTCTAGCCAGTCATGTACGGGGAAAAGCAAAGAGGCCATCGGCGAGCGGGAGGCGCTCGGTCTAATGTTCAGCGTGGGCCGCTCAGCGCGCTGAAGACACACACAGGAATGCACGTAGAGACGCACGGCCGACATAACGGTCACCGCGTATATTCGAGCAGAAAAATTACTCAGCGCGCACCGTGACCCACATTTGTTGTGAGTGTTCTCTTGGGCAGGAATTCTCAAGGTCATCATAACGAAGACGGAGCAACAGTATTTAAGGGGCTCAGCGAACGACGTAGAATATGTGACAAGACGCAACCGAAAATCTGAGCTTCTGCTGTTTACGCGATCGCGCACTTCATGTGTGAGTGGGTGCGAGCGCTGAAATCGCGACGGGCGATGTCAGTCCATCTCAGTCAATACTGCATCCTGGCTTCGATTGGGTTGCCCTCTCGAACGTCGCGATGCACATCCAAGTCGTCACTTTTCGAGCTACCCTTTCTCGATAGTTCCGCGATCTCGCGAGAGCGCCCCGTAGGACTTTCACGTACGTAGAGCACGCAACGCAAGCGCGATGATGTCACGTGCGTCCGCAAGGCGCTTGGGCGGCCTCCACGTACTGCGTATGCGCAATGAAGACACGCAGGCGTACGTGAACTCTTCCACGTACGTCAAACTAAAACTGTCTGTTACCACACTGCGCTTCAGCAACACGAGATGCAGAGGATCGTTGCTTGAGCCGCGAAAGCGCGCAGGCGTTCCACGTTTCGCTGGCCTCTGTCTAACTCCATTTAGGCACGACATTCGCCCGTCGACATCATTGCCTTTTGGCAGCGCTTACTGCAGCAGTTTTATTAGTCGGTGCTATCGCACTCGAAGCAGTCGGCGGCGAAACATCGTTAGTGCATGTGGAAGCTGTACTACTCTGACAACGAGCCGTCACACGCTACACAAAGCGAAAGGCAAAAAAAAAAAAACGTAACTGCGTCTACGGCGACTCCGCGATGCTAGCGCTGTTAGTGTTTTTCGTTGGTAACGAGACGCTTTGACCATGGCCTCCGCGATTGCGCGCCGGCGCGCAGTCTCGGATGTCATGCTTTAACTGCGCCGTCGACGAATCGTTTCTCTATCGGCGCGCCGCATTACTCCACCGCTCACGGACGGGGGCACCACCCCTCCCCGCCTAGCCCCGCTAGAGTGTCTAGCCCAGCCAACAGAGCACCGTGCGAGAGAGAATATGCGAGAGATGAGGCGCGTTTGTGGAGTTGCGTGCTCTGCCTCGGTAGCTTAGTCGGTAGTGCGCCGGGCGCTTATTGTCGCGGGCCAAGAAGTCGTAGCTTCGATTCCCGGCGGGGGAACTTGCGATAGTATTGCGATAGTACGGACACTCTCGGCTGGTTTTTGCCGCCGCCGTCACCGTCATGTCTCATACATGTATATGTATGTATTGCAGTGAAGAAGATGAATGGTAATGGGAAAGGCAGAGTGTACCACTCAGGTGGAAAAGAAGACGACGTTCGGTTGGCTCGGCGCTTAGGCTGGTTCCACCATTACCACGTACCTCGTAACTGTTCATCTGTTTTATAAACAGTGCTCCTCCTAGACGTCTCGTTTTAACTGGTGGATGTGCGGGGTACTCCTGGAACATCGAAACCGTACGTTGCCTCCAGTTTCTACCATGTCTACGGATGAAGATCAGCAGGTCGCCGCCTCGGCTTCAACTACTCCGCATGTTGTGTGTGCCGACCCCATTCGGCAACGCGACCCGCCTTCCTTCAGCGGTACCGTTGACAAGGACGTGGAAGAATGGCTTGACGAATGCGACCGGGTGAGCAAGCACAACAAATGAGGCGATGCGCACAAGCTTACCGTCGATTAATCTTACTTAACCGACGTCGCGAGTCTGTGGTACCGTAATCATGAGCGGGACCATCCCACCTAGTCAGCCTTCAGAACGGCGTTCGCGTATCTGTTCGCCCGTCCAGCGCTTCGCAAGCTACGTGCCGAACAGCGCTTGCGCGCTCGAGCACAGCAAAATGCTGAAAATTACACCAGAACACCAAAGATGTCGTCGACCTTTCCCGCGTGTCAACTCTGCCATGACGGAAGCCGAGAAGATCAAACACATCTTGAAAGGTGTGACTGACCACGCATTTCGGATGCTCGTCGCCATGAAAACGCAAACGGTTGCTGACGTAACACAACTCTGTCAAAGCTATGACGAGCTCTGGAAACTGCCTGAATCTACTCGTCGCGCCAATAGGTCATGTGCAACAATCTCCGTTTTAACGACAGCGGGAATTGCGAAGACCATTCTGCCTTGCTCCGTGAGACGTGCAACGATATCCGCTGTAACGTCGGCTGGCATTGCGAAGCCCATTCTGCCTTGCTCCTTGAAATGTGCAACGATATCCGTTTTAACGTCGGCTGGCATTGCGAAGACCATTCTGCCTTGCTCTGAGATGTGCAACAATCTCCGCTTTAACGTCAGCTGGCATTGCGAAGACCATTCTGCCTTGCTCCTTGAGATGTGCAACGATCACCGCTTTAACGTCGGCTGGCATTGCGAAGACCATTCTGCCTTGCTCCTTGAGATGTGCAGCGATATCCGCTTTAACGTCAGCTGGAAATGCGAAGACCATTCTGCCTTGCTCCTCGAGATGTGCAACTATCACCGCTTTAACGTCGGCTGGCATTGCGAAGACCATTCTGCCTTGCTCCTTGAGATGTGCAACGATATCCGCTTTAACGTCGGCTGGCATTGCGAATACCATTCTGCCTTGCTCCTTGAGATGTGCAACGATCTCCGCTTTAACGTCGGCTGGCATTGCGAAGACCATTCTGCCTTGCTCCTTGAGATGTGCAACTATCACCGCTTTAACGTCGGCTGGCATTGCTAAGACCATTCTGCCTTGCTCCTTGAGATGTGCAACGATCACCGCTTTAACGTCGGCTGGCATTGCGAAGACCATTCTGCCTTGCTCCTTGAGATGTGCATTCGCTTTAACGTCGGCTGGCATTGCGAAGACCATTCTGCCTTGCTCCTTGAGATGTGCAACGATATCCGCTGTAACGTCGGCTAGCATTGCGAAGCCCATTCTGCCTTGCTCCTTGAAATGTGCAACGATATCCGCTGTAACGTCGGCTGGCATTGCGAAGCCCATTCTGCCTTGCTCCTTGAGATGTGCAACTATCACCGCTTTAACTTCGGCTGGCATTGCGAAGACCATTCTGCCTTGCTCCTCGAGATGTGCAACGATATCCTCTTTAACGTCGGCTGGCATTGCGAAGACCATTCTGCCTTGCTCCTTGAGATGTGCAACTATCACCGCTTTAACGTCGGCTGGCATTGCGAAGACCATTCTGCCTTGCTCCTTGAGATGTGCAACGATATCTGCTTTAACGTCGCCTGGCATTGCGAAGACCATTCTGCCTTGCTTCTTGAGATGTGCAACGATCTCCGCTTTAACGCCGGCTGGCATTGCGAAGACCATTTTGCCTTGCTTTGATATGTGCAATGATCACCGCTTTAACGCCGGCTGGCATTGCGAAGACCATTCTGCCTTGCTCCTTGAGATGTGCAACGATCTCCGCTTTAACGTCGGCTGGCATTCCGAAGAACATTCTGCCTTGCTCAATTCTGCCTTGCTCCTTGAGATCAAGCAGTTTGTACGCGAAAAGGCCGCGCGCCAGCTGTCTCTTGTACCTTACACCTTTGAAGGTGCCCCATCTACTTTGTCGCCATCGATACAGCGTGTCGTTCAGGAGCACGTGTCCGAGGTGCTACCCGTAGCCCATGTACCACCTGTGGCTGACCTATGCCGAAGCACTGACCGCGCCCCGACGTTTGCCTGTCGCGAACACGTACGTCCCCGCGCGCACCTTTGCCGCCCCGCCTGCACCTGTGCATCAGGCTGCCCGTCCGTTCTCCCGACCAACAGCACGCCTTCAAAACCTATGGCGCACTCAAGACAACCGTACCATATGCTTCGCCTGTGGTTTTGGGTATTACGTAGCACGGTTCTGCCGACGGCACGAGTTTCTACATGACGATGTGTGGCCAAACAGTATTTCCCACAGAGACCTCAGACTGCTTCATCTGGCCCGCCTGCCGCCATGGACACATTTCAACTCGCCAGAACAGAAGCCGGTCGCCTTCACCTCAGCACCGTTACCTGTCCTCTATGCTACAAGCCCTCCCCCTGTCCCTGAGCGAAACTTGAAGCCGCAGTTCCAGAGGCAAGAACTGCGCAGATTTTGACTCTACAAGACCTCGTTGCAGTTTCCGTTGAAGGTGTACCTGTTTTCGCACTGGTTGACACTGGCGCCGCAGTGTCTAATGAATGAGAAACTTTGCTGTAGACTGAGAAGTAACGACGCCTCTTCACGACCTCGTTTCGAGCACTGCAAGTGAGCAAAAAATTCGCCCTTTCGCTACGTGCCTTGCACGCGTTGGGATTGCAGATGTTACTTATGCCGTCGAGTTTGAAGTGTTCCCACGATATTATACTGGGCTGGGACATCCTCTGCACTCACCATGCTGTCATCGACTGCGCCCGTGCCGTAGCCGAATTCTCACCATTAAGTGACTGCTGCAGTCGACTCGCCGCTATCACATGTTTTTATGGCCGTCGACACACCGATACCCCTTCCTCGCCGCGCTAGACCGCTTTCCCGCGACATCTCTAATGGCTCAACTGTTATTTTTACGCCTTCTCAAACCGCTGTCGCTCAGCCACGGTGGTCTAGTGGTTATGGCGCGCGGCTGCTGTCCCGAAGGTCCTGGGATCGAATCCCGGCCGCGGTGGCTGCATTTTCGATGGAGGCGAAAATGCAGGCCCGTGAACGTAGATTTGGGTGCACGTTAAAGAACCCCAGGTGGTCAAAATTTTCGGAGCCCTCCACTACGCCGTCTCTTATAATCATATCGCAGTTTTGAAACGTTAAAGATGAGATATTAGATATTATGAAACCGCTGTCCACAGCAAGTGCTTCCCGATTCTTTTCGCCGTTCTGACCATTCACGATCTATTAAGTGCAGTTTATGTTTCTAATCCGTTTCCCTCGCCTTCCAAACTACTGCGCGGAGAGTGGCTAAGCCTTGCCGATGACGTTGATCCCTTGTGTGCACGTGTCGTTCCTGATCACTCGACTCCGCATCATATTGACGCCGTTGATCGCTCCGCGTTATTCGCTCAGCCATCGTTCACCGATGCAGTTTCTCGATTTATCGACAGCAACCTTACAGCTCAGCAGCGCGCCGACATAATTGCCCTCCTCGAGCGCTTCCGCAGAAGCTTCGACCACCAGCAACCAACTTTGGGCCGTGCTTCAACTGTATGTCACCAAGTCGACGTTGTCATTCACTCTGGTTTACGTCAGCGTCCGTGTCGTGTGTCAGCATCTGAGCGTCGTATCATCGCAGAACAAGTCGACGACTAGCTGAAACGCGGCCTTATTGAGCCCTTTAATAGGCCGTGGGCTTCCCTGGTTGTTCTAGTAAAGAAAAAAATGGCTTAATAAGATTTCGCGTCAACTACCCCCGGTTGAACAAGATCACACGCAAAGATGCTTACCCGTTACCTCGCATAGACGATGCCCTCGACTGCTTACAAGGAGCCGAGTTCCTCTCGTCGCTAAACCAGCGCTCCGATTATTGGCAGGTTCCGATGGCTGAGGCTGATCGCCCACAAACAGCTTTCGTTACCCCGATGGTTTATACGAATTAACGTCATGCAATTCGGGCTATGCAATGCGCTTGCCACTTTCGACCGCACGATCGACAACATCCTCCGTGGTCTGAATTGGCAGACCTGCCTGTGCTATTTAGACGACATTGTAATATTTTCAAGCAACTTTTCAACACATCTTCAGCGTCTCGAAACAGTGCTCACTTGCCTCAGCTCCGCCGGTCTACAGCTCAATTGCTGGTTTGGCGCTCGCCACTATCACCTAAATGTTTTTATGGCCGCCGACACACCGTCGTCCATAGAGATGGTGTCAAAGACGAGTAATAGAACTTCGCAGCTTCCTCGACCTATGTTCCTATTTTCGTCGTTTAATCCGCAACTTTGTGTATTTCATATCGTCCTTGTATGCGCGGATGGTCATTGGCGTGTTATGCATTCGCCACACTCCGTCGCCTTACATCACCACCAATCCTGCGACATTTGATCCATTTGCTTCGACAGAAATCCACACGGATGCTAGCGCTATCGGTATCGGCGATGTGCTTGCTTAGATAAACCTAGATTTGATGAGTACGTCGCCTTTTACGCCAGCCGTGCGCTCACACAACCAAAGCCAACTAATCAGTTAGAATGTCTGGCCATCATATGGGCAATAGGCAAATTCCAACCCTATCTTTACGGGCGCCCATTTAGCGTGGTTACAGACCACCATGCATTATGTAGGATTCCCTCTTTAAAGGATCCCTCCGGTAGGCTCGCTCGTTGGGCATTCCGGCTCCAGGAGTATGACATCACGTCATTTACCAATCTGGACGAAGACATTCCAATGCAGATGCTCTGTCCTGATCGCCCCTACCATCTAGTGACGAGTCGCCGTCTCCGCCTACACAAGACATCCGTTAAGGTATGCGTCATCAAATACAGCACTTCGTTATCCGGGATGGTTTGCTATACCAACGAAATTATCTCTTTGATGGACGCCGATGGCTCCTTGTTATTCCCAGACATCTCCACTCGGACATATGCGCCTCCTTTCACGCCGACACACATTGTGCGCATGCTGGAGTGTTAAAAATTTACACCCGCCCTGTCGCACCGCTATTACGGGCTTCGTTCGCTTCGTTCGCCGCTACGTCCGTTATATCGTCCGTTATATCAACGAAAGTGGTATCGGGCATCTAGGTATCCATTGCAGAGACTGCGGTTGCGCACCTCGATTTGAAAGCACTGGCGTCATGTACAAGTCAGCTGACAGGTTAACAAGGGAGGTTGTTGAAGCCCTAGAGATTAAAAAGCTCGGGGAATCTTGTGTCAGCATGCCTTCTGTTTTGCTTTCAGAGAAGGATGTCAGATTTCTTTCAGGAACCGTTTTGCACGCACAGAAGGAGTGACCACGTGATACAGTGTCATAGCTTTTGTAACCTTCTTTCTTCTGTTTATTCATGTGAAGGCAGTATTTATTCTGTGCAGATACCGAATAAACATTCAGTTGTTAGTGCCCCTTGTGTTACGTGTCCTTCTCCTCGTCTGGTCTGTTGTTTTCGCCGGCGCTGTTCTACTACGATTATGAACCAACTAGCCCAAAAGTACACTTTGACAAGTTACATCTCGTTCTCTGGGCCCTTTCCCTACATGTGCTTCTTTCAACCCGGCCTATTTCGCTTCACCGGTCGCGGTTGCCTACTGCCGTGGAAGACAGATGGGCTTTTGCATGAGACACAAGGTTCTTCCTCCTGAAGTCATGGCTCTTTTTGGCCCCGTCCCGCCTTCCACCGGACATGGAAGCAGAGTCTGCAAGATTCTGCGATCGGAATTGATGCGACAAGCTCGCCTCTACAAGGACCACCTTCAAGCATCTATTCGGTTGACTTCATCAAAGGATCGTGCTGGAAGCCTGCGCAGGGAATGGATGTGTGTTGTAAACACAGCCACTGAAGTGCTGTGGCAGCAAGTACTGCCTACGCTTCGAGGTCTGCTGCCAAGGAAAGTCCCTGTAAGCGGAAGCCCCGTTCACGTCATCGGCAATGCGACGGTCCCGGAGTCGGTGCAGCAAGTGTTAAGCTGTGGGCCGAAGTTCGCTGTCGAGCCCAAGAAGAAGCCTCCGGAGCTCCTTGCAATGGTGAAGAAACTGTCTAGACGTGAGCCCGAAGCCGAGCAAGAAAGATGTGCAGCCGAAGGTGTTGATGTGCTAATCCGTTGCGATTCTTCCGAAAAGAACTTTCCGGTGCGTAAGACTGTCTCCTACCTGAAAGAACATGTGCTCTGTCTGCTACCTGCGGACAAGGAAGGCTGTTTTGCCGTGATGCCTAAGTCCGTGTACCATTCGAAGGTGTCCGAAGCGTTGGCTTCAACATTTAAGCAGGTCAGTGAAGTTAGCCTGAGTAAGATAAGAACAAAAGCCTCACAATTATGTAGAAAACTAAACCTCGCAAAGCTGTCGACTGCCATTGAGTCAAACAAGACGCTAAGTATTGATGTGTTTTTTGCAGCGAAGACCCATAAACCGGAGTGTCCCCTTCGTGTAATTGTGTCAGAAAACAGAGCATGGCAGAAGTGTTTGTCCTTGTACCTGCAGCAGAACTTAGACCAACTGATGGTTGATGATCCCTTCAAAGTAAAGAATTCTGAGCAGGTTGTGTGCTTTCTAGCAGAAAATGAGACTAGACAACTGAATGCTTTTTCAATTGACATCAAAGACCTGTACTACGCGATACCACAAGATGCTCTTCTTACTAGCGTAGCGGAATGCATTGACAGCTACGGGGCGGTTTCATTCCAAAATGCTTCCGGTATAGCAGTAGGCTCGTTCCTGGAGCTGCTAAGAACCTACCTTGGTTCTACTTATGTAGAATGGAAAGGGGACATCTGTTTACATTACAAAAAGATGGTGTGTGCATAGGTTCATGCATAGCTCCGATACTAAGTGACATCTTTTTAGCGAAATTAGACAGACTGTTGCAGCAGCGCCTGACACCCACTCATGTGTTACGTGTTTTTAGATTTGTGGACGACCTTTTAATTGTTCTAGACTGTGACGAGGAAGACTTGCAAAAGCAAATACAAAAAGCAAAGCTTTTCTAACGCTACGTATATCCTGGCATAGCCGAGCTAAGCCACTGCATTTTTTAAATATAACTCTAATGTCCCTCGCGCAGAAATTATCGACCATACCGGCCCTACAACACCCACTGTACGTCGATGACATCACGCTTTGGACTACCATGGGCAACTGTGGCACAATCGAATACACCCTCCAATGAGCAACAAAAACGCTACAAGAACACGCGCGGAATATCGGCCTCAGCTGCTCAGCTCCTAAATTAGAACTTGTCATTCCCCCCAAAGACTCTTCCCCTCCGGCAATATCAATATATCTGGATGATCAACTCATCCCTCAGGTAAACAACATCAGAGTTCTAGGCCTCCACATTTCCAATAACGGCTCCAATTCCACAGCTATAGGTGCGATACGGAGGTCGGTGCAGAATATATCCGCCCTCATAAAGAGGATTTCTAATCGCCACAGGGGCATGCGTGAAGCAGACACGCGCCGCCTTGTACAAGCATTCTGCCTCTGTAAAATGACTTATTCCCTCCCTTATCTGCACCTTTCATCTCTCGAGAGAGTAGATCGCCTCATCCGCATAGCATATAAAACTGCTATGCACCTTCCTAAGAGTACCGCCACGAGCAAACTGCTCCAGTTGGGTGTGCATAACAATTGATGAACTGATGAACTAGTCGAAGCACACCTTATTAGCCATTATACCCGTCTTTCTCAGTCCGAAACACGAAAGCTGCTCCTTTAGCGCCGCAAAATCAACCTCACAGGATGCACCTCCCACACGAATTCACCCCCCGAATGTGTTAGCGACAGTCTCTACATCCCACCATTACCGAAAAATACCCATCCAACCCATAATCACGAGCGGAGAATAGCCAGGGCTAGGTCGCTTCATAAGCGCTGCGCGCCTTCGACCCCGGTCGCTTATGCCGCAGAATACTCCCATCGTCCGGCCTTCGCAGTGGCTGTCTCAGATAATTCCCACAAGCTACTTTGTTGCACTACTTTCGACCAAGTCACTCAACCAATCGAGGCGGAAGAAGCTGCGACTGCTTTAGCGATTGCTCATACCCAGGCGGAGTATATATTCTCAGACTCAAAAACGGCTATTCGTAATTTTGCTATGCGTTGAATTCATGCACCTGCCTACCGTATCCTACAACTCGTTCCACCCCCTAAACGAATAATCACTATTTTGTGGGTTCCAGCGCATTGTGGACATCCCGGGAATACAGCCGCCCATGAGCAAGCCCGAGCTGTCGTCAACCGGCCAGTCGACGGTCTGCCTTCCTTTCCCAGCGCGCGGGAATGCCTACTCACACTATCGTGAAATTACTTTACATTACCGCAATTCCCGCGTGATCTACCCACCAGCCCATAAATCGCTTGTCCCAGGCTGAGCAAATCGTTTGGCGCCGACTCCAAACGGGCACTTTGATATCCCACTTCATCAATTCCCAAATTCATCAGGGTGACGCCTTACCCCATTGTCTCTGCTTGAGTCCGCGAGCCGACTTTAAATCACGTATATCGTCATTGTCCAAACAAGCCAAATACCCCTTTTGCGGGGGCTCAGAGACAGGAGCGATGGGAGGCTGCTTTGCGCAGCTCACGACCGGACGACCAACTCCGGATAGTGTGCTGGGCCATGGGGGTCGCCGAAGTGCAAGGAGTCTCGGCCACCTAGAGCGGCCCGAGGGCCCATAGGCTTCCTCTTCCCTGTTGTATCCTCCTCCTACAGCAACATGGCGCGAAGGGCGCGTGGGGCGCGCTTTAAAGGTCGTCGCCCCGCTCGTTGCGATGCGCTCGCGCCTCCCAGGTGCCATTTGCCCGACAGGTGCACTTTGCGCAGGCGTTCGCCTGCGCGCGCGCTTATCTCGTGAGCAGGGTGGTTTGTATATCTTGTCCTTTCACTGCGATGTCTACGCTGAAGTTCAAGAGCCTTCGAAGGTCACTTCGCTCGCTGCAGCGGCCGCGTGTGCGAAAAGAGCGACTGTTCAACAGAAAGACGTAACAACTGATAGTTGTTAGTTCGCGCTCGTCCTGTGTATACCTGTGTGCCTGTTTCGTGAATCTTTGTGTTTGAGGAGCGTGCTTTAAACGGACACTAAAGAGCGAAACGATTTTTCTCATATTAGTAAAGTACTCTTTCACGATACCAAAAACGCCACGCTTGCTGCGAGAAGACGCTTAGTAAGCGAGAAAACGCGCAAAAACAAAATGTGGGTGGCGACGCATCGGTAAAAGTGAAGTATCTTGTGCTCTGAGGAGGCCATAGACCTAACATATTAAGTTTAGGGTAATTTTTGAGCCAATGGCGCATATATATACACGCGCACATACAAACGCACGCACAAACATACCTAAAGCATGGTTGAATCCACCCCCTCCCCCGAAAAAAATTTCTGGCTACGCCCCTGTCTGACAGGCGAGCGGCCAAGAGATGGCAAGAGAAGAACGCTGCTGCAGTTTGACAGTGTAATTGCTAAAAGGGTCAGTAAACATCCTAGCGGTAAAAAAATTTGTGATGCAGAGAACTGCGCACTTATTCGCTAAGTTCTTGCAGCAGCGAATAAGTGTTGTAATAAGGAAGTTACGGGGTGTAGAACAACCCGCTTCTGCTGGTTTCGGTTTTTCGCTCAGCCTTTTTCTCAGCCTTCTCCTGGCGGCGAATAGTCGGTGTTGTCCATTTTCGTGGCTACGCCCACTTTCACAACGTAAGACGACGTCAGCGATTACGTCATCCACGTGCTGTCAACGACTGAGCAAGGCTTTCTCTACGTGTCGCCCGTGTCATAAAGGCGCGGTGAGGAACTGCGGTGCGAGGAGTGCGAAGTACTGGCGAGTTACAAAGATATGCCACGGCGCATGCTCCCTTCCCCTAGCGGTAAGTATAGAGACGCCTCTTGATCTCGGAGGCTTTCGTTCTGGCGGTACCACTTGCTCCGATAATCTTGAGTCTACCAAAACGGCAGAGGGCAGCACAGCGACATGAAAATGCGGACTGCACGCATAAACGCCACACAGGGGAGGGGGGGATGACAAAATGGCCAGAATCCAGGTCAGCGCGCCTCATGACCTTGAGCACATTGAATGCGTCGAGTCGCTTTCGGAGCGATGATGATGCGCTCACAGAATTGTAGCACGCTTTAACAGCTTCGAAATGAAAGTCACATAGGGGAGGGGGGATGACAAAGGGTCAAGAAGGCACGTCAATGAGCCATCATTATTGCCTTATCGTCAAAGTAGGGAATCGTCGGTGCAGGTTCGGTAAAATCTGACGACGACAGCATTGGTGGCTTCCCCAATGGCATCTATGCAGGCGATGTTAATGTTTTCACGGCTGCCAATAAGCTAGGTAAGATTTGTGCCGCTGTGCAGAGGAAGAATGAGCGAGTAAAAGACAAGAAGCGGACCGATATTTGTTTCGTAAAACACACCAACAATTTCACCGATTGCCTTACGAGTGTGGTGTATAAGGTCCCTTTCAGCTGCGGCCGCTTCTACGTAGGACAAACGGGCCGATGCATTAACCAGAGATTGTTGGAACATAAGAGATCGCTAACAGGAGGCTCACCTTCTAATCTATCTTTACATTGTCGATATTGTAAGTGCACGCCAAAATTCGACAAACGCGCCTGATGATTGAAGCATGGCATATCGGGAATAGTGGTAGCGCATGCGTGAGCCAACCGTCGATTAACTTGCATAACGATGAAATCGAATGCCTTAACAGTTATCTTCCACGTAGACCGCCACGCGTGCCGGATTGATAGGTTCGCCTGTTGCATGGGCATGCGCAGATAAGTTTTCGTGCCTTTTCTTTTCAGCCGTTGTGCGTCTCTTCAGTTGTTAGTCGGCGTTTGTGGTGTCCTGACTTCTTGTGTCCGTGTTTGCACGCCCTGTCTTTTTAGAATCAATACTTACCAACTAGCTCAGCTCTGTTATTCTAAGTTTCAGTACGCGCGAGCCCTGTGCGACGGCGATGCTTTATTTGTGCATAGAAATGCACACTCTGATCTTTCAGGTTATGATGAGTGCACAGTGTTCGCTAATTAAGAACACACCAAGAATTATTTTACTTCTCGTGAACATTGTTCCAATGCTAATTAAGTACAAACGAAGAATTATTTTACTTTTTGTGAATATTGTTGCAATGTATAGAACGTCGCAGGGAAAAGTACAGTCGTGAGCGGCAACTTCCGTCCAGATTTGGGGGCCTCACGATTCAATCCTGGCCTACGCCAACGACGACGTGTCCGTAGATCTATGAGAGGTGTGAACGCTTGGTTTCAGCGCGAGTTTCTGTCGAGTTTTGACATCCGTGTCATGTCTGCGCTGAGAATCGACGTAGAAACAACCTAGCATCGCGAGGTTCTGTATCCGAGTTCACATCCGTGTCGTGTCTGTCAGTGAACTCTAACCTCTGCGCTGAGAATCAACGTAGAAACAACCTAGCATCATTTAGCTAAAGCCTAGGTGACCTAGAGGCAACCTAGAAAAACCCTCACCTAGCTAAGGCCTAGCAACAACCTAGAAGCAACCAGATTAGTCGTATATTGTCACTGTTTCAAGCCTTGCGCGGCTTATTGCAAGGTTCGCCGATTTTTTTTTCCGGCGTTGAGACGTCCGTATTAGATATAAATTGATAGCATCGCCCCGACTATCGCATGCTCTAGGTGCGAACGAAAGCTAGCGGAGGTTGCAGACGGGCTTGGCTCAGCAGAGATGAAACAAGCCGGCCGGCTCCGTCGGGCGAAGGAGCATGAAGGAAGCCTGCAGGGGGATGCGTCGCTCGTGCAACAACTGCGAATGGCCGTGGTCGCGCACGCTATCTCGCCGTTCTCTGCTTTCACATCACACAAACCATTGTCGCTCCCTTGAGCGGCCCTTACACCAGCGTTTTGCAGAGTAAAGCGAGATCGGATTATAAAGAAAACAACATTTTAATTTGTTGCTACAGCAATACTTTCTTCGCCCTTCCGCTGACATTGTGGATAACCGAACCAACGTTTCTAGAAACTGACTGGCCTGCATGACGGACGTAAGGGAGACACGATGGTGTCGACGTCTCTCTTTAGTTGCTTCTATGCAGTCATCGATATCACGTGGTCGTTAGACGCAATGCGCTGGCGGCAAAACCACGGTGTGTGACACGCATCCGGGCACACGTACATGACTTCATAAGAACAGTATAAATAACGAGAACCCGTGGTCATAGACGTCTTTACTGTGCAAGGGCTAGCTCCGAATCCAAATTCGTTCTCCTCCCTCCGTTCCGTCTCTCGCGCCTCTCCCCGAGCATATGCCCCACTTTATTTTCAACATCCTCCGAGGGGGACGGGACGAACGTGACGTAGGTCGTTTCGTTTCTGTCAACATGCAGAACCTATGTACAGCGCTTCAGAACGCGGTCCGGTTCAACACGATCGAAAAGAGCTCTGTCCATTGCATCTCGCCCGGCATGTAGCGATGTCACTCGAAGATATGTCTTCTTGCACCATTCCCGCGTCTCCAACATGAACCTACGTTGAAGCCTGGTCCGGCGGTAGCGCGCCGATGTGGCATCAAAATGAAGTGCGCGTTTCCATCTCCGCCGTTTCCATCCTGGCACGGCACTGGTGGTGTGCTCCACATTCAGGTTCTCCTGCCCACGCTTTACGGCAGCGTAATGGCGTTGTGTCCTCCACGAAGAGCTTGGACATCTGCGGTGATCTTTGTTTCTGTGGCACGAACTCTGCGACATTCAGAATTCGGAGACGGATGCCGACATGGACGCATTTCCTTCCGATAGGCTCATCATATCAGTGGCGAGTTTCTGTGCCTGGCTCTTCTCCTGCTCTCTGGGCACAAGCCGGTTGATGTGGCTCGCGCGGTGACGGGCTCGCTTCGCCGACGTCCGCAGGGCACTGCACTTCACTTCACTTCCTTTTCTAGATGAACATCACCTTGTTTGGTCAGAACCTCGTCTGGTTCCTCGAAGTTGAGTGGAACAAATTCCTGACGTCCAGGCTGTGCATCCAACGACGAAGACGCCACAGGAAACGCAGTGAGACTGCTAGCTTCCCCGCCAAGGAGATCGAAGGAGCCATCGTTGCTGGTGGGAAGGCGGTCGGCAGGTTCTTCATTTGCACGCTTCCTCAGTTGGCCGCTGACAGAATCTTGTTCTCCTTCGGCCTTGACCTTCACGGCACTGCTTCCACCATTTGTTTGGTTTACCACTGGGCCGCCTTCGACATTAGTCCTCGGTTGCTCCTCTTTTTTTTATTCTACAATTGACTTCAAAATGCTGCCAAAATGTTCAATTTCTTCGGACACGTCTGTCCAGTAGTCTGGATCAACAGAGTTAAGTGATTGTTCAAGAAGTTCATCTTTCACGCACGTCGTCGCCGCTTCCCCACCGCCAAAAGAGACCTCAATCGTTGGATCCTGGCTCGGTGGCTCCATGTTTCTTCAGGCCATCCCCACCGATTCGGTGTTATTCCCTTCCACTTCGATCGAAATGCTTTCATCTTTTTGTAGACTCGCAGACAATCCGCTTTTGTGGTTGGAATCTGAGCATTCAAAACTTGTCATGCCTCCTTCCATGCCTTTGGAGATGCTGTCACAGTCGTCGGCGATTGTACACAACCCAGCTTGGTTGTAGTTTCCGCTGTCATGTCTGGCGTAAGCAAAAGGCAGGTAGCACGTGTCACGTAGGTGAACAGACTGTTCGCGTTCAGACAGAAAATACTGACCATCAGCGATTGCGTACAAGACCTCATTCTGCAGACTCATCGAGTTCCTTGTCAAGTTCGTCGCCTTCAATAACGTCCAGGATCTTCCTGTCCAGCTGGCGGAGCTCAGTTTCCTTGCTCTTCAAAACGTTGACGTGCTTCATGACACGGCGCGCTTCGGCATCGGGATTCTGCAGCAGTTCTGTCAGGAGCGTAATAATCAGAGACGCTGACCCTGAGAGTTCCACGCACCTTCCGAAGACGCTCGGCCGAAGTCATTGTAGTCCATGAATGACCACTCCCGGGTTTCACGGCACCAAAAAATATAAATAACGAGGACCCGTGGTCATAGACGTCTTTACTGTGCAAGGGCTAGCTCCGAATCCAACTTCGTTCTCCTCCCTCCGTTCCGTCTCTCGCGCCTCTCCCCGAGCCCATGCCCCACTTCTTTATTTTCAACAAACAGCTTTTGCCAGTGACGCGGAATGGCCCTTTAAAACCTCGTCCGTTTTTTTACTTCTATCCCGGCACGCGAGTACGCGCGAACTAGCGGTGACGCGCTGGTTCCCGCGTCACAGGTGACGTTACTTGGTAGCATGGCAGTGTTCGTAGTGACGTCACCATTCATACTCAGTCAGGCGATTCGCGTATGAATAGCACAACATCCTGCTATTCACCTCTACCAATGCAACATCCTACAAAGATTTAATAACCTACGATTCATTGGATAATTATTCCACTGTGACAGCCTTTTTACGTAGCCTTTGATTTTTAATAAAACGTGAGTATAAACGTGAGTGTAATGAAACGTCAGTATACTTACTTGCTGGAGTGGTCCCACCACCCTCACCTCCTATATTAAAAGAAAGTAATACGCGGTTCTTAGGCGGAACTTACCGGGAACGATAATGCGTCTGGGTCATTCCACGCCAAACGTCCCAGTCATTTTGGTGTCGATCTCGAATGTACTCGAAAAAAAAATTGCGTTCATTTAGAGTATTGAAAGTAGTTAATTGCTAAAGCAGTTCGGAGAGAAAAATCTTTGGCCACGTGGTCAAAGAATGTCGTTTTAGCGTGGACTGTCAGAAAAATTATTCCGAGAACTCGTTTCTTGTTTTAATACCAAATTTGGTGCATATATTAAGCAAAGACATTTGTGTAAGGTGTTCAATAATATTGTTACGGGGAGAATATATTTACAATATATATACAGGGAATAAACTCAGCGGCTGGCAAGATGGCGCCCAGCTTGCAGGGTCTGTCAACGTCGTCGTCTTTCTTGTCTTCTTCGTTGTCCTTTTTAGCCCGTTACATTATTTCCCGGCGGCTGAAGCACCGACCCGGTGCTCATCAGGAGGCAGTCGAGTGGTAGGGCTTGAGCCGCGTAACATGAACTACGTCAGTGCGAGGGTGAACGACGGTGGGGTCACTAGGGGCGATTTCGTAGGTGACGTCGGTCACCTGGCGTAAGATGCGGTAAGGGCCTGAATAGCGTGGGAGTAACTTCTCGGAAAGTCCCAGGCGGCGCGTGGGGGACCAAAGCAGAACCAGATTGCCGGGCGCGTAGTGGACGTCACGATGGTGGGCGTCATATACACGCCTCTGGTTTTCCTGCGAGTCCGCTAGTCGGCGTCGAGCAACTTCGCGCACCTCTCGGGCCTTCGTTATTGCCTCCCGAGCGTACTCCGACGTATAACTCAGTTTGGACGGCAGGAGTGTGTCGAAAGGTAGCGTAGGGTCGCGGCCGAACAAAAGGAAAAATGGAGAGAACCCAGCGGTATCGTGTCGAGAAGAATTATAGGCAAAGGTGACAAACGGTAACGTAGTGTCCCAGTCGCGATGATCAGCGGAGACATACATGGATAGCATGTCAGTAAGAGTTCGATTGAGGCGCTCGGTTAGGCCGTTGGTTTGCGGATGATAAGCAGTTGAAAGCTTGTGTTTGGTGGCGCATGAGCGTAGGAGGTCATCAACCACTTTCGAAAGGAAGTAGCTGCCTCGGTCGGTGAGGAGCTGCCGAGGGGCGCCGTGGTGTAGGATGACGTCCTCGAGGAGAAAGTCGGCAACGTCAGTTGCACAGCTAGTTGGAAGAGCCCGTGTGATCGCGTATCGGGTTGCATAATCAGTTGCTACTGCAATCCACCTATTGCCCGCAGTGGACGTAGGAAAAGGGCCAAGGAGATCAACACCCACACGGTAGAATGGCTCTGATGGTATGTCGAGCGGCTGAAGGCGTCCGGCAGGATGGGTAGTAGGTGTTTTCCGTCTTTGACAAAGATCACAGGCAGCAATATAACGGGAGACGTCGCGGTACAGCCCAGGCCAGAAGAAGCGCCGGCGAACTCTGTCATAGGTCCGTGAAACGCCGAGGTGACCGGCTGTCGGCATATCGTGAAGCTGGGCGAGAACAGTCTGACGCAGGTGAGGAGGAACGACGAGTAGTCTGTCGGGGCCGTCAGGACGCATGTTGCAACGGTACAATACACCATCATGAAGCTCAAACATTCTAAGGGAAGGGTCGGGCGTCGCGGATGTTAGCCTTTGGATGATATCGTGCAAGAAGGTGTCCCGCCGTTGCTCGATTCTAATGTCGTGAAAAGCGGACAGAGAGAAAACGTTGGTAGAAAGGTTGGCCGTAGAACTGTCTGGGGGGTCAACAGGATATCGGGACAAACAGTCGGCATCTTGGTGCAAGCGGCCGGTTTTGTAGACAACTGAGTAGTCGAATTCTTGGAGGCGCAGAGCCCAACGACCAAGGCGGCCTGAAGGGTCTTTCAGGGACGAAAGCCAACACAAGGCATGGTGATCAGTGATGACTGTGAATGACCGGCCGTACAAATAGGGGCGAAATTTTCCGACTGCCCAAACGAGCGCCAGACATTCGCGTTCAGTAATGGAGTACTTGCGCTCAGCAGCAGAAAGAAGGCGGCTGGCATAGGCAACAACGCGTTCCCGACCTTGTTGTGTCTGGGCCAGGACTGCACCGATGCCATGACCACTTGCATCGGTACGGACTTCTGTTGGAGCTGATACGTCAAAGTGGGCGAGAATAGGTGGAGAGGTAAGCAGTTGTACCAGATTGGAGAACGCATCCGCTTGCTCAGGACCCCAGACGAAGGCAGCGTCTTTCTTGAGGAGCTGAGTGAGAGGGCGCGCGACGTCGGCAAAGTTTTTGACAAAACGACGGAAGTAAGAACAGAGGCCGAAGAAACTGCGAACGTCTTTGGAACAAGTTGGCACAGGAAAATCTTTCACAGCCCGTATTTTATCTTGATCAGGGCGAACACCGAAGGAATCAACGAGATGCCCGAGCACAGAAATTTCACGACGGCCGAAGTGGCACTTGGCCGAATTTAGCTGCAGGCCCGCCTTACGGAAGACAGATAAGATCTTCGATAGCCTTTCAAGGTGCGTCACAAAGGATGGAGAAAAAACAATTACGTCATCCAGGTAGCAGAGGCAGATGGACCACTTGAAGCCATGCAACAGGGCATCCATCATACGTTCAAACGTGGCGGGCGCATTGCACAAACCGAACGGCATCACTTTAAACTGGTAAAGGCCGTCGGGAGTGATAAAGGCCGTCTTCTCACGGTCCATCTCGTCAACGGCAATTTGCCAGTACCCGGAGCGAAGGTCGATTGAAGAAAAATATTGTGCACCGTGAAGGCAATCCAGGGCGTCGTCAATGCGTGGCAGAGGATAGACGTCCTTCTTTGTGATCTTGTTCAAATGCCGATAATCAACGCAAAATCGCCAACTGTTGTCCTTCTTCTTAACAAGTACAACAGGGGACGCCCATGGACTGCTGGAAGGCTCGATGATATTCCGAGAAAGCATTTTGTCGACTTCTTTTTGGATGATTTGTCGCTCAGTATGGGAGACGCGGTAGGGTCGCCGATGAATTGGTCTCGCATCGCCTGTGTCAATCCGATGTTTAACAACTGACGTTTGTCCGAGAGGGCGGTCGCCATGGTCGAAGACGTCCCAAAAGGACGCAAGGAGAGCGCGCAGTTCATCAGCATGTTGGGTAGGTAAATCGGGTGCAATCATCTGAGTTAAGGCACCTTGGTCTGATGGAGTAGTAGGGGAAGGTTTCTCTGCGCACGAATCTCTGTCGTAACTTAGAGTTGAAATGTGGCAGTCGGCCGCCGGCATGATTTCCGCAAGTGAAATGCCACGAGGGAGAACTTGTGGACATAGGCCAAAATTCACGAGCGGTAGACAGGAGGCGTTGTACGTTATAGTAACGAGAGTGTGCGGAAACGCAACGTTTTGCGAAAGCAGGACTTCAAGATTTGGAGACACTATATAATCACCGTCGGGTACAGGTGATACAGGTGAGACGCCGACGTAAGTAACTGTCCGTGGAGGAAGGCGAAGGTGGTCTGCGGAACAGAGCCGGCTTGGAGGGCAACCGGGAGGGTCAACAGCAGTAGGTAGAGCGAGTTGCACAACGCCGGCAGAACAGTCTATCAAGGCCGAGTGTTCCGACAAGAAATCAAGTCCCAAAATTAGGTCGTGAGGGCAATGTTCTAGGACGTAAAACATAACCGATGTGTGGTGTCCGGCGACGGTCACACGAGCTGAACACACGCCAATCACGGCAGCTGTTCCACCATCGGCAGTTCGGACCGCAGGGCTTGGGGCAGGAGTAACGACTTTTTTAAGGCGTGTTCTGAGGTCAGCGTTCATAACAGACACGTGCGCGCCAGTGTCAATAAGGGCCGTAACTGGTACACCGTCCACGTCTACACTGATAAGGTTCCGATGTGCGGGCAGGGTCAGTAGAGGATTTTGGCATGGGGTCGTGATTGCAGCATCACCTCTAGGAGCTGCTCCCGTCAGTTTTCCGGAGGTGAGCGCCGGAAGGAGCTTGGGGACGGCGATCGACGAGATGGGGGCGAGCGGGAAAAACGGCGTTGCGGCGAAGGTGAGCGGCTGAGTCGAGTGGGCAAAGAAGTGTCAGGCATGAGCGGCTGTGTTTGCGGCGATGAGCGTGGATTACCGGGAGGGAGGCGATGGGACGGAAAGTAAGGCCATGGTGTCGAGTTAGACCATGAACGGCAGTGACGAGAAATATGGCCTACACGACCGCAGTTGAAACATATTGGCCGGTCGTCTGGTGTGCGCCATTCCGCCGGGTTACGATAACGTGGGGGAGCGGAAAAACGTCGGTTCGGTGTGACAGCAACAGGTGGAGTTGGTGGAGCATATTCAGGTCGATGAATTGAGCAGATGTTGTTCAGGCCGACGTTGGCCAGTTCCTGACGCACGACGGACTGGATGAGGGAGACGGTGGCGTGATGGTTGTCGGAGTTGAGGGTTGGTGACGTGAGCGGAGCAGCGGCTTCGATTTCTCGGCGGACAATACGGACAACATCACTGGAACTTTCCGTAGAAGGCAGGCGGGGGTCTTCACAGGTGGATGTAGCAGCCGTGTTAGGTAGGCGTGTAAACTGGTGGAGAACACGGCGGCTCTTAGCTTCCTCAAAGCGCCGGCATTCGGAAATGATGTCTTGTACGGTAGACGAGTTCTTGAATACAAGCAGGTGAAAGGCATCATCTGCTATACCCTTGATGACATGGGCAACCTTATCGGCTTCCGACATCTGCGAATCCAACCTGCGGCACAAAGCAAGCACGTCCTGAATGTACGTAAGGTAGGATTCGGTGCATGTCTGAACGCGAGACGCGAGCTCTTTTTGGGCGGAGCGCTGACGTCCCAGAGGTCTGCCAAATAGCTCCCGAAGCTTTTGCTTGCATAACTCCCAGCTGGTCAGCTCTTCCTCGTGCGTTTCATACCAGACCTTCGCGGTGTCGGTTAGGTAAAAGATCACATTGGCCAGCATGAGCGTTGGGTCCCATCGCATACGTACGCCCACACGCTCGTATGTCTTTAGCCAGTCTTCTACGTCAACGCTATCGGTGCCCGAAAAGGTACCTGGGTCTCTCGGGGGCTCCAAGATGAGGGTTGACGGCCCGGTTGGAGAACGCACAGTAGCCGCTGAAGGGTCGGCATTGTTGACTTCCGTCGCCATTGAAGAGGCAACTAGGCGCCCGCTGCGAAGCTTCGTCTTGCGTGAAGTTAATACCCCGCACCTTCCACCAAAGATGTTACGGGGAGAATATATTTACAATATATATACAGGGAATAAACTCGGCGGCTGGCAAGATGGCGCCCAGCTTGCAGGGTCTGTCAACGTCGTCGTCTTTCTTGTCTTCTTCGTTGTCCTTTTTAGCCCGTTACAATATTACTGCAGTTTTTCTGCCATATACGCGCCTCCAGATAATTCGCCAAAATGTTCTACGTTTGCATTTTTTGCTTATAATATTTCGCTATGTATTAATATCCGAGTGATGAATACATACTCTACGGAGGGTATATTCTGCGTTAAATATATTGTGAGCATTGTTTATGCGCTTCATCTTCTCATATGTACATACTCATCATCACAGCTTAGGTTTGGGTTGTGGGGCTCATACTCGACACAATAAAGAAGTGTCCTGAGCGTCCTAAACGTTGTCTCACAAGTGGTGGAGAGTGCTGTCCGGTCCCTGGATCCTCTCACGCTAACCGACCATCTCCAGCTTTACCTAGAACACATCCCTGGAGCTCCGTTCGGGACGCCGCTTACACCACCTGAGTTCGACGATGTCGCAACACGAGCAGCCCAGCACGGCAGCAACCCCAACGCACGCCCCGGCGGCAACCCCTTCTTGGATGGTCACGAGCCCTCAAAAAGATCCACCAATGTTCGCTGGGCTTCGTGGTGAAGACGTTGAAGACTGGCTGGAGGAGTATGACCGCGTGAGTGCCATCAACCACTGGGATGAGCCTGGGAAACTCACCCACGTTGCGTTTTACCTAACCGGCGTCGCAAAGACATGGTTCTTCAACCATGCGACAGATTTTCCGAATTGGACCTCTTTTACGCTTCAGCTACGCCAGATATTTGCCAACCCGTCTGTGCGCTCCGATATCGCGAAGAAGAGGCTTGCTGGGCGTGTTCAACACACGGGAGAGTCATACACTTCTTACATAGAAGACGTACTCGCCCTCTGCCGTCGCGTCGACAGCTCAATGGCGGAGAACGACCGTGTGCGCCACCTGCTCAAAGGTATAGGGACTGTAGCTTTCAATGCGCTCGTAGTGCAGAACCCCACGACAGTAGCCGATATTGTCGCTACCTGTCAGCGCCTGGATGAGCTTCAGACCGCACGCTTGCAACCTGACATGTCTGACCTGAGGCCAAGCAATGACATAGAGCTGCGTGCATTGATCCGCTCGATCATCCGAGAGGAACTTCATGCACAAGCTTCGCCGTGCCATCTTGAGGTTCGCACGCCGCCACCTGGTGCCAATCTACGTGAAGTCGTGAGGGAGGAACTCGCTTCCATGACCGGCATGCAAGTCCCGAGCCCGCATCCTGTGCCAACGCCAACATATGCTCAGATTGCTGCTATGACACCACCGCCCCAGCAGACACCACTAGAGGCGCCTGGAGTGCATGGTACGCTCAACTCCCTCACACCACGAGCGCCGGTCCAGCCTTACAACGCCTGGCGCACTCCTCGGCCGATCTGCTTCTATTGCGGCATCCGTGGCCATATTGCAAGGTTTTGCCGACGCCGTCAGCAAGACGAAAGACGAGGCTACGAGGACTTTGAACGGGATGAGTTTTACACCACTGGACCGCAATATCGTCGCCCATACCAGAACAGCCCACGTCGATCACAGTCTCCGCAGAACTTCGGCTCAGTTGGTGGTTCCCGATTCCCGCGTCGTCGCTCGCCTTCACCGATGCGGCGCTCCTCTTCCCCACTTCGACCTGCTACTTCGACTCTTGATAATCGACTGGAAAACTAAGTAGTGCAGCTTCGGGAGGGAAAGCTGCATCGTTCGCACTATATGAAACTCCTCCGCACCGCCCGTCAAATATATTGTTGGTGTATGTTGAAGGTGTACGGACTGAGGCACTAGTGGACACAGGCGCATCGCTTTCCGTCATCAGTGCAGACTTGTGTTCCCGCTTGAGAAAAGTGAAGACGCCGTACAATGGCCCTCCCCTTCGCTGCGCTGACGGAGTTCTTATTCGGCCTTCCTGTTTTTGTACAGTGCGGGTTTCCATTGATGGCATCCTTCATCATATTCAGTTTCTTGTGCTGCCCTCGTGCACTCACGCGCTCATCTTGGGTTGGGACTTCCTTTCTTCGGCATCAGCTTTCATATCTTGTCGCCAGCGAGTCATTCCTATGACAGAGTTTTCCGCCGATGACGTTCCTCACAGCTTGCGTTTCGTCACAGCCGCTGATTGTTGTATTTCGCCGGGAGACGAGAATATTATTACGCTGGCTTCTGATACCTTTGTTAATGGTGACGTGTTCATTGCACCATCTGGTCGCTGCAAACCTACGGGGCTTACCATCGCACCTGGTCTTGTGCGGTTTAGCGACGGTAAAGCGTTGGTCGCCGCACTTAACCCAACTTCCTCGCCAGTAATGCTGCCCCAAGGCACTGCTGTGAGTTGCTTCGCTGACACCGAGCCTTTTTCGCTGGTTTCCCTTCGCGCAGAACCACCACCTTTGTCTGCCTCAATTGATTCTAAGGCTGCGAGCGCTGCTTTAAATGCTACCATCAATCCCCACCTCACTGCTGAGCAAAAGAGAGACCTTTTAGCCATTCTTCAGAAGCACAGCGTTTCGTTTGACGTACATTCCAAGGTCCTCGGCCGAACTTCCGTCGCAGAGCACCGCATTGAAACGGACGGCAGCTCCATTGTACGCCGTCGCCCATACCGTGTGTCTTCGGCGGAACGGCAAATCATCGAGGACAACGTCGCGGACATGCTGAAACGCGACGTCATCCGCCCTTCGTCCAGCTCTTGGTCATCTCCTGTGGTGTTGGTCCGGAAAAAGGACGGCTCTGTACGATTTTGTGTCGATTACAGAGCCCTTAATAAGATCACGAAAAAAGACGTCTATCCGTTGCCACGAATCGACGATGCCCTCGACTCCCTTCAAAGCGCAGAGTATTTCTCCAGCCTCGACCTCCGGTCCGGGTATTGGCAGATACCTATGCACGAAGCAGACAAAGACAAAACAGCCTTTGCAACGCCGGATGGGCTTTATGAGTTCAACGTAATGCCCTTCGGATTATGCAACGCTCCTGCAACATTCGAGCGCATGATAGACACCGTTTTACGAGGCCTAAAGTGGAGAACCTGTTTATGTTATCTGAATGACATCGTTATTTTTTCCTCCACTTTTTCCCAGCACCTTGAGCGTTTGGACGAAGTTTTAACATGTATTTCGAACGCTGGACTTCAGCTCAATACAAAGAAGTGCCACTTCGCCAGCAAAAGCATTAAAGTACTGGGCCACCTTGTCAGTAAAGATGGCGTTCGACCGGACCCGGACAAGATTGCTGCCGTGATTCGTTTCCCTCGTCCAGAAAATCAGAAACATTTGCGAAGTTTCCTAGGCCTGGCGTCTTACTTCCGCCGTTTCATCAGTCACTTTGCTGCCATTGCGGGGCCATTACACAAACTTTTGGCGTCAGGAACAGCCTTCGCTTGGACCGATGACTGCGAGTGTGCATTCCAAGCCCTCAAACGTGCATTAACATCAGGCCCCGTCCTTCGTCACTTCGACGAGAGTGCGCCTACTTTTCTGCACACAGATGCAAGCGGCCATGGAATCGGTGCTGTCCTTCTACAGCGCGACGACACTCCACAAGAGCGAGTTGTCGCTTATGCCAGTCGTGCACTAACACCTGCGGAGCAGAACTACTCGATAACAGAGCAGGAATGTCTCGCTGTAGTTTGGGCCATACAAAAATTCCGACCGTACCTTTATGGACGCCATTTCACTGTGATTACCGACCATCACGCTTTATGCTGGTTGTCCTCACTCAAAAATTTGTCTGGGCGCCTCGGTCGCTGGATACTTCGCTTGCAAGAGTACACTTTTGACGTTGTGTACAAGTCGGGCAAACAGCATCAGGATGCCGACGCCCTCTCTCGCTGCCCTCTGCCACTTTCATCTCCGGCCACGCACCCTCCAGGTGCTCATGAGGCTTCATCTTCACCCACGTTATCGCCGCTGGCAGTTGCCGAGTCGTTATCTTCTAACCGCTGCGCTCAGTTTGCCTTGTGTCAACATGACGACCCCTATTGTAACCGCGTCATCGGATACCTAAGTGGCAAGTCTTCTCCACCTAATGCCAGACTACGTCGTCAGCTGAGGCGGTTCAAGCTGGAAGGCAACGTGCTGCATCGCTATATTTACAATACCGATGGACATCGGTGGGTGCCAGTACTTCCCCGTTCACTGCGTGCACAAGTTCTCGAAGCACTGCACGATGACCCATCTGCTGGCCACTTGGGGTTTCAGAAGACATACGACCGCGTTAGGAGCCGTTTCTTCTGGCCTGGCCTTTCTACCTTTGTGGCCAAGTATGTCGCTTCTTGCGCACTTTGTCAACGCCGGAAACGACCAACTTCACCTCCTGCTGGCCTGTTACAATCTATCCCATGTCCCGAAACACCATTTGCCATCATCGGAATAGACCTAGTCGGGCCACTTCCCGTAACGCCAGCAGGTCATCGGTGGATTGTGACAGCGGTCGACCACCTCACACGGTACGCAGAGACCGCCCCTCTACGCACTAGTTCTGCGTCAGACGTGGCCGCCTTCTTTTTGGAAGCCATTGTGTTGCGTCATGGTGCACCTCGCGTGCTGCTTAGTGATCGCGGGAAGACCTTTTTGTCCACAATTCTTGAGGAAGTGCTTAAAACTTGTGGGACAGTTCATAAGACGACATCAGCCTACCATCCTCAAACAAATGGTTTAACAGAGCGATTCCATCGGACTCTAATAGACATGATATCAATGTACATCGGACCAAACCACGATAACTGGGACACAATCTTACCCTTCGTGACGTTTGCGCATAACACCTCTGTCCAACGGACTACCGGATATTCACCGTTCTACCTCGTCTATGGTCGCGCGCCGACATTCACCATCGACGCCTCTTTCTTCAATGTAACGACGAAAACCCCTTCAACTACACCAGAACATTTCGTCGTTAGGCTGGATGAATGTAGACAGCGTGCTCGCCTCAACACACAGGCCAGTCAGCAAGACCGCAAGCAGCGCTATGACAGCTTTCATCGCGACGTCACCTTCAGTCCTGGAGATGAAGTACTACTTTGGACGCCTGTTCGTACTCCCGGATTGTGTGCCAAGTTTCAATCGCACTTTCTTGGACCATACGTTGTCCGTGAACAAACATCCCCAGTCAACTACCTTGTCACTCCCATCGAGGTTTCTTCGGACCATCGCTACCGTGCATCTGAAGTAGTTCACGTTTCGCGCCTCAAGCCCTTCGTTTGCCGTACCGTTCCCGTCTGAATCGCGGCCGGGCCGGCCGCTCGCGCGCGCGGGGAAACTTAGTGCGAGCATTGTTTATGCGCTTCATCTTCTCATATGTACATACTCATCATCACAGCTTAGGTTTGGGTTGTGGGGCTCATACTCGACACAATAAAGAAGTGTCTTGAGCGTCCTAAACGTTGTCTCACAATATTTTCAGACTACTGATACCTGAACGTTTGCGAGAAAAAAATCATTCATTTGAGAAATCATTTTGGTCCACTGAGACGCAATTTACACCACGTGGTGGTTCAATAAAAAAAAGAATCGGTTTTAGACCTCAATCGAAAACAAATGTTTCTTATCAGGCAAGTTTTATCACTACAATTTTTGTTTTAAGGAAGAAAATAATTTTTGAAGTTCCCCATCGACGGCTACCTTCCCATTATTTGGTCATGCAGCAGCTTCGTCGTTGAAGCTCCCTATTGCCGTCAATGGGGAACTTAAATTATTATCTTCCTTAAAGCAGAAATTCTGCTTTCGATTGGGGTCTAAAACTGATTGGGGCACCACGTGGTGTAAATTGCATCTCAGTGGAAAAAATTTCTCAAATTCGTGATATATTCTCGTAAGCGTTAGCGATCAGTGGTCTGAAAATATTTCTAACGCAAAACATACCCTCTGTAGAGTATGTATTTATTACTCGGATGTTAATACACAGCGAAATATTATAGCGAATTATTTGGAGGCGTATATGGCAGAAAAACTGCAGTAATATTATCGAACACCTTACACAAAAGACTGCTTAATATCTGAACCAAACTTGGTTTTGAAACGAGAAACGAGTTCCCGGAATAATTTTTCTGAGACAAACCACTCTCGGACGACACTCTTCGAAAATCGGAAGGCTCCCGTGGCCAAATTTTTTTTTCTTTTCGGAATATCCTAGCAACTCACTGTTCTCAATGCGCTTATTGAGCACAGTTTTTGTCGAATACATTTGAGATGGTCACCGAAATTGTTGGGACGTTGGCGTGCAATGACTTGTCTGCTATTATGCGCCGTCCACTACCGAAAAGACATGTGTCTCTGGCGCTAAAATTGACAAAACCAGGCTGGCCCTGTTATAGGCTCCCGTGGTTTGACAGTCATGCTGATGGGGCAGCCACGTGGTGTGCCACTGCCGCCATCAGGCCCTGTGGCAGGGCCGCTTTGTGCGAGCTCGACGTATCGCCTGTAGCACAAACGAAGCTCGGTAAATAAAAAAACTATTTTTATTTAACAGCAGCGCTGTTAATGCTTGAAGTTATGCGCCACAGAAAGCGCTTATGTGCCAAGAAGCTCCGCCCACAGCAATGGCTGTGGGCAGACTCAGACATTCTTGCAATTGACTGTAGTGCAATGTCTCTTGACGATAACTGACATCATAGCATGCAGGCGTGTTTGGTTACACGTGAAGTTAGTTTGTTTTGAAATGTTTGGCAGCGCTCTCATTGGGGACACCACAACGAGAACATTTCAGTTTATAAAACTGCAACCATAACAGTCGGTTACGGTTAAGGCGCGTTCACACTTGGCCTCGAAGGGGGTAAACGCGGCAAAATTCATCGAAATTTCACTCGCTTCGCCGCCTAAGCGGCTGGAAAACCAGGCGGCAAACCCGGCGCGAAAATATCGTTCCGAGACCAATTTTTCCGCCACGCGAAAGCGGATCGCCTTTCCGCTTCACGGGAAGCCGTACTTTGGCTGCACAAGCTTGAATCACGTGATGTAAACAACGGCCGGCCGTAAATTCAACATGGCGGCCAGGGCGATGGCGGTGGCTCGCATCGGCGCAATTGCGAACTACCCGTGCAGCACGACAAAGCTCGCAACCTCGACAAGGACGCGTTCCTCGAGAGCCTGGTTTGGATTAAGGTTGCCAAGACTGAAATTTGAAGAAGGTGAAGCAGCAGCAAGTCGGCGTGCCTCGCTTTTGCACAGCCGGGTGAATCCACCGCCGCCGCCGCTGCTGGCGTGCCCGCTTATGTACTCCCGAAACAATGGTTTGAAAAGGTGAAAGCTATTGTTATGGTTCCGTGCTTTGCATTTATTACTTGAAATCGGTAAGAAATTAAATGCTCAAGGAAACGGGCAAAATAGAATGAATTCTCGAAGTGGCGAAGGCGGCGACGACGGTATGCAGGAGGGGCAGAAAAAATGAAAATTTTCTACGCGCGCGAGGACTGTTTTCCGACCGCTATGGCACTTTCGCTTTCTCTTCGCTTCTCAAGTGTGAATGCGCCATTACGGCCAAGAATAAATAGCAGGAGGTCCGTCCGCAATACCGCGGTGCGCTTGTCAATCACCTATGTAAGTGACAGGCTTGTATTAGGCTTTGTTAATATTTATGGAAAATTCTGCGATATTGACGCGCCATTTTTTTTTCGGCACAGACTACGTTGAGGGGGCCCGTCATAATAGCGCTGCAGCTATAGCGATGGGCCCCTCACAGTAAGGGCACGGCGAGAGGGCCCGTCAGCGTTAGTAATATCGTAAAAACGAGGGGGCCTGTTGCCGTACATGTGCGGTCGTTAGACGGTACCGTCGTTCGGCTTTGGTGGCGAAGCGTGTTGTCGCTAAGATGCGGTAGTGCTACAGGTCGGTAGTTCCCGTTGTGTCTATTTTTAAAGGTATTGCGTCAGCATTGACGTTGCTGCTCTGAATGAGAAAGTTATATTGGTGTCGGCAGCGGTTCTTGGACACCCACACCGTTCGGATGTCGTGGAGGAGTGGGCATTGCATGATGCGTTGATGCTGCGCGACGTGGGTTCGAACCCCGCTGACCAAGTAAATTACTATTTTTTTTCATTGGTTTTGACATCCTTTTTATTTGTCGATCAGGCTTTTATGTCCGAAGTGGGATGAAGATCTTTCGCAATGGATTCCGATTTACACTGCTCTGTGTGAGCAGATTCCTTCTATGCCTGCAAATTTCTTAATTTTATTATTCCACTCAACAGCCACCCTCGGCTGCGTTTTTGTCCCTTGGCATTCATTCCGTTGCTTTAACAAATCATTCGTTATCTGTCCTACATACGTGATGTGACCAAGTCCATTGGTTCGACGTAGTTTTCGTGTCTATGCATAGACAGGACACAGGCTGACGCCAAATGTGCAAGTTCAACGTAAAATAGTCCCAAAGCGGCACCTGCAATCACTCAGACTTATTTTAAACAAGGGGATATGCACATCGCTTTCGTCCCGCTGCGGCAACCGCAAGGTGTGACAGAGTCGGGCAAACGAATGCGCCAGAATGAATGTGCTTCTTGCAGCGTGTCGATTAGATACCGTGTGGGGAGGGACCCGTAGCGACCACTAAATGATAACTCCTTCGATCACTTCAGTAAGCGCACCACCACTATGACAAGCCTCACTTTTGCGGCGGTCTACGGGCCCTGCTGTACATCTGACGCCATATTTTTACAGCATTGTGGGCCGTGGTTGCGCCCCCCCCCCTCACTTTCACGGTATACGCTGACGGGCCCCTTCATCATAGTCACTTTACTACGCTGACGGGCCCCCTAGCCCTATTATGACTGTCAATCATTATACTGAAGGTTTCAAAGGAAACTTACCGCTGCCCCCAGCTGAAATTAAACAAAAACAAGTAATGTAGACCCAATGCGCATGTTATGATCGGCGTGAATAGTCATGCTTCTCAAACAGCTGGTGTAACTCCCTGTAACCTGCCAGGTTACATTCGCTTCCTTTCATAGCGCAGCCTTTGGCGCGCAGCCCGCGCGTGCCTCGTCCGTCGTAATGGCCCGCTCACGCTAGTGGACGCTTCGAGCTTCTTGCTCCGTGGTTTCCACGCTAGAAGTGCGGATGTCGTCCGTGTCGTTTCCAGGCATGGTTCCAGCAGACAATAGAGCGTTTTAGTCTGTTCGGTATTCAAAAAACACGATTGATCTCTCCGTCATAGGAATCGGAATAACACGAAAGAAAAGCGTGCCCTTACAGAAGTAACTGAATGCTTACTGTACATTGATATAGGAGAGTTTGCACATTGTATATTTATGTCTGGCAGCTAATGGCGCCGTTTAACGTGTATGCACCCACTTTGATGATTGGTGGTACGTCTCCATCCCGACGACTAACGGCCACGTTAAATGATTAAACAAACCCTTGTGGTAGCTGTAGTAGTTAACGGTGAAAGCGTAATCAGAACGAGGTGTGATAGCCAGAAGAGCGTCGCATATTGGACGCACAACTTGGTCGCCATCCCGCGGCATGTTAAAATGTGATTGAACACCACGGCCGGACTAGAGGGAAACGCAAAGCGCGTCGTGCCGCCCCGGTAGCCCGGCCGCGATTTTTCTCGGGGCGAGAGCGCGAGCATGGAACGCGCTGTTACAGTCAGGTGAGGCAGGCGTGCGTCGCAGAGCTATTTTTGGTTTGTATTAGCGTGATGCTGAGCGAGGCCGACGCTTTTAGGACGCTTGGGCAAAGGTCGCCACCTCGCGGTGTGTTAAGGCATTGACAAAATTAAACTTTTATTGAAAACGCGCCGAATGGGACGGACGCCTAAAGGCGTTGCAGGTGCTAGTCGCGGAGGCTACAGAAATGACGAATTACATTACCTTACCACTCCCAGAGGTCAACACCACCCAGCCGACCGGGAGAGTGGTAGATATAAAAGGCGCGTTCGTAAAGCCTCAGAGTCTGTGACCGTGGCGCAGTGGATAGCGTGCCCGGCATCTGTTGTTGCGGACCGAGCGGTCGTGGGTTCGATGCCCGTTGACGGTACCTTTTTTTCTTTGCCATCTGATTGTGTATATTTTTTCGACGTCATTTCCGTGACGGAAATACGTCACTGAAGTCTTGGTGGACCCCGGCATAAAACACTTTCGTGTTAAAAAGCGTAGCGTAAGGCCTTATAACGTGTCCCCAAGCTGGCGCCAGGTCAAGCGGCGCCAGCTTGGGGACAATACAGAGCGCACAGCGGCCACTTGATTCCTGGTGGACGACAACTGCTTTCGGCAGTGCGGCCATGTTTTTCGGAGACGCGAATGTCTCGCTGGCGAAGCTTGCCGTGTCACTTGACAGCTCTCGCGCGGGCCGACGTTCTGTATGATAGCGTGAGCGGTCCATACGCGGTACCGTAGAATGTCGGCCACCGCCGACCGCCCGAGAGCTGTGGTGGTGGTAGTGGTTTGAAGAGGAAAGTGGCCTAATTTCTGCAGCCCGGTCGGGAGCACGGTGCAGCGCCTGCGAGGTAGGGAGATGGGATGACAGTGGATAGGAGAGAGAAGGTTAGAGGTGTGGTGGCGCAGAGGTCATCAGTACGAACAGCAGCAGGCCGGCAGCAAGGATAGGGGTGGCAAGGGCCGCGGTCGCAGTGGTAGGCCGTGATTCCCGTCTCCTCGAGGAAATCCGCCAGGCTCCGGAGCGCTGGTAGATGGGGACGGGATGGGAAGAGGAGGTGCTCCGGGGTAGTGGCAGGAAGGCCCTGTCTCCGGTAGGCTGTGGTGACTGCCGAGCGTTCCTTTGCCAATCCGGGGCAGGTACAAAAAAGGTGCTCGAGGGTCTCAGGGTCGCCGCAGCGGCTGCAGGCTGGGGAGGCGCAGCGACCCTTCAGGTAACGGCGGGCCGCGGTCCACACACAGCCGGTCCGCAGTCGCAGCAGGGAGGCTCGTTCCCTCCTGGTGAGGCCCGTCTCTGGGAGAAGCTTTGGTCCCCGCCCGTTGGCCGCCCTCAGGTCCGGGTGGACTGACGAGGAGCTTCATGAGGCGGGCCTGCGAGTAGTCCCTGGCCGCCACTGCCTGGGTGATGGGGATGCCTGGCTGGTGTGCTGCCTTGGCCAGTCTGTCCGCCTCCTCGTTGCCAGCTATGCCGACGTTAGAGGACAGCCAGTGGAAGTCGAGACGGATGCCCCGGATGCCGCGAGGGCCCGAAACTTGGTTGCCAGGAGGTCTCCAGCGAGCCCGGCGTGGCGATGGTTCAAAGTGCACGGCAAGCTTTGTTGGCGAGGGGATAGCGCACATTCGCTTTTCCGAAAAACATGGCCACACTGCCGAACGCGCTTTCCGTCCACTCGAATCTATGAAGTGGCCGTCGTGCGCTCTGTAGCTTGTAAGCTCCTAACTGACGCTTTTATTTGCTGTAGATTCCTGTCCTTAGGCTTCGACAGCAATGTATTCGTGCCGACTCGGCACCGTTTTCGAGCTTCTGTAAGCTTGGCGAGTGGCGATGGGCGCTTCCGGAATCTCGGAGGACATCTGGCGCCACTTGACATGGCACGAGCTTTGGGACACGCTAACCGGTCTTACGCTACGCTTTTTCGTAAGCGAAATACCGGACAGGCGCTTGACTGCTTGACTGCTGTAAGGTGCCTGGCAAGGACACGTACGACATCCGCACTTCTAGCGTGAAAACCGCGGAGCAAGCAGCTTGATGCGTCCCGCGGGAGATGCAGACGACGCGGAAAGCCGATGTAGCTCCTCCGTCGCCGATTGGCCACGTCACTTCGCGGCTGCCGACGAACGTCGCGAAAATGGCTCTCGGCCCCGCTGTCCGAACGGCAAGAACTGCTTGCGCACGGCAGCATGAGAACGGCAAACGGTGAGCCGCCGTGCCGCTAGCCTGAGTGGGCCATAACCGAGTGATGAAAGCGGAGCGCGGATAGAAAGGGTGAGGAGAAAAGCGGAGTGGCGCAGAGACTACGAGATTGCGACACAGTATTCGCAATATGCGCCACCGAAGCAGACGGTTACCGCCACCGTCGCCAAGATAATACTACGCGCTGCGAAGCTATGCACCGCTGCCACCAAGAGAATCGTGAAATAAAAACACTTACAGCTGCACTCTAATTTCGCCTGAGGAGTGTATTTTTATTCAGCAGCGCTTCAGGTTGCTTCTTAGCGAACGAATCAAGATACGGCCATTGCAGAAAACCGCTCCCACGCCACGGTGACGCACACGAGACGCGAACGGCGTTCGTCTGTAGAGTCGATTGGTTGGCTGAACACTTACGAGTGGATGACAGAACATTTAGATGCTACGGAATAGACTACGTCGTTGCTTTCAGTTTAATGCTTTCACGCGCACAAGCCTTCGCGGCGTGCTAAGTTAACTCTGGCAAGGAGGAAGGATTTCTCATTTCACTTCGCTCGCGCAAACCGCGTCAAAACGTTTCATCGTCGTGCGTCAGCATCGTCGTGCGTATTTCGGAGTGGTTCAAACCGGTCGTACAGTCTGTCCAACGCGAAAAAGCTCGGGCGGGTATGTGCCACAGGAATTGGGCAAGCATATATATATATATATATATATATATATATATATATATATATATATATATATATATATATATATATATATATATATATATATATATATATATATGTATATATATATATAATCTAAAGACGTAAAAAGATAGAAACAGAAAGAAAGAGAAAGAGACAAATAGAGAGGAAGAAACAGAGGGAGAGAAAGAGATAGTAAAAAAGAGGAAGGGAGAGGGAATAAATAGAAAGAAATAGTGAGAAGAAGAAAGAAAGAAAAATAAAGATAAACAAGGACGGCCGCCCAGCTCAGGCTTGGCACCGTTAGTGCGAAGCAGCAATCATTTTTTTTTTCTTTTTACAGGTCTGGCGTCTCCCGCTCTATAACATTGATCCCAGCGATTTCATCCCCGACCGGCCTTGACCCCTTGGACACCAGACAGGCTTGGCATGTTGCGTGACATGCGAATAACTTACAAGGTGCTGCGAAGAAAGAAAAAGGAAAAAAAGATCAGCTTGAAAATACAACAGACAGAAATAATGTGCTCGAAAGGCAAAACGCCGACCGTTGGGACAAATGGTTGGGCGCATGACATCAGGGGCTCCTCCACACCACCTCGCAGAAGCGTAGCCAGAAATTTTTTTCGTGGGGGGGGGGGGGGTGTTCAATCATCCTTTTTGAATATTTGTGCATGCGTTTGTAAGTGTGCGTGTATATATGCACATGCAAAATTTCGGGGGGTTTCAACCCCCCTCAACTCACCCCCCCCCCCTAGCGACGCCCCTGCCACCTCGTACTATTCCCTGCTATGGCAGTTGCCATGGTTGCTCGAAAATAGGTCGAGCACGAATACAGGTATATCTTTACATACTCTGCTCTCCGATAAACAAAAAGCCCATGACGTTGCAGATTCCCGCATGTGCTGTTCGATAATGGCACCTATGACATATTTGAGGCACTTAGCAATGATAACCTATACAGTACTGTACTGCAGTAATGTTGACTATTCCTACCAGGTTTGCGTGCGCATAAATACCCGATAAAGTGGACGAGAGGAGGACCGCCGCCGTGGCTCATCGGTAGGGCGCGTTATCTGAAGTAAGTCCCTGCCGTCCACTCTTTATTGGCATTCATGTCACAGTTAGGTACAATTAACGTCCCCTATATCTTTCTTGGCTTTATTTTTCTTTAAGGTTGTGTCAAAAGAACGAGCCCTCGAAATTCGCCTTCTCCATTGGGAGAGCTATCGCGTTGGCGTGGGCTCACGGTCATCGGATGTGCTTCCCGCGGTCTCATCGCGTTGTGTTCGCGTTTCTTGTGTTTTTAGTTATTGAACGCCTCCGACTGTCTGCGACAACGAAATCGCGTAGTGATCATGGTTCCGTGAACGACGCCGTTTCGGTTTTTGATTCGCCGATAAAAGATCTTGGACGAGTGCGCCGGCGCGTGCAGCTACTGTGGCCGAGTCTTAAAGCGCAATCGCCAACTTTGACGGCAATGACGGTAACCTCCGAACCTTTTTTATTGAAATTCTTAATGCTATCTCTTTATTTTTATGGTGCGTCGATATACTCCAAATATACAGTATATTTAATGCACTAGTGTTAAAGCGCAGCTTAAGAACGGTGGTCGCGAGAGTGGGAACTTCATTAGCTTGGTACCTATTAGGCATTTTTATAATAGTGTACGAAAGCTTTGCGTTAGCGTTTGTCGCCACTGCGCATGCGTCGACCGCTAACCTCTTGCGGGCCCCCGTTAAGTGACGGAAATAGCGGGCGACCGCAACAAGCGCTATCTTTGCGTACGTTATTCTAAAACTGCAAATATGGTATTTATTACTGCGAAGCTGTTTATGGCTAGCTTCTTGCAGATCGCGTACATTTCCTCTCTCCATTCTCCTTTTTTGCCCTCTGGTGACGTGCTAGCAGACGGACGTATTATTATTATTATTATTATTATTATTATTATTATTATTATTATTATTATTATTATTATTATTATTATTATTATTATTATTTATTAATAATAATTATTATTATTATTATTATTATTATTGTTATATTGTACTAATAAAAACTCCAAGGGGACTATAAAATCGTTCGAATGAACGGACATCGCGTCACACTGCGCGGGCAGAAACCAAAGAAGCCACCTCTGGACTCGTTATCGCGAGTTAGGCGCTTCTGCGAGTATGGACAATAATTAGTTATCAGTCAGTGATACGCAAGAAACAAGCACTGACATGCATTCATGTGAGCAGCTAGCCTTAAGGTCGAAATCAGTAATTAGCATTTGCTTGCGCTTCTCTCGCGACTGCATGAGCACTGAAGCTTGCTTAAGAGCTCAGCGTCCGAATTCTCATCTGCTTAGAAATGCTGTTGTTTCGTTGCATCTATAGATAAATTTGGTTTGGTTTTACAACACATTGTGATCATCCTTGGCCGACTTCTGCGAAAAGCGATGAAAACCAAGGGCTCCCAGTTTGAATTAACCATTGTGGATAACGACGCGTTCGAATTATCGGGAGTTTTCCCACAGAAATACAAACGGCTGTGCAGGGACCACGGCGTCAGCTCGAATTAACCGAGTTTTAATTATTTTCTATGAAGTCTACGTCAGATATTGGGATAGTGGAATGAAAGCCCCTGGTACCCTCTCGTGCGTGTTTTGCCACGGCAGTAGGGTCTATAGACGCTACGCTAATGCGCTCGTCGGCGCTTTGAAGAACGCCGAATTTCCTTGTGCGACATTCGCTTCGTATTTTGATACTACTGATAAGCTGTGAAGTTCTTTATGTTTTGCACTTCTTTGGTGTATTTCAGGTGTCTCAAACACGCGGGCCGCATGCGGCCCACTTGTTTGGTATGGGAGCTGGTATGGGATTGCTATGGGAGCTGTTTGGTATGGGGTGTCGATATGGGAGCTGCCACGCATGACGCTTCAGCTAGCTTGGGAATGATGTATAGTACATGGATTTGTCTAAGCTTCGTTCTTTCCGCTCCGTTTGGCTCCGTGTCGCCTGCAGCCGCTTAGACGAAGTTCATCAAATGTTCGGCAGTTCCACTTCACCACCTGAACCATTTTAGGCTCATTAATTCAAATCGGCTCACGCAGTTCACAACGATTCATCGTTTTATTCGAAACAAACGCCAAAACAAACGAAGCCACAAGCACGTTCGAAGCAGCAAGCACGAAGATTAGGCAAATCTGTGCTACCCAGCATTCCCATGGTGGCTGGACGATCTCAGCGCCAGAGTTCCTCTAGCTAATTGTAGGAAGCTATGGTTTTATACCCCGTAACATTGAACACTGGAACCAGAGATATGAACTTACAAGTTTCTCCCGCCGTAGTGTGGCGCCCACCTGCGCAAAGAAGAACGAAAATATGGCTGATGTTATCGCAAGAGCACTCGACAACAGATAAGACGCGAAAAGCGCCGATACAGTTGTGTACGCATGCGCGAACGAAAAAGAAAGGGGGGAGGGAGTAACTGATAAACCGAAACTGCGCGCGCATGTGTGCCTATACGTGTGGGCGCTTGCGCGTGGCACTTTTTCTTTATTATATAACGGTGCGGGTGTGTTATCTTGTGCGACAGTTGTAATGTACATGCACATGGCTAGTTCAATCATTTATGTTGTAGTTGTTTACTTAAGGCTAAGTTCTACATTAGCGTTTTCAGCGCACCTCGCCACGCCAGCCGAAGCTTGGCGCGGGCGTGTTTGATTTCGCTCTTTCTTTCGCATTACGCAATGCTGTTTTTTTAATGTAAGCTTTCAGTTCTATATGTAGCCTCCGTACCCGGAGCACTGTTTTCGGGCTGAATCGGCATGGCGTCTTTCATGTTCTGTACGCCGTTCGTCAGCCTCTGTAGAACGGCCCAACGAAAGGACCATCTCACGGAAGCGCGGTTTAGGAATTCAGTTCTCTGGAAGTTGGAATTTTGCTTCAAGAAAGAAAAAAAAAGGTGCGTGGCCTAGTGGTCAAGTCATTCGCTTTCGAACCGGGGAGACCCGGGTTCAAACGCCAGCCCCGGAAATAAAAGTTATTTAGCTTCATTTCTTTGATGCGCGCCAGCTGTGGCTCTGGGTGAGGAGGGTTTTTTGGAACACCACCAGCTTCACAGGTCACAGTCTAAACGAGCTTCGCTTGAAAATTGGACGCTCTTTACTACAACCGGCTGCGGCAGCGGCTTGTATAGCGAAAAATAGTGGCGAAGCTATTCGTTCGTCGGTGATGTTGAGACCTACACCACGGTCGGAACCGTGGAGGAAGACAAAAAAACTAGGAGTCGTAGTGACAAAATAGGTTAAGAGAAAAATAGGCCCTGGTCACGTGACAGGCAAGTGCTACTATTGGTCGGTTCTCTTTGGCTGCGTCTGCTGGCGAGCTATTCTCGAAGTGACCCGCCACGGTGGTCGTGTGGTTATGAGGCTCGACTGCTCACCCGAAGGTAGCGGGATCGAATCCCGGCCGCGGCGGCCGCATTTTCGATGCAGGCGAAAATGTTTGAGGCCCATGTACTTAGATTTAGGTGGTCGAAATTTCTAGCGCCCTCCACTACGGTCTTTCTGATAATGATATCGTGATCTTGGGACGTTAGACCTTTATTATTTTTGATGCGTCCATTAAGTCGACTCCATTAAGGCCAACGTCGGCATCTCTGCCGGAGACTGACGAGCAGTTCCGATTCTTCTGCAACGTTATTTTGACGCCACGGTGCTTTGACAACTTTCGACACAAATGAGAGCAACGGAATGCATTTAACGCGGTGAACGCTGCCTCTGGGATCCGCTTTTGGCCGCGCGAATCTCGGAAGCCTCGCATTAATTCGATTCTGTGACCACGTTAGCTCTCAGGTCCCGTTTAACGCACCTGTGAAGGCCGGTACGCAATCCCTGCACCGTTCACTTGTCAAGTTTTCTGCGACTGTACATTTCGTTCACTTTCTTTTAACGCTGGGAGTGTGCTGCGTGGGTGCAGTGCGTCGACGTGGTCGAGTGCGCGATGTCACGGCTAGCACCTTTCCCGAGTAGCTGAACGCACTCCGCCATAATGAACGTGTGCACTAGATACAAAGAATAGGCCTGCGGGGGCCTCATTCTACTCACGAGGCACATCACTGGCCGGGAATGTCAGGTTGGCTTGCCGAGACTTAAGAGCGCAGCTGTTTAAGCTTGAGTTACAGCCCTGCCGGTCGCCGCTCAAAAAACAGCAGAGCGGAGAGAAGGATAGCCATAAGCACCGTGGTCAGAGAGGGAGACGACGAGCAGGTGCGTGGCTTAGATGACTAATAGCATCTTCGACTGGTCGTTTGAGAGCGCTCTGACTGTGCTTGAAACTGTTGAATTCAACAGCTTTAAACCTTTTCAACGAGAACAAGCAGGTACGCAAGTCCTGTTTCTCCTTCCTGATCATGTTTTGACCCGATAATGTTAGTAGCAATGGTAAGTTGCTGTATTACATACTTTTTTCAGCGCCTGCGGAGCACTCGAAAAAAAAAAATCACAGCATATCCACGGGGTGAATGATGATGAGTGGGGCGAAGCTACGGAGGGAATCATCTGTAAACCGTGAAACTCTTCCGTGAAATGCGCCCAGTACATAATATAAAGAGTGTGAAACATCGTGTATATATTAAACATCAAACTTTTATTGTACTGTTGGTTTACGTGGTCCCTTCATTATCACTTGTGATCGGTGAAATGCAAGGAAGAAGTCCGCTCCCGAGCGAAAGAGCGACCGCATTCCCCGCTCGCCCTGTGCGAATTAAAGGCAAGGCTAGAGGGAAGACAGGACGCGCGTTCCACGACCCGAGGTCGGTAGCATGCCCAACGAAAGCCAACGGAACGCGATCGTGCAAGTGCTCCGGCTTCGCATCGCCTCATGGTTCCATTTAGCGTCCCAAAACCAAACATATTGCTCAAGGTGTGCCTTGCGTTTTTCGTAGAAATAATTTCTTTATGTACATTAAGACGAAAAGTTGAAAGCTCACTAGAGTGTATTGCCCGCAAAGTATGTCTTTTAGTGTGATTTAACTCTCGTACGGCAGGGTCCTCGCGCCGTTGCCGGTCCACCTCGCCCGTTGACGATCGGGCGAGGTGGACTACTACTACTACTACACTTTAAGAAAAACATCTGGCGTTCTTTCGTTCTGCTTTTACAAAACATCTGGCGTCTTTCGTTGGTTTATTTCATCAATCAACGGCGTTTTGAACAAAATTTTTATTGTTTAATCACGCACAGGAGAAATCTCACCAGGCACTACCTTGGAGGTAAACAATGGCTGCTAATGGCAATGAGAGACAGAAGAAGTCGGCTTTTAGCTAACACTTACACTTCTACTTCTACTAACGTTTCCTTCTGGAACATGCCAATGGCTGCTAATGGGGAATGAGAGACAGAAGTATTCGGCTTTTAGTTAACGCGCACGCTGCGAATTTTTTTTTGTTCAACAACGCACAGGAGAAATCTCCCACCGGCACCACCTTGGAGGTCAAAGCGTAAGACTTGTTACTCACTACTACGAGCACGACGACTACGAGGGACGAACGGGTGCCGCCTTAAGGAGCTTCGCCCCTAAAACGACCAGTCGAAGATGCTATAAGGGAGAGCTACGGAGGCGCGCGGCACGGGTGCTTGGATGAGGGGGCGCGCGTCGGGGTATTGGCTGTTCGTTGACGACGTAAGCTCCGACGTGTTCTATATGAGAGAGACGGCGTTCGTTTGGCGGCATCAGCGTCTGATTTAACGATAAGGTGGGCAGACCTGAGGAGGTGCTGTCTCGCGAGGGAGTAGAGGAGCGACAGCGAAGGAAGCGAGAAGCCGATCGTGAGCGTTTTAGGCGGCGTCGAGAAGATCCTGAACTCCGGGCGAGGGTTGCCGAAGCTAAGAGGCACAGGGGAGCGGAAGAAAACCCCGAGTTGCGGGCCAGGAAAGTCGTTGCCGATCGCCAATGGGACGGAACCCACCGCGAAGAGAAAAGACAAAGCTGTAGAAAGCCTTTCATGTAGGAGCCTGCCATTGGTCCTCTGCTTAACGGGGATTTGGGAAGTAACGGAGCGCATTGAGTTGAGAAAGTGGCAAGCCGTGACGTAATCGTGCTTTCAACCACGACGATGCACAGCACCCGTATCAGCACACTCCATGCGTTAGAAGGAAAGTTGGACGAAATGTACAGTCACAGAACCACTGGCGTTGAAGGGGAAGGGGGGGGGGGGGGTAGGTTCGGATGTTTGTATCTTAAATTTTTGGAACAGTTAACATTATATGCCAGACTTGATTGGCGTACGGTTTAGAAAACTGCTAGCTATTTAGAGGGTATTGTAAATGATTGCATGAATTTCAGATCAACCATCTGAATATGGATGCACACGTCGTTCATGTTGTTATGCGTTAATGGTGAAAACAGCTACTCAACATATGAAAACTATAGAAAACGCACCCAATTTTCTCTGTTTCCTGAAGCTCATCAATTCCCATTGTATTCGATTACTATAGGGACACCTTCATACTACTATCAAGCTAATGAAGCTCGCTAAAGTTGTTACTGTACTACAGTAAACTCTCACTTGTACGAACGTCGGTTTAACGAATATTTCAGAATAACGAACTTTTAGAAAATCCCCGGCGATTTTCTTATGCATTGTATGCAAAAATCTTTCAGTTGAACGAATTTCAGAATAGTGAATTTTTCAGTTGAACGAACTTGATCCGCGGACCCAGGTTCATTTTTTAAATCAATTCAACGAAGTTTTGTGCACTGCAGCACTGGCATAGCCGATGCGAGCCGCCACTAAATCGCCCATCCATCGGCGGCGGCGCGACATCGCTTGTGCATGCGGCGCCGCCGAGGTAAAGCGGCCGTGCGGGTGACGAAAACGAGCCACGTGCACATCAGCTCGCCCCTTCTTTTTTTGTCTGTCTCATCGGCATCATCGGCATTGTGCGGCCATCTTCATTTCGGGAAACAACAGCGCATTTCACGCGCCGTGCGCCCTTGTAACATCAACCAGAAGAAAAAGAGTGCGACGAGGAAGTCGTAACGGCTGAGGCAGGTTCAAATCCCGTAACTCTAGCCGAGGCGGTAGAGTATGTTAGAAAGTTGCGAGACTTCGTGTCTTAGCAACAAGCTGGGCCAGAGGCAGTGCACAGAAACGTAGACTCTGAAAAGTTTTGTCTCTTCTTGCGCTTTAAGGGTACCAGTCCAAATGAAAATTACAGATTTCTTTTCAAAATAAATTGCATTTCACACTTTTGACTCTAATGTCTGCTGTGCCCAATGCTGTTCCATATTCTAGTGAATATTCAGTTTAGTGAACTTTCAGTTAAGTGAACTATTTCCTTAGGTCCCTTGAAGTTCACTTAATTGAGAGTTCACTGTAATACGCGAACGCACATCTGCCCGATATTCAATTTAACCCTGGCGTCTCTTCGAACTTCATTTCGTTTGGTCTCAAAAAACAGTGAAAAATTGGTACATTGAGACCTTCAGACTAACTAATATGTGCACACTAAAACACCTACCCCAATATTTAATTCAATACTGGCAGCTCTTCGAAGAAATTACTCCGTTACGCCTGCAGACTACAAAGTATGGATACAGGCTGTCCTCATTTCCTACCCATATGCCTAACGTACCCCCCACCCGCCGAGAGCACAAGCGCGTTTGTTTCAGAAGATTTGTACCATAGTCCGAAACTTTACTGTAATCAATAACAAAAAGTCACTGTGCCCCACTGCAACACAGTAACTAGCGCCCCCCTCATGTTCACTCATTACATGTTCTAAAGAACATGCACTCAATGGAATTCCTTGCCTGCATCGTTAACAAACATCGATGAGCCCATTCAATACTAAAGAGTGATTACCACCTTTGTTTAATAACTGATTTACTTTGTTTCCTTCACCACCTCATAAAAATTTTACCATTTGCTTTATTACGTTATTGTAAGTTGCTAACATTAATCTTTGGGCCTCAATCATTTGCTATATTTGTATGAATTTGCTGTGAGTTAATTTTTTTACTCTGTATTGCAGTTCCCCTCTTGAATGTACTCTGCACCCTAAGGGTAAAATAAGTAATATATGTGAAGATTGTAAAACAGCGGCCACGATATATTTTATTTTTTTCTGCCAGCTCTTCCAATTGACTTCGGTACGGTCTCAAAAAGTAAAACAATTACATCATACACGACACTCACCGCCCAATGCTCCTGTCGCGAAGAGCACGCCAACGACGGCGAGGACGCCGACGGCAAGCAGAACGAGCAGGATGACCATGCCACCACCGCCACCTCCGCCACCTGCATCCTTCCTGTGAAGGCGAAAACGGGAAAGCATTTTACGACAGTGTTTGCGACCCTGATTACGACCAATATGTTTCACCACAAGGGCGAAGCAATGAATGCGACAGCACCAAATGGTAATGTCGCACAAGCAAGGCTGGCAGCTAAGTCTTTTGGATCCGTTCTCGCGTAAATACTAAACGCTGGTGTAGAAGATGACGGCCGCTCCAGGAAGAGCAGTGGTTTTCACAGTCTCTTCGCGTTGAGAGTACAGCACGCAGAAGGTTATACGAGCCATCTGATGATGCCTGCCGAGATAGCGAGCGCGCCAGCGATCGCCACCGCGTCCTTATAATCAAAGTTCACAGCTGCTGCCCGAGCGACACATCCTTCTTCCGCGTTTCTTCATGCTCCTTTAAGACGGGTAGGGCGTTCTGCTTGAGAAGCAATCGACGGCTGGCCTCGCACGCGGGGTGATGTTATCGCATGCGCCCTCCGTGCCACGAAGATGGGTCTGCTTCAGCCGTGTTCGTCTCCACCGCTTGCACGATTTTACCCGCGGGTAGAACATACGATGGGTGGGGGGGCTTATTTATCAATTTTGACTTTATACGGAACATGACGGCGACGGTGACGCCGACGGCAAAAACCCGTCCAGCGTATGTAATTGCTATCGCAATACAAAGAACTCGCAAGGTCCCCTTAGGCATTCGCTGAAGATGACTCGAAGGCGAAACCTATTTTATGTGGCTGTTCTACCTGTCACTTATGTTTCGCGAAGGCCGCGGCACTGGCTATCACTCCCAGGATTGCGCCAAACATGAATATTAAGGGTGTGCGAATAGTGAATTTTAGAACCGAATCGAATACCGGTGACACCGAACCGAATACGAAGCTAATACTATTCGATTTTCAAAGCAGCCCCAAACAGAGAGCTAGCTGGTAGGTAAGTATTCATTCTAAAAAGACAGGGCGTGCAAACACGGACACAAGAAAAGTCACGACACCACAAATGCCGACAAACAACTGCATGGGTCTACGTGAAAGATAAGTGTTAAGGCATTTGATTTCATCTTTATGCAAGACAGGGCGTGCAAGCACGGACACTAGAAGTGACGACACCACAAACGCCGACTAACAATTGAAGAGACGCACAACGGCGGAAAAGAAAGAAAACACGAAAACTTGCATGACCATGCAATAGACGAACCTATCAATCAGACATGCGTGGGGGTCTACGTGAAAGATAACTGCCATGCCTCATAGCCATGCCTATGAGCATGGCTATGAGGCATGCTCATAGCCATGCCCCACGCATGCCTGATTGATAGGTTCGTCTATTGCATAGTCACGCAAGTTTTCGTGTTTTCTTTCTTTTCCGCCGTTGTGCGTCTCTTCAATTGTTAGTCGACGTTTGTGGTGTCGTCACTTCTAGTGTCCGTGCTTGCAAACCCTGTCATAGTAGCCCAAGGATTCCACAACATTTTATTTGAAACAAGTACTTAGGAGGTTTAACAAAGGAACATATTACTTTTAACCAACAAAAAAAATTAGATTTATATAAACTGAGGCAAGCTCGCCGCGGCGCTCGGAGGATCGCACCAAACGTAGATACTAGGGGTGTGCGAATAATGAATTTTAGATCCGAATCGAACACGAACCGAATGCCGATGACACCGAACCGAAGAATACTACTAACCAAAACTATTCGAAAGGAACTATTTTCGAAGCAGCCCTAGAATGGTAATGTAAAGTATTTTCGGAGCAGCCCAAGGATACCACAACGTTTTATTTGAAGTAGGATTGACAAGTGGGCTAGTTGGTAAGGATTCATATTTACGAAACGGCGCCACAAAGAAAGACGAAAACATGAAGGTGCACTTGCTCCTTGGGGTTTTCGTCTTAATTCGTGGCAATGTTTCGTAAATATGAATTTTATTTATAAATAAATATGAATTGACTCGCAAGGTTTCGTAAATATTAATTAACTCACAAGGTTTATACAATTACCTTTAACCAACACAAAAACAAAAATTATGTAAACTAAGGCAAGCTCGTACACAGCAGCAACTAGAGCATTGGAAATATTTAGTAACTAGAGGCTGAAATACAGTAGTGACTACAACATTCATCGAGGCGCTTTGTCAACATCTTTTAAATAAACTGATATATTGTCACGTGGTCGTGACGTCGACGAAGACAGCAGTCAGCACGTCGGAGATGAAACTGTCTATTTGGCCGAACTTGTGGCCGGGAAACTGAAAGTCAACTACAGCAATACACTGATAGCGTCGAACAGAGCGTCGACCGTCGATCAACTGACAAGCGGTGAAGCGCGTCGGCATTTAAACATGTGCCGTCGAATATTCCAGCGTTATCACTGGCTGTCCTGCAAATTCTAGAATAAGCTCGAGTGTGCGCGTCTTGCGCGATCTTAACAAAACGATCTACAATGATCGCGAAGGTTCTCGAACAATGAGGCGCGGTTCGCGCTGAGCGTTGCTGACAGTCTTTGTGGCCGAAAACCGAATACAGCAAAAGTGATAAAGAAACGCACGTGGCAGTGCCCCCCTCTGAAAAAGCATCGTCCCGATGCTTAAAACAGAACAGGCCAATGCACGCAACAATAAATAACAAGAATAAAGTAACAAAGTATAATAAACAATAAGCACAAGAAAGAAAGCACAATAATAAAGCAAAATGACAGTCCTCAGATTCGCTAACGTGCGTAATATGGTTTGAGGCGTACGACATGGACGACTTCAGGTCGTGCACGGCGCCGCTGAGATTCGTAATGCCGTCAGGAACAACCTCGTAGTCGAGTGCGCCGAGGCGTCGAAGTACCCTGTACGGTCCGAAGTATCGTCGAAGAAGCTTCTCACCGAGTCCCCGTCGGCGTATTGGCGTCCATACCCATACACGGTCACCGGGTTGGTATTCCATGTGGCGTCGTCGAAGGTTGTAGCGGCGGCTGTCAGTCATCTGCTGGTTCTTGATCCGTAGGCGGGCGAGCTGTCGTGCTTCTTCGGCGCGCTGTAAGTAAGCGGCGGCGTCGAGATTTTCTTCGTCGGTGACGTTGGGTAGCATGGCGTCGAGCGTCGTCGCCGGGCTTCTTCCGTAGACCAACTTGTACGGCGTCATCTGCGTCGTTTCTTAGACGGCCGTGTTGTAAGCGAAGGTCACGTACGGAAGGACGGCGTCCCACGTCTTGTGCTCAACGTCGACGTACATGGCCAGCATGTCGGCGATGGTCTTATTTAGACGCTCTGTGAGGCCATTGGTCTGTGGGTGGTAGGCGGTGGTGCGGCGGTGGCTCGTCTCGCTGTATTTGAAGATCGCCTGAGTTAGGTCCGCAGTAAAGGCGGTACCTCTGTCTGTTATGAGGACCTCTGGGGCGCCATGACGCAAGACGATGTGCTCCACGAAGAACTTGGCTACTTCGGCGGCACTGCCTTTGGGCAAGGCCTTTGTCTCGGCGTAACGGGTGAGGTAGTCAGTGGCTACTACGATCCACTTGTTGCTGGAAGTCAACGTCGGCAACGGCCCCCAGTAGGTCCATCCCGATTTGCTGGAACGGCCGGTGAGGTGGTTCGATTGGCTGCAGAAGTCCCGCTGGCCTAGTCGGCGGTGTCTTCCGTCGCTGGCAATCTCGGCAAGTCTTAACGTAGTGGGCGACGTCGGCAGGAAGGCGTGGCCAGTAGTATTAAATGCGAAGCATTTCTTAGCGAACTTCTGCGACTTTGAGCGTATCTATCTATCTATCTATCTATCTATCTATCTATCTATCTATCTATCTATCTATCTATCTATCTATCTATCTATCTATCTATCTATCTATCTATCTATCTATCTATCTATCTATCTATCTATCTAGCCGCCTACGACTTTGTGCTCTCCTGGTCGCTTGGTTAATCGAATGTACACCAAAGTTGGTATGGCGTAACATGACTGTATGACGAACATAAATGATAAGTCATAACATGAAAATCATGACACGCATGTCATGTACAGCATGATTTACATGCCACGCTCAGGGGGCGCTGGCGGCCGTTTCGCTAGCTTGATATACACCAAAATTGGTATTACGCGTCATGACTGTGTGACGAACATAAAAACACGAGTTAACATGAAAATCATGACACGCATGTCATGTACAGCATGACTTACGTGTCACGCTCATGGGGCGCTGGCGGCCGCTTCGCTAGCTTCATCTACCCCGAAATTGGTATTGCGCGACGTGACTGTGTGACGAACATAAATAACACGAGTTAACTTCATGTTTAAACAGCGCAAAAAGACGAAGACACGAGAAGTAGGACTACACAGGACAAGCGCTGGTCCAGCGCCTGTCCTGTGTAGTCCTACTTCTCGTGTCTTCGTCTTTTTGCGCTGTTTAAACATGAAGTTAAACCAACTAGCCCAATTTTACACACTGTAACACGAGTTAACACGAAAATCATGACACGCATATCATGTACAGCATGACTTACGTGCCAGGCTCATGGGGCGCCGGCGGCCGTTTCGCTAGCTTCATGTACCCCTAAATTGGTATTGCGCGACATGACCGTGTGACGAACATAAATAACACGAGTTAACACGAAAATCATGACACGCATGTCATGTACAGCATGACTTGCACGCCACGCTCATGGGGCGCTGGCGGCCGTTTCGCTAGCTTGATCTACCCCGAAATTGGTATTGCGCGACGTGACTGTGTGACGAACATAAATAACACGAGTTAACACGAAAATCATGACACGCATGTCATGTACAGCATGACTTACGTGCCACGCTCGTGGGGCGCTGGCGGCCGTTTCGCTAGCTTGATCTACTCCGAAATTGGTATTGCGCGACGTGACTGTGTGACGAACATCAAAACACGAGTCAACATGAAAATCATGACACGCATGTCATGTACAGCATGACTTACGTGCCACGCTTATCGCGCGCTGGCGGCTGTTTCGCTAGCTTGATCTACCCCGAAATTGGTATTGCGCGACGTGACTGTGTGACGAACATCAAAACACGAGTTAACAAGAAAATCATGACACGCATGTCATGTACAGCATGACTTACGTGCCACGCTCATGGGGCGCTGGCGGCCGTTTCGCTAGCTTGATATACACAAAAATTGGTATCTTGCGACGTGACTGTCTGACGAACATAAATAGCACGAGTTAACATGAAAACCATGACACGCATTTTGCTAAACGACATACAAGCCGACGTATGCAGCTCTTTGCTGGCTGCTTCGCATTACATCGATTCCCACAATGCGTGGGATCTGCCGGCTTTTATTATAACGTGATTGTCTATGCTACACCTTCCGGTTACGTCAAGCGCCAACTCCACCAGGTATGACGACCACCTATAAAGACATGGAAAAGACGTGGGCTTACAACTTTGTTGCTTGTTTCGGCAGTTATACTTGGGTACTTACTTTCAACGCCATCTCAATGATATAGTTGCCTGTTGGAAGTGAGCTAAGGGACCGCACTCTTTTTTTCCTGTATCCTCGCGAGCGTGCGGGAAAAGCCGAGGTGACCAGCCGTCGGGTCGTCGTGCAGGGCCTGCAAAACCTCTGGTCGCAGTGCCGAAGGTACAACGATGAGGTAGTCGGCCCGGGCCGGAGAGAAGTTCTTCTTTACGAGGACGTCGTTTTTCAAGAGAAATGACGCCAATCCCCGACTGAATACTTTTGGAACAACGGCGGTCCTGCCCTTGAGGTATTCCACAAGGCCCCTGAGTTCCGGGTCGGCTTGCTGTCGTTCAGCGAAGTCGTCGGCACTTATGGTTCCCAAGAAGCAGTCATCATCGTGGTCGCCCTGCGGCGGTGCGTCGACGGGGGCACGAGACAAGCAGTCGGCGTCGGAGTGTTTTCTTCCGGACTTGTAAACGACGGTGATGTCGAATTCTTGAAGTCTTAGGCTCCACCGTGCGAGGCGACCTGAAGGGTCCTTCAAGTTGGCTAGCCAACACAAGGCGTGGTGGTCGCTCACAACTTTGAAGGGCCGGCCGTAGATGTAGGGGCGAAACTTCGATGTAGCCCAGATGATGGCTAGGCACTCCTTTTCTGTTGTGGAATAGTTGATTTCTGCCTTTGATAGCGACCGGCTAGCATAACTGATGACCCCTTCCAATTCGTCGGTCTTCTGCACAAGGACGGCGGCGAGTCCTACGCTGCTTGCGTCGGTGTGGATTTCCGTATCGGCGTGCTCGTCGAAATGCGCAAGTATCGGAGGCGTCTGCAGGCGTCGTTTCAATTCTTGAAATGCCTGAACTTGCGACGTTCCCACCTGAATTCGACGTCGGCCTTCGTGAGTTGCGTCAGTGGCTCGGCAATCCGTGAAAATTCCTTGACGAAACGTCTGTAATAGGCGCACAAGCCGAGAAAACGGCGTACGGCCTTCTTGTCGGTGGGAGTCGGGAAGTCAGCGATGGCAGCTGTTTTCCGCGGGTCCGGGCGAACACCATCCTTGCTGATCACATGACCCAAGAACAAGAGCTCCTCGTACGCGAAGCGGCACTTTTCAGGCTTCAAAGTGAGTCCGGAGGTCTTGATTGCTTGAAGTACAGCTTCAAGGCGCCGAAGGTGTTCGTCGAAGTTTGAGGAAAACACAACGACGTCGTCCAAGTACACGAGGCATGTCTGCCACTTCAAGCCGGCCAGTACTGTATCCATAACCCACTGAAAAGTCACAGGTGCCGAGCAAAGACCAAAAGGCATGACCTTGAACTCAAACAGGCCGTCTGGCGTTATAAAGGCAGTCTTTTCTCGGTCTCTCTCGTCGACTTCTATTTGCCAGTAACCGGTCTTGAGGTCCATCGACGAAAAGTACTTTGCGTTGTGTAATCGATCCAGGGTGTCGTCTATCCGGGGAAGGGGATACACGTCCTTCTTCGTGACTTTGTTCAGGCGACGATAATCGACGCAAAAACGGAGAGTCCCATCCTTCTTCACTAGCACCACGGGGGATGCCCACGGACTCTTCGACGGCGGGATGATGTCGTCGCGTAGCATTTCGTCGACCTGTTTCTTCACGGCCTCCCGTTCGCGCGTCGAAACCCGGTAGGGACTCTGACGGAGTGGTCGAGCATTTTCTTCTGTTATAATGCGGTGCTTAGCAAGGGGCGTTTGTCGGACCCGCGATGACGACGAGAAACAGTCCTTGTTTTTCTGCAGAAGGCATCGAAGCTGTTGCTGTTGGCGAGCGGGAAGACTTGGGTTTACGTCGAAGGGTGGCTCAGCTGTTGGGGTAGTCGTCGTAGCTTCGTCGTAATCTGAAAAGGCAACGCATCGCTGACGGCCAAGATTTCTTCGATGTATGCAATGGTCGTGCCCCTGCTCAGGTGTCTGTATTCTTGGCTGAAGTTCGTTAGCATCACGCTTCCTTTTCCTTCATGCAACCGCGAGCAATGCCCCTTGCAACGCAAATGTCGCGGTCTAGTAGCAAACGCTGATCGCTCTCGATGACACCTTCGATGTCTTCAGCTTTTTCGGTGCTGACGGGAATTATGACGCTGGAGCGAGGCGGGATGGTAACTTGATCCTCGAGCACGTTGATTGATTCGTATCAATCAACGTGCTCGAGGATCAAGTTACCATTGATCATTGATTCGTATCCGGCGGTGTCGTTTTGTCCGACGATAGGGTTATCGATTTGGTTTTAAGTCAATGATGGCGCCATGATGGTTTAAGAAATCCATGCCAAGTATGACGTCCCTGGAGCAGTGTTGCAAGATTACGAAACTCGCAGGATACGTGCGATTATTGATTGTTACTCTTGCTGTGCAGACTCCAGACGGCGTTATTAGATGGCCTCCAGCGGTACGGATATCGAGGCCTTCCCAAGCAGTCTTGACTTTCTTCGACTTCGTGGCGAAAGGCCCACTGATGATGCAATAGTCGGCTCCAGTGTCGACGAGAGCGGTGACGTTGTGGCCGTCAATGAGAACGTCGAGGTCGCTAGTTCGTCGTCTTGCATTGCGGTTGGGTCGCGGCGTCGTGTCACGGCTGCGTCGGTTTGTTCCGCTGCTTCGACGTGGCGTCGTCAGTTCTTCCTCAGGCCTTGAAGTTTCGACGTCAGGGCTTCGTTCGTCTTGCGGCGTGTTCTTTAGATTTCGTTGCGGCGTTGTCGTCGGCGGCGGAGGATCTTCGGTAGTTAGTCGTACAGCAACCGCACCTCCATCGGTTGCTGCCCTTAGTTTTCCGGATACGGGCTAGGTGACCGGCCCCGGTTTGGGCCAGTGTACTGCCGGCGGTGCGGAGACATGTAGCGGCCGGGCGACGGCAAGCGGGAAGGTCGTCGTTCTTGCCAGTGTGTTCCGGTGAGGCAGTCGTCGATGTCCCGAGGCCGTTCGCCTGCCTGCGGGCGCGGCGCGTTGACGGCGAATCCTCGAAGCCCCATCTGTCGGTACTGACAGCGGCGGTACGTGTGGCCGGCCTCCCCGTAGTGGTAGCAGAGCGGGCGGTTGTCAGGGGTGCGCCAAGCGTCGGTCCTCGGCGTGTATCGCTGGGCGGCTGGCTGGCGGGCGGTATGACGTCGGTGGCGGCGGCGGTGCCTGGCGGCGGAACTGCTGGGGCGGCGCGGCGTCTTGACGTGGGCGAGGAGGGGGGGCGTTGCGTCGGGCTGCAGCAGCATAGCTCACTGCTTGCAGCTGCGGCTGCGCTGACTCGGGGGTGCCCAGAGACTGCTGGACTTCCTCTCGGACGATGTCAGCAATCGAGGCAACTTCAGGCTGTGGTAAGGGTAATAGCTTGCGCAGTTCTTCCCGCACGATCGCTCGGATCGTTTCACGCAGGTCGTCGGAGCCGACGGCATGAACATCTGGGCTGTCTTGAATCGATCGGCGATTATACTGGCGGTTGCGCATTTCCAGCGTCTTCTCAATCGTCGTCGCCTCAGAGATGAATTCTTGAACTGTCGAGGGTGGGTTCCGCATCAGCCCAGCGAAGAGCTCTCGCTTTACCCCTCGCATGAGCAGCCTGACTTTCTTGTCCTCGGGCATGGCTGGGTCAGCGTGACGGAACAGTCTGGTCATTTCCTCTCCAAATATGGCAATGCTTTCATTTGGAAGTTGGACCCGCGTCTCTAGCAAGGCTGCGGCCCTTTATTTTCTGACGACGCTTGCAAACGTCTGCAGGAAAGCGCTGCGAAAGGCGTCCCAAGTTCGAAGAGTGGACTCTCGATTCTCGAACCAGGTCCTTGCTGCGTCTTCAAGGTAAAAGTAAACGTGGCGCAGCTTGTCCTCGGAGTCCCAGGTGTTGAATGTTGAGACCCTTTCGAAAGTCTCGAGCCAGGTTTCCGGGTCTTCGAATGACGACCCGCGGAAGGTTGGTGGCTCCTTCGGCTGCCGGAGTAAGATCGGCGCAGGCTGCACGGGATCGGTCATCGTCGCTGCGGTCGGTGTTGGGACCTGGGGCTGCCTGGTTTGTTTGGGAAGGAGCCCGTGCTCTGGCTGCAGTCCCTTCTGCCTGCGGCTTGTTCGACGATCCGGGTTTTCTTTGCCGTCGTCCTCCTCGCGGCTTGGGCTTGGGTCAGCGCTTCGCGGGGGCGTCCGGATCATGGAAGCAGCAGCACCTCCACCAGATGTCACGTGGTCGTGACGTCGACGAAGACAGCAGTCAGCACGTCGGAGATGAAACTGTTTATTTGGCCGAACTTGTGGCCGGGAAACTGAAAGTTAAACTACAGCAATACACTGATAGCGTCGAACAGAGCGTCGACCGTCGATCAACTGACAAGCGGTGAAGCGCGTCGGCATTTAAACATGTGCCGTCGAATATTCCAGCGTTATCGCTGGCTGTCCTGCAAATTCTAGAATAAGCTCGAGTGTGCGCGTCTTGCGCGCAATCTTAACAAAACGATCTACAATGATCGCGAAGGTTCTCGAACAATGAGGCGCGGTTCGCGCTGAGCGTTGCTGACAGTCTTTGTGGCCGAAAACCGAATACAGCAAAAGTGATAAAGAAACGCACGTGGCAATATAAATATTAAACAATATTCATGACATCGCCATGAATATCATGAAGATAGTAGGCTGACGCTACAGCTTTAAGCAAAAACGCTTTTATCCTGTAATCATAAGCGTCGATAGTTCCATAAAACATTGGGCTGCATGCATCTTGGTATTTCTATTAAAACAAGAAACTTTACCCCTCTCTGTTCCAACGTTTTGCTTCTTTGCATCGGTGCTTATTCGAAAAATATTCGGTATTCTAATATGCACTACTCGATTCGAGTACCGGGTCGAATAGAACGCTATTCGATTTGTTATTCGAAATTTTCGAATATTCGCACACTCCTGATAAGTACTTAATAAAGTAGACGGAAAGCGATCGCTGCTGTAGCTGAACTGGTAGAGCATCGGACGCGTTATCAGAAGGTTGTAGGTTCGGTTCCTACCTGTGGCAAGTTGGAGTATGTCCTGACTTGCCACGTATATGACTATCTCCAAAGAGAAGAGAGGCATATATGTGGTAAGTCAGAACTCTCCGAAAGCGGTCAAAGGACTATTTTTTAGAGTGAAGCGGACATGGGCACATACGAGCGAAGGCAAGCATACTTACGCCACAGACGACTCCGAACCACCGGCAGTTGACGATTCGCCGGTCGAAGAAGCTGCTGTAGGGATAAAAGGAAACGTGTCAGTTTTACGTAATGTCGGCCGTCGCAGCAATCGAATCACAGCATTTTGCGTAAAATTAGGCACAATATAAAGCAGGCACGTACTTCATTGCAAGATGCATCTCCACCGACGTAGCTACTTCCGCGGTTGTTGTAGGCTGTGGAGGCTTTGGGCAGGCATTTGAGCGTTATATCCGATAATGCAGAATACACAAGTGTCGTTTCTTTGTGAGCTAATATATGGAAGCTAGTAAGAAAATGTAGGCATTTCCCAGCCATGCATGCAGGCGTAGCCCCGATTGCTGCAGTCATTGTTTAACTCATTCTACAGCAAAGATGCTCGCCTCTGCTCTGGTACCTTAAAACTGAAAATGCGACCCCAGGCTTGGAGGTCACCCAGACGCTCAAGCAGCAACTGGTGAAGCGGGCGGGTGGGTCGACACTGTCCCTTACGCATTCGGCAACGACGACTCGAAGCCGCCTTTTTTAGTCATCGCACTGATACGCCCCACCCCCCCTTGAAAGCTTTCTGTACCTAACGTGGTTTTGCACTGCCTCATGGACGGGCCCACTTTTGACCAAGCGACGACGTCGTGCGATGACGTCATAGTAACGTTATAGTGCTGTCACTAATTGTGGTGACATGTGACGTTATGATGACGTCATCACATGGTGATTATTTTTTATGCATCACTTCGTGCCGACGACGCCGACGGTCACTTTTCGCGTTTGATGAGGCACCAATACTTTCGCCTTAATAATAATCATCATCATTTATTTGACCTTTAAGGGCCCCTCAGGGGCATTACATAAGGGGGATAATAATGGATAACCATATCAAATACTGCCGCCCAACTCTGTAGAACGAGGAGGCGCATACCCCTGCGCGACCTGTACGTTCATGTCCAGGAAATTTTCAACGAGACCGCAATACCTCAGAGAGGACTTCAAATATCGGTGACTGTCATGTCTCGGGGAACGTTAGCAAGGCAGAATCACGTGAAACATACTCTTGCCCGACGTGTACGTTCACGTCCAGGAAATTTTCAACAACACCTCAATACCTCCGAGAGGACTTCAAATATCGGTGACTGTCATGTCTCGGGGAACGTTAGCAAGGCAGAATCACGTGAAACACCCTTGCCCGACGTGTACGTTCATGTCCAGAAAATTTTTAACAAGACCTCAATACCTCCGTGAGAACTTCAAATATCGGTGACCGTCATGTCTCGGGGAACGTTAGCAAGGCAGAATCACGTGCAACATACCCTTGCCCGACGTGTACGTTCATGTTCAGGAAATTTTCAACAAGACCTCAATACCTCCGAGAGAACTTCAAATATCGGTGACTGTCATGTCTCGGGGAACGTTAGCAAGGCAGAATCACGTGAAACATACCCTTGCCTGACGTGTACGGTCATGTCCAAAAAATTTTTACCAAGACCTCAATACCTTTAAGAGAACTTCAAATATCGGTGACCGTAATGTCTCGGGGAACGTTAGCAAGGCAGAATCACGTGAAACATACCATTGTCCGACGTGTACGTTCATGTTCAGGAAATTTTCAACAAGACCTCAATACCTTTAAGAGAACTTCAAATATCGGTGACTGTCATGTCTCGGGAGAACGTTAGCAAGGCAGAATCACGTGAAACATACCCTTGCCTGACGTGTACGTTCATGTTCAGGAAATTTTCAACAAGACCTCAATGCCTCCGAGAGAACCTAAATATCGGTGACGGTTATGTCTCGGGGAACGTTTGGAAGGCAGAATCACGCGAAACATACCCTTGCCTGACGTGTACGGTCATGTCCAAAAAATTTTTAACAAGACCTCAATACCTTTAAGAGAACTTCAAATATCGGTGACCGTCATGTCTCGGGGAACGTTAGCAAGGCAGAATCACGTGAAACATACCATTGTCCGACGTGTACGTTCATGTTCAGGAAATTTTCAACAAGACCTCAATACCTTTAAGAGAACTTCAAATATCGGTGACTGTTATGTCTCGGGAGAACGTTAGCAAGGCAGAATCACGTCAAACATACCCTTGCCTGACGTGTACGTTCATGTTCAGGAAATTTTCAACAAGACCTCAATACCTCCGAGAGAACTTCAAATATCGGTGACCGTCATGTCTCGGGGAACGTTAGCAAGGCAGAATCACGTGAAACATACCATTGTCCGACGTGTACGTTCATGTTCAGGAAATTTTCAACAAGACCTCAATACCTTTAAGAGAACTTCAAATATCGGTGACTGTTATGTCTCGGGAGAACGTTAGCAAGGCAGAATCACGTCAAACATACCCTTGCCTGACGTGTACGTTCATGTTCAGGAAATTTTCAACAAGACCTCAATACCTCCGAGAGAACTTCAAATATCGGTGACCGTCATGTCTCGGGGAACGTTAGCAAGGCAGAATCACGTGAAACATACCATTGTCCGACGTGTACGTTCATGTTCAGGAAATTTTCAACAAGACCTCAATACCTTTAAGAGAACTTCAAATATCGGTGACTGTCATGTCTCGGGAGAACGTTAGCAAGGCAGAATCACGTGAAACATACCCTTGCCTGACGTGTACGTTCATGTTCAGGAAATTTTCAACAAGACCTCAATACCTTTAAGAGAACTTCAAATATCGGTGACTGTCATGTCTCGGGAGAACGTTAGCAAGGCAGAATCACGTGAAACATACCATTGTCCGACGTACGTTCATGTTCAGGAAATTTTCAACAAGACCTCAATACCTTTAAGAGAACTTCAAATATCGGTGACCGTCATGTCTCGGGAACGTTAGCAAGGCAGAATCACGTGAAACATACCATTGTCCGACGTGTACGTTCATGTTCAGGAAATTTTCAACAAGACCTCAATACCTTTAAGAGAACTTCAAATATCGGTGACCGTCATGTCTCGGGGAACGTTAGCAAGGCAGAATCACGTGAAACATACCATTGTCCGACGTGTACGTTCATGTTCAGGAAATTTTCAACAAGACCTCAATACCTTTAAGAGAACTTCAAATATCGGTGACTGTCATGTCTCGGGAGAACGTTAGCAAGGCAGAATCACGTGAAACATACCCTTGCCTGACGTGTACGTTCATGTTCAGGAAATTTTCAACAAGACCTCAATACCTCCGAGAGAACTTCAAATATCGGTGACTGTCATGTCTCGGGGAACGTTAGCAAGGCAGAATCACGTGAAACATACCCTTGCCTGACGTGTACGGTCATGTCCAAAAAATTTTTAACAAGACCTCAATACCTTTAAGAGAACTTCAAATATCGGTGACCGTCATGTCTCGGGGAACGTTAGCAAGGCAGAATCACGTGAAACATACCATTGTCCGACGTGTACGTTCATGTTCAGGAAATTTTCAACAAGACCTCAATACCTTTAAGAGAACTTCAAATATCGGTGACTGTCATGTCTCGGGAGAACGTTAGCAAGGCAGAATCACGTGAAACATACCCTTGCCTGACGTGTACGTTCATGTTCAGGAAATTTTCAACAAGACCTCAATGCCTCCGAGAGAACTTAAATATCGGTGACGGTTATGTCTCGGGGAACGTTTGGAAGGCAGAATCACGTGAAACATACCCTTGCCTGACGTGTACGGTCATGTCCAAAAAATTTTTAACAAGACCTCAATACCTTTAAGAGAACTTCAAATATCGGTGACCGTCATGTCTCGGGGAACGTTAGCAAGGCAGAATCACGTGAAACATACCATTGTCCGACGTGTACGTTCATGTTCAGGAAATTTTCAACAAGACCTCAATACCTTTAAGAGAACTTCAAATATCGGTGACTGTTATGTCTCGGGAGAACGTTAGCAAGGCAGAATCACGTGAAACATACCCTTGCCTGACGTGTACGTTCATGTTCAGGAAATTTTCAACAAGACCTCAATACCTCCGAGAGAACTTCAAATATCGGTGACTGTCATGTCTCGGGGAACGTTAGCAAGGCAGAATCACGTGAAACATACCCTTGCCTGACGTGTACGGTCATGTCCAAAAAATTTTTAACAAGACCTCAATACCTTTAAGAGAACTTCAAATATCGGTGACCGTCATGTCTCGGGGAACGTTAGCAAGGCAGAATCACGTGAAACATACCATTGTCCGACGTGTACGTTCATGTTCAGGAAATTTTCAACAAGACCTCAATACCTTTAAGAGAACTTCAAATATCGGTGACTGTTATGTCTCGGGAGAACGTTAGCAAGGCAGAATCACGTGAAACATACCCTTGCCTGACGTGTACGTTCATGTTCAGGAAACTTTCAACAAGACCTCAATGCCTCCGAGAGAACTTAAATATCGGTGGCGGTTATGTCTCGGGGAACGTTTGGAAGGCAGAATCACGTGAAACATACCCTTGCCTGACGTGTACGTTCATGTCCAGGAAATTTTCAACATGACCTCAATACCTCCAAGAGAATTTCAAATATCGGTGACTGTCATGTCTTGGGGAACGTTAGCAAGGCAGAATCACGTGAAACATACCCTTGCCTGACGTGTACGGTCATGTCCAAAAAATTTTTAACAAGACCTCAATACCTTTAAGAGAACTTCAAATATCGGTGACTCATGTCTCGGGGAATGTTAGCAAGGCAAAATCACGTGAAACACCCTTGCCCGACGTGTACGTTTATGTCCAGGAAATTCTCAACAAGACCTCAATACCTCCAAGAGAACTTCAAATATCGGTGACTGCCATGTCTCGGGGAACGTTAGCAAGGCAGAATCACGTGAAACATACCCTTGCCCGACGTGTACGTTCATGTTCAGAAAATTTCAACAAGATAACTTCAAATATCGGTGACGGTCATGTCTCGGGCAACGTTAGCAAGGCAGAATCACGTGCAACATACCCTTGCCCGACGTGTACGTTCATGTCCAGGAAATTTTTAATACCTCCAAGAGAACTTCAAATATCGGTGACTGTCATGTCTCGGGGAACGTTAGCAAGGCAGAATCACGTGAAACACCCTTGCCCGACGTATACGTTCATGTCCAGGAAATTTTCAACAAGACCTCAATACCTCCAAGAGAACTTCAAATATCGGTGACGGTCATGTCTCGGGGAACGTTAGCAAGGCAGAATCACGTGAAACACACTTGCCCGACGTGTACGTTCATGTACAGGAAATTTTCAACAAGATCTCAATACCTCCAAGAGAACTTCAAATATCGGTGACTGTCATGTCTCGGGGAACGTTAGCAAGGCAGAATCACGTGAAACATACCCTTGCCTGACGTGTACGTTCATGTTCAGGAAATTTTCAACAAGACCTCAATACCTTTAAGAGAACTTCAAATATCGGTGACTGTCATGTCTCGGGAGAACGTTAGCAAGGCAGAATCACGTGAAACATACACTTGCCCGACGTGTACGTTCATGTACAGGAAATTTTCAACAAGACCTCAATACCTTTAAGAGAACTTCAAATATCGGTGACTGTTATGTCTCGGGAGAACGTTAGCAAGGCAGAATCACGTGAAACATACCCTTGCCTGACGTGTACGTTCATGTTCAGGAAATTTTCAACAAGACCTCAATACCTCCGAGAGAACTTCAAATATCGGTGACCGTCATGTCTCGGGGAACGTTAGCAAGGCAGAATCACGTGAAACATACCATTGTCCGACGTGTACGTTCATGTTCAGGAAATTTTCAACAAGACCTCAATACCTTTAAGAGAACTTCAAATATCGGTGACTGTCATGTCTCGGGAGAACGTTAGCAAGGCAGAATCACGTGAAACATACCCTTGCCTGACGTGTACGTTCATGTTCAGGAAATTTTCAACAAGACCTCAATACCTTTAAGAGAACTTCAAATATCGGTGACTGTCATGTCTCGGGAGAACGTTAGCAAGGCAGAATCACGTGAAACATACCATTGTCCGACGTGTACGTTCATGTTCAGGAAATTTTCAACAAGACCTCAATACCTTTAAGAGAACTTCAAATATCGGTGACTGTCATGTCTCGGGAGAACGTTAGCAAGGCAGAATCACGTGAAACATACCCTTGCCTGACGTGTACGTTCATGTTCAGGAAATTTTCAACAAGACCTCAATACCTCCGAGAGAACTTCAAATATCGGTGACTGTCATGTCTCGGGGAACGTTAGCAAGGCAGAATCACGTGAAACATACCCTTGCCTGACGTGTACGGTCATGTCCAAAAAATTTTTAACAAGACCTCAATACCTTTAAGAGAACTTCAAATATCGGTGACCGTCATGTCTCGGGGAACGTTAGCAAGGCAGAATCACGTGAAACATACCATTGTCCGACGTGTACGTTCATGTTCAGGAAATTTTCAACAAGACCTCAATACCTTTAAGAGAACTTCAAATATCGGTGACTGTTATGTCTCGGGAGAACGTTAGCAAGGCAGAATCACGTGAAACATACCCTTGCCTGACGTGTACGTTCATGTTCAGGAAACTTTCAACAAGACCTCAATGCCTCCGAGAGAACTTAAATATCGGTGACGGTTATGTCTCGGGGAACGTTTGGAAGGCAGAATCACGTGAAACATACCCTTGCCTGACGTGTACGTTCATGTCCAGGAAATTTTCAACAAGACCTCAATACCTCCAAGAGAACTTCAAATATCGGTGACTGTCATGTCTTGGGGAACGTTAGCAAGGCAGAATCACGTGAAACATACCCTTGCCTGACGTGTACGGTCATGTCCAAAAAATTTTTAACAAGACCTCAATACCTTTAAGAGAACTTCAAATATCGGTGACTCATGTCTCGGGGAATGTTAGCAAGGTAAAATCACGTGAAACACCCTTGCCCGACGTGTACGTTTATGTCCAGGAAATTCTCAACAAGACCTCAATACCTCCAAGAGAACTTCAAATATCGGTGACTGCCATGTCTCGGGGAACGTTAGCAAGGCAGAATCACGTGAAACATACCCTTGCCCGACGTGTACGTTCATGTTCAGAAAATTTCAACAAGATAACTTCAAATATCGGTGACGGTCATGTCTCGGGCAACGTTAGCAAGGCAGAATCACGTGCAACATACCCTTGCCCGACGTGTACGTTCATGTCCAGGAAATTTTTAATACCTCCAAGAGAACTTCAAATATCGGTGACTGTCATGTCTCGGGGAACGTTAGCAAGGCAGAATCACGTGAAACATACCCTTGCCTGACGTGTACGGTCATGTCCAAAAAATTTTTAACAAGACCTCAATACCTTTAAGAGAACTTCAAATATCGGTGACCGTCATGTCTCGGGGAACGTTAGCAAGGCAGAATCACGTGAAACATACACTTGCCCGACGTGTACGTTCATGTACAGGAAATTTTCAACAAGACCTCAATACCTTTAAGAGAACTTCAAATATTGGTGACTGTTATGTCTCGGGAGAACGTTAGCAAGGCAGAATCACGTGAAACATACCCTTGCCTGACGTGTACGTTCATGTTCAGGAAATTTTCAACAAGACCTCAATACCTCCGAGAGAACTTCAAATATCGGTGACCGTCATGTCTCGGGGAACGTTAGCAAGGCAGAATCACGTGAAACATACCATTGTCCGACGTGTACGTTCATGTTCAGGAAATTTTCAACAAGACCTTAATACCTTTAAGAGAACTTCAAATATCGGTGACTGTCATGTCTCGGGAGAACGTTAGCAAGGCAGAATCACGTGAAACATACCCTTGCCTGACGTGTACGTTAATGTTCAGGAAATTTTCAACAAGACCTCAATACCTTTAAGAGAACTTCAAATATCGGTGACTGTCATGTCTCGGGAGAACGTTAGCAAGGCAGAATCACGTGAAACATGCCATTGTCCGACGTGTACGTTCATGTTCAGGAAATTTTCAACAAGACCTCAATACCTTTAAGAGAACTTCAAATATCGGTGACTGTCATGTCTCGGGAGAACGTTAGCAAGGCAGAATCACGTGAAACATACCCTTGCCTGACGTGTACGTTCATGTTCAGGAAATTTTCAACAAGTCCTCAATGCCTCCGAGAGAACTTAAATATCGGTGACGGTTATGTCTCGGGGAACGTTTGGAAGGCAGAATCACGTGAAACATACCCTTGCCTGACGTGTACGGTCATGTCCAAAAAATTTTTAACAAGACCACAATACCTTTAAGAGAACTTCAAATATCGGTGACCGTCATGTCTCGGGGAACGTTAGCAAGGCAGAATCACGTGAAACATACCATTGTCCGACGTGTACGTTCATGTTCAGGAAATTTTCAACAAGACCTCAATACCTTTAAGAGGACTTAAATATCGGTGACGGTTATGTCTCGGGGAACGTTTGGAAGGCAGAATCACGTGAAACATACCCTTGCCTGACGTGTACGGTCATGTCCAAAAAATTTTTAACAAGACCTCAATACCTTTAAGAGAACTTCAAATATCGGTGACCGTCATGTCTCGGGGAACGTTAGCAAGGCAGAATCACGTGAAACATACCATTGTCCGACGTGTACGTTCATGTTCAGGAAATTTTCAACAAGACCTCAATACCTTTAAGAGAACTTCAAATATCGGTTTTTAACAAGACCTCAATACCTTTAAGAGAACTTCAAATATCGGTGACCGTCATGTCTCGGGGAACGTTAGCAAGGCAGAATCACGTGAAACATACCATTGTCCGACGTGTACGTTCATGTTCAGGAAATTTTCAACAAGACCTCAATACCTTTAAGAGAACTTCAAATATCGGTGACTGTTATGTCTCGGGAGAACGTTAGCAAGGCAGAATCACGTGAAACATACCCTTGCCTGACGTGTACGTTCATGTTCAGGAAATTTTCAACAAGACCTCAATACCTCCGAGAGAACTTCAAATATCGGTGACTGTCATGTCTCGGGGAACGTTAGCAAGGCAGAATCACGTGAAACATACCCTTGCCTGACGTGTACGGTCATGTCCAAAAAATTTTTAACAAGACCTCAGTACCTTTAAGAGAACTTCAAATATCGGTGACCGTCATGTCTCGGGGAACGTTAGCAAGGCAGAATCACGTGAAACATACCATTGTCCGACGTGTACGTTCATGTTCAGGAAATTTTCAACAAGACCTCAATACCTTTAAGAGAACTTCAAATATCGGTGACTGTTATGTCTCGGGAGAACGTTAGCAAGGCAGAATCACGTGAAACATACCCTTGCCTGACGTGTACGTTCATGTTCAGGAAATTTTCACCAAGACCTCAATGCCTCCGAGAGAACTTAAATATCGGTGACGGTTATGTCTCGGGGAACGTTTGGAAGGCAGAATCACGTGAAACATACCCTTGCCTGACGTGTACGTTCATGTCTAGGAAATTTTCAACAAGACCTCAATACCTCCAAGAGAACTTCAAATATCGGTGACTGTCATGTCTTGGGGAACGTTAGCAAGGCAGAATCACGTGAAACATACCCTTGCCTGACGTGTACGGTCATGTCCAAAAAATTTTTAACAAGACCTCAATACCTTTAAGAGAACTTCAAATATCGGTGACTCATGTCTCGGGGAATGTTAGCAAGGCAAAATCACGTGAAACACCCTTGCCCGACGTGTACGTTTATGTCCAGGAAATTCTCAACAAGACCTCAATACCTCCAAGAGAACTTCAAATATCGGTGACTGCCATGTCTCGGGGAACGTTAGCAAGGCAGAATCACGTGCAACATACCCTTGCCCGACGTGTACGTTCATGTCCAGGAAATTTTTAATACCTCCAAGAGAACTTCAAATATCGGTGACTGTCATGTCTCGGGGAACGTTAGCAAGGCAGAATCACGTGAAACACCCTTGCCCGACGTATACGTATACGTTCATGTCCAGGAAATTTTCAACAAGACCACAATACCTCCAAGAGAACTTCAAATATCGGTGACGGTCATGTCTCGGGGAACGTTAGCAAGGCAGAATCACGTGAAACATACCCTTGCCTGACGTGTACGTTCATGTTCAGGAAATTTTCAACAAGACCTCAATGCCTCCGAGAGAACTTAAATATCGGTGACGGTTATGTCTCGGGGAACGTTTGGAAGGCAGAATCACGTGAAACATACCCTTGCCTGACGTGTACGGTCATGTCCAAAAAATTTTTAACAAGACCTCAATACCTTTAAGAGAACTTCAAATTTCGGTGACCGTCATGTCTCGGGGAACGTTAGCAAGGCAGAATCACGTGAAACATACACTTGCCCGACGTGTACGTTCATGTACAGGAAATTTTCAACAAGACCTCAATACCTTTAAGAGAACTTCAAATATCGGTGACTGTTATGTCTCGGGAGAACGTTAGCAAGGCAGAATCACGTGAAACATACCCTTGCCTGACGTGTACGTTCATGTTCAGGAAATTTTCAACAAGACCTCAATACCTCCGAGAGAACTTCAAATATCGGTGACCGTCATGTCTCGGGGAACGTTAGCAAGGCAGAATCACGTGAAACATACCATTGTCCGACGTGTACGTTCATGTTCAGGAAATTTTCAACAAGACCTCAATACCTTTAAGAGAACTTCAAATATCGGTGACTGTCATGTCTCGGGAGAACGTTAGCAAGGCAGAATCACGTGAAACATACCCTTGCCTGACGTGTACGTTCATGTTCAGGAAATTTTCAACAAGACCTCAATACCTTTAAGAGAACTTCAAATATCGGTGACCGTCATGTCTCGGGGAACGTTAGCAAGGCAGAATCACGTGAAACATACCATTGTCCGACGTGTACGTTCATGTTCAGGAAATTTTCAACAAGACCTCAATACCTTTAAGAGAACTTCAAATATCGGTGACCGTCATGTCTCGGGGAACGTTAGCAAGGCAGAATCACGTGAAACATACCATTGTCCGACGTGTACGTTCATGTTCAGGAAATTTTCAACAAGACCTCAATACCTTTAAGAGAACTTCAAATATCGGTGACCGTCATGTCTCGGGGAACGTTAGCAAGGCAGAATCACGTGAAACATACACTTGCCCGACGTGTACGTTCATGTACAGGAAATTTTCAACAAGACCTCAATACCTTTAAGAGAACTTCAAATATTGGTGACTGTTATGTCTCGGGAGAACGTTAGCAAGGCAGAATCACGTGAAACATACCCTTGCCTGACGTGTACGTTCATGTTCAGGAAATTTTCAACAAGACCTCAATACCTCCGAGAGAACTTCAAATATCGGTGACCGTCATGTCTCGGGGAACGTTAGCAAGGCAGAATCACGTGAAACATACCATTGTCCGACGTGTACGTTCATGTTCAGGAAATTTTCAACAAGACCTTAATACCTTTAAGAGAACTTCAAATATCGGTGACTGTCATGTCTCGGGAGAACGTTAGCAAGGCAGAATCACGTGAAACATACCCTTGCCTGACGTGTACGTTAATGTTCAGGAAATTTTCAACAAGACCTCAATACCTTTAAGAGAACTTCAAATATCGGTGACTGTCATGTCTCGGGAGAACGTTAGCAAGGCAGAATCACGTGAAACATGCCATTGTCCGACGTGTACGTTCATGTTCAGGAAATTTTCAACAAGACCTCAATACCTTTAAGAGAACTTCAAATATCGGTGACTGTCATGTCTCGGGAGAACGTTAGCAAGGCAGAATCACGTGAAACATACCCTTGCCTGACGTGTACGTTCATGTTCAGGAAATTTTCAACAAGTCCTCAATGCCTCCGAGAGAACTTAAATATCGGTGACGGTTATGTCTCGGGGAACGTTTGGAAGGCAGAATCACGTGAAACATACCCTTGCCTGACGTGTACGGTCATGTCCAAAAAATTTTTAACAAGACCACAATACCTTTAAGAGAACTTCAAATATCGGTGACCGTCATGTCTCGGGGAACGTTAGCAAGGCAGAATCACGTGAAACATACCATTGTCCGACGTGTACGTTCATGTTCAGGAAATTTTCAACAAGACCTCAATACCTTTAAGAGGACTTAAATATCGGTGACGGTTATGTCTCGGGGAACGTTTGGAAGGCAGAATCACGTGAAACATACCCTTGCCTGACGTGTACGGTCATGTCCAAAAAATTTTTAACAAGACCTCAATACCTTTAAGAGAACTTCAAATATCGGTGACCGTCATGTCTCGGGGAACGTTAGCAAGGCAGAATCACGTGAAACATACCATTGTCCGACGTGTACGTTCATGTTCAGGAAATTTTCAACAAGACCTCAATACCTTTAAGAGAACTTCAAATATCGGTTTTTAACAAGACCTCAATACCTTTAAGAGAACTTCAAATATCGGTGACCGTCATGTCTCGGGGAACGTTAGCAAGGCAGAATCACGTGAAACATACCATTGTCCGACGTGTACGTTCATGTTCAGGAAATTTTCAACAAGACCTCAATACCTTTAAGAGAACTTCAAATATCGGTGACTGTTATGTCTCGGGAGAACGTTAGCAAGGCAGAATCACGTGAAACATACCCTTGCCTGACGTGTACGTTCATGTTCAGGAAATTTTCAACAAGACCTCAATACCTCCGAGAGAACTTCAAATATCGGTGACTGTCATGTCTCGGGGAACGTTAGCAAGGCAGAATCACGTGAAACATACCCTTGCCTGACGTGTACGGTCATGTCCAAAAAATTTTTAACAAGACCTCAGTACCTTTAAGAGAACTTCAAATATCGGTGACCGTCATGTCTCGGGGAACGTTAGCAAGGCAGAATCACGTGAAACATACCATTGTCCGACGTGTACGTTCATGTTCAGGAAATTTTCAACAAGACCTCAATACCTTTAAGAGAACTTCAAATATCGGTGACTGTTATGTCTCGGGAGAACGTTAGCAAGGCAGAATCACGTGAAACATACCCTTGCCTGACGTGTACGTTCATGTTCAGGAAATTTTCACCAAGACCTCAATGCCTCCGAGAGAACTTAAATATCGGTGACGGTTATGTCTCGGGGAACGTTTGGAAGGCAGAATCACGTGAAACATACCCTTGCCTGACGTGTACGTTCATGTCTAGGAAATTTTCAACAAGACCTCAATACCTCCAAGAGAACTTCAAATATCGGTGACTGTCATGTCTTGGGGAACGTTAGCAAGGCAGAATCACGTGAAACATACCCTTGCCTGACGTGTACGGTCATGTCCAAAAAATTTTTAACAAGACCTCAATACCTTTAAGAGAACTTCAAATATCGGTGACTCATGTCTCGGGGAATGTTAGCAAGGCAAAATCACGTGAAACACCCTTGCCCGACGTGTACGTTTATGTCCAGGAAATTCTCAACAAGACCTCAATACCTCCAAGAGAACTTCAAATATCGGTGACTGCCATGTCTCGGGGAACGTTAGCAAGGCAGAATCACGTGCAACATACCCTTGCCCGACGTGTACGTTCATGTCCAGGAAATTTTTAATACCTCCAAGAGAACTTCAAATATCGGTGACTGTCATGTCTCGGGGAACGTTAGCAAGGCAGAATCACGTGAAACACCCTTGCCCGACGTATACGTATACGTTCATGTCCAGGAAATTTTCAACAAGACCACAATACCTCCAAGAGAACTTCAAATATCGGTGACGGTCATGTCTCGGGGAACGTTAGCAAGGCAGAATCACGTGAAACATACCCTTGCCTGACGTGTACGTTCATGTTCAGGAAATTTTCAACAAGACCTCAATGCCTCCGAGAGAACTTAAATATCGGTGACGGTTATGTCTCGGGGAACGTTTGGAAGGCAGAATCACGTGAAACATACCCTTGCCTGACGTGTACGGTCATGTCCAAAAAATTTTTAACAAGACCTCAATACCTTTAAGAGAACTTCAAATTTCGGTGACCGTCATGTCTCGGGGAACGTTAGCAAGGCAGAATCACGTGAAACATACACTTGCCCGACGTGTACGTTCATGTACAGGAAATTTTCAACAAGACCTCAATACCTTTAAGAGAACTTCAAATATCGGTGACTGTTATGTCTCGGGAGAACGTTAGCAAGGCAGAATCACGTGAAACATACCCTTGCCTGACGTGTACGTTCATGTTCAGGAAATTTTCAACAAGACCTCAATACCTCCGAGAGAACTTCAAATATCGGTGACCGTCATGTCTCGGGGAACGTTAGCAAGGCAGAATCACGTGAAACATACCATTGTCCGACGTGTACGTTCATGTTCAGGAAATTTTCAACAAGACCTCAATACCTTTAAGAGAACTTCAAATATCGGTGACTGTCATGTCTCGGGAGAACGTTAGCAAGGCAGAATCACGTGAAACATACCCTTGCCTGACGTGTACGTTCATGTTCAGGAAATTTTCAACAAGACCTCAATACCTTTAAGAGAACTTCAAATATCGGTGACTGTCATGTCTCGGGAGAACGTTAGCAAGGCAGAATCACGTGAAACATACCATTGTCCGACGTGTACGTTCATGTTCAGGAAATTTTCAACAAGACCTCAATACCTTTAAGAGAACTTCAAATATCGGTGACCGTCATGTCTCGGGGAACGTTAGCAAGGCAGAATCACGTGAAACATACCATTGTCCGACGTGTACGTTCATGTTCAGGAAATTTTCAACAAGACCTCAATACCTTTAAGAGAACTTCAAATATCGGTGACCGTCATGTCTCGGGGAACGTTAGCAAGGCAGAATCACGTGAAACATACCATTGTCCGACGTGTACGTTCATGTTCAGGAAATTTTCAACAAGACCTCAATACCTTTAAGAGAACTTCAAATATCGGTGACTGTTATGTCTCGGGAGAACGTTAGCAAGGCAGAATCACGTGAAACATACCCTTGCCTGACGTGTACGTTCATGTTCAGGAAACTTTCAACAAGACCTCAATGCCTCCGAGAGAACTTAAATATCGGTGACGGTTATGTCTCGGGGAACGTTTGGAAGGCAGAATCACGTGAAACATACCCTTGCCTGACGTGTACGTTCATGTCCAGGAAATTTTCAACAAGACCTCAATACCTCCAAGAGAACTTCAAATATCGGTGACTGTCATGTCTTGGGGAACGTTAGCAAGGCAGAATCACGTGAAACATACCCTTGCCTGACGTGTACGGTCATGTCCAAAAAATTTTTAACAAGACCTCAATACCTTTAAGAGAACTTCAAATATCGGTGACTCATGTCTCGGGGAATGTTAGCAAGGTAAAATCACGTGAAACACCCTTGCCCGACGTGTACGTTTATGTCCAGGAAATTCTCAACAAGACCTCAATACCTCCAAGAGAACTTCAAATATCGGTGACTGCCATGTCTCGGGGAACGTTAGCAAGGCAGAATCACGTGAAACATACCCTTGCCCGACGTGTACGTTCATGTTCAGAAAATTTCAACAAGATAACTTCAAATATCGGTGACGGTCATGTCTCGGGCAACGTTAGCAAGGCAGAATCACGTGCAACATACCCTTGCCCGACGTGTACGTTCATGTCCAGGAAATTTTTAATACCTCCAAGAGAACTTCAAATATCGGTGACTGTCATGTCTCGGGGAACGTTAGCAAGGCAGAATCACGTGAAACATACCCTTGCCTGACGTGTACGGTCATGTCCAAAAAATTTTTAACAAGACCTCAATACCTTTAAGAGAACTTCAAATATCGGTGACCGTCATGTCTCGGGGAACGTTAGCAAGGCAGAATCACGTGAAACATACACTTGCCCGACGTGTACGTTCATGTACAGGAAATTTTCAACAAGACCTCAATACCTTTAAGAGAACTTCAAATATTGGTGACTGTTATGTCTCGGGAGAACGTTAGCAAGGCAGAATCACGTGAAACATACCCTTGCCTGACGTGTACGTTCATGTTCAGGAAATTTTCAACAAGACCTCAATACCTCCGAGAGAACTTCAAATATCGGTGACCGTCATGTCTCGGGGAACGTTAGCAAGGCAGAATCACGTGAAACATACCATTGTCCGACGTGTACGTTCATGTTCAGGAAATTTTCAACAAGACCTCAATACCTTTAAGAGAACTTCAAATATCGGTGACTGTCATGTCTCGGGAGAACGTTAGCAAGGCAGAATCACGTGAAACATACCCTTGCCTGACGTGTACGTTAATGTTCAGGAAATTTTCAACAAGACCTCAATACCTTTAAGAGAACTTCAAATATCGGTGACTGTCATGTCTCGGGAGAACGTTAGCAAGGCAGAATCACGTGAAACATACCATTGTCCGACGTGTACGTTCATGTTCAGGAAATTTTCAACAAGACCTCAATACCTTTAAGAGAACTTCAAATATCGGTGACTGTCATGTCTCGGGAGAACGTTAGCAAGGCAGAATCACGTGAAACATACCCTTGCCTGACGTGTACGTTCATGTTCAGGAAATTTTCAACAAGTCCTCAATGCCTCCGAGAGAACTTAAATATCGGTGACGGTTATGTCTCGGGGAACGTTTGGAAGGCAGAATCACGTGAAACATACCCTTGCCTGACGTGTACGGTCATGTCCAAAAATTTTTAACAAGACCACAATACCTTTAAGAGAACTTCAAATATCGGTGACCGTCATGTCTCGGGGAACGTTAGCAAGGCAGAATCACGTGAAACATACCATTGTCCGACGTGTACGTTCATGTTCAGGAAATTTTCAACAAGACCTCAATACCTTTAAGAGGACTTAAATATCGGTGACGGTTATGTCTCGGGGAACGTTTGGAAGGCAGAATCACGTGAAACATACCCTTGCCTGACGTGTACGGTCATGTCCAAAAAATTTTTAACAAGACCTCAATACCTTTAAGAGAACTTCAAATATCGGTGACCGTCATGTCTCGGGGAACGTTAGCAAGGCAGAATCACGTGAAACATACCATTGTCCGACGTGTACGTTCATGTTCAGGAAATTTTCAACAAGACCTCAATACCTTTAAGAGAACTTCAAATATCGGTGACTGTTATGTCTCGGGAGAACGTTAGCAAGGCAGAATCACGTGAAACATACCCTTGCCTGACGTGTACGTTCATGTTCAGGAAATTTTCAACAAGACCTCAATACCTCCGAGAGAACTTCAAATATCGGTGACTGTCATGTCTCGGGGAACGTTAGCAAGGCAGAATCACGTGAAACATACCCTTGCCTGACGTGTACGGTCATGTCCAAAAAATTTTTAACAAGACCTCAATACCTTTAAGAGAACTTCAAATATCGGTGACCGTCATGTCTCGGGGAACGTTAGCAAGGCAGAATCACGTGAAACATACCATTGTCCGACGTGTACGTTCATGTTCAGGAAATTTTCAACAAGACCTCAATACCTTTAAGAGAACTTCAAATATCGGTGACTGTTATGTCTCGGGAGAACGTTAGCAAGGCAGAATCACGTGAAACATACCCTTGCCTGACGTGTACGTTCATGTTCAGGAAATTTTCACCAAGACCTCAATGCCTCCGAGAGAACTTAAATATCGGTGACGGTTATGTCTCGGGGAACGTTTGGAAGGCAGAATCACGTGAAACATACCCTTGCCTGACGTGTACGTTCATGTCTAGGAAATTTTCAACAAGACCTCAATACCTCCAAGAGAACTTCAAATATCGGTGACTGTCATGTCTTGGGGAACGTTAGCAAGGCAGAATCACGTGAAACATACCCTTGCCTGACGTGTACGGTCATGTCCAAAAAATTTTTAACAAGACCTCAATACCTTTAAGAGAACTTCAAATATCGGTGACTCATGTCTCGGGGAATGTTAGCAAGGCAAAATCACGTGAAACACCCTTGCCCGACGTGTACGTTTATGTCCAGGAAATTCTCAACAAGACCTCAATACCTCCAAGAGAACTTCAAATATCGGTGACTGCCATGTCTCGGGGAACGTTAGCAAGGCAGAATCACGTGCAACATACCCTTGCCCGACGTGTACGTTCATGTCCAGGAAATTTTTAATACCTCCAAGAGAACTTCAAATATCGGTGACTGTCATGTCTCGGGGAACGTTAGCAAGGCAGAATCACGTGAAACACCCTTGCCCGACGTATACGTATACGTTCATGTCCAGGAAATTTTCAACAAGACCTCAATACCTCCAAGAGAACTTCAAATATCGGTGACGGTCATGTCTCGGGGAACGTTAGCAAGGCAGAATCACGTGAAACATACCCTTGCCTGACGTGTACGTTCATGTTCAGGAAATTTTCAACAAGACCTCAATGCCTCCGAGAGAACTTAAATATCGGTGACGGTTATGTCTCGGGGAACGTTTGGAAGGCAGAATCACGTGAAACATACCCTTGCCTGACGTGTACGGTCATGTCCAAAAAATTTTTAACAAGACCTCAATACCTTTAAGAGAACTTCAAATTTCGGTGACCGTCATGTCTCGGGGAACGTTAGCAAGGCAGAATCACGTGAAACATACACTTGCCCGACGTGTACGTTCATGTACAGGAAATTTTCAACAAGACCTCATACCTTTAAGAGAACTTCAAATATCGGTGACTGTTATGTCTCGGGAGAACGTTAGCAAGGCAGAATCACGTGAAACATACCCTTGCCTGACGTGTACGTTCATGTTCAGGAAATTTTCAACAAGACCTCAATACCTCCGAGAGAACTTCAAATATCGGTGACCGTCATGTCTCGGGGAACGTTAGCAAGGCAGAATCACGTGAAACATACCATTGTCCGACGTGTACGTTCATGTTCAGGAAATTTTCAACAAGACCTCAATACCTTTAAGAGAACTTCAAATATCGGTGACTGTCATGTCTCGGGAGAACGTTAGCAAGGCAGAATCACGTGAAACATACCCTTGCCTGACGTGTACGTTCATGTTCAGGAAATTTTCAACAAGACCTCAATACCTTTAAGAGAACTTCAAATATCGGTGACTGTCATGTCTCGGGAGAACGTTAGCAAGGCAGAATCACGTGAAACATACCATTGTCCGACGTGTACGTTCATGTTCAGGAAATTTTCAACAAGACCTCAATACCTTTAAGAGAACTTCAAATATCGGTGACCGTCATGTCTCGGGGAACGTTAGCAAGGCAGAATCACGTGAAACATACCATTGTCCGACGTGTACGTTCATGTTCAGGAAATTTTCAACAAGACCTCAATACCTTTAAGAGAACTTCAAATATCGGTGACCGTCATGTCTCGGGGAACGTTAGCAAGGCAGAATCACGTGAAACATACCATTGTCCGACGTGTACGTTCATGTCCAAAAAATTTTTAACAAGACCTCAATACCTTTAAGAGAACTTCAAATATCGGTGACCGTCATGTCTCGGGGAACGTTAGCAAGGCAGAATCACGTGAAACATACCATTGTCCGACGTGTACGTTCATGTTCAGGAAATTTTCAACAAGACCTCAATACCTTTAAGAGAACTTTAAATATCGGTGACTGTTATGTCTCGGGAGAACGTTAGCAAGGCAGAATCACGTGAAACATACCCTTGCCTGACGTGTACGTTCATGTTCAGGAAATTTTCAACAAGACCTCAATGCCTCCGAGAGAACTTAAATATCGGTGACGGTTATGTCTCGGGGAACGTTTGGAAGGCAGAATCACGTGAAACATACCCTTGCCTGACGTGTACGTTCATGTCCAAAAAATTTTTAACAAGACCTCAATACCTTTAAGAGAACTTCAAATATCGGTGACTCATGTCTCGGGGAATGTTAGCAAGGCAAAATCACGTGAAACACCCTTGCCCGACGTGTACGTTTATGTCCAGGAAATTCTCAACAAGACCTCAATACCTCCAAGAGAACTTCAAATATCGGTGACTGCCATGTCTCGGGGAACGTTAGCAAGGCAGAATCACGTGAAACATACCCTTGCCCGACGTGTACGTTCATGTTCAGAAAATTTCAACAAGATAACTTCAAATATCGGTGACGGTCATGTTTCGGGCAACGTTAGCAAGGCAGAATCACGTGCAACATACCCTTGCCCGACGTGTACGTTCATGTCCAGGAAATTTTTAATACCTCCAAGAGAACTTCAAATATCGGTGACTGTCATGTCTCGGGGAACGTTAGCAAGGCAGAATCACGTGAAACACCCTTGCCCGACGTATACGTTCATGTCCAGGAAATTTTCAACAAGACCTCAATACCTCCAAGAGAACTTCAAATATCGGTGACGGTCATGTCTCGGGGAACGTCAGCAAGGCAGAATCACGTGAAACATACACTTGCCCGACGTGTACGTTCATGTACAGGAAATTTTCAACAAGATCTCAATACCTCCAAGAGAACTTCAAATATCGGTGACTGTCATGTCTCGGGGAACGTTAGCAAGGCAGAATCACGTGAAACATACCTTTGCCCGACGTGTACGTTCATGTCCTAGAAATTTTCAACAAGACCTCAATACCGCCAGGAGAACTTCAAATATCGGTGATGGTCATGCCTCGGGGAACGTTAGCAAGGCAGAATCACGTGAAACATACAGAGAACGTCAGCAAGTCTCTGGAAAAGGTCGCTGAGGACGTCAGGTGTCTGGAAACGTACAGTCCGAAAACTGAAAGTCTAGGAACATGCTCCGAGACGAGTTTCTGCTGCACCAGAGGTTTGACGAGACCAGAGACCCTCTGGTCTCGTAAAACCTCTGGTGCAGCAGAAACTCGTCTCGGAGCATGTCATATTTCAAGGGACGTCAACAATGTCAGCAAGACAGTCTCGGGGAATATCAGCAAGTCTGAGGTTAAAACAGAGGGAACGCAAGAAAATCTGGAAACGTAACGATGGGAGTTGGCCTACTTGGTTTTTATGCATATTCTATGGCATGAGTTACGCGTAAAAAAGCCGCACCTCCCCGGAGGGGATCGCGAGGAAATGCGAATGCATTTGGGTGCACCCGATGAGTGTGCGATTAATTAATGAAGAGAGACGAGAGTGTGCACGTAAGCATTATTTATTCATACGTCAGCATCTGTTCGTGTTATCGTTGTACCTGACGGCCACAATCCCCGCCTTGTGGTCGCTGAAGTGCACGGTCAAAGGGTCTTTGAGAAGCATACGCGCGGCACAGTTTCGCGTAAAGACCAGATCAATGCAACTCCCGTGAATGCTAGTGGGGCACGTGTTGTCGGAGGCGGCAGAGAGACAATTGGTCTGCGTGTACTCCACCAGCCACTCGCTACTCTTCTTGAGCACGTCAACGTTGAAGTCGCCGACCAAGACAATGGGATCAGAGGGTTTGGAGCGCACACGCACATTTTCCATAGCCGCGTCCAGCTTCGCGGCAACGGCGTCCCGAGCGAGGTTGGGCGCGAGGTACACGGTCACCACAAAGACTCCGTCTCTGGCGTAGGCAAGGGTGTACAAGTCCTTGTACGGAGACGCGTCTCGAACGGGAGACGTGGCAACGGCGTGCGATATCAGTTCCCGTACTCGCATCGCTGAGCGAGCTCCGCGATGCGAGCGCCCTCACCGGGTACACTCCTCCTCTCCCTTACCCTCCGCTGCTCCGCGATGCGAGCGCCATCACACGCCCGCGCGCTCCTCCTCCCCCTTACCCTCCGCCGCTCACCACCTGCTCCGGTTGCTAGGCGCGGCGCAGCTGTTGCTAGGGGCGAGGAGGAGCGCGCGCGGAGAGATCTGTGCGCACGCCGACCAGGGACGCACGACAACCTCCGTCTAAGAAATGCATTCGCATTTAAAACGTATCGGGAAAAAAATGTTAGTACAGAACGGAGCGTTAGACTGACAAATTAAGTTCAGAAACCATGCAAAGATGCCACCTTATCAAATAAATGTGCAGACAGATGTACAAACAAAATCGCCACGAGAATATAAGTGCCTCGAATATAAGTCACGGGGATGTCAACATATCTATGGGAACCTCGAAGTATAATCTCGGATATAATAAAGAAGTGTCGGTAAACGCCATGCTTTAGGACAGCCACGAAGCTACGGAACCACGGAAGTCACGGAAAACCTCAAATCACGGAAAACCTAAGTCACGACGAACACCAAGTCGCGGGAAACCTTAGGGCACGGGAAACCTGAAGTGCCCGAGGACATTGTTTACAACTTTCTCATCAATCTACGAGACCCTCTACAGCCTCAAGTTGAGAGAACATGCAGTTTTGAGCAGATCACCCTAAGCCACCCAGAGGTCGAAAACTAGTTGTGTTGCCGTTGTGCACGTGTCTGCTACATGTAGACGCGAGGTTTTTTTCGAAAAGGTGCCGTAATAGCGGAGTTGCACTAGTGCGAGGAGGGAGAGCAACGAGCGCGTGTACCTGCGAGCAGACGAGCAGGTTCTTGTTGCTGACATGACTAAATACGCGTGGCCACGTCACGATCCACGCTGAGGATACCGAAAAATCCGGAGAGGGAGAGGGGATTGTTTCTTGGAATTTGTGGCGCGCCCGCGGCTAGTAGCGTTGTCGCGTTCGGCACTGCTGATCATGACGGCATTCGGAACTTGCCGCAAGTGTTTACTTGAAATATGAAAAAAAAATAAATATCGGAGGTTCTTTAGGGGCCCTTTAAGGCCTTCAGTGCAGAGGATTCGAGTCTAGGAACTTTCGGGTGCGTCGGTTCGGGACAACGTCCGCAACGGAAAGTCCCGAAAAACGTGACATGTAGAGAACGTGAAGTGCAGGAGAGTGTCAACAAATCTTGGAATATGTCATGTGTCGTCGAATTCCGACGAGTCGGTTACAACCTAAAAAAAAAAATTCCACCCACAGTCATCACTGTCTCAAGCTGAGAGAATATACACAGACGTTCCATCCACTCACGTTTGCTCATTTCCGTGACGTGAAGCACATTTTGCGTGTTTCAGATAGTTGGTGTTCTCATACAAACATGTTCTTCATGGCAAAAGAAGCGCAAAAATACGCTATTCCAGACACTTGTTCGTGCTGGTTATAAGCCGAAAAACTTGAACTTGATGGCAAATTTCATCACATTCTTACATGACTTCTTAGACAAACGACATACTTTGGGAAGGAAAGACCAACCTTGACTGTGCGTGGTATTTACAATAGTGCAGAAAAATTACTTCCGGTTCGAAAGGAAACCAGCTTCCACGACTATCTTGCATGGGGCGGAAGTTGTACTTATTCCTAGGTTGTATAACAGACTACAGGATCTTGCAGCTGCAGCCTTGCATTGACACACACAAAAAAAGAACGTTCGCGTTCTACGAGTGAGCCTGCCCAGGCTCGCACGCGGTGTATGCGGGTACACCGAGCTTATAATTATCAATCTACATAGTTGCTGTGTCAAACTGATGCAAAATATTGTGTGTGGAACTAAATTGTCAGAAAGTGCGAAGTTATGCGTTTAGCCCGGAACAGTCCCGGTCACCTCTTGAACAGTGTTACTTTAGAACCCGTCACTTATATAGCATGTTAAGCTGTTTCCGAATTTTCGATCATAATCTCTTATGTGGGTTAATCCTTGTGCGTTCACAAACTGGCAGAATTTCAGAGCATTTGGTCGAGTACTTAATTTATAATTGCATATTTTTATAAACACGTGAGCAACACTGGCGCACTTGCGAGCCGTGACGTAAGGCTACAAGCTGCTTGCTCTGCGAGCGTCAGCATTCCGGCGAACAAGTTTGTTCCGTGATCAGCAATCGAGCTACTTCAGCTTCCTCCAGATTGGCATTGATATTGAACGATCTGCAGTGGCTGAAGACTCCATGCAGCACATGAGGTCACACACGCCATGGAAAAACGACGTCGCTGGCGGTGGGCGGTGTTTATAGCCGGCAACTTCTAGGGTTCATTTTGCTCTGAAGTATTCTTTTACAGTCAATTTTTCATATATGTACACGCGCACTAGACCCTCTAGTTCATGGCTCCTTGAACAATGTCGACCGTGCGCTTGCATATTTACGTCGCAATTTTACCGCCGCTCGTTCCTCAGTTCAACTTTACAAAACCTTAACACGGCCAATGCTTGACAGCGTTGCTTCAGTGTGGGATCCTACGCACGTAAACCAATTGCCGCCCTGGAACTCGTTCCGAATAACTCGGCTCCTTTTATTTTTTGTATCTGCGCTCACACTGCCAGCATAAAGGGCACGAAAGCCGCCTAATTTTCCTACTGTAACAGCGCGTTTAAATTTATGCCACTTGTTTCAAACTTGTGAAATACGTAACGGTAGTACATTTTTTAAACAAGTTCTAACGGCAAGGTAGGTATCAGATATCTTGTGAAACGAACACATTTTCCAAATCTTTTCTACCCTGCACAGCATTTTGAGTACGTAGCATCGTTTGGTAATAAATAAGATGTTAACGAAGCAATAATTATCATTACAAAAGCCAGACTCTTCGAAAGTTGTCCATTGTTCGCTTTTTATTTTCTGGCCACTGTTAAAGGCACTGAGCGTTTCTATCTACATATTTATCTAACCGCCTACGTATGGGTGCTTTCGTGGTCACTTAACTAGGTAGAGACAGGTCACGAGGGTACGACGAACGCGACTGTCTGGATAAGAATGGAAACTTCAGCGAGTTGGTAGGCGTTCATTTTTGGTTGAAGCAGCGCACACAGGACGAGGACGGAGAAATAGGAGCAGAGAAAGGGCGCTGACTCGCAACTATACTTTATTGGAAAAAAACAAGCACTATATATTGGTGATGTGCTGCATCATAAAATGCCCCCAGGCAAGGAAATACAGATAAACACTGGTATCACATTTTGCAAGCATTGCATAAGTACATAAACTCTGTGTCACTGAGCAAAATAGACGGGAGGCTGACACAGTTATCGCCTTTCCTTCGAATGTGGAAAGCCTCAAGGACTTCTCTTACTATTTACGCTTTATGATGTGAATGTGTCGCTACAGAAGGGTGCGCACCTGCATTCCTGAAAATAGGCGGCGAGAGAGAATGGCTTTGTCAGCCTCACGTCTAATTGCTCAGGGACGCAGAATTTATATACTTATGCAGTGCTTGCCAAATATTGTCACGTTCAAGACAAAGGTGACGATCACAAGGCAGCGATACAAGGCCCCAAGTCCCAAACGGGGTCGGCACAGCACAGCCAAAACAAAGGCACTAGCGCGGGAGCTACTGCGTCTTCGTCTGCCTCTTTCTCGCAGGCATATTAAGCGCGTGGCATTGCCCCTCCTCCCGAAGGAGCATCGCCTCGATGCTAAACGAAGCGTTTACGGTAAACAAACGAAAACCTCACGATATGTGGTACGGGGCACCAAGTGCACAATCTCGGGTCGTGGCTGTAGGCGTCGTGGTGATTGGCTTCCGTCCGGAAGAACTTCGTAGTTGACGTTGCTCACTCGTCGTAGCATTTTGTAAGGGCCAAAATACCGACTGAGAAGCTGTTCAGAAAGACCTTTGCGGCGCACGGGGGTCCATACTAACACCTGGTCACCCGGTTGGTAATCGACTTGTCTGTGGCGGAGGTTGTAGCGCCACGTGTCGACGTCCTGGTGTTCTTGATGTCCTGATGTTTGATGTTTCTTGATGTTCACGCGGGCCAGTTGGCGTGCTTCCTCGGCTCGTTGCACAAAACACTCAGCATCTTCGTCAAGACTGTCGGTGTTGTCAATGTCGCAGGGGATCATTGCATCCAACATCGTCTGGACATCACGACCGTATAGGAGACGAAACGGCGTGAAGCGTTTGGTCTCTTGCGTAGCGGTATTGTACGCGAATGTTACGTAAGGCAGCACCTCATCCCACGTCTTGTGCTGTACGTCTATGTACATACACAGCATATCAGTCATCATTTTGTTCAGCCTTTCGCTCAATTTGTTTGTCTGTGGGTGATAGGCTGTTGTCTTGCGATGCGTGGTGCAACTTGGCTGAAAAACCTGCTCAAGGAGCCTTGCCGTAAACGCTGTTCCTCGATCTGTGATGACGCAGGATGGAGCGCCATGGCGTAGTACAACGCTCTCTGTGAAACAGCGACTTCAGAAGGTGTGCCTTTGCGAAGAGCCTTCCTTTCAGCGTAGCGGGTTAAATAATCTGTGGTGACGATTATCCACTTGTTTCCCGAAGACAAGGAAAACGGGTCCTTGATCGACTTGATCGAAAAGTATTCTGGGTGGCTCGATAGGGTTAAGTAATCCCGCAGGCTTAACAGATGGGGTCTTTCGGCGCTGGCATTCGCGGCAGACTTGAACGTATTGTTTAACGCAAGCGGCAAGTTTCGGCCAGTAGAATGAATTGCGTACCCTAGCGAGGGTTCGGGTGATGATTATGTGGCCAGATGAAGGTTCGTCGTGGCGGGCAAATAGAATTTCGTCTGGAAGCCCTGCTGGGACGACCAATAGATAAGTTTTGTTGCTGGCAGCAGCGTTCTTGCACAATAAGATACTAGAGTTTATCTCCTTGCCTGGGAGCTTTTTGTTGTGATGTAGTACATCAGTATAAATGCTTGTTTCCTCCCAATAAAATTTAGTTGCGAGTCATCGCCTGTGCTGTGCTCCTATTTATTCGTCCTCGTCCTGCGTGTGCTGCTCCAACCAAAGAAGACTGGTCATGACATGAATAACGTGAAAGTCCCGTCATGAAACGTCATGAAACCCTGTCCTCTAGTCACGTGTGGCACATACCTGTATACCAAGGGCCGCGGTATGCGGCTATGCGCTACAGGTGATTGACGCTTTATATCTGCTAAAACGGCTGCTTGGGCGAGTTGGTTAATGATGAGGATAGATTTACCAGCGCAAGAAAGACAGGACATTTAGGAAGGACACACACATAGCGCTGCACTCACAACTGATTTATTACTTCGAACGCAGGGCCTTTTTGTAGGCACGCGTCGAAGCAACAGAAAGATAACATCAAGAAAATATCAAGAAAAGAAGCGATGGGAACCACGTGACACTGCTTGCCGAAAAGACAATCTACCGACGGTAGCCGCGCAGTCGAAAATTCTTACACCACAAGGTACGCCCCCGATATCTACCCAGGAACGGCGACAACTGACATCGGTAATTTAAATGTGAGAGCGAGAGGTATTACTAGAAAACTAGGATCCTATGCAGGCGTCATATCGGTCCAATGCCAACTATGGTAGCAGAGCTGGCGATTAGGTTTATAACAAGGTAATAAACATTGCATAGTCATGTCGGGTTAAAGTCAACTGTGTTTCCAGTGTTGGCTCCGCTTTCACAAGACTATTGAACATTACATATGTACTCGTATGACTCGGCAAGCCATATTCAAGCGTTGTTCGGCACAGGAGGAATATACTAACGAATAATATCCCCTTTATCGCACCGTAGCGCGCCCTTTCGTTTCAATAAAACTACTTTATATAGCACGTCGATCCACCTCGTAACGCTTGGTTTAAAGCCATAAAATGCAGCATAGACGGTTACTTGCTGACCGCTTCGCATGAAACAGATTCCCAGAATGCGTGGGATCTGCCCTTTTAATATTTTTTTTTTTTGCTTTTGTTAACTCCCCTCTTAATGCGTTTGGCTCTGAGGGTGAATAAATAAATTTGTACTTACCCGAGGCCGTGGCTAGAAGGCAAAGAAAGAGAGAAAAGCATTAGACACATGCTTCTATGTCATTGCTTATTCAAAAAGATATTTATTGCTTAATAACCATAGGCGAGCGCACGGGGGGGGGGGGAGAACAGGAGGAGGCCAGCCCCCCCCCCCTAATCACCTAAGGGGGGCGCAAAGTCTGCCCCATACTTTTACTCAGTCATACCTGCCACCCTCCTCCCCTTTTGTTTAAAGAGCAGGGTTATGACCACGCAGGATTTTTTACGATAATGGAGGCCAAAGGTCCCCAACGTTGCATTCCAAGAACTGCTTACTTCCTATATTTACTCCCGGAAAGCCAGGATCCAAAGGCAGACCATTGTGAGAAGCGGTTCATCGCTTCATTATTTTTTTCATTCTATGGGGAACCCTGCGCGCGCCTATGATAAGAACACTTGTAATACGGCCTCAGTTGCATTTGGCTTCTAATTTGGCAATAAGGTTAGATGGCACGGCTACATTGGCTACGTTGAGCTTCAGTTCTGGCTCCGAATTTAAGAGTGCACAGCTTGTTGACGATAGCGATTACACGAACACAAGGCGCATTTTTGCGTAGCCGTCGCCTTGACGTTCCGAATAAAGTTCAAATTGATGACATTGTCTCACGCGTCGTAGTTCAATGTGCGGTGAAAGCGTGCGGGGGGCTGCCGACGATCGCGGCTGAAGCGGAGAGAGGAGACGCGCCGGCTATCGTCGCGGGAAAGGGGCGCATGGAGGGCTCTAGAGGGTCTGAGTGGCTCCGGCTGCAACTTGTGCTTTGACCGACCGGGCGGTGTCGCCCACAGTCATTCGCGCCGTATACCTTCACAGGTGTCACCAGACTGCTTATGCCTTTGTACGTATCCTGTTCTCATCACAATGTTTGCGTTCAAGCCATAGACAGAACGAAGGTTCCTTCGCTCGCTATAGCGGCCGCGTTTCCTTACGCCAGCGTGTCCTTGAGTTACGCCAGGTCACGTGCTTAAAAACCTACTAAGTTTAACATTCCTAAGCTGCTAGCCTTACTACAAGTACAACATTCGAGTTCGTTGCTATTGCTTTGATTGCATCGCCCTTTTGGCGAATGGGACTTTTTTTCGGAGTGCTGTTTGCCAAGGCCGCAGCCTGCACGCTAATTGACTGGCTAGCTCTTACAAACAATATTAGGGTAAATAGTTCTTTTTCTTTTCAATATGACACGATTTAGCTCCTATCGTCAGCTGCATAGAGCTAAAAGCCGGCGCCGTCATCCAGGAACTAACAGAGCATACGGGCACAAAAATGAGACATCAGGGAACTCAACGAGTACACACCGACCCTTAAACGAGATCATCCGGGCATCGTAGCGAGAACAAAACGAGATATGCAAGGCAATCAGCCGATAAGTTTCGTTTCTGCATGCTGCTCCGTGCTTTAAGATCTCAATTTCGTTACATTTGCACAGCGGCAGTATCGAATCGATCATCCGAGTTGATTAGACATACGCGAGTAATCTAAAAGGAATAGCGTTCGCTTTACGCAAGACGGATTTCGATTGCGTACACCTACACCCAGAACACCAAAATCTCGCGGCGACAAAAAAGGCATTTAAGTTTTATGGGTTGGTATTCCTCCGAAGGTACTCAGAAAAGACAGCGATGGTTAACATCAGTGATCTAACGTACACGTCATTATAGACTAAAGCACGAAGAATTACGAAAAGAAAAAATAGACGTGTGAAAGTAACACTCGGCCGACAGGTTGCGCTTTTAGTATGCCGATCACCGCAGCAAGATAGGGGCAGGCGACCCCATGCAGCGCATCCTGCCGTAAGGTGAACGCATAAACCTTGCGCCGCGAGGCCTGACAACGACTGTACGCGAAAGGTACGTGATTTAAGCGCGTAAACGTAAACGACCCAAACACAGTCGAAAATAGGGGTAGACTGCACCGCCCCACAAGACCCGACAACAGCCGCGCGCAAAACAAGGTCTTATCTAAACGAGGTCCCATCTAAACGAGGTCTCATACATACCTTTCCATCAAAGAGAGGGAGCACAGCGTGTATTGGGAATGCAATAGCTGACGTCGCTGCCTTGCCATGTGTTTTCGGAGGGATCACGCATATTTTCAACCGCACAGGCGGGAGGGAGTTATGGCAGCACCCAGCGAGCCCTCGTTGGAATGTGTATATGGGATTGACTGCAGCGCGATATCATACCAATCCTACATGTGCAAACGTACACAGCCTAAACGCATCAGAAATATGGGTAAATTGCACCGCGTTGCAGTACGCAGTAATGTGAAGGGCTTACACAGCGAACCGCTAGAGCTGACGATAACCGTGCGCAAAATACGACCCTACACGCATAAACGTACACAGCCTAAACACAATCTAATATAGGGGTACAATGCACGGCATTGATGCCTGTATTGAGGTGAACGGCTAAAACTGCGCATATTGAGAGCTGACGATACCGTGCGCCAAATATTACAACCCTATATAAACGTACACGGTTGAACGCAATCTAATATAGATAGGGGTGAGCTGCACCGCATTGCAGCCTGTATTGAGATGAGTGGTGAACACTGCTAACAGCGAGACCCGACGATAGGCGCGCGCAAACGAATACGGCCCTACACGCATAAACGTTCACGCCCTAAACGGCGTCTAATATGGGGGTGGGCGAAGAAAGACCAGGAAGGAGGAAGACAACAACAGGACCCTCTGAAGCGGGGCGCCTCGCTGAGCGATGGCAAGCCGCCCTCAGCGAGACCCCCGAATACCAGGAGTGAGTAGTCGCCGAAGAATGTTCCTCAAGCGATGGAGCCCTGGCAGCCTAGCACCGGACTCGCTCGCAGCGGCAGGCTGAACGGCGTTGCAGCGTGTATTGGGGTGAACGGCTAACACTGAGCGCCGCGAGATCTGGCGACAGTCGTGCGCATACGGCCCTACACGCATACGCATACACAGCCAAAACGCGCTCTATTAGAGGGGTAGACTGCACCGCATTGCAGCATATTGAGGTCAATGGCTAACACTGGCTAACGCGACCTGACGACAGCGGCGTGCAAAACACGAGCCGTACACGTATAAATGTACACAGCCTGAACTCGGTCTAATATAAGATAGACTGCACCACATTAGAACGTGTATTGAGGTGAACGGCTAACAGCACGAACCATGGCTGTAGCCGTACGGCCCAACAAGCATAAACCACGACCTAAACTTGTCTAACATAAGGTAGGCTGCACCGCACTGCCACGTGTAGTAAAACGAATGGGCAACACTGCGCACCGCGAGAACTGACTATAGACGTGCGCAAAAGAATGCGGCCCTTACACGCATAAGCGGCCAAGGCTTAAACCGGTCTACCATAGGGTAGACTGCATCGCACTGCGATGTTGATTGGCCAACACTGCCCGCCGCGAGAGCTGACTATAGCCATGCGCAAACGAATGCGGCCACACATGCATATGCGAACACAGCCTACTCCTGTCTAATATTGGGTACACTCCACTGCATTGCGACGTGTATTGAGGTGAACGGCTAACCCTGCGCAGCGCGACAGATGACATCCGTGCGCAAAGGTATTCGGCCCTACACGCATAAGCGGCCAACGCCTAAACCGGTCTACTGTACCGGATTGCGACGTGTATTGAGGTGAACGGCTAACACTGCGCACCGCAAACCCCGACTGCAACTGTGAGCAAAAGTATCCCGCTGCCGGGGGGGGGGGGGTGAGTTCCTAGAAGACCCCCCACGCCCGCCCGAAATTTTGATGGATGCGGGTGTTTTACCGAAAATAAATATTGAAAATAGCTGTTCTAAAATAGGGCAGGTTTTCATCGAGTGTCCTCCCCCGAAAAAATATTTCTGGCTATGGGCCTGCGGGCCGTACACGCATAAATGCACACGGCCTACACCTTTCTAATATAGTGTAGACTGCACCACATTGAAACGTGTATTGTGAATGACTAACACTGCGTAGCGCGACAGCTGACGATAGCCATGCGCAAAAGCTTTTACGTGTAGGCCTACACGCAAAAGCTACCACGGCCTAAACCGGCTTACTATAGGGTAGACTGCACCGCATTACAACATGTATTGAGGTGAACGGCTAACACTGCGCACCGCGAACCCCGACTACAGCCGTGAGCAAAAGTATACGGGCCCTACACGTATAAATGTGCCCGGCATACACCTGCCTAATATAGTGTAGAATGCACGTCACTGCAACGTGTGTCGAGATGAATGGATAATGGTTGAGTTTACCACGGGAAAACGTTGGCGGGAAACGCCATGCTTAGCGGAAGAAGCGGGCGTAAGGCGGGGCTGCTCGTGAGAGCGCAAAAAAGAAAAAGGCAGTGTTCAACCAGGGCAATGCGATTGTCGGGTCTTTTTGTCTACATTATTGGTGCCGAAACCCGGGAAAAGGCCGACATCCTCCGCACTGATACTGTACAGAGGATGAACGAGTTACGTAAGCATCGAGGCGCCCTTCGCTGTGCCACTACCCGACTCTTTTCCCGATGCCAGCGAGGTGTCCTGCAAGGCACTCTACCGTCTTCCGCCAACCTGCAGGGAATCATCGATGGGCTTCACGACAAGGGCTCCGCTCTCGCCGAACTGGACAAACAAATCGCCGATGCCCTTAGCGGTGAGGAGTTTGACGAGGATATTATGGGCGCTCTGAATTACCACGAGAAGATCGTGAAAGCCGTCAGCAGGCTTTGGTCTGCGCTGAACGCCCATGGGTTGGTCGTACCGTCGTCGAAGCCCACCAGTCGAGGAACGCCGGGACAAGTGATTGTTCCGCAGAATTCCATGGGAGCTATACCTCGGACGTCACCATTCAAAACCTCAACCATCACAGTAGGCCACGAGAACCGGGCTTGCGAGTCGCCTCGCCGAAGCTTCAATTACCGGTATTCAGCGGCGAGAACCCCGAGTGGCAGGGGTTCCGGAAACACTACGAGGCGGCCATTCACACCCACCCCTATCTCACTGACATCGAATAGTTCAATACTTGCAGACTTACTTGGCCGGCGCTGCGAAGCCGGCCATCGAAGGAATATGCCTCACTGAAGCAAACTACAACTTCGCCGTCAAGGTGCTCACTGAATGGCATAGCCGGAAGGATCTCCTCGTCGACCACCTATACAACCTGCTTGCCATTGAACCGATCGAGTCATTGTCGCAAGTATCGAGGTTGCGGGACGTGTACGAGCGAATTCAGTTTAAGACCAATTGTTTGGACAGCCTTGGCATACCGCCTGCAGAGTACGTAGTTTTGCACCGAGTACCGATGGGCTTATTGCCGGAGGAGCTGGCCATTCTGTACCGTAAGAGCACGAGTACCGACACAGACGTCGCGGACTCTACGGGGCAATCAACAGAAGAGCAAGTGAAGACAATCCTGAACTTAATTCAAGTTGGAGTGGAAGGTCGGGAGCGGGGTGGAATGTCACGTGAGAAAGCCACTTCAGGGAGATCGTCATCAAACACCAAAGCAACGAACGTCTTGACACCGCCTTATTTACCCTCCGCCGTAGCACAGGCAGCACGGCCATTATCTGCAGGTATCACTTCAAGGCCTGGACAGACTGTCCCTTTTGGGGCATCCAAGGCACGTGACGTGCTCGCACTGCTCGCAGTTGCCGAACCTCAGCGTGGCTCAAATGCGATCTATGCTCTGGACGTCACGTTTCTGCTCTGTGTGGTATTTGGACCCACAGTCCACAATCGACTGAAGCTGAACCCCGAGAGGCGGCCACACAGCGAGAACAACAGGTAACAACGGCAACGGTCCCTGCAAGCAGCACGCGCTCGTAGTCTGAGCAATGCTCCGAAGAGCCAGTGTGGGCATCCGGAAACCTTGGCCGCGTGCCAGTGCGACTGCTGCTTGACACCGGCAGCTAACGGACGTTTATCCGTAAAAACCTGTCGCAGCAGCTTTGCCTTCCTTGCACTGGAAATGAAGAGATGGACGTCTTTACCTTCGGTGGGCCAAACCATCCATGACATTACCAGCGCCGAAGAGTAAACGTCACGCTCGGCGGCCGTATTGAGCGGATTGAGCGTATTGAGGTGCCTGAAGTCTGCAGCGTAAAGGGTCCCGCTTTAGATCCAACCGGTATTAAATAATGTGTGACCGCATTATGGCCTTTGCTGACGAATCTGAAGGAGACCAACCTCAGGACTCCACGATAAGCGTTTTGATCGGTTCAGACCATTACTGGAATATATTGACCGGACGCGTCGATCGTTTCTTGACAATAGCAGAGACCATATTTGGCTGGGTCATACAAGGAATGTGCGCTAACGTCTACCACCCTTCGTCACCACGTAACACCAGTGCCACTGCATTGTTCCAGGCTTGTTCCGACAACTGGTGCATTGAAGTGCGACCTGGACACCCAGATGTGGCGCTTGGACGCCATCGGTATAACCGACAGACAAGAAGACGACGTCAGCAAGCACCCAGCGCACGTCCACTTTTGTAGCGCAATATACAAGAGCGCAGGAAGCTGCGTAGTACCGCTCATGATTAAGACGCCAGGTTTCACGTCTTGCACTAACCAAACTGGCTGAAACCAGGCTCAAGCGTCAGCTTCAGTGGTTGGAACATCACGCAGAAGTTCTGCAAGAAAACCATACCACCATCAGCGAGTACTTTAAGGAAGGCCATGCAGAGAGTAGTGTCATCTGCACCCGTTGGACAGACCATCTACTACCTGCCTCATCATCCTGTAGTCCGACGTGGGGCCTTGACTACATAGGCCCGCGTCGTGTTCTGTGCCTTATCGCATGAATACAGTGAACAGACTTTGAACTACATGATCGATAAAGGCATGAAGCTGGGTCCCGAACTCCTGCAGCTGCTCCTACAGTTTAGGAGCAGAAAATTCGTTCTCACCACGGACATCCGGAAAGCATTTCTCCAGATACGCATCCGATCGGGAGACATGTTCTTTTAGATGCGAAAGCATCTCTTGCTCGGGGATATGTCCCGCGGCCTGGTAGTCCGCACTCACACTACGCATGTGCAACTCTCCTGCTTCCCTCTCTCCAACAGCTGGACGTTACTCTCTCCACTTCTCTCCCAGCACTTGCTGGCGCTTCTCCTGCGTTCTCGATTCTGCTCTCGCGGCGCATGCGCAACTCTCCTCCTCTAGTCTCCTCTCCGCGGGTAGAGCGCTGCGCGCGTTCAGCCCAGCGCTTGCTTCGTTTGATTTTGACTCCTCTGAAATGCGGGCTCGACATGCCGAAATTCTCTCCTGCGCAACGCCGCGATGAACGCCAGCGCAAGCGCGTCCCCTCCCCCTCTCTCTCCTCTCCTATGCTGCCCCCCTCTCGCGCGCCTGTCGACCGCGCTCCCCGCTCGCCCTGTGAGAATTAACGGCCAGGCTAGAGGGAAGACACGACGCGCGTAGTGTTCCTCTTAGCGTTCCACGACGCGAGGTGGGTAGCATGCCCAACGAACGCCAACGGAACGCGATCGCGTGAGTGCTCCGGCTTCGCATCGCCTCATGGTCCCCTTTAGCGGGAGATGGTGTAATTTTTTTCCCTGTGGATCGACCAACTACTGACATGTGAGCATCCCGTCCCGACAATCGTCGAGTGGCGCGTGACCCGGGTTTCTTTCGGAGCGTCTTCTAGCCCGTTCTTGCTGTCAGCAACATTGCAGCACCACGTCGAAAAAAGGAAGACAAACAACTAGACATCGCCGCCCGCTTAGAACGGTCATTCTACGTGGACGACTTGCGATGCGGAAATGGAATTGAGAAAATGATGCTCAAACTCCTGCCTTCTCTTCGCCCATTTCTTGAACGACGGCCTGTCACTGGAGAATGTTACCGAGAAGCTCTACGTCCGAGGTTCTTGGTGTGCTTTGGGACCGCTCATAAGATGGCATCACTGCGCAAGCCCTACTCGCAATCGTTTCAAGTCAACCATCGACGAAGCGAACCCTACGCAAGCCTTCGCCAGGCTATCCGACCCATTAGGCTTCGGCGCTCCATTTCAAGCGAGAGCTCGACTCCTGTTCCAGCGGCTTTAGGGACAGGGCATCGATTGGGACGAGCCTCTTCCACCTGACATTCAGGAATTGTGGAAGCAGTGGGTGTCGGAACTTCCTGTTTTGTCTCCCTTTCGCATCTCACGTTGCCTCGCATTGGCATCGCAAGATCATGGACGCACGACAACACATTTGTCCGCTGACGTCAGCCCTCATGCGTACGGAGTCGCAGTGTTTGTACGACAACCACTAGCCAGCGGTTGTTTTACTGTCCGACTCATTAGCAAGTCTCGCCTTGCACAACTGAAGATAATTTCTCTGCCACGCTTAGAGCTTGCGTGTCCTCTAGCGGCTTGAATACTCGCCATGTGTTGCCGCCTTCTAGGCGGATTCAACAATAGCGCTATATTGGGTGTCTAGCAATGCTCACCACTTTCGTAGGGAACCGTTTGCAGGATATCCAGACTGACTCGAGGCTACACTTGGTGGCACTGCGTGAGCGCAGACAACCCAGCAAACCTTTTGCTGGGTTGTCTGCAACGGCAGCTGTTCCAACACGAGAGATGAAGTGGTAGACTTGACCTCCTTGGTTGGCCGAACCAGAAGGCAGTTGGCCTTTGAATCCTTGCTCTGCGCTGACGGTGCATGACCTGAACAGCGAACTTGCGTTCATGTGCCCAACCGCAGTCCCACCGAAAACCGTACGTCCACCGACACCACTACTGGACCTCGACAACTACAGCTCACTCTCCAGGCTTCTTAGAGCAACCACCTGGATCTTGAGGTCTGTTTGCAACACCTCCCGAAAGCAGCCACAATTGTCTGGGCCTCTGACGTCACTGGAAGTAAAACACGCGGAGCGATACTGGCTCAAGTTTTTTCAGAAAACCGCTTTCCAAGCAGAGGTCACTGCACGTCACGCGGGCCATCGTTGCCATCAGGCTCAAGCGCTCTTACCCTACGGCAGGATATTGACCAGGACGGGGTTGCTTCGAGTTGGAAGCCGCCTACAGGAACTTGATGGACCAGAGGAATTTAAACACCCAATTCTGTTACAAAGTGACCACATGTTTAGATGGCTCTCGATATCCGCCACACATGTCCGTCTTCCGCATGCCGGAGTTACCCTTCTGGACCTCCGATCAAGATATTGGGTTTTAAAGAGAATATGATCCGTTAAAGAGGTGTTTTAGTCGTGCTTGCCGTGTCACCGCCTAAGTTTGCTTCCAGCGCCAGTCCCGGTGGCACCATTACCTAAAGACCACATTACAGAACCCTCACTGTTCGACGTCGTGGGAGTGTACTTTTGCGGCCCACTTTATTACCGTTCTCTTCAACAGCCTGCGGATCCTTATATTGCCGTCTTCTCCCATGTGGTGACACGAGCGGTGCACCTAGAATTAAAATCGGACATGACAGCACGCTCACTCATCCTTGCCTTTCGTCAGTTTACCTCCAGGCATGGCATTCCATGTACAGATACCGCCAGATAAAGCCAGGACGTTTACTTCTCTTCTCTGATATAACGCCAGGACATTCCGCATCTCTTCCGAACAACTGCGATCGCTGCTCAGCGAGAGCGTCCAAGACCACGCAAGTGCCCACCGAATCAACTGAAAGTTCATCGCCGAACGATCTCCGTGGCGGTGAGGTTTCTGGGAGCGTGTCATCCAGACAATTAAGGATGAGCTCAAACGCTGCCTTGCATGAAGCAGCCTGAGCTACTCAAGAGCTGCTCACTGTTGGCTGAGGTAGAAGCGATTGTCAACGGTCGTCCACTGACGCAACTCTGCGAGGACACCGAGAGGCGCTGACGCCATCGCACTTCTTAACCAGCAAGCGTGTCGTGGGGCTAAGAGCAAGGACCGGCGACTGTTTGCCTAGATCCACCGCATCTGGCTTGCAAAAGCGGGTGAAATACAGAGACGAGCTTCTGCACCGATTGTGGAAACGTTAGAAGGAATACTTCCTTCTCCCGCGCTCCGCTTATCACCCCCCGCCATCGCCTTCGTCCCAGCTACGCGTTGGTGACTTGGTGATGGTTAAGGACGACAATGTGCCAGCGCTGCAATGGAAGCTCGGCAGAGTGGTTGAGGCGCTTAAAAGCCGGGACGGCATCAAGAGGTACTTAAGGATCGCATTTCTAAACGACCAGCAAATAGGTCGCGCCACTCAACGGTTGTACCCTTTGGACGCCAGCGACCAAACCGAGGCCCCGAGAAGAACTCGAATCCAAGTTACCGCGAAAAAACGTCGGCGGGAAACGCCATGCATCACCAATGCAAGCGAAGAAGCGCGCCTAAGGCGCGGCTGCTCGTGAGCAGGCAATAAAAGAAAAAGAAGTGTTCAACCAGGACAACGAGGGTGTAGGTCTCTTCTCTGCAGCTAACACTGCGCACCGCGAGACTTGACGATAGCCGTGCGCAAAAGAATGTGGCCATACCATAAACCTTTCTAATAAAGGGTAGAATGCACCATGTCGCAGCGTTGACCGAAAAGAATGGCTAAAATTGCGCACCGCGAATGCTGAGGATAGCCGCGCATAAAAAGAATGTGGCCCCGCACACACAAGCGAACACATCGTAAACTGGTTTAATAAAGGGTAGACTGCACCGCAGTGCACCGTCTATTGAAGTGAATGGCTAACACTCCGAACTGCGCCAACTGACGATAGCCGTGCGCCGAAGACTACGGTCCTGCACGCATACGCGTACACAGCCTAAACGGGGCCTAATATAGGGGTAGACTACACCGCAGTGCGGCGTGTATTGAGGTGAATTGCGAACGCTACTCACCGCCAGATCTGACGTAGTCGTGCGCAGAATACAGCCCTACATGCAAAAGCCTACACAGCCTTAACACGATCTTAATGAGGCGAACGCCGAAAACTGCTCACCGCGAGAGCTTACAATAGCCCTGCGCAATAGAAAGCGGCCTTACACGCCTAAACGCGGCCTAATACAGTGGTAGACTGCACCCCACTGCAGCGTGTATTGGTGTGAATGACGTACACTGCTCACCGCCAGATCTGACGACAGCCGCGCGCAAATGAATACGTCCCTACACGCATAAACCTACACAGCCTAAACGTGTTGTAGTATAGGGAAAGACTGGACCACACTGCGGCGTGTATTGAGGTGAATTTCGAACGCTGCTCACCGCCAGATCTGACGATAGCCGAGCGCAACAGAATACAGTCTTACACGCACAAACCTACACAGCCTATACGTGGTGTACTATAGGGGTAGACTGGACCGCACTCCGGCGTGTATTGAGGTGAATTTTGAACGCCGCTAACCGCCAGAACTGACAATAGCCGTGCGCAGAATTCAGCCCTGCACGCATAAACGTACACTGCTTAAACGTGGTCTAACATACGAGTAGACTGCACGGCATTGCGGTGTCTATTGAGGTGGACGGCGAACACTGCTAACTGCGAGACCTCACGATAGCCGTGCGCAAAATAATACAGCCCTACAAGCGTAACGTACACAGCGTAAATGAGGACTTATATAGGGTGGACTGCACCGCATTGCGGCCTGTATTGAGGCGAACGAAGAAGATTGCTCAACGCCAGATCTGAGAATAGCCGTGCGCAGAATACGGCCCTACACGAGTAAACATAGAGAGCATAAACCTGGTGTAATATAAGGGTAGAATGCCACTCCATTGCGGTGCTTATCGAGGTGAACGCCGAAAAATGCTCACCGCGAGAGCTTACTATCGCCGTGCGCAAACGAATACATCCCTACACGCATAACCCTACACAGCCTAAACGCGGCCTAATACAGGGGTAGAATGGGAAGCATTGCGGAGTGTCTTGAGGTGAATTGAGAACACTGCTCACCGCGACACCTGACAATAGCCACACGCAAAAAAAAATACGGCCCTACACGCATAAACCTACACAGCCTAAACTCGGCCTAATACAGGGGTAGAATGGGAAGCATTGCGGAGTGTCTTTAGGTGAATTGAGAACACTGCTCACCGCGACACCTGACAATAGCCACACGCAAAAGAAATACGGCCCTACACGCATAACCCTACACAGCCTAAACGCGGTAGGGGTACACTGTACCGAATTGCGACGCGTATTGAGGTGAACGACGAAAACTACTCACGGCGAGAGCTGACAATGGGCGTGCGCAAAACAATACGGTCTTACACGCATAAACATACACAGCCTAAACGCGGTCTAAAAATTGCGAACACTGCTCACCGCCAGATCTGACGATAGCCGCGCGCAAACAAATACGGTCTCACACGCGTAAACATACACAGCATAAGCGCAGCCTAATCTAGGGGTAGACTGGAGCGCATTGCGGACTGTATTGAGGGGAATTACGAGAACTGCTCACCGCCAGATCTGACGATAGCCGCGCGCAAAATAATACGGCCCTACACGCATAAACCGACACAGCCTAAACGCGGCCTACTATAGGGGTGGAATGGAGCGCATTGCGGAGTGTATTGAGGTGAATTGCGAACACTGCTCACCACCAGATCTGACGATAGCCGCACGCAAAAAAATACAGCCCTACACGCATAAACGTACACAGACTAAACACCGCCTAATATAGGGGTAGACTAGAGGGGATTGCGGACTATATTGATGTGAATTGCGAACACTGCTCACCGCCAGATCTGATAGCCCTACACGCATAAACGTACACAGCATAAGCGCAGCCTAATCTAGGGGTAGACTGGAGCGCATTGCGGACTGTGTTGAGGGGAACTGCGAGAACTGCTCAGCGCCGGATCAGATGATAGCCTCACGCAAAAAAATACGGCTCTAGACGCATAAACGTACGCAGCCTGAATGCAGCCTATTATAGGGGTAGACTGGAGCGCATTGCGGACTGTATTCATGTGAGTTGCGAACTCTTCTCATCGCCAGATCTGACGTTAGCCGCACGCAAAAAAATACAGCCCTACACGCATAAACGTACACAGCCTAAACGCGGCCTAATATAGGGGTAGAATGGAGCGGATTGCGGACTGTATTGAGGTGAACTGCGAACACTGCTTCACCGCCAGATCTGATAGCCGCGCGCCAAAAAATACGGCCCTACACGCATAAACGTACGCAGCCTGAACGCGGCCTAATATAGGGGTAGACTGGAGCGGATTGCGGACTGTATTGATGTGAATTGCGAACACTGCTTCACCGCCAGATCTGATAGCCGCGCGCCAAAAAATACGGCCCTACACGCATAAACGTACGCAGCCTGAACGCGGCCTAATATAGGGGTAGACTGGAGCGGATTGCGGAGAGTATTGAGGTGAATTGCGAACACTGCTCCCCGCCAGATCTGATGATAGCCGCGCGCCGAAAAATACGGCCCTACACGCATAAACGTACGCAGCCTGAACACGGCCTAATATAGGTGTTGCCTGGAGCGGATTGCGGAGAGTATTGAGGTGAATTGCGAACACTGCTCACCGCCAGATCTGATGATAGCCGCGCGCCAAAAAATACGGCCCTACACGCATAAACGTACGCAGCCTGAACACGGCCTAATATAGGGGTTGCCTGGAGCGGATTGCGGAGAGTATTGAGGTGAATTGCGAACACTGCTCACCGCCAGATCTGATGATAGCCGCGCGCCAAAAAATACGGCCCTACACGCATAAACGTACGCAGCCTAAACGCGGCCTAATATAGGGGTAGACTGGAGCGGATTGCGGACTGTATTGATGTGAATTGCGAACACTGCTTCACCGCCAGATCTGATAGCCGCGCGCCAAAAAATACGGCCCTACACGCATAAACGTACGCAGCCTGAACGCGGCCTAATATAGGGGTAGACTGGAGCGGATTGCGGAGATTATTGAGGTGAATTGCGAATACTGCTCACCGCCAGATCTGATGATAGCCGCGTGCCAAAAAATGCGGCCCTACACGCATAAACGTACGCAGCCTGAACGCGGCCTAATATAGGTGTAGACTGGAGCGGATTGCGGAGAGTATTGAGGTGAATTGCGAACACTGCTCACCGCCAGATCTGATGATAGCCGCGCGCCAAAAAATACGGCCCTACACGCATAAACGTACGCAGCCTGAACGCGGCCTAATATAGGGGTAGACTGGAGCGGATTGTGGAGAGTATTGAGGTGAATTGCGAACACTGCTCACCGCCAGATCTGATGATAGCCGCGCGCCAAAAAATACGGCCCTACACGCATAAACGTACACAGCCTGAACGCGGCCTAATATAGGGGTAGACTGGAGCGTATTGCGGAGAGTATTGAGGTGAATTGCGAACACTGCTCACCGCCAGATCTGATGATAGCCGCGCGCCGAAAAATACGGCCCTACACGCATAAACGTACGCAGCCTGAACGCGGCCTAATATAGGGGTAGACTGGAGCGGATTGTGGAGAGTATTGAGGTGAATTGCGAACACTGCTTTCCGCCAGATCTGATGATAGCCGCGCGCCAAAAAATACGGCCCTACACGCATAAACGAACGCAGCCTTAACGCTGTAGGGGTTCACTGCACCGAATTGCGGCGCGTATTGAGGCGAACGACGAGAACTAGTCACGGCGAGGCTGACAATAGGCGTGCGCAAATGAATACGGCCTTACACGCATGAATGTACTCAGCCTAAACACCAGGACCGTAGCCAGCGGCCGGGGGGTTGGGGGTTCAACCCCCCCCCCTCCGAAATTTTTCAGTTTTGCTTGCGTATATATACACGCGCGCACACAAACGCACGCACCAACATACATAAGGTATGGTTGAACCGCCCCCCCCCCCCCCCCGAAAGAAATTTCTGGATACGCCCCTGCTAAAGACGGTGTAATATAGGGGTAGACTGGAGCGCATTGCGGAGTGTATTGAAGTCAATTACGAACACTGCTGACCGCCCGATCTGACGATAGCCGCACGCACAGATCACGGTCTTACACGCATAAACGTACACAGCCTAAACGCTGTCTAATATAGGGGTAGACTGGAGTACATTGCGGCGTGTATTTAGGCGAACGGCGAGCACTGCTCAATGCGAGAGCTGACGATAGCCGTGCGCGAAAGAATACAGCCCTACGCGCGCAAACGTTGAGACCCTAAACGTAATATAGGAGTAGATTGCACCGCATTGCGGCGTGTATTGAGGTTAACGGCGAACACTGCTCACCGCGAGACTCGACGATAGCTGTGCGCCAAAGAATACAGCCCTACACGCGTAAATGTAGACAGCGTAGACGTGGTCTAATATAGGAGTAGACTGCACCGCATTGCGGCGTTTATTTAGGTGAACGGCGAGCACTGCTCACTGCGACAGCTGACGATAGCCGTGCGCGAAAGAATACCGCCCTACGCGCGCAAACGTAGAGAGCCTAAAGGTGGTCTAATATAGGAGTAGATTGCTCCGCATTGCGGCGTGTATTGCGGTTAACGGCGAACACTGCTCACCGCGATACTCGACGATAGCCGTGCGCAGAAGTCTACAGCCCTACACGCGTAAACGTAGACAGCTTCAGCGTGGTCTAATATAGGAGTAGACTGCACCGCATTGCGGCTTGTGTTGGAGTGAACGGCGAACACTGCTCACCGCGAGACTCGACGATAGCTGTGCGCCAAAGAATACAGCCCTACACGCGTAAATGTAGACAGCCTAGACGTGGTCTAATATAGGAGTAGACTGCACCGCATTGCGGCGTTTATTTAGGTGAACGGCGAGCACTGCTCACTGCGACAGCTGACGATAGCCGTGCGCGAAAGAATACAGCCCTACACGCCAGGGGCGTAGCCAGGAGGGGGGGGGGGTGTTCAAACCCCCCTTCTCCGAAATTTTTCAGTTTTGCTTGCGTATATATACATGCGCAAATACAAACGCACGCACGAATATACATAAAGTATGGTTGAACCCTCCCCCCCCCCGAAAAAAATTTTTGGCTACGCCCCTGCTACACGCGTAAGCCTAGACAGCCTAAACGTGGTCTAATATGGGAGTTGATCGCATGCCATTGCGGCGTGTATTGGGGGGAACGGCGAACACGGCTCACTGCGAGACCTGAGGATAGCCGTGCGCAGAAGAATACAGCCCTACACGCGTAAACATAGACAGCCTAAACGAGCCCTAATATAGGGGTAGATTGGAGCGCATTGCAGAGTGTATTGAAGTGAACTGCGAACACTGCTCAGCGCCAGGTCTGACTATATCCGCGTGCAAAAAAATATGGCCCTACACGCATACACTTAGACAGTCTAAGAGTGGTAGGAGTACGCTGCTCCGAATTGCGGCGCGTATTGAAGTGAACGATGAAAACTACTCACGGTGAGAGCTGAAGATAGGCGTGCACAAAAGTATACGGCCTTACACGCATAAACGTACACGGCCTAAACGCGGTCTAATATAGGGGTAGACTGGGGCGCACTGCGGAGTGTAGTGAGGCGAATTGCGAACACTGCTCACCGCCAGATCTGGCGATATCCACACGGTACAGCACTACACGCATAAACGTACGCAGCGTAAACACGGCCTAATATAGCGATAGACTGGAGCGCATTGCGCAGTGTATTGAGGTTTATTTTGCCCACCGCCAGATCTGACGATAGCCGTGCGCGAATGAATACAGCCCTACACGCGTAAACGTTGACAGCCTAAACGTGGTCTAATATACGAGCAGACTGCACCGCATTGCGCCGTCTATTGAGGTGAACGGCGAGCACCGCTCACTGCGAGAGCTGACGATAGCCGTGCGCAAAAGAATACAGCCCTACACGCGCAAGCGTAGACAGCCTAAACGTGGTAGGAGTAGACTGCACCGTATACCGGCGTGTATTGAGGCGAACGAAGAACACTTCTCACCGCAAGAGCTGACGATAGCCGTGGCCGCAAAAACGCGGCCCTACACGCGTAAACGTTGACAGCCTAAACGTGGTCTAATATACGAGCAGACTGCACCGCATTGCGGCGTCTATTGAGGTGAACGGCGAGCACCGCTCACCACGAGAGCTGACGATAGCCGTGCGCAAAAGAATACAGCCCTACACGCGCAAGCGTAGACAGCCTAAACGTGGTAGGAGTAGACTGCACCGTATATCGGCGTGTATTGAGGCGAACGAAGAACACTTCTCACCGCAAGAGCTGACGATAGCCGTGGCCGCAAAAACGCGGCCCTACACGCGTAAACGTTGACAGCCTAAACGTGGTCTAATATACGAGCAGACTGCACCGCATTGCGCCGTCTATTGAGGTGAACGGCGAGCACCGCTCACTGCGAGAGCTGACGATAGCCGTGCGCAAAAGAATACAGCCCTACACGCGCAAGCGTAGACAGCCTAAACGTGGTAGGAGTAGACTGCACCGTATATCGGCGTGTATTGAGGCGAACGAAGAACACTTCTCACCGCAAGAGCTGACGATAGCCGTGGCCGCAAAAACGCGGCCCTACACGCGTAAACGTTGACAGCCTAAACGTGGTCTAATATACGAGCAGACTGCACCGCATTGCGCCGTCTATTGAGGTGAACGGCGAGCACCGCTCACTGCGAGAGCTGACGATAGCCGTGCGCAAAAGAATACAGCCCTACACGCGCAAGCGTAGACAGCCTAAACGTGGTAGGAGTAGACTGCACCGTATACCGGCGTGTATTGAGGCGAACGAAGAACACTTCTCACCGCAAGAGCTGACGATAGCCGTGGCCGCAAAAACGCGGCCCTACACGCGTAAACGTTGACAGCCTAAACGTGGTCTAATATACGAGCAGACTGCACCGCATTGCGGCGTCTATTGAGGTGAACGGCGAGCACCGCTCACTGCGAGAGCTGACGATAGCCGTGCGCAAAAGAATACAGCCCTACACGCGCAAGCGTAGACAGCCTAAACGTGGTAGGAGTAGACTGCACCGTATATCGGCGTGTATTGAGGCGAACGAAGAACACTTCTCACCGCAAGAGCTGACGATAGCCGTGGCCGCAAAAACGCGGCCCTACACGCGTAAACGTTGACAGCCTAAACGTGGTCTAATATACGAGCAGACTGCACCGCATTGCGGCGTCTATTGAGGTGAACGGCGAGCACCGCTCACCACGAGAGCTGACGATAGCCGTGCGCAAAAGAATACAGCCCTACACGCGCAAGCGTAGACAGCCTAAACGTGGTAGGAGTAGACTGCACCGTATATCGGCGTGTATTGAGGCGAACGAAGAACACTTCTCACCGCAAGAGCTGACGATAGCCGTGGCCGCAAAAACGCGGCCCTACACGCGTAAACGTTGACAGCCTAAACGTGGTCTAATATACGAGCAGACTGCACCGCATTGCGCCGTCTATTGAGGTGAACGGCGAGCACCGCTCACTGCGAGAGCTGACGATAGCCGTGCGCAAAAGAATACAGCCCTACACGCGCAAGCGTAGACAGCCTAAACGTGGTAGGAGTAGACTGCACCGTATATCGGCGTGTATTGAGGCGAACGAAGAACACTTCTCACCGCAAGAGCTGACGATAGCCGTGGCCGCAAAAACGCGGCCCTACACGCGTAAACGTTGACAGCCTAAACGTGGTCTAATATACGAGCAGACTGCACCGCATTGCGGCGTCTATTGAGGTGAACGGCGAGCACCGCTCACCACGAGAGCTGACGATAGCCGTGCGCAAAAGAATACAGCCCTACACGCGCAAGCGTAGACAGCCTAAACGTGGTAGGAGTAGACTGCACCGTATATCGGCGTGTATTGAGGCGAACGAAGAACACTTCTCACCGCAAGAGCTGACGATAGCCGTGGCCGCAAAAACGCGGCCCTACACGCGTAAACGTTGACAGCCTAAACGTGGTCTAATATACGAGCAGACTGCACCGCATTGCGCCGTCTATTGAGGTGAACGGCGAGCACCGCTCACTGCGAGAGCTGACGATAGCCGTGCGCAAAAGAATACAGCCCTACACGCGCAAGCGTAGACAGCCTAAACGTGGTAGGAGTAGACTGCACCGTATATCGGCGTGTATTGAGGCGAACGAAGAACACTTCTCACCGCAAGAGCTGACGATAGCCGTGGCCGCAAAAACGCGGCCCTACACGCGTAAACGTTGACAGCCTAAACGTGGTCTAATATACGAGCAGACTGCACCGCATTGCGGCGTCTATTGAGGTGAACGGCGAGCACCGCTCACCACGAGAGCTGACGATAGCCGTGCGCAAAAGAATACAGCCCTACACGCGCAAGCGTAGACAGCCTAAACGTGGTAGGAGTAGACTGCACCGTATATCGGCGTGTATTGAGGCGAACGAAGAACACTTCTCACCGCAAGAGCTGACGATAGCCGTGGCCGCAAAAACGCGGCCCTACACGCGTAAACGTTGACAGCCTAAACGTGGTCTAATATACGAGCAGACTGCACCGCATTGCGCCGTCTATTGAGGTGAACGGCGAGCACCGCTCACTGCGAGAGCTGACGATAGCCGTGCGCAAAAGAATACAGCCCTACACGCGCAAGCGTAGACAGCCTAAACGTGGTAGGAGTAGACTGCACCGTATACCGGCGTGTATTGAGGCGAACGAAGAACACTTCTCACCGCAAGAGCTGACGATAGCCGTGGCCGCAAAAACGCGGCCCTACACGCGTAAACGTTGACAGCCTAAACGTGGTCTAATATACGAGCAGACTGCACCGCATTGCGGCGTCTATTGAGGTGAACGGCGAGCACCGCTCACTGCGAGAGCTGACGATAGCCGTGCGCAAAAGAATACAGCCCTACACGCGCAAGCGTAGACAGCCTAAACGTGGTAGGAGTAGACTGCACCGTATATCGGCGTGTATTGAGGCGAACGAAGAACACTTCTCACCGCAAGAGCTGACGATAGCCGTGGCCGCAAAAACGCGGCCCTACACGCGTAAACGTTGACAGCCTAAACGTGGTCTAATATACGAGCAGACTGCACCGCATTGCGCCGTCTATTGAGGTGAACGGCGAGCACCGCTCACTGCGAGAGCTGACGATAGCCGTGCGCAAAAGAATACAGCCCTACACGCGCAAGCGTAGACAGCCTAAACGTGGTAGGAGTAGACTGCACCGTATACCGGCGTGTATTGAGGCGAACGAAGAACACTTCTCACCGCAAGAGCTGACGATAGCCGTGGCCGCAAAAACGCGGCCCTACACGCGTAAACGTTGACAGCCTAAACGTGGTCTAATATACGAGCAGACTGCACCGCATTGCGGCGTCTATTGAGGTGAACGGCGAGCACCGCTCACTGCGAGAGCTGACGATAGCCGTGCGCAAAAGAATACAGCCCTACACGCGCAAGCGTAGACAGCCTAAACGTGGTAGGAGTAGACTGCACCGTATATCGGCGTGTATTGAGGCGAACGAAGAACACTTCTCACCGCAAGAGCTGACGATAGCCGTGGCCGCAAAAACGCGGCCCTACACGCGTAAACGTTGACAGCCTAAACGTGGTCTAATATACGAGCAGACTGCACCGCATTGCGGCGTCTATTGAGGTGAACGGCGAGCACCGCTCACTGCGAGAGCTGACGATAGCCGTGCGCAAAAGAATACAGCCCTACACGCGCAAGCGTAGACAGCCTAAACGTGGTAGGAGTAGACTGCACCGTATATCGGCGTGTATTGAGGCGAACGAAGAACACTTCTCACCGCAAGAGCTGACGATAGCCGTGGCCGCAAAAACGCGGCCCTACACGCGTAAACGTTGACAGCCTAAACGTGGTCTAATATACGAGCAGACTGCACCGCATTGCGCCGTCTATTGAGGTGAACGGCGAGCACCGCTCACCACGAGAGCTGACGATAGCCGTGCGCAAAAGAATACAGCCCTACACGCGCAAGCGTAGACAGCCTAAACGTGGTAGGAGTAGACTGCACCGTATATCGGCGTGTATTGAGGCGAACGAAGAACACTTCTCACCGCAAGAGCTGACGATAGCCGTGGCCGCAAAAACGCGGCCCTACACGCGTAAACGTTGACAGCCTAAACGTGGTCTAATATACGAGCAGACTGCACCGCATTGCGCCGTCTATTGAGGTGAACGGCGAGCACCGCTCACTGCGAGAGCTGACGATAGCCGTGCGCAGAATAGAACCCTACTCGCATAAACCTACACAGCCCAAACGTGGTCACGGGGTCTAATATACGAGTAGACTGCGCCGCATTGCGCCGTCTATTGAGGTTAACGGCGAGCACCGCTCACCACGAGAGCTGACGATAGCCGTGCGCAAAAGAATACAGCCCTACACGCGCAAGCGTAGACAGCCTAAACGTGGTAGGAGTAGACTGCACCGTATATCGGCGTGTATTGAGGCGAACGAAGAACACTTCTCACCGCAAGAGCTGACGATAGCCGTGGCCGCAAAAACGCGGCCCTACACGCGTAAACGTTGACAGCCTAAACGTGGTCTAATATACGAGCAGACTGCACCGCATTGCGCCGTCTATTGAGGTGAACGGCGAGCACCGCTCACTGCGAGACCTGACGATAGCCGTGCGCAGAATAGAACCCTACTCGCATAAACCTACACAGCCCAAACGTGGTCACGGGGTCTAATATACGAGTAGACTGCGCCGCATTGCGCCGTCTATTGAGGTTAACGGCGAGCACCGCTCACCACGAGAGCTGACGATAGCCGTGCGCAAAAGAATACAGCCCTACACGCGCAAGCGTAGACAGCCTAAACGTGGTAGGAGTAGACTGCACCGTATATCGGCGTGTATTGAGGCGAACGAAGAACACTTCTCACCGCAAGAGCTGACGATAGCCGTGGCCGCAAAAACGCGGCCCTACACGCGTAAACGTTGACAGCCTAAACGTGGTCTAATATACGAGCAGACTGCACCGCATTGCGGCGTCTATTGAGGTGAACGGCGAGCACCGCTCACCACGAGAGCTGACGATAGCCGTGCGCAAAAGAATACAGCCCTACACGCGCAAGCGTAGACAGCCTAAACGTGGTAGGAGTAGACTGCACCGTATATCGGCGTGTATTGAGGCGAACGAAGAACACTTCTCACCGCAAGAGCTGACGATAGCCGTGGCCGCAAAAACGCGGCCCTACACGCGTAAACGTTGACAGCCTAAACGTGGTCTAATATACGAGCAGACTGCACCGCATTGCGGCGTCTATTGAGGTGAACGGCGAGCACCGCTCACTGCGAGAGCTGACGATAGCCGTGCGCAGAATAGAACCCTACTCGCATAAACCTACACAGCCCAAACGTGGTCACGGGGTCTAATATACGAGTAGACTGCGCCGCATTGCGCCGTCTATTGAGGTTAACGGCGAGCACCGCTCACTGCGAGAGCTGACGATAGCCGTGCGCAAAAGAATACAGCCCTACACGCGCAAGCGTAGACAGCCTAAACGTGGTAGGAGTAGACTGCACCGTATATCGGCGTGTATTGAGGCGAACGAAGAACACTTCTCACCGCAAGAGCTGACGATAGCCGTGGCCGCAAAAACGCGGCCCTACACGCGTAAACGTTGACAGCCTAAACGTGGTCTAATATACGAGCAGACTGCACCGCATTGCGCCGTCTATTGAGGTGAACGGCGAGCACCGCTCACTGCGAGAGCTGACGATAGCCGTGCGCAGAATAGAACCCTACTCGCATAAACCTACACAGCCCAAACGTGGTCACGGGGTCTAATATACGAGTAGACTGCGCCGCATTGCGCCGTCTATTGAGGTTAACGGCGAGCACCGCTCACCACGAGAGCTGACGATAGCCGTGCGCAAAAGAATACAGCCCTACACGCGCAAGCGTAGACAGCCTAAACGTGGTAGGAGTAGACTGCACCGTATATCGGCGTGTATTGAGGCGAACGAAGAACACTTCTCACCGCAAGAGCTGACGATAGCCGTGGCCGCAAAAACGCGGCCCTACACGCGTAAACGTTGACAGCCTAAACGTGGTCTAATATACGAGCAGACTGCACCGCATTGCGCCGTCTATTGAGGTGAACGGCGAGCACCGCTCACTGCGAGAGCTGACGATAGCCGTGCGCAGAATAGAACCCTACTCGCATAAACCTACACAGCCCAAACGTGGTCACGGGGTCTAATATACGAGTAGACTGCGCCGCATTGCGCCGTCTATTGAGGTTAACGGCGAGCACCGCTCACCACGAGAGCTGACGATAGCCGTGCGCAAAAGAATACAGCCCTACACGCGCAAGCGTAGACAGCCTAAACGTGGTAGGAGTAGACTGCACCGTATATCGGCGTGTATTGAGGCGAACGAAGAACACTTCTCACCGCAAGAGCTGACGATAGCCGTGGCCGCAAAAACGCGGCCCTACACGCGTAAACGTTGACAGCCTAAACGTGGTCTAATATACGAGCAGACTGCACCGCATTGCGGCGTCTATTGAGGTGAACGGCGAGCACCGCTCACTGCGAGAGCTGACGATAGCCGTGCGCAGAATAGAACCCTACTCGCATAAACCTACACAGCCCAAACGTGGTCACGGGGTCTAATATACGAGTAGACTGCGCCGCATTGCGCCGTCTATTGAGGTTAACGGCGAGCACCGCTCACCACGAGAGCTGACGATAGCCGTGCGCAAAAGAATACAGCCCTACACGCGCAAGCGTAGACAGCCTAAACGTGGTAGGAGTAGACTGCACCGTATATCGGCGTGTATTGAGGCGAACGAAGAACACTTCTCACCGCAAGAGCTGACGATAGCCGTGGCCGCAAAAACGCGGCCCTACACGCGTAAACGTTGACAGCCTAAACGTGGTCTAATATACGAGCAGACTGCACCGCATTGCGCCGTCTATTGAGGTGAACGGCGAGCACCGCTCACTGCGAGAGCTGACGATAGCCGTGCGCAGAATAGAACCCTACTCGCATAAACCTACACAGCCCAAACGTGGTCACGGGGTCTAATATACGAGTAGACTGCGCCGCATTGCGCCGTCTATTGAGGTTAACGGCGAGCACCGCTCACCACGAGAGCTGACGATAGCCGTGCGCAAAAGAATACAGCCCTACACGCGCAAGCGTAGACAGCCTAAACGTGGTAGGAGTAGACTGCACCGTATACCGGCGTGTATTGAGGCGAACGAAGAACACTTCTCACCGCAAGAGCTGACGATAGCCGTGGCCGCAAAAACGCGGCCCTACACGCGTAAACGTTGACAGCCTAAACGTGGTCTAATATACGAGCAGACTGCACCGCATTGCGCCGTCTATTGAGGTGAACGGCGAGCACCGCTCACTGCGAGAGCTGACGATAGCCGTGCGCAGAATAGAACCCTACTCGCATAAACCTACACAGCCCAAACGTGGTCACGGGGTCTAATATACGAGTAGACTGCGCCGCATTGCGCCGTCTATTGAGGTTAACGGCGAGCACCGCTCACCACGAGAGCTGACGATAGCCGTGCGCAAAAGAATACAGCCCTACACGCGCAAGCGTAGACAGCCTAAACGTGGTAGGAGTAGACTGCACCGTATACCGGCGTGTATTGAGGCGAACGAAGAACACTTCTCACCGCAAGAGCTGACGATAGCCGTGGCCGCAAAAACGCGGCCCTACACGCGTAAACGTTGACAGCCTAAACGTGGTCTAATATACGAGCAGACTGCACCGCATTGCGCCGTCTATTGAGGTGAACGGCGAACACCGCTCACTGCGAGACCTGACGATAGCCGTGCGCAAAAGAATACAGCCCTACACGCGTAAACGTAGACAACCTAAACGTTGTCTAATATAGGAGTAGACTGCACCGCATTGCGCCGTGTATTGACGCGAACGACGAACACTGCTCACCGCGAGAGCTGAAGATAACCGTGCGCGAAAAAATACAGCCCTACACGCATAAACGTAGACAACCTAAGCGTTGTCTAATATAGGAGTAGACTGCACCACATTGCGGCGTGTATTGAGCTGAACGACGAACACTGCTCACCACGAGAACTGACGATAGCCGTGCGCGAAAGAATAGAGCCCTACACGCGCAAACGTAGACAGCCAAAACAAACGAATAGATTGCAGCGCGCTGCTGCGTGTATTGAAGTGAAAGGCGAACACAGGTCACTGCGAGACCTGACGATAGCCGTGCGCAAAAGAATACAGCCCTACACGCGCAAGCGTAGACAGCCTAAACGTGGTAGGAGTAGACTGCACCGTATATCGGCGTGTATTGAGGCGAACGAAGAACACTTCTCACCGCAAGAGCTGACGATAGCCGTGGCCGCAAAAACGCGGCCCTACACGCGTAAACGTTGACAGCCTAAACGTGGTCCAATATACGAGCAGACTGCGCCGCATTGCGGCGTGTATTGAGGTGAATGACGAACACCGCACACTGCGAGACCTGACGATAGCCGTGCGCAAAGTGTACAGCCCTACACGCGTAAACGTACACAAAACTTGGTGTAACATAGGTAGACCGCCACTGCATGGCGGTGTGTATTGAGGCGAACGACGAACACCGCTCACCACGAGAGCTGACGATAGCCGTGCGCGAAGGAATACAGCCCTACACGCGTAAACGTAGACAACCTAAACGTTGTCTAATATAGGAGTAGACTGCACCGCATTGCGCCGTGTATTGACGCAAACGACGAACACTGCTCACCTCGAGAGCTGAAGATAGCCGTGCGCGAAAAAATACAGCCCTACACGGATAAACGTACACAACTTAAGCGTTGTCTAAAATAGGAGTAGACTGCACCACATTGCGGCGTGTATTGTGGTAAACGGCGAACACTGCTCACCGCGATACTCGAGGATAGCCGTGCGCCAAAGAATACAGCCCTACACGCCAGGGGCGCCGCCAGGGGGGGGGGGGGGGGGAGGGGGGGTTAGTTTTGCTTGCGTATATATACATGAGCACATACAAACGCACGCAGGAATATACATAAAGTATGGTTGAACCCTCCCCCCCCCCCCAAAAAAAAATTTCTGGCTACGCCCCTGCTACACGCGTAAACCTAGACAGCCTAAACGTGGTCTAATACAGGAGTTGATTGCACGGCGTTGCGGCGTGTATTGAGGTGAACGGCGAACACCGCTCACCGCGAGAGCTGACGATAGCAGTGCGCGCAAGAATACAGCCCTACGCGCGTAAACGTTGACAGCCTAAACATGTTCTAATTTAGGAGTAGACTGCACCGCATTGCGGCGTGTATTGACGCGAACGACGAACACTGCTCACCGCGAGAGCTGAAGATAATCGTGCGCGAAAAAATACAGCTCTACACGCGTAAATAACCTAGACAGCCTAAACGCAGTCTAATATAGGGGCAGACTGGGGCGCATTGCGGCGTGTATTGAGGTGAACGGCGAACACTGCTCACCGCCAGATCTGACAATACCGCACGCAAAAGAATACAGCCCTACACGCATAAACGTAGACAGCCTAAACGCGGCCTAATATAGGGGTAGACTGGGGCGCATTGCGGAGTGTAGTGAGGCGAAGTGCGAACACTGCTCACCGCCAGATCTAGCGATAGCCACACGGAAAAAAATACTGTTCTACACGCATAAACATACACAGCCTAAACGCGGCCTAATATAGCGGTAGACTGGAGCGCACTGCGGAGTGTATTGAGGTGAATTTCGAACACTGCTGACCGCCAGATCTCACGATACCGCACGCAAAAGAATACAGCCCTCACGCATAAACGTCGACAGCCTAAACGCGGCCTAATATAGGGGTAGACTGGGGCGCATTGCGGAGTGTAGTGAGGCGAAGTGCGAACACTGCTCACCGCCAGATCTAGCGATAGCCACAGGGAAAAAAATACAGCCCTACACGCATAAACGTACACAGCCTAAACGCGGCCTAATATAGCGGTAGACAGGAGCGCACTGCGGAGTGTATTGAGGTGAATTTCGAACACTGCTCACCGCCAGATCTGACGATACCGCACGCAAAAGAATACAGCCCTACACGCATAAACGTAGACAGCCTAAACGCGGCCTAATATAGGGGTAGACTGGGGCGCATTGCGGAGTGTAGTGAGGCGAAGTGCGAACACTGCTGACCGCCAGATCTGACGATACCGCACGCAAAACACAGCCCTCACTCATAAACGTAGACAGCCTAAACGCGGCCTAATATAGGGGTAGACTGGGGCGCATTGCGGAGTGTAGTGAGGCGAAGTGCGAACACTGCTCACCGCCAGATCTAGCGATAGCCACAGGGAAATAAATACAGCCCTACACGCATAAACGTACACAGCCTAAACGCGGCCTAATATAGCGGTAGACTGGAGCGCACTGCGGAGTGTATTGAGATGAACGCTGCTCACCGCCAGATCTGACGATACCGCACGCAAAACACAGCCCTCACGCATAAACGTAGACAGCCTAAACGCGGCCTAATATAGGGGTAGACTGGGGCGCATTGCGGAGTGTAGTGAGGCGAAGTGCGAACACTGCTCACCGCCAGATCTAGCGATAGCCACAGGGAAATAAATACTGCCCTACACGCATAAACGTACACAGCCTAAACGCGGCCTAATATAGCGGTAGACTGGAGCGCACTGCGGAGTGTATTGAGATGAACGCTGCTCACCGCCAGATCTGACGATACCGCACGCAAAAGAATACAGCCCTACACGCATAAACGTAGACAGCCTAAATGCGGCCTCATGTAGGGGTAGACTGGAGCGCATTGCGGAGTGTAGTGAGGCGAAGTGCGAACACTGCTCACCGCCAGATCTAGCGATAGCCACACACGCTCTACACGCATAAACGTAGACAGTCTAAACGCGGCCTAATATAGCGGTAGACTGGAGCGCATTGCGGAGTGCATTGAGGTGAATTTCGAACACTGCTCACCGCCAGATCTGACGATACCGCACGCAAAAGAATACAGCCCTACACGCATAAACGTAGACAGCCTAAACGCGGCCTAATATAGGGGTAAACTGGTGCGCATTGCGGAGTGTGTTAAGATGAATTACATACACTGCTCACTGCGAGAGCTGATGATAGCCGTGCGCAAAAGTATACAGCCCTACACGCGTAAGCGTAGACGGCCTAAACGTGGTAAAATATAGGAGTATGCTGCACCGCGTTGCGGCGTGTATTGAGGCGAACGAACACTTGTCACCGCGAGAGCTGATAGCCGTGGGCGCAAGAATGCGGCCCTACACGCGTAAACGTTGACAGCCTAAACGTGGTCGAATATACGAGCAGACTGCACCGCATTGCGGCGTGTATTGAGGCGAATGACGAACACTTCTCACCACGAGATCTGACGATAACCGTGCGCAAAAGTGTACAGCCCTACACGCGTAAACGTAGACAGCCTAAACGTGGTCTCATAGAGGAGTAGACTGTACCGCATTGCGGCGTGTATTGATGAGAACGACGAAGACTTCTTACCGCGAGAGTTGACGATAGGCGTGCGCAAAATAATACGGCCTTACACGCATAAACATACACAGCCTAAACCTGGTCTTTTAGGGGTAGACTGCACCGCATTGCGGCGTGTATTGAGGTGAACGGCGAACACCGCTCACTGCGAGACCTGACGATAGCCGTGCGCGAACTGTACAGGCCTACACGCGTAAACGTACACAGCCTAAACTTGGTGTAATATAGGTAGACTTCCACTGCATTGCGGCGTGTATTGAGGCGAACGACGAACACCGCTCACCGCGAGAGCTGACGATAGCCGTGCGCGAAAGAATACAGCCCTACACGTATAAACGTACACAGCCTAAACGTAATCTAATATAGGGGTAGACAGCATCGCAATGCGCCGCATACTCAGGTGAATGACGACCACTGCTCACCGCGAGACCTGACAATAGCCGTGCGTGAAAGAATGCGGTTTCGCACGCATAAGCGAACACAGCGTAAACCTGTCTAATAAAGGGTAGACTGCACCTCGTTGAAGGGTCTATTGAGGTGAACGACTAACACTGCTCACCGCGGCAGTTGAATATACCCGTGTGCAAAATACAGCCCTACACGCTTGAACGTAGACACATTAAACGCGGTCTGTTTAGGAGGTAGACTGCAACGCATTGCAACGTGTATTGAGGGGAACATCTAAAACTGCAGCTGATGATAGCCGTGCGCAAAAGGTAGGCCCTACACGTGCAGGCGAACACCACCTAAATTAGGTCTAATATAGTGTAGACTGCATTGCATTGCAGCGTGTACTGAGGTGAATGGCTAACACTGCTCACTGCGACAGCTGACGATAGCTGCGCGCAAAAAAAAAAACGCGTTCCTACACGCATAAATGTATAGAGCCTATACGTGGTCTATTTAGGGTACAGTACAGGGGCGTAGCCAGAAATTTTTTTCGTGGGGTGGTTCAACCATACTTTATGTTCGTGCGTGCGTTTGTATGTATGCGTGTATAAATACGCAAGCAAAACTGAAAAATTTCGGGGGGGGGGGGGTTGAACCCCTCAACCCCCCCTTTGGCTACGCCCCTGGTACAGTGCACCGCATAGCGGGGTGTGTTGAGGTCAACGACGAACACTGTTCACCGCGTGAGCTGACGATAGCCGTTCCCAAAGAATACGGCCCTACGCGTATAACGTACACAGACTAAATGCGGTCTAATAAAGGGGTAGACTGCACCGCAGGCCCGCAGCGAGGGGGGGGGGGGGAGTACTAGCCCCGCGCCCCCACCCCTGAAATTTTGTCAGATGAAGGTGTTCTCACAAAAATAAATAAAATACGTGTTTTTCTTAAATAGTCAAGGTTTTCAGCAAGTGCCCCCCCTCCCTCTCAGATATAAATTGCCGGCTGCGGGCCTGCTGCAGCGCATCGCGGCACGTATTGAGGTGAACGGCTAGCACGTCGCACCGCGCGAGCTGACGATAGCTGTGCGCAAAGAATATGACGCTACACGTATGAAGGTACACAGACTAAACGCGGTCCAATATAGGATTGGACTGCACCACATTGCAGCGCGTATTGGGGCAAACGGCTAACACCTCGCACCACGCGAACTGACGACAGCATTGGGGGGGGGAGGGGGCGCCGCTACTCCCACCCCCCTTCTGGATCCGCCACTGGGTAGACAGCACCGTATTGCAGCGCGCATTGAGGTGAACCGCTAACACGGCGCATCAAGAGTGCCGACGATAGCCGTGCGCTAAAGAATACGGGCCGCACACGCATAAACATACACGACGAAAGCGCAGTTTAAGGGTGTACTGCATCGCATTGCAACTCATTGAGTTGAATGCATTGAAGTGCTCTCCACGAGACCCGGCGATCACGCATAAACGTGCGCGACCTAAGGGGTAGACTGCACTACACTGACGCGCGCAATGGCGTGAAAGCCGATCACCGCTAGGCCTAACGACAGCCGTACGCTAAATACGTAACCTACACGCGTAGCTTCCAAGTCATAAATGCGCTCTGACATAGCAGTGGACTGAAGCGGACGGCGACCGCAATAAGGTGAAAGCCCAAACAGGGCGCCTCTAGGCCTACCCATAGCCCTACGCAAAAAAAAATACGGGCTCTTATCGCGTAAACGTCCACGGCCTAAAAGTGGTGCGAAACAGAGATAGTAGCCTGCGCCGCTTTGTAGTACACAGCGAGGTGAGCGCACGCGACCGGGCGCCGCTAGGCCTGACGATAGCCGATGTCCGCTAAAGTTACGGGCTTAACTAAACGGGCGTCGACGGAGTCGCGAAGCGCTTCGTGCCAGCCGTCGTTCAGCGTCCGGGAAGCTAAGGAAGGAAGGTAAGAGACGCCGGCTCACCGTCTCCCATGTTTGCGGCCGGTCCGGAGGAGCTCGGAAGACCTGAGGGCGCAGCCTAGCTGGTAGGCGAGACCACGCGGCTGCCTGGCACGGGAGCAGGTGCGGGTCTGATTCACGCGACTCGCGCCGGCCGACTGGTCGCCTTTCTTTTCTTTCCACGCGAGCTCGCGGTAACGGCGATACGTCTTTTCCACTTGGCACCACCGAAGAGGACGAAATTTATCTACATATCAACAGCGAAGCAACACTAGGGTTTAACATTAACTACTTCAAACATGTTGTCGTTTGGAGCCCATCAGTTTGGTGCACGTAGCAGTGCAATTCTGGCTGCGCTACACAAATTTATTGAAGCGTCCGGAAGATTACGCTGCTAGTGCTACCGGCCATAGGAAACAATGTTTTCCTGTTTAGTTTTCTTTTTGTCAATTTTTTACCGGTGTCTCTTTGAAAGGACGTCTAAGCTATACTTATTTACGTCGCGTTCTGCTCTGCTCTTTCTTTTGGCGTTACGTAGCGTTTAGCTTCGCCCTATTTAAATATTTTTACTGATTTCCTTTTATAATCGACAGTGTGGCCAATCCACCTCGCGGGTATGAGCCAGTTTCCCTAGGCGACAAAACAAAAACTAAACAAAACAAGGACATGGGAAGACACAACGGGACTGGTGCTGTCCCTTTGTATATCCCTTTGTCATTGTGTTGCTGCGCTGCTTTTGGAGGAGCCCTGCAACACTTTTTCAAATAATCATCAAATGGCTTCCTTAACGGAGTTTATTGCCTCACGAATCGACTGCCGCAAAACTTTTTTTAGAATCCGTCGAGTACGAGTGGAGTTGCGTGGCTGTGTCGCACGCGTTAAGCGGTTCGTACTAGAGTCACTGTATTGCTACCTTTAGGTAGCAGAGTAGCGCATAGGTCCGGCTAGCAACCACAGCTATGCGGTGAAGTCGCACTCCATTTTTGCAGGCGACATGTCTACCGGATCGCCGATAAACATGTCTGGCGTGTCGAAGGCCGGCGATAAACATTGGCTGTCGATAACTAGTGTTAATTGAGTGAGCTGCAGCGGCGGCGTCGACAAATACAAAAAAATTGACCCGAGCGTCAGCTTCTCCGCAATGCATGGTTGCTAGCGGCGTTGGAAAACAGATGCGCAACTCTGCTACCTAAAGGTAGCATATACAGTAACTCTAGTTCGTACCAGCGAGCGCGCTGAAAGCTACGCGAGGGGGGAAATGGAAAATGACAAGGGGGCAAGGACCAAGAAGCTGCGTCTGTTCATCAGCGCGCGTCATGACCTTGAGTACTTCCTTTCTTTTTTTTCTTCGAACGCGCCGCTTACTTCCAGGGTGATCGCGAGCACACGCGCGAGAGTGAATGCGGCGCACGATGCTCAAATCAGCTAATGGCCGTGGACTTTGGGTTTATGGCGCGGTCATTTGGGCTTATATCATCATTTGTCGAAAGAAGAGCGAAAAATTTCTAACTGGCTTTGAGAATTAATTGTAAATTCCAGGCTGCGTGCTGCGCTATTGTGTTTGTCTCCCATGTTTTCAGGAGCCTCGACGACTGATGGGCAGAGCGTGCTGATAAAGTGTTGCAGGACCCCTTTAACATGAACCTTAATCAACTCGTCCAAGTGTCGGTTATACTGGAATTTATCTTACTCGTTTGAGTGCGCTCTTTTACATTAGATGCAGCATTCCGCCTGATTTGAGTAGATTAGATGTACCATTTACATTCTCTGGAGGCTTGGTTCCTTAGACACTGCGACGGAAAGATTGTCGATAACTTGCAGGAGTTTGTTAAAGGTAAAAGAATTTCAGGATTTCCTTAAAACTACCCGGTTCTTGGCTAATCCCTCATGTGGGTATGTGCCATAAGTTCAGGGTTCTGTTCCACTTTACTGTCTTAAAAAATAGGACTACCAAAATTTCGTATACAATTTCGTAACGGTTCGACTCCATGAACGACAACATTCGAAAGTTTTATAAACGTTTATAAAGACGTTCAATTCTTGGCCAATCCTCCACAGTGGCTGGAAGCCACAGTGAATAGGTGAACAAGAACGGGAAATATCGGCCTTACGAAAGCTCAGCCCATCAGCCACAAGTGCGGCCATAGTTGCAGATTCTTTATCCTATAAAGGAAGGGGAGGACAGCCTCCCTCCCCTCCCTCTCTCCCAATAGCGCCGGAAAGTTAGGCGGTATACCCCTCCCTCACGGAGAACTCAGTTATCGTGGGTGCATCCTCAGTGAAAAAAAATTCGGCAGATCCCACGTACCGTGGGTGTCGATGTGATGCGAAGCATGTGGCGGGAAGGTGACTGTGGGTTAGTTTTTTTACTGAGCGAAACGTTACGAAATGATGCTAAAGATTTGTATAAATTTTATACCCACACATATATGCTGAAGAGCCGCATATGCGTTATAAACCAGTTGTTTACAGTTGGGTAACGCTGCCAACGGCAACGTGGGTATTACCAACACCAAAAGCAGCAAGCTGAGGTGCTTATACTTGTCCTTTATGATGAAGAACGCACGCACGTTTCACGAACACGTGTGCATGTGTAGAAGAGTGTGCACGTGTGCATGTGCCGATGTCGGTTTTTCTTAACGCTCTCGCATTTAAATTATCACTGTCTGTTCTCGCCGTTCCTGGGTAGATATAGACTGTCAATCACCTGTGGCGCATACCCGTACACCACGGCCGGTGGTAAACGGGTGTGTGCCACACGTGTCTGGAGGAAAGGGTTTGACGACGCACGCCACAGGATTTTCACGTTATTCATGTCATGACCACACAGTCGTATTCGTCAAGTCCTCTTACCCTCCCATGCTAATTTTGGTCTACACCAAGTTAAGGAGGCGATCACGAGAGCACCCAGATGTAGGCGGCTAGATAGATAGATACGTAGATAGAAACGCTCAAAGTGCCAGAGGTTCGCTAAGAAATGCTTCGCATTTAAAAACCAAGGAAGCTTCGCACTAATGGCCTACCTTCCTCTCTGTCTTTACTTCTATTTATTTCTCGCTCTATTTATTTCCCTTTCACGCTCTTTCTTCCCTTTCGCTCTCTCTCTCTCTCTCTCGCTCCCTCTTTGTATCTCTTCTTCCTCTTTCTTTGATTCTATTTTTCTTTCTCTTTCTGTCTTGCTCTCTGTTTTTTCCATCTCTTTTTTTAATATATTTCTTTCTCCGTCTTTGTCCGTCTTTCTTCCCTTTCTTTTTATTTCTCTCTCTCTCTCTCCCTGTACTCGTTCTTTCGCCCATAACTTATTGCATCCCACGCCGGACATGTCGGTGCACGTGTTATGGGCGCGAACACGCGCGCTTGCCTATCCCTGCAATTTTTGTACGGGGTCGTGGTCCTAGTCAAGTACGCGTGAAGAGGCTTTTTGACCCGGCCCTCAACGTCCCAAATGATGGAATGTTGGAAAGAATAAAGTCTTTTTTCCAGCAGAGGGTGAAGAAGAGGACGAATAAAGCGCGTGCCGGTTCATGATGATGATGATATTCGCTCTCGACTAACGGGGCTTGTCCGAGCTTACTCCGCTGTTAAAAATCCTGGTGTCGCCCCTGTTACGTAGGACGCCATAAAAATCTACGACTTCACGGCGAATCATACGGGAGGCCGTCGCCACCTTTTTTTTCTTCTGGCCTACGAAACGTCTGCTCGAAGAAAGAGTGCGGAAGGGGCGAATCACTAACGCAACTTCTTCCTGCTTCACGTGTCCGAAACTGCCGATCGACTGGCTAAGGCATCGTTTACATTGGCGCGCCAGCGATTCGCGTTCTGCAACCACGTCACGGTGGCGACATTTGGGTGCGCGCACATTTATAAAAGCACTGTCACTCCAAGTACTGCTTCTCCACATTATAAGTACCTAGTGTTCCCGTGGTTAAAGTGGCGAGTTGGACGTGCTGGTACATACAATAGATCGATGGATGGATGCTATGAGCGTCCCCTTTATCACGGGGCGGTGACATGTCTACCACCAGGCTCGAAGAAAAAAAACTTCCTTGTTTCACGTTGGCCTGATACCTTATCTACATTGATTAAATCTATGTTATTATACCAAAAAAATATAAATTCACGGTCCATCTCTCTGCCTCTTAAGGCAGAATGACCTCATTTTTCCCCATCATTTATTTTTGTACTTTATCTCTACTTTTCTGCCACCAATACTCTAATCGTCTCTTACTTATTTCTATCGCAGACGTGTTAAGCTTTCCATTGTCCCTAAAACCCAAGGCTTCATGTAGACTCGTGCCCAGACGTATACCTGGGTGAATATCGCCACATTCAATCAGTACATGTTCCATCGTTTCCCTAGTTCCCCCGCAGCATGTACATTGTTATTCTTCGTTACTGAATCTCGCTTTATAACTACGCGTTCTAAGGCAGCCCGACTTTGCTTCAAACAGTAAAGCGCTTCCCCTTGAATTATCATAAAACCTTTCCCTCCTTATTTCGTTTTCTTTTCGTTTTGGTAGTTACTCATAGCCGACTTCTTTTCCCTCGCTGTCATCCAATAAGTCCTCTCCGCCTCTCTCACCTTCCGCTTAATGCCCCTTGTTGCCATATCGCCCTCACTGCTAGCCGTATTTACTGGTGAGCCTCCTAGCTCTTTTTCTCCACTGCGTGTCAACGCTTTTTCTATACAAATACCTGAAAACCTACTCTGCCCATCTACTATTCTTCATTTTCCTCAGCCTCTCTTCGAATCTCATTTTGCTCTGAGCTTCCCTCACTTCAAAGCCTGTCCATCCCATATCACCCTTTACAGCCTCATTTGTCGTCTTCCCGTGAGCGCCCAACGCGAGGCGGCCCACCGTCCTTTGATTTACATCCATTCCTGATTGTACCTCTGACTTCATGCACACCACTGAGTTCCCAAATGTAAGCCCGGGACCATCACACCCTTCCACAGCCCTCGAAGTACCTCGTACCTATTGTATCCCCATAAAGCTCTGTGCTTCGTAATTACAGCATTCCTCTTTCCCTTTGCTACCGATGCTTTCTCTTGTACCTCCATATATCTGTCCCCTTCATTTACCCCATACTCCGAGGTACTTGTACTCGCTTACCCTCGGTATTTTTTGGCCCTGTATTATGATCGCATGGTCTTCGTGATCATTCAATACCATCAATCCACATTTTGTTGCATTAAATCCTAGTCCTAGAGCCTCACATTCCCTTCCGCATATATCTGCCAGTCGCTGTATATCATCTTGACTGTACGCAAATAAGACAATATCATCAGCATAAAATAGACCTGGAAGCTTCTGCTCAACCATCGTGCCGACCTGTTTGTGTGACAAATCAAATCCAATGTTGCTACCTTCTAGCGTTTTTTCCATCCTCACCATGTACAGCATGAATAACAGCGGGGACAAAGGACATCCCTGCCTCAGCCCCTTGCTAATTTCAACGCTGTCCTTGCTACTTATTCCTTCCCATTCTATACAAACTGTATTTTCTCGTTATATTTCCCTCAAAAGCTGTATACAGTCGTCCCCTATGCCCACTTCTTTCAATATATCCCACAAAATTTCCTGATTAACGTTGTCCTACGCCCCGGTGATATCTAGACAAGCTACGTATAAGGGCCTGTTTTCTATTTTCGATATTTCTATACACTGGGTAAGAACAAACAGATTATCGTCTAACTGCCTGTCGATTAGAAATCCATTCTGAAGTTCTCCCAAAGTATCATTTTGTTCTACCCACGCTTCTATCTTTAATTTTACTGCCTGCATCACCAACCTGTATAGCACCGATGTAATGGTTAGCGGTCTATACGAGCGAATGTTATCCTTTTCTCCCCTGCCTTTATAGATTAAGTTCATTCTACTTTTTCGCCAACTGTCTGGTATTTCCCTCTCCTGTAAGCACTTTTCTACGGCTTTCAGCATTGCTTCTTTAGTGTTATGTCCGAGTTCGTTAATGAGGCTGACGGGAACCCCATCTAAGCCCGGAGTAGTGCGCTTAGGAATTTTTCCTTCGGCCTTCTTCCATTTGAAATTCTCTAGTACTACATCTTCGTCGGTTGCACTCCTTTGCGTACTTTTACTCACCGGGGGAATCCCTTGGGCGACCTTTTTAAACGAATCGGCTGTTATCTTTCGGACGTAACCTAGCGCTTCATACCCTTCCAATTGATTTGTTGGTACGCGTGAGCGACGCAGAGACGAGGCGTGTTGTTGAGTCTCGGTACCACCTGCCTTTATTTCTCAGCGAACTGGTTTTCCTTCTCTCCCTCTCCGCGCCTCCTTCGTGCCTTTGTTACTGCGCAGAGGGAGGAAAGGGAATGTCGTTCTCCCTCACGCTGGCAGTGCCACGGCTGCACCGCGGCGCATTTAGAGTTCGCCACAGTACTCCCCCCCCCCCCCGCTAGTGAGAGCACGAGCGCAATGAAACGCGGCTACAGGTTGAGGCGATTTGGCGCACCTGTCCGTCTTCCACTGCGTGTGTGATATTTTTCAGTCACTTGGGTGTCCGTCGCTGGTGTGGGATGTGGCGCTGTTCGGCAGGTTTCAGGTGGAAGGGCGGAGGTTGCTGTCGTGGACTGATTGGTCTCCATGTGTGCCGGCTTAACTCTGTCTAATGACACCACTTCCTGGCGGCCATGCCTTTCGATGGTAATCGTTTTTCTCCCGTGGCGGAGAACTCTGAAGGGTCCGTCGTACGGTGCTTGTAGTCATCTTCGTACTACATCGTTGCGCAGAAAGATGTGGCTACACGACTCGAGTTCGCTGCTCACATGTATGCTTCTTTCTGCGGGCTGTCGTGGAGGTGTCGGTCGAAGTTTTGTCATGATGCGACGTAGGCGAGATGCGTAGTCGCCAGCAGGAATGTGGGTTTGTTGTTGGTCAGGCACAAAAAACTCGCCAGGCAGACGCAGGGTTGTGCCGTAGACAAGTTCTGCGGCGCTGCAGCCGACGTCCGCCTTGAACGCAGTGCGTATGCCCCAGAGTACAATGGGCAGTGCTTCGACCCAGGAGTGTTCTTCGCTTGCCATGAGTGCGGCGTTCAACTGTCGGTGGAATCGCTCAACCATTCCATTACTCATCGGATGGTAGGCAGTCGTTCTGATGCGCGAGGCACCGATGAGCTTTGTTAGACTGGCGAATAATGCGGACTCGAATTGGCTTCCTCTGTCGGCTGTAATGGATGATGGCACGCCAAAGCGACAGAGCCAGTGACTGACGAAAGCACGGGCAACAGTTTCGGCTGTGATGTCTGGCATGGGAACAGCCTCTGCCCAACGCGTGAAACGGTCAACACAAGTTAGCAGATACATTTGGCCCTGACAGGGTGGCAACGGCCCGACGATGTCCACGTGTATGTGGTCGAATCGAGCATCTGGCCCGGGAAACGTCTCCAACGGTGTCACGGTGTGACGCTGTACCTTGGAGCGCTGGCATGCGAGACACTCACGAGTCCATTGTCGGGAATCGCGGTTGATGCCGGGCCATACGAAACATGCCGTTAGGAGCTTTTGCGTAGCTCGGATTCCCGGGTGTGACATCTCGTGTAGCGATGCGAATACCTCGCGACGGAAGTGCACGGGCACAAATGGTCGTGGCTTGCTAGTAGACGTGTCGCAGGCAAAGCCCTTCTGTACCTGGCAAGGGTAACCACTGCAGGTTTAGTGACGTCGACGTTTCTTGTAGGTGGCGCAATTCGTCGTCATCCCGTTGAGCAGCCGCCATTTTGTTGAGATCTATTCCTGTGGGCCAGGTTATGGCGCTGACCAGGCTGCGCGAAAGGGCATCGGCGACAGCGTTGTCGACTCCTTTGATGTGGCGGATGTCCGTGGTAAATTCAGATATGTATGACATCTGCCGCAGTTCGCGGGCTGTATGGGCGCCCCCCTCAGCGTTCAGTGACCGCAAGCCATACATGAGAGGCTTGTGGTCCGTCAAGACAAAAAATTCGGTACCTTCTAAGTAATGCCGGAAGTGCCGGATTGTCGCGTAGACGGCCAGCAGTTCGCGCCCAAAGGTGCTGTACCGCTGTTCGGTGGATGTCAGTTTCCGGGAAAAGAAGGCGATTGGTCGCCATACTCCTTTGATGAGTTGTTGAAGTGCGGCACCCACAGCTACGTTCGATGCGTCGACCATGACGCACTGCAGAACTCCCGGTTGCGGGTAAGTGAGAAGCGCGGCGTCGGCAAGACGTCTCTTGATCTCTTGGAAGGCCGCTTGGGCGCCCTCCGTCCAGTATAGCTCCTTAGCGGCATCCTTGGTATCCTTAGCGGCACCTTCGTGTGTCGACAGCAGGAGGTGGAGAGGCTGTAGAATAGTGGCACACTGGGGGATGAAACGGCGGTAGTAGTTCACGAGACCAAGGAACTCACGGAGCTGACGTTTAGTGTTGGGTTGTGGGAACTGCTCGACAGCTTTAACCTTGTCTGGATGAGGTTTAATTCCGGAGTTCGAGATGACGTGACCAAGAAACGTCAGCTTGTGCACACCAAACTCAGACTTGTCCGTGTTCACCAGTATTCCATCCTCTGCCAGGCGCTGAAACACGGATCGCAGATGCACCTCATGTTCATCTGGTGAGCTGCTTGCGATGAGTAGATCGTCGAGGTACGCATGACAGAAGTCGAGGCCGTGCAAAACGCCGTTAATAAAGCGCTGGAATGTCTGTCCGGAGTTTCTCAAGCCGAAAGGCATGCGGAGGAACTCGAACAGGCCGAATGGCGTTGTTATCGCCGTCTTCGGGATGCCTTCTGAGGCCATGGGAATTCGATGGTAGGCACGTACGAGGTCGATCTTGTAGAAAAGTGTCGCGCCATGCAGGTTGGCCGTGACGTCGTGAATATGAGGGAGCGGATAACGGTCGGGTACGGTTGCTCGGTTGAGGGCTCGATAATCCCCGCAGAGCCGCCAGTCTCCTGGTGTAGACTTTGGCACCATGTGTAGTGGAGATGCCCAAGGGCTAGCGGATGGGCGGATTATGCCGAGCTCGAGCATGTGGTCGAACTCCTGTCGTGCTACTTGAAGCTTCTGGGGGAACAGGCGGCGTGGGCGTGCGTAAACCGGGGGCCCTGTGGTGGAAATGTGGTGAAATACATTGTGTGTGACGTCCCCGCCGGTCTGTGGCGGCCGCGTCAGCTCGGGGAACTCGCGTAGGATAGCCGTAAAACGGGCGGTGCCCGGTGGTATCACGAGCGTAGGGCTGAGGGGCGGATGCTTAGACGGCTTTCCGCACACTTCTGCTTGTGAGAGGGGATCCTGTATACGCCGGTTGCGTACATCAAGAAGCAGTCCAAAGTGACGCAACAAGTCCGCTCCCAGGATAGCAAATTTTACGTCAGCTACCACGAATATCCACCGAAATGTCCTCTTGAAGCCCAGGTATAGCGAGAGTGAGCGGTGCCCGTACGTCGGTATCGTCGTGTTATTTACAGCTTGCAGCGGTGACGAACACGGGCCTTTGCGATCGGCTGGCGACGCCGGCACAACGCTGACTTCTGCCCCAGTGTCGACCAGGAAACGGGTGCCTTTCGCGCGATCAGTCAGGAAGAAGACCGACGGGCGACTTTCCGCTGAGCCGGTAGCACTTGTCGCCGTCAGTGCTGGCTCGGCGCGTTTCCCGATTTCTCGCATGGCGGCACGCATTTCCGTGCAGTATCACCGAACTTACGGTGGTACCAGCACAGCTGCCGCTGTTGTTGTGTAGCACTCCTCCGTGTGCTTTGGCTTCCGCGTAACTGTAGTGCCGCGACGGTGTCGGCGAGGCGAGAAATTTCCGCACGAATCTCCAAGAAGGCGGGAGAGGGCGAGGCTTCCGCGAGCACCGTGGCAACTGCTGGCGTAGTGACGGCCATGAGTCGGTCAGCCACTTCGGCGATCTTGGAAACGTCCGTCTCTCCGGAGGCCGTGACACCTATCCGCAAGGTTGCGGGCAGTCTTTGCAGGAAAAGCTCCTGTACCAGGCGACTGTCGAGACCTGCTGTGCAGCCCGCTAGTTGCTGCATGTGGCGCAACAGTTGGCTGGGTCGGCGGTGGCCCAGTTCGGTCTCGCGTAGCAGCTGCTGCAGGCACTACGTCTCCGAAGGGGTTAGACGGCGTATCAGCGTATCTTTGAGCACTCGATACGCATCCTCTGTTGGTGGGGCAAGCAGAATGTCGCGCACCTCGCTCGCTGTGGCAGGTGGAATGTTGGCGACCACGTGGTGGTACTTGGTGTGGTCGGCGGTGATGCGGCGGGCGGCGAACTGCGATTCTACTTGGACGAACCAAAGTGCCGGGTCGTTGGTCCAAAAGGGAGGAAGCTTCACGTCTAAGCTACTGTCGGGCTGGCGACGGCGTCGTGGTGTTCCATGTTCGGGACTGCGGGTCACCAATTGTTGGTGCCGTTGTCAGATGGGAGGAGGCGCGGCGCCCGGAGGCACTTTGTCCCAGAGTTCTACGATACTCATCAACCCATGTACGCGTGAGCGACGCAGAGACGAGGCGTGTTGTTGAGTCTCGGTACCAACTGCCTTTATTTCTCAGCGAACTGGTTTTCCTTCTCTCCCTCTCCGCGCCTCCTTCGTGCCTTTGTTACGGCGCAGAGGGAGGAAAGGGAACGTCGTTCTCCCTCACGCTGGCAGCGCCACGGCTGCACCGCGGCGCATTTAGAGTTCGCCACAGATTTCCTCCTTCATCTACCAAACGTTGTTGCATTGTGACAGACTTCCTACCCAGCGCTTTTAGGTGGCTCCAAAATATCCTAGGCGCGGCTACAATGGCTTCTAGCCACTGTAGCGCGGCCTTTTTCTTTTCGCGAATCTCTGTCATCCAGCGTTCACTTTCACCGTTAATTTTTGCCTCGACTAATTTCTGCACAATGGATTTTTGCTCTAAATATATTTCCCATATTTGGTTGGCTTCGTCCTGTGGCCGCTTCTCCTTTTTTGCCTGTCTGTGCTCCCGTGATGCCTCACGTCGCTTCTCGATCGACTCCTGGATTTCTTTGTTCCACCAACTTTTTGGCTTTCTCTTTCCTTTCCAACAAATAGTTTTCTTCTCTTACGATGGATGGATGGATGGATGCTATGAGCGTCCCCTTTATAACGGGGCGGTGACATGTCTGCCACCAGGCTCGAAGGCGAAAAATGTAAAAGGGCGCCCCAAGCGCCCTTCACGCGAACTACTCCAATCCACCACGTTTAGGGCGCCGCAGCAGACGACACTGTCTGCGACTAGGGTGGCTACCTACTAAGATTGCCGGTGCGCGACGTTTAGTCAGCGTGGCTGTCAGCCCGCGCGTTGAGAATTGTGCCGGAAACGTGTTGCTAAAGGTGGTTGAAGGTGCTGTGTTCCGTTGTGTCACCATGCGAGGCTACCGCGACGAGAACAGAAAGGTATAAGTGCGACCAATAGAACCTCCTTGCGTGCGACAGACCGATGTAAACAAACACACGTGTCACACATCTGCGCACAGCGCATGGAAGCGCTAGGCCGTTTAGGCATGCTGTAAATTCTTATGTAAAATGCTCGCCCGCGCGATGGATGACGCGGTACCATCGTAAGCGCGTTGCAGTGGCTTCCGTACTTGACGCTGGCGACGTAGAATTCCGACATCGCCAGCTTAGTGGGGAAATGGGAAGTACGTTGCTGGCAGCGCGGTTCAGGGTCACGGGTCAGAATGAAACTCGCAGTCTGTTGGTATAGCCGGTGCATGGAGTCAGGACATGATAGCGAGGGCAGCGATGACGCCAAGCCACCGTAGTAAGTATACATGGGTTGCACGTGACGTCACTTCCGACTTTCAAAGTGAGCGACCGCCATATTTAAGAACATATCGAGTCGGCTGCGCGTGTGGCTTACCGCCGCGTTGGAGCTTGTCGTCGTCGTTCGATTTATTTTGAGCGATATGGCGATAGAAAACGTGCACGCGCTTTGCCCGTCGTACTTTGAAGAACTTGTGGGACCGACTCGGGTACGTTACCGAGCTAAAATTGAAATGTGCGATGGCATCGACCCTTACGAACTGCGCATCAGTAAGGAAGATGCATCGGACGTCGATCTGCTGCCTGCCGTGACGCACGGCGACATTGTGAATTATTTGGTGCTTTCAACAAGTCACGTCACACTGCAACAAATGAAGGCCTACAAGTCGCTGGACGGCCACAACTACTTCACCAGCGGATGGGTGAAGAGCATAGCAGCAAAGCAGCTTCCATCGCAGCGTGTCGTCGTTCTAAGCGAGGTTAGTTAACAACGCTCTTTCACGTTACGATCGAAGTAAAACTTCGTGTTTGTCCAGACGCATGGGCGTCGACAGGATTTTGTCTTGAGGGGCGCAAACCAGTGTTGCATCGCGGTGGGGGTAGTGTTGGTGTTGTTTGGGAGGAGCAAATGCCCCTTTTGCACCCTCCTGCCGACGCCCATGTTCAGGCGTCACCGCAGTTGTGCTCGTTTCGGTTGTGTAGCAGTGCGTGGTTCATTTTCTTTTTGTGCGCGACGGTTTCGTGGCTTAGACGGCCGCACGCGGCAGCTTGATAAACATAAGCCAGCGGTCAGGAAAAAAATGCATAAATGGTGAGCATTGGCCATCGTAATGTCGGTAACTTCATAAACTTGGCAAATGAAAACCTAAGCTGAATGCTCATTTCTGGAGGCTACTTCTGAGCTTCCCTGAAACGAGTAATGCACAAGTAAAATTATGTAGCTCCTGTAACATTTTAAGTAGGTTTGTTTATAAGGCAGCATGGAACCAAACAAGCCAGCTCTGTAAATCTAAGCTGTCATTTAAAAAATAATACAGAAATTTCGTTCAACATTCCAGGTCAACCATTCCCAGCGCCTACGAGAGACCCCTCTGAAAGTGTGGATTTTGGCCGAAACAGATGGCACTGTTGCTACAGCACACTGCACTTTCATGGCAGGCGTGGGTGAGGCATGCTCTCACGTTGCTGCGACACTTTTCGCCATAGAAACTGCTGTGAGGCTGAGGGACTCTGTGACTTGCACAGAAAAGAAAAATGGATGGCTACCACCTCATAGCCGGAATGCTGAATTTAAGAGGCTAAGGGAGATTGACTTCTCATCAGCGAAGATGAAGAAGAGGAAAATGGACAACATTACGAACAGCACTTGTGCTGAAGAAGCCCCGCCTCCACCACCAATCCCAGCTCCAACGAATGCAGAGATTCAGCAGTGTTTTGCGGCGATAGCAAAATCAGGGGTAAAGCCAGCACTGTTTATGCTGCATGAAGAATATAGTGCACTTTTTCCGCCTCCACAAAAGAAAGAACCTGTGCTTCTCCGTAGCCTTATGTGTGAAGAGGCCACCTCTGAGGATTTGTCTGCCCTGGTGCAACGGGGTGAAGCGTTTTTAAAAGAAATTGTTGTAACAGAAGAGATGGTGCGGCATGTGGAAGCCACAACTAGAGAGCAGTCAAATTGTGCCAAGTGGTTTGAATACAGGGCAGGCCGAGTTACAGCTTCTGTTAAGAAGTGTGTATGCAGCTCAAGGCTGAGCCAGCCGTCAATTAGTTTATTAAAAAATATATGTTACCCTGAGCAAAGCAAGTTTTCTTCTGCGGCGACAGAATGGGGACGGAAACATGAAGGCACTGCCATCTCCACATACAGGAAACAAGTAGTGCAACGCCACAACAATTTGACACTCAAGAGAGTTGGTGTTTGTTTGAGTGCAAAGCATCCTCATCTCGCTGCATCCCCAGATGCTGTTGTCAACTGTTCATGCTGTGGTGAAGGCATTGTGGAAGTCAAATGCCCGTACTCTGTGGCAGAGTCTGGCATAGAAGCTGCGATAGGAACCAAAGATTTCTGCTTGGAGACTAGTGCCGATGGACTTCGGTTGAAGAGAACACATGGCTACTATTATCAGGTGCAGACGCAACTGGCAGTGTGCAGTGCAAGGTATTGCGACTTTGTTGTGCGGACACCTGTCTCGGTTCATATTGAACGAATAATGGAAGATAGTGCATTCTTTCAGAGAATCTTGGAATCTGCAACACAATTTTTTACACATGTTGTCATGCCAGAAATGTTTGCAGGGTTTTTCACCCGAAAAAATGCACCAGGGTCTGGCACTAGCTCTGCACAGCCCGTCTACTGTTACTGCCAAGGCCCAGAGACTGGGAAAATGGTGGCATGTGATGGGGAACACTGTAAATACAAATGGTTTCATTACACTTGCATCGGAATGAAGCGAGCCCCAAAGCAAAAACACTGGTTTTGTGTAGATTGCGGCCCACTAAAGAAAGCTTAGGAAAGTGCCTCTGGCACTTTCCTAAGCTTTCGTAAGTTCAGGTTTTCAGCATACTGTGGCAGCTGCTTTCCTAGTCTGGACAAAAAGGACCCCCGACACCTCAAGATGTTTGTGTTGTTTGATTGTGCTGTATGTGGTTATGTCATCGGGCTGCTCTCAAGGTAGTTCTGGCTGCTTAGGCAAGGAATGCTTTTTTAAGAGGTCATGCGCTTAACAGGCTCAGCGTACCGAAGCACCCACATTATTTCGTTCTTTACTGGATACATTTCGTTCTGTGTGGTGTTCATTCTAGCCAGTAATGAATGTTGTTACCTAGGAAGGGGGGCAATTGACTTCCAGGAGTCACTGCATTTCTTTAATACCAGGTGCTTCTGTAGTGTGCACATTTTCCAAATAGGTTGCTAGGTTGAATGACGAGAGTGAGATATGTTTCAAATCAAGCACTTGCTGAGCCAACATTACCTACATTTATACCAGTCTTTTCAATTTGAGTGGAATGCAAGCAGCAGGTACTCGTACGTAACTGTGATGAATGATTGTTTTTCGAAACCATGCCATACAATGTGTTGTTTTGTAGCATGGGTTAGTTTCTTTATGTACCGAGAAGCACTTGCTGCTGCGACATTACCTATGTGTACCTGTATTTACAATTTCAGTGCAGTGCAAGTAGAAGTACTCCTAGGCGAGTGTGATAGATGCGTCTATTTTTGAAACCATGCCATACAATGTTGTTTTGTAGCATGGGTTAGTTTCTTTATGTACAGAGAAGCATTTACTGCTGCGACATTACCTCTGTGTACCTGTATTTACAATTTCAGTGCAATGCAAGTAGAACTACTCCTAGGTGAGTGCAATAGATGCATCTGTTCTTGAAACCATGCAATAAAATTTGTTTGGTAGCATAAATTAGTTTCTTTATTTCACTTTATTACACAAGCTTGCAGCCCAAGTAGAGCAAATAAATACCTACATTGGTTGTAAAACTGGTGGCGACAGCAGGTGACAAAGCATACAAAAAGCAAGGCAACTTTTAATGCACAATGTAAACATGAAATCTACAGGATGAAACTTTTCAATGATGATAGGTTCCTAGCTCATTTGCCAGGCAAGTGCAAAAAAAAGGGCTTTTAATGCACACTGGATTTAATTTATTCATGAATTATTTACTGGCAGCAAATTGCAACCAAACTGTTTGGAGGAACGATAAAAACAAAAAATTAGACTAGTCATTGAACTTTCATCATTCCACTGTTGCTTCAACTACATATTTTGAGCACTTATTTCATGTGAAAACCATCTAATAGGAACCTGTCAAGGATTAGTCATAATGCTCCTGTCTTCTACTGCAAGCCGGCCTTTGCTACAGTGGCACGTCTAGCTACGACAGCTATATAACACATTCCACAAGACACTACTTCAATTCATACACAACAGGCCTTGCAGCACGGATCTAATACACATATACACACAATATATTACGACTGCAGGGCAAGCTTTATTGCTATAAAGAAAAGTAAATATGAAAAAATATTTTCTGCATGCAGTCAGAACGGCCAGAATTACAAATTTCAATGAATGCATGCAAGTATTGCCATTTATCTGCAAACTAACTAGCATATGTAGGAAACTTAGCCACATGGCTCCGGATTAGCAGGAACGACAGACTGGCAGAAATTTGCCAGTGCACAGCACACGGTAACAATCTTGTCCAGTGGTGTGAAGCGGTGTCCCGGTTTGCGATTCGCATACTCTAGCGGCAGGACAGACTTCATTATAACATACTTGTTCCGAACCAGGCCAATCACTCTCTCAATATGGATCCTAACGTTGGCAAGCTTCCTCGTTGACTCGACATCTACTGCTGAGAGTTGCCTCTTGCCCTTAGTGAACGCAGGTATGTGCAGCCTTGCACAGTACAGGCCTACACTGTCTGCAATATCGAAGCCTCGGTCAGCCAACACCACGTCCCCTTGTGACAAATGGTCAAGAATGCCACAGAACTCGGTAATGTGCTTGTCAGGAGTCCTTCCTCCCCAGCCATCAGAAATAAAAGTGATAGTTCCTTGGGGGCATATTCCTATGAGGTACTTGGCTGTATTACTGGACTTGTACTGAGACCAAGTCTCGCACCTTGGCTTCAGAGATGAAGGCCGTTCAAGTTTGATCTCGAATCAATCGAGTACTACAGCTACCTTTTCTCCAAAAGAATCAAAAAAGGCCTGTGGCATTGTCCTCTTAATAGCATGCCTTGAGGGCCATGTTATTAAAGGCCCAAGTCTAGTAAATGCAGCGTGCAGCCACTTGTCGAATATTCGACTTACAGTTGATTCAGACACACCGAAACGGTAGGCAAGGTCTTGGAATGGCAGATTCAACTTCAGCTTCTTCAGGAACACCAAAAATTCCTCGAACTTTCCTAATGAGTTCTGTGGTGTGTGCTTGACAAACAGCTGCACAACGCTGAACACTGACAGAAGAGTTGCAAAATTCGGAAGTCCTGTGTAAAAGGCCACCTTCACGGGGTCTTCACAAAGGGATAGCTCTGACATTTCCGTAGACTGTTTCTGGCTCTTCAAAGTGATCAACTCGCTGGTTACTTTCTGATAATCCTCCAGTAGCGCCTGAAGATCTTGGCACGTGAGGTCGGTTTGCACTTCAACCTCTGCGAAAAAGTAATGAAATGAGTCAGCATTGCCTATCATAGAGGAAAGCCCTAAGCTGCACAACGCTCATCAAATATGGCACACACGATCCTGTACCTGATTTAGACTCCAGAATGGGATCTACCGCAGATGGCTCATCACGCTCTGGTTCTGCGTCCATGACAGGCAGTTCGAGGGATGTTCCAGGCTCCGTGGGCGGCGTGCTCGCTGCGACAGCATCCCGCTTGCTCTTCCGTCGCTTTTCACAGCGGTGAAAACGCGCAGACGCTGCGTCAGTAGTCCGGTCATAACGGCCATGGCCCAGCAGTAGGCTCGGCGTCCAGTCGGGGTTCGCGTCATCCATTAAATTCGCAGGTTTCCCTGTGAAGAAGGTCACGTTCACATGTGTTGCACCGTTAGGCCACATTTAACAACTGGAGACTCGTTTATTCAAGGGGAAAAGCTCGTCTCTACGTCGCTGTGAATCTAGGCAGCATTCTGGAAAAGCGACGTAATCACGTCAGTAAACGTGTTAAACCTGTACACAACTCGAAAATACCCTTACCTGTGATGAAGTGAAGACTGCAGACACGGATGTATTTCTCTTTCTTCAAATCTCTTCGCTTAATGCGCGCCAGCCAAGCGTTACGGCGCTTTGCGGACAACAGCCTCGTTCGCGCGCACTGGTTCGTTATAATCGCGGGCAAACTAAACATTCTAACGCGTGGCTGTGCCTTGTCTTTAGAAGAAGAAGTTCCACTTCTTGTTCTGCATCCGAAAACAGCGCAAATAGTCATGGTCAAGGCGGTGGCGCGTCCGAAGAACAGATCTCGCCGCTGCAAAGCTTCTGCCTACGCTTCCACACAGCTGCAAGTGTTCTTAAACATGGCGGCTTCCGGTCCTGTCGTTCCCGGATGTGACGTCCGTGCAAGCCATGTATACCTACAGTGTATTTTGCCAAACAGAAGGCCGCTGCTGGCAGCCAAGTTGTTGTGATGCCTCGGCGGTCCTGACTACACTCAGTTTCACACATCAAGCGCACCGCTGTTGAAGCTGTGCAAGCGGTCGGCAAAATGTATAAATCCGCGTGTCTGCTTTCTTTGGTTTTCGCGGTTGCATGAGCCGATGCAAGAGCCTACGCGTGAGGCCTCGATTGCCATCGGCTACAAATGAAATACTGAAACAACTATAGGCGTAAGGTGATGTGAAACAGCACATTAAAAGCCGCATAACGGAGTTTGTTTATAATTAGGGTACAAACCATGTATTACTCAGTCTGAAAAATAAAACGAAATCACAGTCTGGTGGTAAAGACACTGAACTATTTGTTAGCGCAAACGCATTTTTTTTCTAAGTATCGCTAGCCTCTACAGCGCTGCCCCTATTGTATGCCACACAGAGTACGCAAAAGCGCGCGGCACTGGCCGCTCGAGACTTCCAGTCTCGCGCGTCCACCTCGTTTCGCAGGCCGACCACCGTTGTGTTCTTCATAGACGATGCTGTTACAGTTACGTGGACGTAACTCCCCGTCAGCAGCTTTTAGCTCTGACGAGCGATATTCCTCGTTACCGGCTACTGAAGTCTGAGTTGGAGGAGTTATGCGTGCGCCTCGCGGCGCGGCAGCCGCGTCAAATCGTTCGTCCACCCGGTCGACGTCACTCATTACGACGCCGAAGTCAGTTGTACCACCTTTTGAAAGCACTTGAGGTACGGGTGGATTCATTCGCAGAGACTTCGGAGGCAGCGAGATGCAGCGATGCAGCCGCCTTGCCCCACGCACGGGCGCATTACACGGGCGCACGTACGGATATAGTCACACCCCTTGCCCTAAACATGGCGAATTCTATCCCAGAATTCATTAGGGTGGCTTGTTGGGCAAGTTGGTACATAGTTCTTCGTGAGGAAATGCCAGCAGCACCAAAGAAAACAGAAGAAACTGAGCCAAGAAAAAAGAGACAGGGACGAGTAGGATGCTGGACTAACAACTGACTTTATTTCGATGAAGACGCGAACACCAAACCGATATGAGCATGCGCAGCAACACCGTGAATCACTGAAAGGCAACCTGTCACTTATCACTGTCAAGAAACCGGACCTCCTTGTCATTCAAAAACACAGATGGCGCACTCACACACTTGACCAAGTTTGTGAATCTGAAACGCTTCAAAAATTTCACGTTCTCTCTGTGTTTTAGCCCTCCCAGTCACCGAAACGTTGCTGAACAGAGGGGCGCAACCGCACACTTTGCAGTGAATCGGTAGATTTCCACCCGTGCCCGTAGGAAGTAGATTTGCGTGCTCGCGCAATCTATCGTTCACACACCTACCCGAGTGCCCAATATATTCTTTGCCACAGGTCAGGGGAATACTATAGACAATGCATGTATCACACCTGCTGAATCTGTTGACATGCGCCGTATTACACCTGGACCTACTATCCCCATACCGCGCAGCAGGGCGCAGAAAACACGAGCTTGACGGCGTTTCTCACTGCCACCTTCTTAAGATTGTGCGATACGCCATGTAAGTATGGCATAACAACTACTTGCTTCTTCTCTTCACATTCCTTACGAAGGCTCCACCGTGATAAAATGATTCCCATTGCCAGCTGGGTTATGAAACCTGGAAATCTTTCCAGGCTGGAAATTTTCCCAGCTGGAAATGGAAAAATTTCCAGGTTCCATAACCCAGCTGGGAATGGAAATATTTCCAGCAAATATTTCCAGTTGGGAATGGAAATATTTCCAGCAAATATTTCCAGTTGGAATCCTTCATTCCCAGCTGGAAATGGAAGAATTTCCAGATTTGACCTCGCGGCTATCGCATGCGCCTTAGCAGGGTTCCTACAGGACCTGTTCGTCCAAGTGAACTGCACACAGTCAAAGAACATGGTGGTGAAATTTAACAGCATTTATTTGAACGCTTGTAGCAAGCGTTGGAACATATCTCGAGATATAGAATGAGTTTGCTCATATCCTCGTACACCACCTGAAAAAAAAATATACATAGTGAGCGAACATCAAATCCACCATGATCCATAAAACGCAATTCTACCAAAAGTATAGTTTTACCAAATCACATGAACAGCATCAATACAGCTTTCAAAAGCAGTACTACAATACAAAGTCAGTGCAGTGCAAAGCAAAGGTGAGCAAGATCTGATGAGCACTGCGGTTTATACTGTCACGTGCTATGTAACGATTATTTATATCGACCTTCAACTACTCTGAATAGGCGTCCAATGAGTGCACTCGAACATATGTAATTACTCGCATTTGTTGCATAGACGCATGCGCACCAGTAGGCACAAACATTGCACTGCACAGGGCTATTGGAGACAAAGGCTGCTTACACAAACCGGCCTGTAGCGTACTTCGCGCATATATAAACATTACACACAGCCAGGTAACATGACACCGTGATAACGAAGCCCACAAACATTCGGGACAAACGTTCACTTATACTTGAAATATATAAGTGCAACTTACCTCCAAATGGAACACTCATGAGCTGAGAAAATCGCTGTCCCTTGATCGACGCTGGTGTATGCAAGACATCGCGCACAGTACAGCAATAAAAACCGCTCGAACATGCTGGTCATCACTCGTAACACTTTCCAGAGATAAACCCGACCAAAAATAACTATTCCATGTAACTGTCGCATGGATATTCATCAAGGAAACTCCCTAGACTAATGAACACCGAGCACACACACGTACAGGTATCACCAAGATCACCACGACTAGCCGCCTTGTGATGTACGAAACTGTGGCTGACTGCGGCGACATAATGATTTATGCGGTCTATTGGACCGCTGTCTTGGTGTTAACCTTAAAAAAGAAATACAACTTTTGTACGCTGTATTTATATTACAGAGTAGGTTATTATTTAGCATTAACGTCATGCATGAGTCACCAAGAAATAATACGAGAATAGAGCTACTGAGATGCCAACAAACATGGCGGCAGTGCGGTGTTTTTCATGGCCGCGGTACCGTGTACTAGAAGGGGGCAGTGGAACGAACGAAGCGGCCGCGCCGCATCTCGGGTGATGCTCCGGCGGGCGAACGTAGCGGCGGCGCTGTAGTCACTTTGTACGTATTGTAAGTTACGTATTGTCACTTTGTACGTATTGTACGTATTGTAAGTTATTGCTAGATCTCTGCGAGCAACATAGTCTTGAGATAGTTAACGTGGGGCCTAAGTGTGAGGGGAAGATCACGTGGGAAGTTGGAAACAGGCAATCGAGCATTGATTACTGTCTCATGACAGAAGCAATATATGACAAACTTAGAGACATGAGAATAGACGAAGAAGGCATTAACAGCTTGGGTAGTGATCATAAACGCATAATATTACAAATGGGATATAAAACTGAAAATAAGAACATAGAATCAAAGTTTGGCAGCTCGTATCTAAATGACAAACAAATAACAAATATAGCCGCAAGAGTCGAGGAAAAAGTAGACGAACTACCAGGCAAAGACTGGAAGTATAGTGAGCTGCTACATGTAATCACGAAAGAAATGGAAATAGAGAAGAAAACTATTTGTTGGAAAGGAAAGAAAAAGCCAAAAAGTTGGTGGAACAAAGAAATCCGGGAAGCGATCGAGATGCGACGTCAGGCATCACGGGAGCACAGACAGGCAAAAAAAAGGAGAAGCGGCCACAGGACGAAGTTAACCAAATATGGGAAATATATTTAGAGCAAAAATCCATTGTGCAGAAATTAGTCGAGGCAAAAATTAAAGGTGAAAGTGAACGCTGGATGACAGAGATTCGCGAAAAGAAGAAGGCCGCGCCTAGGATATTTTGGAGCCACCTAAAAGCGCTGGGTAGGAAGTCTGTCACAATGCAACAACATATGGTAGATGAAGGAGGAAATAAATTCGAAGGATATGAAGCGCTAGGTTACATTCGAAAGATAACAGCCGATTCGTTTAAAAAGGTCCCCCAGGGGATTCCCCCGGTGAGTAAAAGTACGCAAAGGAGAGCAACCGACGAAGATGTAGTACTAGAGAATTTCAATTGGAAGAAGGCCGAAGGAAAAATTCCTAAGCGCACTACTCCGGGCTTAGATGGGGTTCCCGTCAGCCTCATTAACGAACTCGGACATAACACTAAAGAAGCACTGCTGAAAGCCGTAGAAAAGTGCTTACAGGAGAGGGAAATACCAGACAGTTGGCGAAAAAGTAGAATGAACTTAATCTATAAAGGCAAGGGAGAAAAAGATAACATTCGCTCGTATAGACCCCTAACAATTACATCGGTGCTATACAGGTTGGCGATGCAGGCAGTAAAATTAAAAATAGAAGCGTGGGTAGAACAAAATGATATTTTGGGAGAACTTCAGAATGGATTTCGAATCGACAGGCGGTTAGACGATAATCTGTTTGTTCTTACCCAGTGTATAGAAATATCTAAAATAGAAAACAGGCCCTTATACGTAGCTTATCTAGATATCACCGGGGCGTATGACAACGTTAATCAGGAAATTTTGTGGGATATATTGAAGGAAGTGGGCATAGGTGACGACTGTGTACAGCTTTTGAGAGAAATATACCGAGAAAATACAGTTTGTATAGAATGGGAAGGAATAAGTAGCAAGGACAGCGTTGAAATTAGCAAGGGGCTGAGACAGGGATGCCCTTTGTCCCCGCTGTTATTCATGCTGTACATGGCGAGGATGGAAAAAGCGCTAGAAGGTAGCAACATTGGATTTAATTTGTCACACAAACAGGTCGGAGCGATGGTTGAGCAGAAGCTTCCAGGTCTATTTTATGCTGATGATATTGTCTTATTTGCGGACAGTCAAGATGATATACAGCGACTGGCAGATATATGCGGAAGGGAGTGTGAGGCTCTAGGACTAGGATTTAGTGCAACAAAATGTGGATTGATGATATTCAATGATCACGGAGACCATACGGTCTTAATACAGGGCCAAAAAATACCGAGGGTAAGCGAGTACAAGTACCTCGGAGTATGGGTAAATGAGGGGGATAGATATATGGAGGTACAAGAGAAAGCATCGGTAGCAAAGGGAAAGAGGAATGCTGCAATTATGAAGCACAGAGCTTTATGGGGATACAATAGGTACGAGGTGCTACGAGGGCTGTGGAAGGGTGTGATGGTTCCGGGGCTTACATTTGGGAACTCAGTGGTGTGCATGAAGTCAGAGGTGCAATCAGGAATGGATGTAAATCAAAGGACGGTGGGCCGCCTCGCCTTGGGCGCTCACGGGAAGACGACAAATGAGGCGGTGAAGGGTGATATGGGATGGACAGGCTTTGAAGTGAGGGAAGCGCAGAGCAAAATGAGATTCGAAGAGAGGCTGAGGAAAATGAAGAAGAGTAGATGGGCAGAGAAGGTTTTCAGGTATTTGTATAGAAAAAGCGTTGACACGCAGTGGAGAAAAAGAACTAGGAGGCTCACCAGTAAATATACGGCTGGCAGTGCGGGCGATATGGCAACAAGGAGCATTAAGCGGAAGGTCAGAGAGGCGGAGAAGACTTATTGGATGACAGCGATGGAAAAGAAGCCGGCTCTGAGTAACTACCGAAAAGGAAAAAACGAAATAAGGAGGGAAAGGTTTTATGATAATTCAAGGGGAAGCGCTTTACTGTTTGAAGCAAGGTCGGGCTGCCTTAGAACGCGTAGTTATAAAGCGAGATTCAGTAACGAAGAAGAACAATGTACATGCTGCGGGGGAACTAAGGAAACGATGGAACATGTACTGATTGAATGTGGCGATATTCACCCAGGTATACGTGTGGGCACGAGTCTACATGAAGCCTTGGGTTTTAGGGACAACAATGGAAAGCTGAACACGCCCGCGATAGAAATAAGTAAGAGACGGTTAGAGTATTGGTGGCAGAAAAGTAGAGATAAAGTACAAAAATAAATAATTGGGAAAAAGGTTATTCTGCCTTAAGAGGCAGAGAGATGGACCGTGAATTTATATTGTTTTGGTATAATAACATAGATTTAATCAATATAGATAAGGTATTAGGCCAACATGAAACAAGGAATTTTTTTTAATTCTTTTTTTATCCTTCGAGCCTGGTGGCAGACATGTCACCGCCCCGTTATAAAGGGGACGCTCATAGCATCCATCCATCCACTGAAGCTGTGGAGAGGGTCTGCACTTGGCGCGCGCGCGTCGCAGCCTACGAAAGCGTGATATTGCGCGTTTTGAGCGCGTTTAATACATTACTCAGCTTTAATCGGTGTCTCAACGCCTGCTACGCGCCGTGGTGCACGAGTGAATATGCAGGCGTGCCAAAATTGCGCCGACATATTCCCTGTTCTTGGAGCCTTCCGGCCCCAAGAAGGCGACAGTCGAATTTCGCACCTAGCTGCTCACTGATTGCTGTGCGGTTTGCAAGCTTCTAGCCGCGCTACACTATAAGTGACTACGAAGAAATAAAAAACCAGCGACGAAAGCCTACCATTCTTCTGCCGGCAGTATCTACGATATCCAGAACATATTGATCCTTCTATGAGCTCCAATGCGCTCGACTGTTTCATGAGTAACCTGAGTACAAATAACTCTATCACTACATTTATATTAGTGACGGCTTAGTGCTGCCAGTTTTGCTCTGTTTCTTTAACGCCGAAAGGCTATCTTGTTTCAACAGCGTGCTTCCGCGCATAAGCGTGTGCAGGGTCCCCCTTCAAGGGGGGGGGGAGGGGGCGAATGTTCGTCGCAGCGCCCCCCCCCCCATCCCTATTAAGTCAATGTATGGGGCAGACTTTGCGCCCCCCCCCCTTAGGTGACTAGGGGGGGCGGCCCCCCTCCTGCTTGCGCACGCCTACGCTTCCGCGGTTACTATGCATCCATTATGCGACCTCTGAGTGCTTAAAATACCAGGAAGCGGAGCCAGCTGCAGGAGCCGAGCCGAAGGCGCGCTCCGAGGCACGAACTTCATGCATCACGGTTTATCTCAAGCATCTTAAAATTCGCAGATGTAAATATAGCGCGTTGGTTATTCTGCCTAAATTCACTACAACCAGTTCTGCTTTTCAATCTATCGATGCCATTGCAGAAACTTCTTTTTCACGATGCATGTTTTGTATTATAATTTCGTTGCTTTATCTGTAAAGTGTCAAAAGTCAAGCTAGGAGGGGCGGTGGTGCTCTATACGCTTTGCGATATTGTTTTTACACACACATATATATATATATATATATATATATATATATATATATATATATATATATATATATATATATATTTACACGCACAAATACGGGCATACAGTCTCACATCCCCACCCGGCGCCGATAACAATATCAATGCAACGCCCCTGAGGACGACCGTTATTTGTACCGGTCGAGTTACCATTGACTTCCAATATCTTTGAGCCCTCGTAATGTCGAAAAAGTCACATTTACACAGGGCATTTGTAAAGATACACACCGTACACACAGCTTCGCCAACGCGCGGTAAATGTTCGGCGTGCTTTCGGCAGAATATCAGCATACAGCTTTCTGAGCACAGTTAAATTGCAATAGAGCAGCTCAGTTACTCTGAATAAACTAGACGCCGAATAACCACCAGAAGAAAGCATTGAAACAGAAGAAATCAGAATAAGGCACTCCCTTTCTGTTTCCTCTAGCTGTCTCTTTCTTCTGGCAGTCGTTCGGCGTCTAGTTAATTGTCGGTAATGTAACTAGCCCAGTAATGAGTTCGGCTCAATTACACCGAGATCGTTAATCTTCACGGTCGGTATCAGCCCATTTTTATTTTTATATTTTGCGTACCTTCCAGCAGTCACTTCGGCTACAAGAACTGATTTGCAGTATCTCTCAAAGGCATTTATGAAGCAAGCATCCATTAAAAGCATTCAGGTTTCGTTCATCAATGCTTACGACGACAAGTCCCACACTTATTAATGACGCAACGAAAGCCGCATCAGTAATAGTGCCGGTTAGCCGGGTGCCGCCGAAGCGCCCAGCAGTTCTTGCGCGCGGCGCCGCGCGCTTTCAGGATGGATGGATGGATGCTATGAGCGTCCCCTTTATAACGGGGCGGTGACATGTCTGCCACCAGGCTCGAAGGATAAAAAAAGAAAAAAAAACTTCCTTGTTTCATGTTGTCCTAATGCCTTATCTACATTGATTAAATCTATGTTATTATAACAAAAAATATAAATTCACAGTCCATCTCTCTGCCTCTTAAGGCAGAATAACCTTTTTTCCCCCAATTATTTATTTTTGTACTTTATCTCTACTTTTCTGCCACCAATACTCTAACCGTCTCTTACTTATTTCTATCGCGGGCGTGTTCAGCTTTCCATTGTTGTCCCTAAAACCCAAGGCTTCATGTAGACTCGTGCCCACTCGTATACCTGGGTGAATATCGCCACATTCAATCAGTACATGTTCCATCGTTTCCTTAGTTCCCCCGCAGCATGTACATAGTTCTTCTTCGTTACTGAATCTCGCTTTATAACTACGCGTTCTCAGGCAGCCCGACCTTGCTTCAAACAGTAAAGCGCTTCCCCTTGAATTATCATAAAACCTTTCCCTCCTTATTTCGTTTTTTCCTTTTCGGTAGTTACTCAGAGCCGGCTTCTTTTCCATCGCTGTCATCCAATAAGTCTTCTCCGCCTCTCTGACCTTCCGCTTAATGCTCCTTGTTGTCATATCGCCCGCACTGCCAGCCGTATATTTACTGGTGAGCCTCCTAGTTCTTTTTCTCCACTGCGTGTCAACGCTTTTTCTATACAAATACCTGAAAACCTTCTCTGCCCATCTACTCTTCTTCATTTTCCTCAGCCTCTCTTCGAAACTCATTTTGCTCTGCGCTTTCTTCAGTACCGAGCGACTGCAGCGCCGCCGCTACGGTCGACGCGGAAGGCATCAGGCGGCGAGGCGCGTTCACGCCACTCGACTGTTCTAGTAGCCGCGGCGTCGGAGAGAGCAAGTTGTGGGCCTTCAAAAAACTCTTTTTCTTTTTTTTTGCAAGCTTGGCTTTTGCAGATTCCGAAAAATGACCTCGCGGACCCCAATTTGAGAACCACTATTCTAAGTCATGTCTAAATGCATGGTCTGCATTATACACTTAATCTGCTATCGCTTGTATGCAGATCAATCTTTGGGCTGCTGGAATTCCTTTTGTCAACTATACCACTTCCTCGGTCAAACAGGAAAATTTCATGCTGAGCAAATTATTTCCCAATTGAAGCTGGAAAATTTCCAGCTGGAAATATAACTTCCCAACTGGAACTGGAAACTTCCAAGCTGGAAATGGCTTTCCATTTGGGAATTATTTCCATATCCATACTGTCAATAAGATTTCCAGCCTGGAATGCTTTTCATTACCAGCTGGAAATACAATTTCCAGCTGGGAATAGAAAATTTCCAGCCTGAAGAGACGTTTCCAGCTGAAAACCAGGCTGGGAACCCGATTTCCAGCTGGGAATTCACATGCCATTTTCATGTGTGAACGTTGATTGGTGTACGCGTTCGATGACTTCTCTGTTAGTACTGAAATATTGTTCATTTTTTATATAAAAAGATACTACTCCATAAAAATGTACATATAGGCCTGCTTTAGTTGTATGCAACAAAGTGGCGCTGCCTTCGCTTGGCGTAGGCAGCCTTGACTTGACACAGGCGCAGGCAACCTTGGGCGCAGGCGCACACAACGTGTTGCCTGCGCACACAACGCTGTGCAAATACCGAGAAGGTGTATAAAGCCACATCATCTCATTGTAACAGCTTGCTATTTTCAAAAATGGTTGAAAAGCTCAAAATAAAGGTGGCTAAGCATAGTTATAGTAACTCCTGCGAAAGCGGAACGACAGCTTTCACAAGGGCTAGCGGCATCGCTATCAATTCTCAGCGTTGCTGAAGCAAGCCTTCATGCGTGTTTCGATCCTTTCAGATCGAAAAATACTGCTTATAAAATAACTACGTGCTTTTAGGATAAACTGAAAAAATCTAGGGACTTTAGGATAAACCGCTGCAGCTACAAACGCTACGAAGGGTAAGCTTCCTGTCGCGCCGTAAAAAACTGGGTCGAGAAAAATCGGTTGTCGGTCCCTTTAAAGGGACACTAAAGGCAAATAACAATTTATGTCAGAGTGAAAGCTCAATGTATGACAATTCTTCAAAAACGGCAATATTATCAACAGCAGTACCCTACTTACCGAGAAATTAAGCTAAATGTATCACATGATGAGCGCCACGAGTGGGACATTTTCGAAGTGATCCTGATGACGTATGAGAGTCTGCCTACAATAAATCACTAGTAATCAAACTAGCAGCTATAAATAGAGAACCTTCCGTGCATCAAAAGACGTAATAAAATGCTGTTTGTTCGTTTCCGTTTGATTCATGGAAAAAAGAACCTCTGTGGCGTTGCCATGGGGAACGGCGCGCGTGTTTCAAAGGTTCCGTTTACGCCGAACTGCGTTTCGCCCGGCGCCTTGCTTCGCTCACGCGGTCGCGTCTCAGTGGTAGTTTCGGGATCGCGTACTGCCGCGTGTGTTTTGCGCGCTCGTGAAAGTCACTCTGACAGAAAGTTCGACAAAATGCCGCATGCAACGACGCCGGCACTACGAGCCCTGAGTAGCATACCGCGTTCATCGGGGATCAAGTCGCTGAATTGGAGCCCAGCATCGCGAGCCGATGTCTCGTGGTCAAGTTCTCCGTCCATATCCATTGCGGCGATTGCGGCAAGCTTCGATGGCTCCGATGGCCGTTGTTGCTGCTGTGGGTCCCGCTACTTTCGCTCTGCTGCTACCAGGGGCGTAGCCAAGGGGGGGGTTGGGGGGTCCAACCCCCCCCCCCGAAATTTTTCAGTTTTGCTTGTGTATATATAAACGCACACATACAAACGCACGCACGAGCATACATAAAGTATGGTTGAACCCCCCCCTCCGAAAAAAATTTCTGGCTACGCCCCTGGCTGCTACTAGTGTCGGCGGCCGCGCAGTAAAGGCGGGCAACGTTGGGCACGGCAGCAGTGACGTATGAAAGTCTGATTTCAGGCGGGTGATTTGAAGTGCGCTAACGCGATGCGGACCATTAAAACATGACTTTATTTCAAAATGAGCACTTCCTTGGCATAAAAGTAGCACTACGAGGTTTCTAGACCGCTATTTCAACAATCAACGTCGACTTAATATTTGCCTTTAGTGTACCTTTAAGAACTACACCAGGGCCTATGCAAGAACAACATTCTTTGGTGGCACGAGCACCGAGCGACTCTTGTTGCCCGTCTAAGCACTTCCTGTCGAACACTTACTTCCGGTTTTCCCAATATGAAAAAAAGTCTTGTAAAAAACAAACCTGATACAAAATTGACGGTCCTGGTTCAAGTTAAGAGTTACATTGGATACATATGATATTGCAGCTTAAGTTTTCTTAAGATGTGGCACAATTAAGTATCAGGATAATTAAATACAGTTACTTGAATGAGTTCATTGAAGGAGCAGACGGTTTGCTTGCGAGCAGCTGGGATCGTTGCGGCACCTGGCAGAGTAGAACTCGAAAACATATTGAGCGCTCACAAACAACAGGGACGTAAGGGAGACAACACAATGCACAACACAATGTCGTCTCCCTTATGTCCCCGTTTGTGAGCGCTCAATATGTTTTCAAGTTCCGTTTACCAACACGCCCAAAAAATGGCAATGCTAAAAGAGTAGAAATCAACCACACGCTTCTTTCTATTTGGCCTCCGAGATCCGCTTTGGCAGTGCGACGAAACACGAAGTTTACCCAAGGAACCCGGGCACACGAACGCCAAGGTGCGAGTGCCACTACCAGACACCTAAGAGGGTCGCCTCCAATTTTTTTAATCAGGAGGAAACAGTTCACCACATTTTTCTCCCGTGTTACTACTTTAAGAGAATGTTATCACTGGGTCAGCCGGGTGGGGGTGGGGTACCCCAGAAAATTGTCAGTTTTTACCATGCATACAGGGTAATTGAACCCCCCCCCCCACTACCCACCGAACAAAATTTCGGGTTAGGGCCATGAATAACTATGTACCCTTATAACTATGTACCCCAGAATCGGTTATAATTTTGTGTGCTACTTTTCTTCTGGGATACAGCCGCTGAAGTGTTTGCTTTGTCAGTAAGAATTCCTGATGATGTCAATGAAATGAGTGAACAGCCACAACAAATTGAGAGTTTGTGCCAAAACAGCATTTTATTCAACGAGAACCAGAACACGGGAACAGGAACACGACCATCAGCCTTCCCACATTTATACTGCCACTTCTGATGTTCTTGTTCAACTTGAACAATCTCAAGTCAATGGGAAACTGCCAGCCCCCCACTTCCCAAACGCACCCAACCGTGAGATACCTTAAAATTGAATAAGAGAAAAATAATGCAGTGAAAAATGAGGCGCGTGTATGTGTTCTGCACACATTTAAAAAATACCACAACTTTTCTCTTTCAGCAACAACGACACGTGAGCAACAAAGCAATGTTATTATCGATTTCAATTGAGGAGAAAAGAGCGACCCATGTGCTGGGTTAGCGCAGTGTGATTTGCTGCACATCTATGGGCAAAAGAAAATGGGCTTCGATGACTGTGAACTTTTTTAGCTAAGCCTAGTAGGAGTTGACCCGCCTGATGGAGCCGCAACACGCTATCACTCTAAACTCTCCCTGCCCTGCGAGACAGCCAATGAGCACAATGCACCTTTGTTGTAAGCGAGTTTAATTATGCTTGTCGCTAACGAGATTTGGTGCATCAGCTAGCATATGGTTCGGCACTGCGCTACGCAGCAAAGAGTAACGTCATTTGCGCAGAACGATGACTGCGCTGCAACAAGCGCACCAAAAATAAAAGATAGCAATGCTCGTGCAAAACATTTAAAAACGTGGAATTTGAGATCTTCACATGAATCGTCCAAAACATTTTCATCTAATTTAGTGCGTGGCCGGGCAATATATTCATCCCCGCCAAGTAAGGACGAGACCCAAAACCAGGCAGGCATAGCCAATATGGCGGATCACCAGCATGTGCTACCGCTTGCTAACAGCATAAAAAGCCTGTAAAAGCGCTGTGGTGAATAAAATCATAATAAACCTCTAAAAATTGAACAACCATAATCACATGTTGCGATGATTTCCACTAACCTTGTATTTCTTTTAATGATGACCGTTAATCGCAGGTATGTACACGTGTTTGGTTAACGTACGTTAAATGTGAATCGGTCAGTCAGTATGCATCGAAATGATGAAGTTCCTCAAACTCGTACAATTGCAAACAACGTTTTCATGTAAAGACGCTAAAATGTTTTTGCGTAGTGGTCAACTAAGAAACGCAACACGCGAATACCGTTCCGTACAAATGACATTAAGTTTTCCTCGCGCGATAGCGGGCGTAGGACCACCTACGGGATACTAATGAGATTTCACATGGGGCACGGCAGCCTTCACATTCTGGGCAGGGAGGGCCTTTTCTCCCATGCCTTGTGTTGCTGGAAACCCAGCTACAACCTAAGGATTTAGAGAGCCCACGTGAATGTACGAGGAAGCCTAACTTTGGTTTGTTTCGAGTTGTAGCTGCAGCTCGCACCTGGAAGCAGGAAGGACTGCGCGTTTTGCCAAAAAAAAAAGACCGTCATGATGCCTACGCATGTTGAAATGACATGAAGGCGTGCTAGCAAAGTGAATGAGGCTTGGTCTTTTGTACGTTACGCCACGGTATGACTGTCAAGGACGGGAAAGGCACCAGAACTTTTTCCTCTGGGTGGGCAGCTACAATGAAAGAAGTTCTTTGGGGGTGGGCGCTGGGGTGGGGGGGGAGTCACTGCCCCTGAAGGAACTAGCTATAGGACCAGTGTTCTGGTGCTCAAGGAGAGGGAGGAGGTTACAACTTTGAACTCTTCCCTCCCCCTCACTGCACACCGCCTCGGACAAGGAGGAGACAGGGTGCTTCGCAACCGAGGCAACGACGGCCGAGCATCTACGAACACTTCCTCGCGAATCGTTCACTAGCCTCGTGTTTCTTATCTCTTTCTCACTTCCTTATCTCGCTCTTTTTATCTTTAGTCCTGAGTGGGGAGGCATTCTAGCTAACAACCGGAGCTTTTTTTTTTTCCTGCGTTCACTTGATTTTGATTTTATGCAGCTTCAGCTTGAAGCCAAACAGCTCGGTGAGTGCCGCCGAGAACGCCGAGAGGCAGACCACTTTGGTGATGTTGTACAGGTAGGGGTTGGCGCAGAGGCCCGAAATCTTGAACGGACTCTCCAGCTCCTGCGAAAAGAACATATGCAAGTTGTTTCTTCATCTTTGTTTTTCTAAAATGTCTGCCTTTGCGTATTACCAAACCGTGGTGACATTTTAGTGAGATAGAAATTACGGGGACACTTTTGACAAACTTCTTGCCATTGCTATGACATTCCATATATCAATATAGTACATGTAATACTATACAAGCCAATAAATAAGTAAACATTAAAAAATGCAAGGTTTGTGCAGACCACGCAGCACAGTCACAGCGTAAGCAGGAGGAGCGGCCTTTGAGTAAGTTCTATTAGTGCAACTAGTGCGAGTACACTTGTGAAGTACCCACTATACCATAATTCATGATCATTTTGCAATGTAGCAAAGTACCCTCTAGACGTGCGTAAGGTGATATGCGCACCTACACAGCCGCACACTTTGTTGATGCTGTGGCTAATGGTGACAATCAGTTGTGGCTGAGCTCTTTGTAATGGGTAGGCAGCTTTAAACCACCCATTCGCAATTCACAGGGTTTGATGTCTGGTGCGTTTTCACGCTTCTGCCATGCATCTGTTGACATGACTCCTCGCCCAGCAGGACGTGTGAATTGGATCTTTTACCCAGGAATTTTCAAGCACTGGTGCGGCACTGTGGTAGGATACTTGGCTTCTACGCGGAATGCCAGGGTTCGACTCTGGCTCGAACCCTGTTTTTTTTTGTTTTTCTCGTTGAGCACAATAGCTACGACAGACACTGGCAGTGGCAGCAGCGGATAACTACAGCCCCAAAATGAGCTGTTCTGCGTTCATAAGAGCTTAAGCTGTATAATAAATATTACTTCATGCTTATGTGTACGCATCTGAAAATGCGCATAATCACGTGAAATACTTTTATTTTTTGTTCAAGCTGCTGTCCTACGGACACTATTGTATAGTTATTACAGCAGCCACTAACCAATTTCCAGTGTACTATTCAATTTTTGTTTTATTCTCTCTTTTATGATCCCACGATCCCACATATAACGATCTATCGGTTATAACGACCATATTTGGGTGCACTTACGATTTTCCTATGCTAACCATTGAAGCTGCGTCCAGATATAGCGAACATTTTTGAAAGCCTCCTACTTTTACAACAAACACTTCGGACACGGTCGCGGCAAAAATATGGCGCATACGAAGCGAAAAAGAGTTAAGACATGCCTTCTAAAGCGTGAAAGGGGCGCGCGCTCGCGCGTGCCCCGCTCCAGTTTACTTGCGATTAAGATACCCAGATCGGCGAGCACCGCACGCAGATTTCGGACGCTGCGAGCGAGGTTGCTCACCTTCCAGGCGTTTCTTCAGTGGCAGAATGGCAGCGAGGGAAAAAAAAAAATAGTAGGCAGCATGAAGCCTTGCTGTCAGATTTCGCACGGTAACCTTTCCTGACGCCGTTCTCTGCAGCTTGGAACGCGAGAAGTGATAACCGCGATAACTTTCCATCGCAAAAAGGTTCACTGCGTCCCTAGACTCGTCGACGCCACAATGTGCCGCGAAACGTCGTCCGTCTTTTCGGTGACGGCAGAGACTGGTCCGGTCGATCGGTGATTACGACTTCCGCGCGATTGCGGCGATGCCTTCGCGGATAAGCATCAGAAAAGAACGAAGGCGAGGTGGCGGCCGTCGATGAACGTGCCATTATGCCTTATAGCCGACAACCTCAGCTGTGCGTGTGGCGTACGCCGTACACTGCGGATTGACGGCGGTACGAGCGCGCCATGCTTGGCCATGCTGCCGTTCGCAAGTTCGCCGCTGCCGCGTCGTGCGAGACCGCTTTTTTTTTTTTTTTAAAGTGCGCGTCGCTTTGTAGAAACGAAAGTAGCTCGCTGTTGAGCGGCGCGGGCACCGAGAAATGTCGATGCACTGACAGCGAGCGTATAATGCGTGTTTGACTAGGTGACAACTGAAGTAGTGTCTAACTGAACTGCGCCGCGCATCGTTGTGCAGGGCCGCGAGAGCATCGCGGAGACATAGTAGAGTGCGCGTTGCTTGGGAATTGCCTGTTTTCGCCGCGTTGAACGAAGAGGCTAGTCGCCGCACCCGTGCACGGTCTGGAGTGCACGGTCTGGAGCAAACACGAAGAACGTACAAACGCGCGCATACGGCATACAGCAAGCGGCCCGGCAGTGGCTCCGCGACACGAGTAGGCGACGCGCTGCACGCAACTAGCCAGGGATGATCGGCTCCACGTCGCGGTACCGCGCTTCGGTGAAACGATGTCAGCTCATTGCAAAGGCGGTTAATTCACTCGTGAGCACGCAGCGGGCGTCGCTTCACGACGCGAAAAGGCTCAGCTTGTCACCGAAGGGGTTGTTAGCACTTTAATAAAAGTACACAAAGAAAAAAAACGGCTTGGCCGCTAAGCGCACGTTTTTAAGGGCGAGTCCATATACAACGAACTACTGATATAACGACCACTTTTCGCGACACTTTCGAGTTCGTTATAAACGGGTTCGACTGTATGTGATACCCTAATACGTGTTCCTCCTGTAATGATCTCGAATGGGATCGGCAGTATTGTTGAATAAATAAATAAAACAGAATAAAATAAAATAAAATACTTTGATGGCTGCATTTGAGCTTGGGGCCTCTAGCAGTGGAGCCTGATGCTCAAATAGATAAGCCACAAGTGCATGCCTGAACAGGTTTAATAGAAGACCCCTTTAAAAAATTCCTTCGGGCAAACAAGCACGTTCAGGCACATGAAGCATTTTTCACAATGCCGACGGTTTCTCGTCAGTCTCATCTTGCACCTGCACCATCACCAGATCCAGAGTGATCTGTTGGTCACACTAGAGTTACAAGAGGTTTCACAGCTGCCACAGCACCCTTCCTTCCCCACTGCAAGAGTTGCCTCGCTATATTATACATCAAGCCAACATGTCGTACCCATGTGTAGTGGTTTGAACATCATCCGAGGAGTGCAAGCCTACTTTGATATCAATGCCAATGCCTTTCCCTTCGTGCAAGACTGCCAGTAATATTTTTGGGAAACCATGTAATCCTTTCCCTGCATTTTCAGCTAAATAGAATGAGAAACTTCCAACTTCCTTCGGCCTATTGTTTGCGATTCTCATCTCCCATGGTCTGATGCATCACTGTATATCAGCTTGTCTTTTGCTTGTTCTTACTGAGCTTCTGGTTTTTGGCAATGCTCGCTTTTCGACGTACTCCGTACTGTTGTGCAAAACAACACAGACAACTGCCTCCAGTCTAACAAAAAGCAGAATGCCATCCTTGCCTGTCAACTAAAGAAAAAAGAAAAGCCTCACCTTGAGTAAGTCGGCAGCCAGTTTAAGCACATTGTTGGCAAGCATCAACTCTTCCTTCTTGTGTGGCTTTTGCTCCATGTGCAGGTAGAGGTTGATCTGGAAAAGACGTGACATCACCGTATTCGCCCAGCATCTCAAGAAGCCCTGCGGTCGCAGGCACTGTTTATTGCCAAAAAAGACTATGTATTTGCATTCACTTTTGAGAACTCTCGCATCGATTATCGAATTCAGAAGGGAACAAACCGTGATTACTAGAGGCTGGATTTTTAGGCATTCAAAAAGCTCGTTTTAGGCGCCAGAAATAGGCAGGCAAAACATCGTTCTAGGCCTCCAATATCGTAACTATAGGCACAATAACCTTTCACATAAATGCAAAGACTCTTCCAAACGAAGATGTGTGCAACCTCTTTCTACGACAGAAAAACCAAAATGGTATTGCTTAATTAATAAGATGGCACAAGGACGCCAACAGTTGAACATAGCCGTGCAATTGTGCTTTGGCCCACACGGTTCGCAGAACACGGCCTCTCCCGTGTTCTGCAGGGTGAGTCAAGTGTCCACTGCCGAATCAACACACTCCTGGGTCTTCTCGGCATGACTGAGAAGGGCAGAACAGGAGCAGATAGCCAGACCGCAAAAAGACCAGAAGGGAAAGATTCCGCCAACTGGCTCGGTCGAATCGCGTAGGGCTCATTTCCTCCCCTGGCAGTGAACCACTGGCGTAGCCAGGCGGGGTGGGGGGTTCAACCTTACCCCCTTCGAAACTTTTCAGTTTTGTATGTGTATATATACACGCACACATACAAACGCACGTACGAACATATATGAAGTATGGTTGAAACTCCCCCTCCCGGAAAAAGTTTCTGGCTATGCTACTGTAATGAACACCTTCAAAAGTAAATTACAAACAAAACAAAAGCTGCGTGGAGATTACAATTTTTCTTTCTTTTCTTTTTGCTCTTCACTCTCCTTTCTGCTGACAGCTCTCCGCGGGTTCGCATTCGCCAACCGCTCGCGCCATGTCAGCGTGGTGGTGAATGCTCGCCGGCGTGTCCCACTTCACTGCTGTTAGCGGTTGTTTCCGGGAGTTGGTTTAAAGGGGTACTGACACAAAATTTCGCGGCTGAGATAGCCTGCTGGATCGATTTCCGTGTACGTGCGTGTACCATCTGCAAAATATCGACAGCGAATAAAGCTTGGAAGGTATTTTATATGAATTTTGAAGTTCGCGTGCGTGATGCAGCATTATAGGCCGCACCTGTTGCATTGACACCTTCGGAGGTGACCCGAAGTGACCCCCCTACTTCCCCTACGTAACCGTTGTAGCCGGTACAACAAGTTATGATGACGTCGTAGCCGCCATTTCTGTTTTGACGCGCTCGCCTCTGCGCTGTTGGTGTCTCAAGAAAATTGTCGCCAAGAGATGACGATGAGGAGGACGACGATAACGAGGACGATGATGGCGATGACATCGCGCAGCACGCGCGGCAAGCGTGCGAATGCGAGGAGACGATGCGAACAGCGCGGAAGTGCGTCACACTTCTGTGTGCTGACGTGATCGAGCGCTGCTGCCGCTAGGTGGTGATAGTTGCACCCGGAGGCTTGTCGTTTTTGAAACCGAAACTGACATTGGTCGGTAATGAGGAGCCTGTAATTCATTATCTGTCGCGCGCTGCAGCAAATGATGTGCCGTGTTATGACTAACAGGCCCCCAGCAACACATTGCAGCAAAAAAACGCGAGGCAAAAATTTTTGTGTCAGTACCCCTTTAACTAGAGGACTAGATTGAACCCCATAGTTCCGAACAGTCAATGTTGTGTGGTAATATGAATAACGGTGTCAAACTGCACCCGGGAGCGAAACTTGAGGCTAAATGGTGTCCGTATAAGCACAAACTTTCAAATCCGGTCTCTAATGATTACACACTACAAAGTCATTTTTTTTAAAAAGTGCTTCAGCTTCCCTTTAAAGATCATAGAGACTAAGCGCAGCTGGCAAGTGGAAAAGTGTTCATAATGCTCCAGCAGAAAGGTATCTCTTGAAAATCAATACGTCACATTCATACCAGTACATTGCACGCAATCATTGATTAAATAAGAATTCAGCGATCTCTCTAATATTACTGACAACTGTACACACACAAACAATTAAAGAAAGTGTCTTCTCACGCTCGCCCCAGCATGCACCTTGACCATTCCCAATTATATAGGATTTGTAGCTACAGCATCCAAATCTTTACATCTATGATTTAGAACGCGCAGCAGCGAGATTTCAAAAATTACGACTAAGCACCGTATTCTAGAATGTCTTTCCACTCAACGCTCCACCTCAACTTGAAGAAGTCGAAGGCAGTGCCACCCTTCAGCAGAAGTGGCCACTGTGTGCAAGCAACAGTCGGCAGCAATTCTTGAGAAGCAGGTCATTATTTTCGACCTAGCGATGCAATGAACTTCATGTTGAGGCTAGTTTTAAGAGAACACCAGGTTACGTCCAACAATCCACTTGAGCTTCCTGTCTTTACCACAATCTGCACTTTGCACCTGAGCTAAGCCAGACAAGAGAATCACAGGAAGGCAGACATTTGAAGTGGTCAACAATGTTAGCAGAGCCACGCAGTTATACGAGCATCACGATTCATAAAGATATACCCTACATGACAGAACACAAGAATATGAAGAGGAAGAAGAGGTTAGCCGGCATTTTTTTTTTAGATTTGTCCTAACTTAGCACATGCTCCTTGTAGGATACACATATTTTTACAATAATCTACAGTGCAAGCTAAGTTGGGGCAAGTGTGAAACAGCAGAAAATGATAAGCAACGCACCATTTTACATCACTGTAACTGTTTCAGCAGTTTCACGGTTGCAAATTTTGCCAGACATAGAAACTCGTACAAGTAATCTTCCTCCACTTAGCTTTCCTCAGATGCCGTTTCATCATCCTGAAGATTCAATATGTCTCAAAATGTCGTACACGTTGTACATGCTTCAGACAAAATTCTTCCCCATACCTGCCAAGTAAAAGGAATCTGAATCTGGGAGATTTCCGAAACAGGGGGTAGGAGGGGGAATCCCGAACAGCACCGTAAGTCCATAAGCGTAAACATTGATGTTGTGCTATTATAATGATGTAAGTGGCCAAACAAACAAAGCAGGTAGGGTTTCCCAACTACAGTAGAATCTTGGCAGTACGAATCTCAAGGGGGAGCGAAAATATTCATATCGCCCGAAATTTGGTATCTTCAACGAACTAGCAAAATCAGTTTTCAAACAATAATATGTGCACAAAACATTTATTTCCGTTGAGAGAACTCGCATATGTCTTTCTGGGACACACGTGAACGAACCAACAAGGGACGGCGCAGCTGGCTGCGGCAAAAGCGCACATCAAAGCTTCGCTTGAGGCCAATTGAAAACTAAGTGTCTAAGCCCGCTCCACCATAGTCACAAGCGAAGATCGACAGGAACTGCGAAACACTTCATGCCCTTTTTGCAACTTTGTTGCCTTTAATCTACTGCTGCGTTAGCTTCATACCTTTGGAGCTCGTAGTCGCTATTGATCATCGCGTCGCAGCAACCGCGGTTTCGTGCGCAGTGGCTGCAGCAAACGGTAGTTCCGTTTTCAATCTGCACGCGTTGGTTGCAAACAGGCCTTCAAAACTACGTAATTTGTTGCTATTTATGATCACATCTGCCGCGGTTTTGTCTACAGCGTTTGCGGAAAGCAGTGTCGCTTTGACATGTGAGCGTTGGACGCGTGTGCACTTTCAGAGTTCCGTCAGTTTCGCCATCGCCATGCATGATCGTCTCAAGAGCGACCACGGTTTAATCCACAGCGGTTGTGGCAAACGATAGCCACAGTTCTGACAGTGTGTGCACTGGCTGCCAGTGGCGGATCCAGAGGGGTAGGGGCGATTCCCCCCTCCCCCAAAGCCTATGTCATCCCCCCCACCCTTCAGTGCTTGTCATCCACCTCCTTTGTCAGGTTGCCTCAGCTACCACTGCCCAAAAAGGGCGAAGGAGAATCTTCCTCTCTCCTCATCTCTCCGCCCTTTTCTGCTTCCCTACGCACATTTCCTATGAAGGCTTCTAATGCGCCACCATAATCTGCTCTGGGCTGCTGTAAATATGCGTGACCCTCCTAAACTGCACTGCTGAGGCTGTGACGTCTCTGCGCTCTTTCCTGTCTCCCTTCTTCTTTCCTGCTGGTTGCGCAGTAAGGGCGAGTTTTCAAGTATGAACCAACTAGTCTGCAAAGAAGTTTTGCTGTGACGTCAGCCTTTGTTCCCCACACCCCCTCTCCCCCCCAAGTAGGTACCCGGATCTGCCACTGCTGGCTGCATGCACGCTTCCGAAGCTTCGAGAATGCTGCTCTCGGCCGTCGCGCGACAGTTTCCATGGCAATGTTCGTATCATCCGCCACGATGTGGAAAAGAGTTCAGAACAGCCGAATTTCGGCCCATTGGACACAGTGGAATTCGGCTGGGAATTTCACGAATTCGTATCAGGTGGTTTCGTATCACCGAGCTACTACTGTACGTTTACATCAACCGAGATTCTACTGCACGTGCACATTGACACCCCAAATTGTTTTAAATAACGCTATACACGATGGGTTCACAAAAAGCCTGGATTGGATTGGGTTGGATTTTTGTCAATGTGGCCAGATCACGCACAGAAATTTTGATTTCCAGGAGATTTTTCTGCCAACCGTACAAACGTAAGAAATGGTTGAAATTCGGGAGACTTGGCAAGTATGCTTCCCACAGACATAACCTATGAAAAGAATTACTGCAAAATTCATAGAAACATGCAATGAGTACAAATCCATAATACATTGGGAGAAATTCACGAGACGCAGTTACGGACGACTCTTTGTTGTGCAACACAGATCACTTCTGTGCACGAAGAGTGTGAATGCCTGACCTGTTCGGTGATGAGCACCGAGAGGTTGCGGTACTTCTTGTTGATTTTGGAGCCGAGGATCATGAAGCGCATGAGGAAGATGCCGAGTGCCATGCTCCAGCAGACCATCTCCCAGCAGTAGAGACGCTCGGCAAACTGCTCGTTCTCCTTAAGCCACTGTTTTGAAGGGAAGAGAGGAACACGAGAACATCCATCTTGTATTACAGCACGAAAACAACACAAGGACACAGGAAAGAATGAACACACCAACACTGACTAACAGCTGGCCTTTTATGCAAGAAATGTAACGTAATATAAGTCTGCAGAAGAAACCAAGTAGTACAAGAGGTGTAAAGCTTCCTACAATATTTACTAGAGGGAGCTGCAATGCTGAGATCGTTCCGCCACCATGGGAATGATGGGCAGTACATGGATTTGCCTAGTCTTTGCGTGCGGCTTCAAACGTGCATGTGGCTTTGTTTATTGTTAGACACAACACTTAATGAGAACAGACAATAAAGCCAAGCAAAGTATAGGGGATGTTATTTTGTAGGAATTGTGATATTAATGAGAAGAAATTAAAGTGGACGAAAAGATAACTTGCCGCCGGCAGGGACCGAACCTGCGACCTTCGAATAACCTGTCTGAGCTACCAAATGAGCTACGACGGCAGTCGTCTTCCCATACACTTTATCAGGTATATGTTGTGTCTCACAAAGAAAAACGAGCCCTTAAATAATTCCTTTTCTTTTGTTTATTGTTGTGTTTTGGCTTTTGTTTCTGATGAAATAAAGGTCCAAGGTGGTGAAGTGCCACTGCTGAACTTTTGCTGAACTACTCTGTGCGACAAAGCGGCTGCAGGCCACACGGAGCCGAAAGAACGAAGCTTAATAAGCAAAGCCATGACCTACCCATCATTCCCATACTGGCGCTGAAGTGCCATGCTTTGCAGCTCCCACAGACACAAGTGCCGATTTTCCTCCAGAGTACATACTGTTATGAAACTTTATGATACAAAGTACACTAAATCTAAGACCCAAAGTTCCCATGTCATGACTACATGCCATCTAAACACCTAGTCTCCCTTCCCAACAGACTGACTGACTGCTGGCTAATACCAGTACTACCTCCCTTACTGCTATGGTATGCTTCGACGATTTCACAGGTTGAGCATAAAATGAAATAACATTACCTCGTCAAGCATCCATGGCTTCGTCACAAGATGTTGAAGAATGCAACACAAGCGACAACAACGCATCTGGTTTCGAATAACGCTTTAAAACTTTTAACTACGTTGGCAAAAATGGCAAGCTGTAAACATGGCGACGTGGCAGTTGTTCATGGTTTCGGAGTGTAGCGATAAACTGACACAGAATGAAAGAAAGACACGATATGCGCGCTGACTAAGTAACTGATCTAGTTTTGCATGTGCACAAGCTGATTAACGAAGCGAGTGGTGCAGGGTTCACCAGCTTAGCTACACTCGAAACCAGATACTTTGAATGTGAAGAGGCTCACAAAACTGTTTGGTGTATCTGCACTTTAATGGGCAAAACGATTAATTCACCTAAGCATAAGTGTGTTTCACTGCATAACACAACTGCCTTACAGTGAAGCTCACCAAAGCAAATCCATCATTGAGGAGCGCCAATAAGACTCTTATTCCACAAGCCATCTATATTTTGAAATGTGCACCTTGCTAACTATTTGTTGCATGTCACGAAGAAAATTGTTTTTTTTTTTCTTCCCAGCAGTTAAAAGTCTACACAGAAAAGCCAACTGATGGACAATTTAGCACTTCACTCTGGTAGCAAGAATAAAATGTGCAAAGACCAGATTAAATAATTGATCAGATTAGACAAGACACTGCACGTGGTACAGTCGATGGGGTATGCGAATGACATTCTTCTGATGAAAACAAAGCTCCAAAATTTTTCTGCGTGATCAAAATACGCTGCTGCGATGCAACATTTTCAAACGCACCTGCACGCAGAGGAAGGACAGGATGCAAACACCGATGATGAACGCCGTGGACACAATCACGTCCACCGATCTCTGGGGTCCATGTTTCTGGAAAGATCAATAACACACACGAGTTGACGAAAACTGTGCTCTGCAGACGCAAGCGGGAACTGAGGATGAGAAATGATGCAAGACACTTTCCTACAAAGTTATATGGAAACATTGGCTAATTCGTTGTGCACGGTTCAATGGACAATGGTGCTATGGATACAGACACAGATTTAGGCACATTGAAAAATGTGACACAGTGTACCGACCAACAGCTCATTTTATTCAAACGATACACAAGTGTACAGTATACCAGAATGCGTCATCACAGGTAAAAATGATATGCAAACAAAGGTTTTCACGATGCGAAGATTTCCCGTATATTCAAGCATGCATGTTAGTCATAAATTCTTAGACAAATAAGTACGCTCCTTATTGAAAACTACTACCGATGGTGCACCGACATATTTTTCATTACACTTGTTATTTCGTGGGCTTTGACTATTTTCCCTGCCCACTGATTAGAACTATGTCTTGCCAGCCCAGCACACTAATCATACTGAGTCTGGCAAGCACACACCCCCCAATGGACATCCAAATGGCCACATGCTGCTTTGGACATGTTGCACAGGTGTACCCAAAACATCTCACCTGGACATCTCAACTCACCTGGCCTACATAAGCTCCCCCACAAGTCACATTTTCTCTAAACTACTTGCACACACCCGCAGCAGTGTTGCCTATCGAAATGTGCACTTTCCATTTGCGATTATGCAAACTTAAGAAACTGAACATGTGAGGGAACGGATCTTGATCATCTCAAACGTTTCCACATGAATGGCCGCACTTTCTCCACTGTTGCCGACTTCATGTGTCAAGCAGCAACTTCTCTTTCCTCTCCCTTTCATATCCTATTTTTCAACAGTCCACAAACAGCGGGCACGCATTACATTTAGGAATGTGCTAGAATCACGGCAAATGCTGCCTCAATTATCCATTATCTCCCATGCGCAATTTTTGAGTGATTTCTGTTCCCGTTTTTAATCTTTTCTTCTTTCGTTTCGTTTTTTTTACATACCTTGTATTGATGTTTGTTAACATTTCGTGCATCACTTTCTTTTTACTCCTGCATCGTTACCAAGGCCAATTATGGGCACTTTGAAAACATTTGAATTGAATTGAACTCACTGGCTTGTTCCCCTGTTTGTTCAGCCCGTTGTTCAATGCTACCCACAATGTGACAAATTCAATCTGCCATGTCAGGGTTGCATTAGCAAAAGTCGACTGTACCATTTTCTTCCCTTGACATGTAACCCGATGCAGTGATGGAAGTAACTTTTTACTTTTTGGGGCAGATTTTGGAGCAGCCATTAGCGTTTTTGAAGCAGGAAAAATGCTAGTTTTGGGCAGCTATTGGCGTCTTAAAAAGCAGATGGCAAAATGTGCCGTACAAGTCCTAGCGTTCAAAGCATGGCTGAAGTGTCTTATAAATCTTAATATTTATTACAAAAAATATTTCACAGATAACCATCACTAAATTGCAAGAAAAAGACAATTAAAAAGATGGTTGGTTATCGAGTGCACCGTGAAATGAGCTATATACAGTCGAGCCCAACTATATCGAACCCGCTTACATCAAATTATCCCGTATATCGAACAATTTTTAAACACGGTAAATTTACATTGAGAATATAAAGCAAAAGTTACTGTTACATCGAACGAAAATAGCAACGACAACCGATATACCAAACTCCATGTGCCTCAAAAGTGCCCCAGCAAGTTGGCTTTCCCTCGCGGTAGCGGGGAAACCAGCAGGCACCACCCTAGAAAAAGTGGTTTAGACCCGGCTGTGCACGGGCAAACAACCCCCTGCAAAAAATGATCCTGGCCCGCTCGCAGCACTTACAGCCAATCAGAGGCCGTCGTGCTTTCTCCGAGGCGCGGAGGCGGTACACGTGAGCGCCATTTTTTCTTTCTTTATGCTTGTGTGCCTGCTGCTGCCTGTTTTCCTCAAGTCCTCATTCAGCGTGGTCCGTGCTGGTGGTGTTGCCTGTTGGTGCTCCGTGAACTTTATTGGCACGCTGTCGTCATGGCTTGTGCAAAGAGGCAGAATTTGCCGTTCGCCGCGAAACTCGAAATCATAAATCGGGTCGAGCTCTTTCTATGTTGAGTAGATCGTGGGCAGATGTCACGAAGGAGACGATCCAGAACTGCTTTAGGCATGCCGGCTTCCGCATGCCTGGTGATGACACCCCAAATTCCGATGACAGCACTGAAGACACCGCAGGTGTTTCCGCCGAAGTTTGGAGCGAGCTGGCAGAGTTTTTGGGTGCTATCGACGGATCGACATTCGACGAGTTCGTCAGTGCGGACGATGATGTCGCCATCATGGGCAAGCTACAAGATGAGGACTATGTTGCAGACGTCGTGCCAACCACGAGCCAAAGCGACAGCAATAAGGAAATTGACGATGGCCCATTGCCTACATCCTCCGAAGTGATTAGTGCACTCGCATTGGTCCGGCGCTATTGCGTGAATGTGGAAGGTTGCGGCCTCAGCTGCTCGGACTCGTTGGACAACGTGGAGGTGTGCGTGCTGTTGCAGGCAGCAAAGTCGTTGAAACAGAAGAAAATCCAGGACTATTTTGTTCCAAAGTAGGGCACGCAAGTAAGCCACCATATTAATAAAGTGCTCTTCTTATTGGTATGTGCCTTTGTGTCATCAAATCCTATAGCGGGCCTATATCGAATTATGCCATATATCGAACTAATAAACGTTTTTTGGCGAGTTCGATATAGCCAGGTTCTACTGTATTTAAAATACCAGTACTTGCGGCAAAATAAAGATCAAACTGGCAAAGCTGAGCGCCACATTATAGAAGTAACCACAGCCACATATAATTGTTGCCAAAGCAGCAATTGATAAACTGTGTGACACCAAAGCAATCGCTGTCATTTTCACATTTCACCAAAATAGCCTACATGTCAACTAGAAGGAAAAAAAAAAAGAGTACAGCTAAACGAGAGCTACATGCTTGATACGCCAGTTCCTGTTGCATAAATGAAATCATTGTCGATAAAGCTGCGCACTAGTAGCATACTAGGATAATAGCATACAGATTGTTTTCGTTTTCGTTAGGGCTTGCAGGTTGGTCACACAATTAAAGTTCCTCGTCTCAATTTTTGCGGTGCTGTTTCGAAGCAGGTTTGGAGCAGTTACTAACAAAGATCACAGTTTGGAGCAGCCTGTAGCAGCATTTCTCTTTTGGAGCAGTTTGGAGTAATTGGAGCAGCACTTCCATCAATGCCGATGCTACACGAGTGGACACAGAAAAGAAACAAATGTTAAACGGTGTTACCGGCCAAACGACTTTACCTTGAGGTAGGAGCGCACCGACAACCAGGTCTTTATGTTGCGCACTTTGTTCAGCCGGAAATGTGGGAGATCTGAACGCAGTGCCCTTCTTGCTGAAGTAAGATGGCAGAAATACTTCGCATAGAGAAACCTCTGCAAGATGAGGGGGGAGAAAAAGAAGTAACGATTACAACCATAGTGACAGTCAGCCGCAAGTGCGCTAAAGTTGCAAGTGCTAAGTGTTTAGGTTACTGAAACGTTATTCATTTCATTTATTCACTTATTTATTTAAGAATACTGCCAACCTCCTCAGAGATTATAGCACGGAAAGCACAAGAAAAACATTACTTGTTTACACAAAGTCATACACGGTTAACATTATACATTACTATTAGAAGAACACAGTATTAGGACAATTTTAATAACAACAAATTTGTGGACGAGATTATCACTGAAGATGACTCAAAAGAGACAAGCCATACATTTGTAACATGACACAGGATCAGCACTTGTACATTACTATTAGAAGAACGCATTATCAAAACAACTTTAAGAACAGCAAGTTAATTAAAGAACATGTCACTTGAAATAATTCTAAAGACAAACAGAATATTTATTTACAGACTACCTCTGCTGCTTTGAAGGCATTATCGCAGGGGAGACAGCTTTAGTATGACATGTCATATTTTTTACAGTAATAAACAATTAAATACATAAAGGTAAATACATAAATACATAAAGGTAAACAAGGTGAGACAGACTAATAGGTTAACATTCTCAAAGGCAAAGAAAAGTTCGAACAAAGCTAGGACAATAATACATTATCATAAACACAGATGGGAATAAAAATCATGGTTATCAGATACAGAAATGTATTTTTCCAGTAACAAGTTTCAGTCTCGTACAGTTTGTGGGAAGAACGATTTGGAAAAACAGTTCGTATTGCGACTGTACGTTATATTACATAACTTTACCAGAAATTATCAGACGCTGCCATTTCACTAAAGACAAAAAACAATTTTTCTATTATTAGTAAATTACTCTTTCACAATTTCAAAGTCACTGCACTTGCTGTGAAAAGATGCTTGGTAAACAAGAAAATGCGCAAAAAGAAAATGCGGGTGGCAATGCCACCTTGAAATTCCCTCACCAAACGCTGTGACGTCATAGATTTTGATGGTATCTACTAGGTCCTACGTAGTTCCTAATCAGTAAAAATGAAGTACATTGTCCTCTGAGGGAGGCATGGACTTCACATACCAAGCTTAAGAAAATTTCGCTGAACCAATGTCGCCAAAATACTAAAAATACAATTTAAAATCCACGGCGTCTTGCGCGGAGATTTTGGTACGAAATTTAAAAACCAAACTTCGACCTCGATTTTCTCCTCTATTAATAAATCTATGATGGCGGAATTAACTACATTAGATTTCTCAGAATACAATTTATCAATCTAAACCAATTCATTGTTTCACTTTAGTGTCCCTTTAATGCGAGACTGCTTATTACTCAAAACGTTAATTTTTTAAATTGTCACGCTTTAGTGACAAAGAGCTTTAGTGATAAACGCTGTTACAAGTGTGCATCATGAGTCTGGCTTTTTATTTGGCGAACTCGAGCAACAATCAAATCATAACAGTGGCAAGCACAGCCAATGATCATCGAATCTAAATTTGCAAGAATTTGCCATTTACGTGTCTAGCTGAATGTTCCAGAGTTACTGCTTGTGTGCACACACATTTTGGAATATACAATGCTACAATGCATACAATGCATTCCAAGTAGGAATGGGCGAATAGCAAATTTGAGGTTCGAAGCAAATTCGAAGCTAATAGTGATTTGGTTGAATAATTTTGAATCAATTAGTTAAAATACTATATATCATATATCCTAAAGAAAAATGAACATTTTTGTCATGACCCAGCTAACTTACACAATATTTCTAAATATTGGGACCGGGCACGTGCGAATGTCACTTTGTTGGTTCGAAGTGAAGTGGAAGCAACTTTGAAGAGTAGCAGGATTTGAATAGCAGTAGGGTACAAGTTATAAGCAGTAAAATAAGTTACATTTTAAATTTACTGTACTTAGCGCATATAAACCCGTATAACAAGCTTCTAAACTTAAATATTTAATCAAGCTGAAGGTAATATGCACATACCTTGAAGTGCAATTGCATGCAGTGCATATTTCCCCTGGATAGCTGGTTCCACTGCACAGCCTCCCAAACTGCAGTGAAACCACCTTCACAGGGGGGTTACATGTGGTCCATTTGGTCATTTAGAACAGTTTAAATTCGTGCCGAAGCGAACTCGAATACTGTAATATTCGTTCGAACATTCGAACCACTCAAATATTCACACATGCCTAGTTTCGAACATTCAATTTCAACCAGTAACATTGAAACTGCACTAGTGAACGCTCAAGCGAGACTAATCAAACATGCCAGGAGAATCGAGAAATCAACACATCAAATTAGGCGCTGCCAAAAAAGTGGATGTCGTACCTGTTTAAAGGTTCTCTCAGCGACTGACAGCAGGAAGAAAAACACGGCTCCGAGAAAGAAGCGCTCGATGAGAGAGATTGTCAGAAGCGTGGACGAAACACTGTGAAAAGTGAGAGAAAATAAAGATAACTGTTTAGCTTGGTAGCAAGACTACGTGTGGAAGCATATGTATAACCCTTTGCAACAAGGCATCCCCAGTTGGAGACGCGACTTACTTTTGCCATTTCTGTGCACTAATGGCCAAGAAGATACTACAAACACTGATCTAATGGTAAAGTAAGCATTTTTGTTGTCTAATATTCCTTTATGTCACTTCTCGTTGAAATCTCTTGCTACAAACGATCGCTTTGGTAAAGGTAGTAACGTGCTTTAACGAGACGTTGGATGTGGGGCGTTTCGGTAGGAATTTCAGAATAGGTATTTTGTTTACCTTTTTAGGAATGCGCGCTGCCAGCAGTTAGCTATCGCATGTGATTTGAGTGCATTGTTGAACTCAATTGATAAAGAAATATACCAGAAGTGACTACAATATTTAAACAATTATTTATCCCTTTGAGGGTCGATTTTTTTTCGCGAAATGCATCCCAAAAATATGTATTTCTTTATTGCTGAATTAAATTCTTGAGACGAATTTATTTAAGAAAAAACTGTCAAATTTTTTGGGGTGACCGTAAAGTGACAAAAATATCATTTGGGTTGTTTGGACTGCCGAATCGGATTCTGATGCGGCAGTCGAGCGGCGACTCAGAGGAATCGCCGCTAGACTCACTTGTGGCAGAGAAACCGGCACACACTTCCATAGCGAAAGCAAACTGCACGGATGAGCGCACTGAAGAAAACTGCAGTTGTGAGTGCGCCCGGAAAGTGAAAACAAGACCCAAACCTACAATCCTTCGTCTTATCACCAAGGAGACGGAAGCAGAGTTTTTGTGAGTCCCTGAAACAAGAAACACAACCACAGCAGCATCGTTTGTCAGTCAGCGCCTGCACGGAAACAAGCGTAATCGCGCCCCGGGGAGAAATAAATGAGAGAGTAACAAAATGGTCACCCTTTGAGAGATTCTAAACCGGAAAGTGATCAATTTTGCTGGTGCAACAAGCAGGAACCGACCGAAGAACGAAACCGAAACTAGCCAGCGCACCGCTGTAGTAAAGCATAAAAAACGAAGAGATATCAGCGCAACGAAAAAATTCCACGTATTCCCGCAGCGTGGCAGCACATGCCAAGCAAAAGAAATGGAAAAGGCACGCGTTTTAAACATACAGGCATGACGTACACGTACGTCTTTGACCCTCAAAGCGTTAAGTTGTCACTACAATTAATCGCTGCAAAATACACTGTAATTTATTATAATACTTCCACTTGCTTTAAACTTGTTCTCTAAAACGTTGGCATCAAATTATGTAAATATCATGCATTTATAGAGAGTCTATCAAAATGCGTGTCGCAAAGGGATAGGTATACTACAATACAGTAGAACCCCGCTGATACGTTTTTGAAGGGACCGTAGGAAATAAACGTAAGAGACGGGAAACGTAAGAGCCAAAAAACAGGAAAAACTGCAAAATATTTAGTGGTACAGAATTTTATTTCAATTCTCACGAGCAGCACGAAAATTGGCGCACTCGTATGTGATTTTTTTAACACCAACAGGTGTAGGCATGAAAGAACTAAGCACACGCAATCACGACCGGCGCGGCGAGTCCGACCGCGAACCGCACGCACGACCATGCGAGCTCCAACCAGCTCGAACTCCTCCCGTTCTCCGACAAATAACGATGATGATGAGTCTACGCCAACACGATGGCAGAAGTGAATGCCAATCTCGAAGGCCTTGCTTTCGCAAGCAATTACGTCATAGACGCCATCTTTGCAATTTGAATCTCGGAGGCCATGCTTTTGTTTGCATCAATTGAAAGATTCCGTTGCTTGCGCCTCTTATGCGGCTAATATTACGGTCAAACGAGGCCAAGCTGCGTGAAAATGCACCATGGCCGCTCTCTTTCGTAGTCACTCGGTCGGCTCCGAGCGCACTTCGCGACGTATCATACGGGAACGGTCCGACAGTTACGACGTAACAGCGGGGTTCCCAATACATTGTATCCTATGGGAGCTATGCCGGGACCGGCGGAAAACGACGTAACAGCCGGGAAAACGCAGCAGTGAGGAACGTAACAGCGGGGTTCCACTGTATTTACTCATGTGAGGCCCTCCATTATCGTCGGCATGACATCGGCAACAACCTTTCGCAATTATGCGATGTCTTTGCTAACCTGCCTAAAGAAAAATGCAGAACTGGTGCTCTCTTCAAGCGTAATCCAAAATGCAAATGTGCTGCCCTCTGAGTTCTTGAAATTCCCCCAACTGTCAGCTCTTTCCGGCACCTCACGGACTGTTTTGGCGAAATCATGTTGTAATCTTTATTTAAATATTTCCTCTCTGAGAAGCATGCAGTATTTCAAAGGCTGACAGGAATTTCATATGTTGAAATACTATCAGCATGCGGTAAAATTTTGAACAATGACTGATAAGAACACAAGCTATGTTTACAAAAGAGTGCGACGTGTGATTGCTGCGTAGCCGGTGTCTGAGCATGCAGTACTCCCAAGTGTACATTTTGGAGTCCGAATCAAGCCACTGTTACGCTGAGAGTAGAAAAAAAACGTTTCAGCAGGCAAACGAAAGCTTTGTGTGCAACTGGTACGACGACACGCACAAGACGAAAGTGACAACCACACATACTCACCTCCACCGGGACTGGTTGAGAACATCTTGTATCACTTCTGGGATCTTGCGCACTTCCAATGGAAGGCCCAACACGAGACCATCTGCGTCCAGCTGTACGTTTTCTAAGGCCGACGAACTTTGCAGCCTGAACAGCAGTGGCAACGTGGCGGTCACTGTGGTCAGCACCAGGCCTAGCAGGACGTACTCTCCACTATGTATCATGCAATCCACCTATAGAAAAAAAAAAAGAAAGGGAAAAAGACGTGAGGTGCTAACGAGATTGTAATAGTAGCCAGAGTTGCAAAGAAGCAGAAAGCTGGTCAAGCCTGATTTTGAGACTGCGGCTTGTGCAAGAGAGCTAATCTCAATTAAGAAATTCAGGAAGCTTAGTCTCGATTGCGATTGAAGATGCTTGTGTGGCCGGGATATACCAACGCGAATGCCCCTTGTGACTGCAAGCGCATTTCTTGATCATGAAAACTGGTCACACACTATGAAACAAAGCGGTGGTGTGTATGCACATTCTCTAAGCCTCTCCTATTAATTCAACCTGCCAGAATTTTAGAGTAACTTTTCAGTACCGTCGCTATCAAAGTTAATAGAAGTTGACTGCATTTAACATTTTCGTGACCGCACCTATTCCCATCGATAGTATGTTATCGATGACTTCAAGATCAAGTTTTGGCACTCTCTGAGCGGTTCTGGACAGCTAACGCAATACAAAGCATAAAATAACATGTTTTTTATCAGTTTTGTTTGCGAGTTTGTTTTTTCCACTGCGGGGAGATTTTTAAAGCTCGTTCGCAGTCGGGTAGGTGAGCGATCGTTGCTTCAGACTTCGCGTCGACGCCGCTCGCGGGTGCTTCACAGAAACGGCGAATTTTGGTGAATTCCGATTAATATGAGCGGGAATCTCTGGATGATGGTAGCACCACAGACACGGAAGATGACTTCGATTCGCCAGGCTTCAGTACGGACGGCGAAAGTGCGTCAAACCTCCCTGGAACATCAGCAGCTATCCGCCGGTAAGTTTCGTCTTTTCCTCGGGTCGTTTTATCGCTGCCGTGCATCGATGTAAACATATCCGGTGCGTTCTTAAAATAACAGCTGCTATCTGCAAGGTGTTAACTTCATTCGGGCGGGAGCATTTAGCGCCGGCTGCAGAAAGAGCGCAATTCTCTTCGCGAAGACGGCGCGGAGCGGACTTTGACCCAATGCTCCGGTGTGCTGCGCGGCGGCGTCTTCGCGTTGTTTTTTACCGCAGAAGTCGTCAGAGAGATATGCAACCACACAGATAAGTATGCGTGGGTGCATACTTTCGAAAAGCCAACATACAATGAGAGGGACGAATCCATGGAGGGAGGTTACTGAAGAGAAGATGAGCAAGTTCGTCTCACTCCATGTGTACATGGTAATCATTCAAGTCCAGCACTTGCATTGGTGTTGGTGTCGACGACACATATTTCCAGGCCTTCGTCCACCGTCAGTGATGCCACGGAAAAGGTTCAAGGCTTCTTGAGTGTCTGATCTGAAGAAGACGACCGTCGCATCCCACAAAAATCTTCCCCACGTGTCTTCTCTATTGCAACACATGAACGATTTTTCTACGCTATTTTTTAACCCCGTCGAAACCTTTCAGTGGATGAGAAAATGGTGAAATGTGAAGGTCAGTATGGTATTAGGCAGTATATGAGCGAGAAAGAGGTCAAATGAGGGTACAATTATGGATTTTTGCAGATTTGGAACAGGCTACACTGTTCATTTCAACAAATACACAGGAAAATTGAAAAATACCAGAACTGCAAACTATGCTAGAAAAGTTGAACAGAAAAAAATTGTTTTTTCCCGAAACATGCGCAGCCAGCCTTTGTTTCACCGCGTCGAGAACTTGCATCGCGCGGTGACATGATAGGCACTAGTGCCTATATTCTTGCATTTATGTAAATAATCTTTGTACTTACAGAGCTTATATTTCAACTATTATTCTATGAGGGCTTTGCGTTCAAAATGTATATTTCGATTTTTTTAAATGTTTAACCTTTGCAGAGTAGCATTGATGTTTTTATGAATCTTTCTTTCTTTTTGATGCATTTTTCTTTGTTTGATAATTTTTTTATTATAGTCGAAATAAATCCGTTGTTTGAAAATAACACTCTTGGAAAGACCAATTCTTCCTCTATCGTTTGATACCCTACACTTTAGCATCAAGTATATTCTGTGGCAGGAAAAAAATATTTCCTAGACTAGCCAAAAACAACCGATTTTTCCGCGGTCACGAAAGTGTTAAAGGGACACGAAAGGTAATTAATAACATTTTCTGCCAGAGTAAAAAGTCTATGCTTGAGAACACCTAAAATGTCAATATTATACACAGCAGCACTTTAGTAATCGAGAAATTACAGCAAATGTAGGACATGATTTGCGCCACTAGTGGGACATTCTGCAACACAAGCCCGATGACGTAGGAGAACCTCAGTACAATTAATCCCAAGTGTTCAAACTACCTATGACAAGTAAGATCATTTTGTTCCATTGCCAGATGGAAACAAAAAAGAACTTGACATCACCCTAGTGAATGACGCAGGTTCTGTTTTCCCCGGGCTGTGCCCCGCTAAAGCTTCTTGCTCCGCTATGCCGCAGCACCGGCTGCCGGACATGCGGGCATGGCAAATGCTACGTCAGAAGGCCGTTCTATGAGGCGAGCCGTTTCAATTGCACTAGCGCTATGAGGACCAACAAAACCTGATTTTCTTTCAAACTAAGTGTTTCTTTGATATGAATCGAGCACTATGAGGTTTCTGAAACACTATTTAAACAACCTACGTCGACTTAATACGTAGTTGCCTTTAGTATCCCTTTTAAGGGGCCCTACAACACTTTTCCAAGTAATCGTCAAATGGCTTCATTAAAAGAGCATATTGTCTCACAAATCGACTACGACAAAAATTTTTAGAATCCATCAAGTACAAGAGCAGTTACAGGGATTTGACGCACGTTCCGAGTACTTTCTCTCTCCTTTCGTACCAGTGAGCGCGCTGAAAGCTACGCAGGGAGGGGCATGACTAGGGGCAAGATGATATGTTTTCATCAGCACGTGTCATGACACTGAGCCCTTTCTTTTAATTTTTTCTTCGAACTTGTGGCTTGCTTTCAGACTGATCGTGAGCGAGTGCATGGGCACATGGCGGCATCCTGCAACTATGCAGTTCACGATGCTCAAATCACCCAATGGCCGTGGACTTTGGGTATATGGCGCAGTAGTTTGGGTATATGGCATCATTTGTAGAGAGAAGAGGGAGCGACTTCTGGCTGACTGAGAATTAATTGTAAATTCCAGAGGCGCTCAGAAGCTCGGAGCTCAACGACCAGCTCTGGGCCGTCCGGCAGGCCGAAGATGCCGCCCGAGTTCAGGGACTCAGCGCCGCCATCTGAGGCCACCAAGACCAAACTGCCGGCCAAGTGCTAATAAAGTTTCTTCTCTCTCTCTCCAGGCCACGTGCTCCGTTATAACGTTTGGCTCGCGTGTTCTCAGGAGCCTCGACTACGGATCGGGAGCGCTTTCTGACCAGGGTGAAAAAGTGTTGCAGGGCCCCTTAATAACGACGTAGTTTCCAGCTGACCTAACTTGTAACGCGTTGCATTAAGCACAGATGATAAATTTTTCGAACAAGCATTTGCCATCCCACCCAAACACACTGACATCGTTTATAATTTGCTACAAGGGTGGAGGCATGGCACAGGCTTTGGATGGTTACCTTGTGAACTATGGCAGATGCAATGTCCATCACAGACAGGTCGACCTTCTTGCACTCTCCGTTTTCCCATATCGTGCAGCTCACTGCAAAAAATATACATCCGAGGTGTTTACATGCTTCACCCCGCTTACCTATGGGTCTGTTTAAGAGCTACACGTGACTACTAATAATCAGTCTTTTAACGAATGGTTTAATGAAGCACCGATAAGATTGCCAACAGAGACAATAGTGTTAGCAGAGGACCACTTCTGTGGCGCACTGCTGAGATTTCATGTGACAAAGGCTTTGCAGAGAACATTTCCCGTTTTTCATAGCATTGAACAGTAGAATGCAATCAATCGAAAATTCTTTTTGCGCATTCTCAAAGCAACAGTTAGTGATAAACCAATCAGTAAAGCGATTACATCCCCAAGGGGTCTACAGGTCCTGGGAGGATGTCAACTAGCTTCAATCTAGACACGATTATATACAAGAAAGAGAAGAGCTAAGCTCGGTAACTTGCCAATTTTTCAGACGGCACACATCAAAGCTTTCTCACTGACTTTACGATTAGAGGGCAGTTGAAACATGCACAGCTGCTTACCTTTGTCAAGGCTGGCCTGTCCCCCAGCTAATGGACCGGAATTCTTTAAAGAAAAATAGAGAGAAAGATGAACATGAGTTAAAATTCCTACAACGATGCTGGAGTCGTGCCAGAATGATCGGTTAATGTTACAAGGTGCACCAAACATCGCATTTACAAAGAACGAGCTCTGCAGGTTAGCAAAAGAATTGACGCAGAAGCTGCTTTGGGAGTTGTCTAAGTAACGCGGAAGCATTCCATTTTATTGTAGGTAGCAAACGTCCCTGGAACACCGTTTTCGGGTGCCATTGACTAGGCGTCTTTCATCTTTTTCTAGCACTCGACAGCATCTCAAACGCTACCTCACGGCACCCGCAACCACCAAAGCACGTGTTTCGCATCAAAATTTCAGAAATTTAGAATTTTCCTGATCTGTACAATTTTTCTTGCCGGTTTTACATCTTGTCCTGCAGGTGGCTTTTATTCTACTTTCACAAAATTCAATGAAGTCTTCTTAGAGAGCGTTGCCTTGGAACATTTGTTTTGCACCGCGAGTACAATGCACTCACGTAAGTCACATATGTTCCTATTCTGCAAGCATGGATGCATGGCGTAGCTGCTAAGACGCTCGCATTTGGAGCGTGAGGGCCCGGGTTCAAACCCAAGCACCAAAAAGAAAACTTGCTTTTCTTTTATTCGTTTATTTATTTGTAGCATTGATGGTCATATGCGACAGTTTCTTCATGATGTAGGGAGGCGCGAAAAGATGGACACAGGATGATGTGCTGCTAGCAACTCTAGTAGCGCTAGTAGCTAGAGTTGCCAGTAGCGCAACTGTAACAACTCTAGAGTTGCTAGTAGCGTGTCGTCCTGTGTCCATCTTTTCTTGTGTGCCATGTTATTCGTGCCTCCCTACATCATGAGTCAAAACCAACTTGCCCAACTTTTTATTATGCTGACAGTTTTCTGGTTGAATCAACATAAAAATGCTTATGCATTTCAAAAAAGTTTAATGTCTTACACCGTCAAAATCTGACTGATCAAGCTCACTCACCTCTGCATTGTCCAACCCAAATGGATCCTCAGGAACATCTTCCTCGTCCCCGTCGAGCCCTTCGGAACTTGAGGTGTAGCCGTTGCAGTCGGTGTTTGAAAGCAGGGGCCATTCAATATCCGATGCAGGAGGCTGCAGTTTTCAAATAAATAAATTCTGTGGTTCTGTGCACCAAAACTAAATTATGATAAAGAATGAAAGAAAAGGGATCGAACTGATCGAGATGGCCATTTTTGTTTGACTGTATGAAGCCAATAGATAATGACGCCAAGGAAAGTACTGTATTTGCACGATTGTAGGCTGACGCATTTTATCTCATTTGAAATCCGAAGTTGGGGGGGTCAAATTACAATCGAAACTACTAGTACCACCAGTTACGGCGGCACAAACGAGCAATCAGTTATGTTGTGGCATCATTCGTTCGGCACGTTAGCGCTCCAGCTCTACCTGTAACATATATATACCGTATTTTCTCACATACTATAACTCACACCCTCAGCAAGAATCGCCGGAAAAGTTTCCAAAAAATGATACCCGCGAGTTGCCGCAAAGGTGCATAATTGTGAAGCACTGCCGTGAAGCCGCCTTGCCGACACTGCCGTGTCGACCTACATTTGCGTCAAGTTGGAATCGTGTAAATACAGTATGTGGGACTTGTAGTTTTTAATTGAAGTGCAGTAATTATGAAGCAAATTGAAATAAAAATGGAGGAAACTTGCCACCAGTGGGAATCGAACCCAAAACCTCTGAATTACATAAGGGAACAAGAGTTTATTTGTCAGCTACCTACGCATAAATTTTTATACAAAAAGTGCACAGTAAAGTTATAAAAAAAATTGTACATAATACTATATATCCATGAGGTACTTTTCAGGATGACCAAATCCCTTAAACAAGGAGCTCACATTGTACACAGATATAGATGGTTTGCAGGTTTTTGGTTGTTTGGTTTCAATGAAAAGCACACATGCCACGTGATGGGGAGTGGTACAAATACTGCTGAAAAACAAAAATAAGAGTTTGTTGAAAGTTGATGCTGTGTGTCATCGTAAGTTTCTTTCTGGTGTCCATGTCCTTTACCACGTTTCAATGAAGCTTAAGAAATGACTGACTACTAACAAGTCCACGTATTTCTTTATTTATTTATTTCCTCATCACACTTCAAGACATTACACGAGGTGTGGACAAACAGAAAAAATGGCGGGCCAGGTTAGATGTCGTAACTTGAAAGAAGATGGTCTTCAATGGCAGCCTTGAAATGAGTAATGTTGGTGATGTGGCCAATATCAGAAGGAAGGGCATTCCATTCTCTCGCAGCATGCAGAAAAAATTAACGCTAATAGGTAACAGAATGGGCACGTGGCAGTTACACAGCATTTTGATCATGTGGAGAGAAAAACGATGTGCTGGGACGGCGATTTGGTTTCCTAGAGACAGCGAATGAAAAAGCCTGAAAAATAATATTAGACAAGCACTCTTGCGGCGAGGAGCGAGAGAGGGAAGACAAAACTGAAATTTTAGAGCAGATACAATTGTCTTATAAGAGTAATCAGAAATAATGAATCTGGCAGTGCAATTATGGACTGATTCAAGAGAATTGGAGATAACTTGACCCACCCTTACTGGCATCAGCACATACCTTGGTGGGAGTGTTGGGGACGGTGGTGTCTTTGTCGGAGTCACAGGAGCTGTTGTAGTCACACCGGGCCAGGCTGATTGTCGGCAGTGCGGGGAAGACGCTCGCCGACATGCGACGGTTCCGCAGGCTGGGCTTTGCCATCTTCTTGGGAGGGAGGTCGGGCGGAGACGAGCGGCGCCGCTGTGGCGCCAGCTTGTCCTCGTCTTCCTCGTCGTCTTCCGCGCACGTCCGGCCGAGCAGGCCAGGGCCCATCGCTTCCTTGCCGAGGCCGCAGCGGTGTGGGCTGCCGTCGATCGGCACCGTAGCCGAGCACCACTGCATTGGGTAGCTGCACGCATCACTGGCCTCCTGGCAAACTGCAAAGGAGATATACTGTACTTGAAAAGGCGCGAAAAGACAACCACGAAAGATGTTTGCACTATAGTAGCATCAATGACGCGCTACTAACAACTGAAATTTTTATTAAGAATTTTGTCCCTTAATAGATTTTGTCCCTTAAGGTTACCATAATATCCCAACCAAGCGCCAGCCCCCCCCCCCCCTTCAGTGAAATAACTGGACAAGACTTGTGGAGGGGGCCCTTGCTCGGTCGCGGACCAAAATTCAAGACGGCGGCGGAAAAGCCTCGTAAGAAGAATGCACCCCTGTGCTTCTAATGAAATGCTTCACTGAATACGCATGCATTTACTGTTTTTACTGAGCTGGAGGCGATCCTCGTGTGAAATTTCATGTGTCATGACAAGAAGGAAAAGATGTTCCTCAAATGTTCCGACAATTTGTGACTACTCAGAATGCAACCCCAAGGCACAACACTAAAAGTACTAAGAAATTATACAATAGTATCTAAAGACTATCAGAGCTTGGGTTCCTAGGAACCGCTGCTGCAGGATTCCGTAGCTCAAAAAAAAAAAAAAAAAAAAGATGGCGGAAGGGGAGGAAAACGGGGCGCTTGCTTGGGATTTTATGGTACACCTGTCATTTTCCTTTCCATCGCTCGCTGTGTCGTCCTCAGTTTAAGTTGAACATCCTTTGTAAGCCTCCAGGTTTCTGCTCCGTAGGTAAGTACCGCTAAGATGCAGATGTTATATAACCTTCCTCTTGAGTGATAGTCGTACACTACCATTCATGATTTGAGAATGCCTGCCGAATGTGTTCCATCCCATCCTTATTCTTCTAGTTACTTCAGTCTCAAGGTTCAGCTCCGTGGTTACTACCTGTCCTAACTAGTTAACAAATTCCAATGCCTAGCTACCTATCGCAAAGCACTGTTCTCTTCTGAGAATGTTACACATTGCTTTAGTTTTCTGCATATTAATTTTCAGACCTACTCTTCTACTTACCTTGTTCAATTCAGTAACCGTGAGCTGCAATTCGTCCCTTGAGTTACTCATCAATGCAATGTCATCAGCGAATAGTAGGTTACTAAGGTACTCTCCATTAACTCGTATCCCTAACTCTTTCCAATCTAGGGCCCTGAAAACCTCCCGTAAGCACACGGTGAATAGCATTGGGGAGATCGTGTCTCCCCACCTTACACCCTTCTCTATTGGGATTCTGTTGCTTCCTTCATGGAAGACTATGATGGCTGTGGAGCCGCTATAGATTTGTTCCAGTGTGTTTGTATATGGTTCGTTGACGCCCTGATTCCGCAGTGCCTGCATGACTGCTGATATCTCAACCGAATCAAATGCGTTCTCGTAATCTATGAAGGCTATATATAGGGGTTGGTTATATTCCGCGCATTTCTCCGTCACCTGATTGACAGTGTGGATGTGGTCTATTGTCGAGTAGCTTGTACGAAATCCTGCTTGGTCCTTTGGTTGATTGAATTCTTATGTTGTATTAATGTTTCTGAGGTAAACCACTGGAAATGCTGGCTTCACATTTGCTGCTCAGGGCTTCCAAGCCAGAAGTCTTTTTTAAACTTCCTTGACTCGCCCTAAACATTGGATTGATTATGAGGCAGCATGCCGCATATACCGTAACGGTGCAGAAATTTGAAATTACCAGTGAAATTGGAGGGGGCGCTTGCTCAGAATTTTATGGTAAAATGTGAAACCTTGATGGCCGTCTGCAATGAAAGTTTGACTTTGCTTAAGGGCTACAGCTAGTGTGTTGCAACGAAACAAAAACCAAAAAAGTGATGATTTTGGCCGGAGTGAGAACGTAACCGAAACATTATTTTTCGTTCTGGAGTGAAACCGAAATATTTTTTATCCGTTTTCGGTTCAAGGGAAAAGTTGGCAATCCGGAACAACTGATGTCATGCAACGTCAGCATAATGCATATCTCAGGGGACAGCCTTAGCATGTATCTCAGGCAGCAATTCCAAAGTAAAGATGCGTAAGAAATTTTGCGAAAAACGAAAAGAGTGGCAACCAGAGCTGTTTGTATTAACGCAAGTGGACCTTGATGTGCCAATCACACAGGCCAGCGTGGAGAGGGCATTGTTGGAGCTGGAATTTTTTTTCATCAGAACAGCAGTCTTGCATGTCAGAGACTACACTCGACAACATGCTGCTTTTGAGATCATGCTCACTTCCTTAACGCAAAGTATTCAGCCTGGTCAGAGAATTTGTAATTAATGTTTATATGTACTCTTTTTTATTGTTACCTTAATTTCAACTTTCTGTAAACAAATAAAAACCGTTATGAACCGTTATAGAACTTTTTTTTCGTTTCCAGAAAAGAAACAGAACACAACTTTTTTTTGCTGGAACGAAATTAAAACCGAAACGAAAAACATTGCATTTAAACACCGTGGCTACAGCATTTTCTGTCTTACCAAGCACCTTCTCGCAGCTACAGCGGTCTTTCAGGCAATGAAATAAACTAATACAGTAAAAGCTCGTTAATTCGGATTTCTCGGGACCGGAAAAAATGTCCGAATTAACCGAATGTCCGAATTATCGAATGGTCGAAATAAACACAATAAATGCACGAGTTTTTTCAACATACCTTTACTTAACAAAGTAATCGCGGATGCTTGTGTTTTCGAGCAGAAATTCGCGCGGACACAATTTTTCTGAGCCCTTCAAGGTGCTCAGCAGCTCGCATGATGTCTGCATACCGCAAAAGTTTCACCCGTCATCCACGCTTTTCGGTTGGCACGGTAATCCACGGGAAGATTGTTGTTCTTAAAGCAGCGTGGCTTTTGAACCTTTCCGATAACGAGAAGCGGCAAGCGCTCTGTTCCCGTCACGTTGGGGGATAAAAGTACGGTTACTCGTTCCTTGCTTCTTGCCGCCGATTGAAGGATCCCCTTTCATCACTCTTCATCACTTCTTGTCGGGAGAGCCCGTTATTCAGAGCACGCAAAATTTCTACTTTGGTGGTGAAGTCCTTGGCCTCGTACTTGGGCCGCTTCGCCGGCGTTGCCATCGGCGGAGAGTGCGGTCGCACGAGAAGTCGGCACAAAAGCACCAGCAACAATCAAGCTAAAGGAGCCGTACTGAAACTTTCCTCGATAAATCGGAGATCAACGATGCAGCACACCAACGGGAACAAATCAACAAAACCCACATGCGAAAAAAAGGCGTTCAACCAGTCTCAATCCAATGTCCATGGCGATGCTGCGTTTGAGCTTCACTTCTGTTCCAAATTGTTCTTTTTTCGTTTTCGAGCCTCGCCAGCGGCCCGAAAGTCGCCGAATTATCCGATTTGCGGTCAAATCTGTCCGAAATAACGAGCGCCCAGTCTCATAGAGTGATGCGTATATTTACAGGGACCAGATGACGTGTCCGAATTAACCGATTTTCCGAATTAACGAGAGTCGAATTAACGAGCTTTTACTGTATACTAATTAAAGTTTACATAATTTTTTTGCTCAGCGTCCCTTAAAGTGAGAAAACAGTGAGAGCATCTCTTACTATCGTGGCTCCGGGAACGCTGCTTTCTGGCGACGAAGAACTCTTCATCGTCAGAGCTGGGCTCTCTCTTGGGGGACACGGCTTGGCCGTTGACTTCCAAGACGGCGGAGTGGCCGCAGCCGCTGCTCGGCTCGATGAAGCTGGACAGCTTGTCCTGGACTTCCTGGGGCACATAGTGTTCCTCGGGACCATTGTGGTTGGAGAGACTCTCGAGGCCGCTCTCCTCGTCTGAGTTCTTTCGGTCTTCCATGTGATGAAACACTGCGAGCAAGAAAAACAGGAAGAGAAACTCGTTACCTCACGTCGTCAAAATGACGACTACTAGCTCTGTGCGAGAATGGTGAGACTGTGGAGCTAGAATTATTCGGGAGGAGGCAAAATGAACGCTTGTTCAGGCGGCTGAAGAAAGTTGCTGCACTGGGTGCGGCACAGATGCACCTTCCTTTGTGCCATAGAGTTAGTACAGACTCGGCGAGGAAAAGCTTCCCATAGGGCCCATGCATTAGAATCTCCGACCACAAGGGTGCCACACCACTGCCGCCATTACCCCACCGTGCGAGCGTTACTCGCCCCTGAGACGTGTGCTAGACTTGATGGTGGTATTCAGTTTTCATCGTAATTAATGAAAGTGAGCTCACGTGAAGTAGAGTTGTAAGTAAGCGTCAACAGACAGGGCAGACGACGACCCACTGCGACTCACAACTCGGTCAGAAGACACGCTATCGGCTGCGATCTCGAACTCAAGTCGATACGATGGTACAGTGAAACCTCGTTAATACGTACCTGCGGGGAACGCGACATAACTACACACTAAACGGTAGTACGCATTAAACACCAAGTACAAATTTGCATCTCCTAGCGTGCGCCATCGCCGCCAGCAAATAAATAGAGTGCCACAGCAAATATTGCCTAAAGTACCCACCGCAAAGCCTTTTCTTTCTTTTCGCCAAAGTGGAGAAAAGATCCTGGCACACTCGCACGACCGCCCGATAGCGCGTAGTGGCGACGCCGAAGAGCATTTCGAAACTATTGCAGGGTCCGGGATACGCGGTCAACGCAGTGACCGACATAGCGACAGAACGGACGGTGTCTGCTTTCCGCGGTATATGTGCGTGCGTCTAACCGCGATCTGCTACTAAACGAAAACTCACACAGTTCCAGTACGCGGTACGGCCGCGTGGAGCTGATCGTCTCCCGGCTAGTTGCGTGCAGCGCGTCGCCTACTCGGCTCACGCCGTCACTACCAGGCCGCTTGCCGTGCCGCACGCGCGCATTTATCGTGGGAATGTTGTTCGTACCCACTTCGCTCCAGATCGTGCACAGATGCGGCGAGTAGCTTGTTCGGTTAACGCAGCGATGACGAGCTTCATGCAAGCGATGCGCACTCCGCGATGCTCTAGCGGTCCTGGCAGCGGACGGAGGCGCGTTGGGTGGTCGCCTAATAAAAGCGTGCAGTATGGTTACAACCGCGCTACGCTTGCTGTATTGTACACGTGCGTTTACTGTGATAGCGTCAATGCAGCGAGGTTTCTCGGCGCCCGCGACCCGCTACGCCAACTACGCAACGGCGATCTGCTTTCGCTTCTACAAAGCGGTGCGCGCCTAATGACGGCTTAGTAGCGTTTGCTGTCGGGCTAGTTGGTACATGGCTGAAGTTCTTCGTCCCTGTCCGGACATTTGCGCTATCAATTCAACTTCAGCCTTGAAGACGGCCGCGCACAACGAAGCGGCAGCGATCGGCGGCCCAGCGCGTTCAGGTTGTCGCCTAATAAAACCGTGCAGTGGGCTTAAAAAGTAGCGCTGCGCCGCACGCGTGCCCGAGCAGATAGCTGAAGATACTTATTGTGATAAGGTTGTCGGCGATAAGTCATGTCGGCGCGTTCGTCGGTGGCCGCCACCTCGCCTTCGTTCTTCCCGATGCTTACCCGCAAAGGCGTCGCCGCAATCGCGCGGAAGTCAGAATCGGAGATCGACTGATCTGCGCACTTCTCAAAAAGGCGGAAGACCTTTGGCGGCACATTCTGGCGTCGGGAAGTTGAGTGGCGCAGTAAAATTTTATGGCACAAAAAAGTTATCACAGTACGCAGGGTACGCACTAACCGGTAGGCATAGGGCGAACCACTACGGCTTAAGCGGTCAGCGAATGCATTGGGCTCTATGGGACTCGGTCGGGGATTCGTCGCAACTACGTTTTAACCGTTAGTACGTTTAAAGCGGGTACGTATTAACGAGGTTTGACTGTACCATGTAGCAAAAGTGCCTGCAAATGCATCTTCCTACACCGAGAGTTCCGCGCACAGTAAATTGCCTAAGTGGCCTTGAATCTTTCATAGAAATCTTCTAAATAACCATTAAACACTGTCGGCATGTTTCTAATTCGTCAAAATGACCGTGTTTGATTAATATTGTCAGTACTATTACTAACATTGAATAGCACTAATTTTAGCCGATCTAAATAATTGCAAAGGCAACAGTGACAATGGTAGGGTAATGGCAGTGTTCTTGTGGTTGGCACACTTTTGGCCCAGCTTTTCCTCTAGAGTCTGTACCATGCCTTGTGTATATCGGCTTGCAAAGATGGTAAAGCATGCAAAAGCACTCTGCAAAAGGCCCACCAGTTAAGGGGGGACATGGCAATGGGAATGGTAAATTTGGTCAAAATGTTCAATTTTTCAATTTATTTTTTTTTGCAATCCTGAGACCATGTTTTCGCCATGGTGAAATATTAGACCAAAATAATCAGTAGAAGTTGAAAAAAAAAAGCATTTTACTAGTGTGCTGTCATCAAAAACGATGATAAAATTGGACTTTAGAAAATGCAAATCTGCAGTTTTCTCTTGACACAGTGCCACCATATTGGCATCATCATAAAGAAGACAAATAGAGCTCAAGATAGCCACAAAGCTGCATTTCTCCAGTGAAAAATAAAACCAGCTTCCTTCTGAATTCCATTTTCTTAGCTTTTAGCTCTATTTTTTTTGAGCTCCATTTTCTCAGCTTTCATTTTTTGAACAGCTGCTGTCCGTTATCCCTGTGCCATTTCACAACAAATAAAGATATAACCATTCCGTTTTCTGTGCTTAGATCCTGAGACATTGGTGAGTGCCGTAAAGCTGTCCTTATTTGTCTGCATGCCATACAGATTTCTATAATTGGGTTTTTGTAAAAGTTGTTAGTAAGACAATGAGTACAATAAATTTCAAAAATTTTTTGTGCGCTTATTTGAATATTAAAAAATGAAACACTAGCTTTACAGCACAGAATCGGCCCTTGTGAATATGCTTATGCAAAAGTCTTGATGAACTTATGTCTAATTCATTAATTAATTTTAGGATGACAATGAGAGTCTATCAAGTGTTGTAATTCAAAAACTACAACAGATAGCTCAAAACCTATTTCAGTTATGATATCAGCACCAACATATCACATCTTCATGCCAAACTTCATCACTTTATCTTCGTAAATAACCAAGATAGTTTTCATTGCCACGTTCCCCCTTGAAGAAGGTCTCACATAAAAATTTTACATCTTGTTTCTTCTGCTACAATAAGCAGCTAACGACCCACTTATCACAGCTGGAAACCTCGTTCGCTCGAGTGTGCGACGGTTAATTATTTGGAGACAGTTTTATAGCACTCATTTGCATTTCCGGTTTCAGAGAGTGCCGAGTGAGGCGGGTCCCAGACTGGTTTTCATGTACACATTGCTGGCTACTTTTGTTTCGTCACATTATTAAATTAAATTTGGGAAAGCACACAACATGCAGAATGATATTGCAATTTTTGTGCTTCGTGTGCATATATAGGGGCATGTAAATGATGGGAACATGACGGATGGGCCATCCGTCGTGCTGCAGAGAATCTTAGCCCAGCCGTGACTCTATCGCGCCACCTGTATGTGCTGTAATGGCCTAACAGACTCCTCTCCTCGAATAGTTTGTTCATGACTCACTGGCCTTGCCATTCAGATGAGAAAGACACACAACAGTTCGTACATGCACTGATTTTAAACAATTAAGATTCGAGCTTCTAAACCTCGGCCCATCACGAGTGACTGTCACATCACACCGATTACGTGTTGAGGTTATTATAATAAGCGCTAACTGCAAGGACACTCTAGATGATAATAAGTTAGAAGCTCTATGTTGTCGGAACCATTTCGTCACAGCTGATTTTCGGTAGTCTGCAAATAGGGTGAACACTGAAAATGGATGCTCAAAATATTCACTGGTATCTTTCAAAAAGGCGTTTCTTTTTCATTTGCCGACCACATTTCCAGTCGCATTGTTACGCTTTTACTGCATTTATGATGCATTTCTCATTATGCTCCTTCTTGGCCAGCATGAAGAGGGCAGTTCAAGGTACCAGTACAATTCCCCTTTCGATGGTTCTTTTATTTTTACATCCTGCCACAATTTGCAAAGTTTGATGTAGTGTTCGTTAACTCATAAAACGAGCCCAGATTCGTTAAGTTCACGACAAGTTCGGAAGAGCTAGTGGGCATGCCTTTATCATGTAAACAAGCAGGTTGTCAAAGAAATTAAGAATCACGAGCGATGTTCAGTGCTGCCACTCCTTTCACAGCTTGACTACCTTGTGCCACTGAAGCTTGCCACGTTGCATATCATTCAACACTTGGCATGTTGGAAGAGGTCGCACACCAAGACACTGGTTTTCTTCCTTTACCACCTTTGCCTTGCATTAATGTAAAGTTGTCACTGATGACCGTGTTGATGTGGATCGTGCTGCTTCGTTTCGGTTGAACACTAGCACCATCTCGCTCTTTTTCGTAGCAAAAGAGTGATTCTTTTCAAGGCTCGCCAGATTAACCGGATTTAGGCCAAGTACATCAGAATTAACAAGTGTCCGACGCCATTAAATAACACACGTGCCTGCCGGGATCTGAAGATGAGTCCTAATCATCAAACTTAATGAGGGTCTAATTAACGAGCTTTCACTGCATACACATGGTACATGGTGCAACAAATGTAGCTGGAGAGGCTGCAAAATTACTTTCACAATGTTAAACTTAAAATTACTCTTCAGCTGAATGCTCAAACAATTGGAAACCGATCTAATCATGCACCCCACAAAATTCTCTAGAACTAGCAATTAACCCTTCACCCTATCCTTCGTCTTCAACATCAAGATAAACTCGCCACCATTATCCCAATTCAATGACACCATATTTTACACCAACAGATTTATTCAAGTTTTCTTTTTTTCCCTTGCACTGTAACAGATTGGAATGATTCGTTGTTGCCTTCCACCCCATTGTGACATTTTGAAACTGTATTAACTTCGTTTATATTTGCTTTGTTTGTTTGTTCCTTGTTTATGCCCTCACCCTGCTTGGACCTGTAAAAGGTTTGCAGTTTTGAATAAAGAAAGAAAGATGTAGCCGACAGCCTATGCCTCCCACTTACCATCTCTGTCGGCCTGGTTGTTCTGGATGTTGGATCCACCGACAATGGAGATTCGGCTTGAGTTTCTGACTGGATGGGTCACGTTTTCGGCGGCAGAGCCGCAGGACGTCCGGTTGGCTTGGAACTCGGACCACAAGCTGTCGGGTTTGTCTTCCGACGCCGTCCCGGGAGAGGACTTTCCTTCGTAGTTGCTCCGTGAGCGGACTTTACGCTTTGGCCTCTTCCTTCTGCAATGTTCAATCAATGTCGTGCGCGCACTTTAAAACAAATGGTGTGGTGGGGAATGAAGGGCAGTATTGAATGGGCGGAGAACAACTGGCACAGAAGGAATCGCTGGCATGAGTACAATAACAATCATTAGGTGCCTTAGGTGCCTCCCCAAACACGAAAATTGATTGTTGATGGTGTCAACACGAGTGATGCAAAAAATCATCACGTGACAATGTCACCATGTGACATTATCATGACGTCACATGATGATGTCATCAGATGACCTCGTCGCTTGGTCAAATGTGGGCCAATTACGGAGGAAGTACAAAACAAGGTGAGGTGCAGAAAACTTTCGGAGGGGGGCATGGGAGGATCAGTCCATGACAGGGAAGAAAAAGAAGATGGCTTTCGCCTTCGAGTCATCTTGGGCAACTGCAGAAGGGACCCTGTGAGTTTTGCTATTGTACTCAAGCACCAAATTGGTGAGCGCTACCAGAATCGAATTAGGAAGTCCACCGTGAAGGCAAGGCTGCTCACCGTGATTAACCTGTAGTTAATTAATTCATTTGCTAATGTAGATAGCATCTGTAAAACAAATACAGAACAGCAAGAGAGACGTACGCTTTGGTCCTCTGCATGGGTTTCAGCTGCCCATTGGTGGTGTATGTGGCCACAACTTGAGCATGCATGATCCCCAACACCAGCATCATGGCTATGGGCGTCAGCACCTCCGTTAGCGTGTTCTCCTGCGTGCAAATTTACCATGCCTCATATACGGAAACAACGCAGGGAAAATAAAATCTGTTAAAAGTTGCGCTTCATCCTGTAAACAACTTTTGTGTGTGTGTTCTCTTGATCTTCCAATCAGAACACATTCAAGGTCAACATGTGCCATGAGCATAGGTCGGCAAAAGGTGTGGAGCTCAATCAGACTCATGCAATATATGTTGCCTTTAAGGCTCACTTGGACTCAGACTCACCAAAATTTTCCTCATCTGGAGTCACTCGGATTCACAAACACTGAAATTTTGCTTAACCGGACTCACTCTGACTCAAGCTCGCCAAAACATTGCTCACTCGGACACAGTCAGACAGACTCACGGCTCAATCCGAGTCTGAGCAACTCTGAGTGAGTCGACTCATGAGTCCATTAGCCTGTAATTAACTTTTTTTGACCATAGTGTCAAGGCTCCTTTTAACATCACTATTTCGCCTTGTGATCTCGTACCTTCAAATACGATTATGAACAGTTACAATCCAGTAAGGACATTTTTATCGAAAGCGATTACTCCAACAAGATATCTTTATCAAGAACTTCCCGTGAAAGATTCTGCCGGAGGGAGGTCAAACCCCCTCATCCCACCCTCCTTGTAACTCACGCCTCTGATCAATAAATATTGAGGTGGCGTATGACCGTTAGTGCTTTGAAGTATGCGTGAGTAGATGCGAGCATAAACGTGAGTCGTCATAAGGCTGATAGCAATGCTGAAGTAGAGTATATAGAAGCATAGGTCGGCAAGAAAATGTGGAGCTCACTCAGACTCACTCACTCACAAAATATATTTTGCCCTCAGGGCTCACCGGACTCAGGCTCACCAAAGTTTTCCTCATCTGGACTCATATTCCTGAAAATATTACTCACCCGGACTCAGACTCACGAAAATATTACTCAGCCTGACTCACTCAGACTCATGGCTCAATCTGAGTCTGAGTAAGTCGACTCATGAGTGAGTTTGCAGACTTATGACCACAAGAAGGTCGTTTGGCGACACAACAACAGTGAGGGACAGAAGAGCACCGTACCAAGCAACAGAAAGTTCTGCCGGCATCTCTACAGGTAGAGACTGTGGTTGCAACGTGCAGTGTGTTCGAGATTTTCACAAAATTGTGAGTGGCTTCACATATACCAGAGGAAAGTGCGAGAGGAATTAACAATTTTGTTATTACTGAAGCGCAGAAATACTGAGCGAAACGACAGAAGACAAAAACAAAACTCGATTTGCGGGGAGTCAAACCCCCACGCTCGGCGTTACAAGTGCAATGCTCCGCTGACAAACCTACAGCGATAGCTGCTGCGTCTACCCCCCCCCCTTCATTTCTACCAGTCGCATTGGAATTCCAGCAATGCAAGTTAACTTCTGTAATTCCCATCACTGACCTCACTGACCTTAGCCCACCAGATAGCAGCATCGCGTGAAGATAATACAGGCTGCACTAAGCACAATCTGTCTCGCACCATGACAGACAGTGTCAATCCACAACATGTGCATGTCGACTCCTAATCAAGCAGGCAGCGACAAGCGTTGGAATTGCTGTGCATCACAGGAATATCTAAGATTGATGGTGCGCCTACACTTAATTGTACTAATTGACAAAGAGATTATATTATCGCCACATTTGAACATTGCATATTCATGGACTAGTCGGGGTGCATGCATACGACTTCGCCTTTCTCCCTCATTTAATTATTTCCCTTTCCAAAGAAGCGCATATATTTGTACCGACGAAATAAACACTCATGTTGCCATCCAGCGCCAAGTTCTGTCTGTCTTTCTTGTCCCGCTTGCTCGCGCTCTTTCCCGACATGCAGCCATGCCAATAAGCTCAAGTTCAAACCCTTTTAAAACAGCACGTGTGTTTACAGTAGCAATTTCAGTGTTTACAGCAGCATTTGAAGCACTTGGCAAAGGGCGTTGCGTCTTTGTCGTTATCTTCCGACTGGTGCCGTTGAAAGCTTTTACTCCCAATGGCGCATGTCCAGATTGCAGCAATAGTGGAAAGTGTAGCCAAGCTTTAGACAAACAGAGAAGCGTAGGCTTACCGCGATGAGAGCATCATCTTGCGATGAGTGCAGGCAGAGAGAGCCCAGTTGTAAAAAATAAAGGACGAGAAGAAACACGCAGATGCCGGTGCTCGTCTGCTGTTTCCACCTGCAAGTAGACAAGGCCCAAACAACCTTGTCAAGACATTCAGTTGTGATCCAGCTTTGTAAATACAGTCTAACTTTCATATATCAAATCTGAATGGGATCACAAAACAGTTCTATATATAGATAATATAGATAACAGGGGATATTGCAACTGCTCAATATATGTAATACTTTATGTGTGCATTCGATACATGCAGGTTCGACTGTAACATGCAAAACGAACAGTTGGTGAGGCTCTGTGGTACAGCGAGATCACACTGATACGATCCCAAGAGGAGCCATAAAATGAGCTGTATCATCAAAAAATCTTACTATCCAGCGCATGAATCAAGAAGACTAATTGAGTCTGGTCGTGTTCATGTTCCTCTTTAAAGCATCAAAGGTAATGCAGCATGTTTTAGTCATTAACTTTAAGTTTACCATGAACATTTTACGACTGGTGCGCAACCAGCCCATGTTGTACAGTGGCATGCAGTAAGCTTACAGGTCATGCCAAATGGTCGCAATGTTTACAGGAGTTTCAGAAACATTAACACCCAAATTAAAGGTATACATATGGTATTTATAGTCATAACAAGATTAACTTTGCTCACTCTAGTTGCCTCCATGGGAGCTGCTTGCAGAACTGTGATCCCGTTCATAGTAGATTTATAATTGTAAAGCTGGCACGTCACTCTTTTTTTAATTTTCCGATTTGCAGCAATTTCTGCCAAAAGGAAATAATTTAACAGCCCAAAAGAAAGAAATTTGTTTTTTTGCAGTAAGTGGATTGCAGTATTGTCTTTTAAATGGGACAAAGTGCATTCAAATCAGTGCTATAGATGTCGAGAAAAATGACTGATCTACTCCAGTGTATTTACGTAGGAGCCCACGAGGCACTGGACTAAGAGTGGCATGGATCAAGGGGTGGCCACACATGGGGAGGGGGGACAACTCCCCCCCCCCTTGAAAATTTAACATACGCCTCACCCCTGGAGAGAGGGGAGGTTCAATCGACATTACACGAGTGTTTCAGCTACAGCTACATCTTTCAAGAATGACCCCTGGGCACCCTCGCCCTCCCATCCCCTTCTAACCCCCCCCTCCTCCCCCGAAGGACCTCTCTCACTAAATCCACACTCCGGGGGGAAAAATCCTGGCATTGCCCCTGCAATGAACTCTCTCAAGGAAAACAATATACTGCAGTTCTTTATAACAGCAGTTTGTCTCCACGGCATGACAGCACAATCTCGTCTTCACAAAAAAAAAAGAAAAAGGAAGAGTTAACATGCCACTTCACACTTCCGTTCTGATAAGCACCTCATGTGCATAGAGAGAATGTGCTATCAATGTCGACACAGCATGACGCTGCTGTAAGTCGTGTCCGTGCTCGCCATTCCTCATTGTCGAGTATGTGATAACAGATAACCACAAGGCCACACAATGGAAGGTGCCTTGTGTGCTGCGGTGCAGCTGTACCCTTGGCAGGCACACTGTTGGTGTAAGAGTACTAATATCAGACGGCACATTCCAAGGTCGACAACGATGAAATCTCACTTGAGATTAATCCGTAAAAAAATAGGCCGCAGATGTCACAAAGCTACCGTACTATTGGGAACGTACCAGCGTGCTGTATAATGTTTATCTCCTGACCAGTGGCTTAGCCAATAATTTTTTTTATGCGAGGGAGCAGACTGTTGACCCAAAATAGGAGCTGGGCTGGCAAGTGTTGTCACGTGGTGTCGGTATCACGTCGTCAAGCTTGGTATCCTACCGCACACAGAAATTTCTAGAGGTGCAGGTGGCCAATGAGCCAATAGCCTGACTATGCTCCCGACCCTGTTTAATAAAGAATTATTTCCTATATACTCAGGGTAGTAGCTTAATGGCTAGGGTGCTGCCCTGTTAAGCTCAAGGAATTTAAGGTTAAATTCTCGGCCAAAGTAGCCAGATTTTGATGAAGGCGAAGTGCAAAAACAGCTGTGAATGTACGTAGATTTAGGAGCATGTTAAAGAACCCCAGGTGATCTATAAATTAAACATAATCATACCATGGTTCACTGACATTTTGGCCACGAGATTGGATTTTGCCTCCTCTTAGAAAGAGGGGCAAAACATCAGCAAAGTATGTAGCTTCTCCTATGTGCTTTTATACAGTCGAACACAGGCATATCGAATCTGAAGGGAATCACAAAAGAGTTCTCTAGATAGGTGATTCGATATATTGAAATATTTTAAGGCAAAAGCCTTAGATGCCTCATCAAACGTGAAAAATGACAGGCATCCCGCGTTGGCGTCTCCCTTCGGCATCCACATGGGTGATGCAAAAAATCATCATCACGTGATCATACCTGTGACGTCACCATATGACATCACAGATACGCAAAATTTGTGACATCATGGTGACGTCACACGATGACGTCATCACAACCATCTCAGCTTGGTCAACAGTGGGCTCATCACGGAAACAGTGCAAAACGAGGTGAAGTGCCTCTGATCCTGGAGGCAATGCAAAACCACATTAGGTGCAGAAAGCTTTCGGAGGGTGGCAGCGCGGGCACAATACATCGACTGAGAAGAAAAAGAAGATGGCTTTCGCCTTCCAGTTGTCTTAGGTGTGTGTATGAGGGACCCTGTGAGTTTTTATAATCACAACTATATTCAAGGGGATTTTACGACTGTTCGATATGTACAATGTGGGTTCGATATATGCAGGTTCGACTGGATATACAAACGTGTATATTGTGACAAACGCGAGAGGGAGATGGAGCGAATATTTAAGTTTATTTTAGTAGACAGATGAGCCAATATTTTTTAAAAAACTACGATTATTACGAATTTGACTCGATGGTGTTGAGATGCCTGCAAGCGCGAAGAACTCCACCGAATGCCAGCATCTCCAGCAGCCCACACTTACCAGCTGTAGTAGAGAGGAAATAATAAAACTCGGACGACTCCATTGGTTGCTAATGCGAGCCAACTGTTTTGCGGCTTCGACTTCTTGAATGTAGAACCTAAAACGAATGAAATCACGGCGTTAGGTGACGCACTCGTCAATAATAGGCTGCTATGACCAGCAGAGAATCACCGACTCGCTGCAAACGACCTAGTTTTCATTAGCATTCAATTGTTATACTCTCTTCATTCTAATGTTTTATACACGAACGCTTATACAGTTGAACCCGTTTATAACGAACTCAAAAGCGTCGCGAAAAGTGGTCGTTATATCAGTAGTTCGTTGTATATGGACTCGCCCTTAAAAACGTGCGCTTAGCGGCCAAGCCGTTTTTTTTCTTTGTGCACTTTTATTAAAGTGCTAACAACCCCTTCGGTGACAAGCTAAGCCTTTTCGCGTTGTGAAGCGACGCCCGCTGCGTGCTCACGAGTGAATTAACCGCCTTTGCAATGAGCTGACACCGTTTCACCGAAGCGCGGTACCGCGACGTGGAGCCGATCATCCCTGCCTAGTTGCGTGCAGCGTGTCGCCTACTCTGCTCGCGGAGTCACTGCCGGGCCGCTTGCTGTATGCCGTATGCGCGCGTTTGTACGTTCCTCGTGCTTGCTTCACTCCGGACCGTGCACGGGTGCGGCAAGTAGCCTGTTCGTTCAACGCGGCGAAAACAAGCATTTTGCGAGCAATGCGCACTCGACGTTTCCGCGATGCTCTCGCGGCCCTGCACGACAATGCGCGGCGCACTTCAGTTGTCACCTAGTCAAACACGCAGTATACGCTCGCTGTCAGTGCATCGACCAGGGCTGGGCAAAGATACATTGAAATTGTATCGCGATACGATACAAGATACTCAGGCAAGAAGTATTTGAGATACAGATACAAGATACTTCCGGAATAATTGTATCCGATACGATACTTCCCAGTCGTATCTTAAGATACTTCGTTACATTTGCAAATTTGCTCTTATATATCGATATAACGAAGCAGGAAACGCTTATGAACAAAAATGTTTAATCGGAATTTTCTTAACTGCGACCAACTTTGTTTAATTTTGAGAAAATATCCCCAGATTTCTGTCTTACTGCTCAAGATATATTCGTTTCCTTCCGAAACAATTCAGGTTAACATGAGAGCTCTTTATATGCTGCGCTGTCAATGGTTCTTGTTTGACACTTTTGTAACTAATGGGGGCCGCTTCTCTACTTGCCGACCAGCTAGCGGGTTGCTATCTGAATATAAGAACGTCAATAAGAAGCCTCCGCACGATGGCGCAAATACTGCTGTGCACTTCAACCTTGCCCGTAAGAGTATTACGGTTTTCGCAATACCGGATCACCCAAAATGCAGCAACAACGCTGGTAGCGATATTTTTTCGTTACGCATCATGTTTACATTGAGGGCTTAAAACTGCAATGATTTGTATATTCTACTTATCTGCTGGCGTAAAGCTTTCGTTAGCAACATATTGACTAACGTGCAATCTTTTGAAATTTCTTCTCTGAGAGAACTAGTGCCGTCGAGAATTGTCTCAGGCGTATTGTAGTGGCACAAAGCGTTGCAGAATACTACTGCTATTGTTAATTATTGCTCCGACTATCTCGTGATTTGCAACAGCGAAAAACTTTACGGTGACCTCAAAAAAGAAAACCAATATATTTTAGTCAAATAGCAAGGCGGTTCCGTATAAATCACAGTGAATACGTTTACAGTTCGTTTCACGTAACTATAGAATCAAATATCTAAAAAAGTGGTTAAAGGGACACTAAAGAGCAAAACGATTTTTCTCGTATTAGTAAACTACTCTTTCACGATATCAGGAACACCATGCTTGCTGCGAAAAGACTCTTAGTAAATGAGAAATCGCGCAAAAACAGAAAGTGGGTGGCGACGCCACCTTGAAGTTTCTACACCATTCGCCGTGACGTCACATATTTTGACGGCGCCTACTTGGGCCTACGTAGTTCCTAAATGGTAAAAATGAAGTACACTGTCCTCTGAGGGAGCCATAGAGTTAACATACCAAGTTCGAGGAAATTTTGTTGAGCCAATGGCGCCAAAATACGATAAGTACACATTGAAATCCATGACGTCGTGCGTGGAGATTATACCGCGAAATTTAAAAATGAAACTTGGAACTTCATTTTCCCCTTTATTGATACACCTATGATGGTGAAATTAACGGCATTATAGTGCTGAAAGTACAACTTATCAATCTAAACCGATTCATTGTTTCTCTTTAGTGTCCCTTTACCCGCGACTGAATGAAACCAATGGAGTATGGCTTATCGTCATGTGGCGCTCCTCATAATGTTTTATATTTCGCTTAACTGGCTGATTAACTGAGGTCAATTATGATTAACTGAAGTCAAAAAATGATTTTTAATATTCATTTACGACCAAGTGGGTGCCATCACGTCGTATAGGGCATTCCAAAACGACCGGTCCAATTTTTGGTGGCGACGTACATTCTGCGTGGTGATTTTTTTTCCGATTTTAAAGGAAAGCGCACGAAATAGCAAATGAAACCACGTGACTCCGCCGCTCGTGCGCTACCCTACTTCAGCGCTCTGAAGCGTGCTTCGAGCATAACAACCGGCGCGCGAACTGTCAGCATATCGAGGACGACGGCGTTTCCTTGCCGTGTGCGGTCGTCAGAAATGTTGACGCACTGTGAAACCGATGCATAAAGCCACGGCCGGTTATTTCGCCATGGTCCACGCGTCGCTTGTTGCGCTCGAAGCGGATTTGAGAGCGCTGCAGTACGGCAGCGCACGAGGGAAATCACGCGTGGTCATGTTTCGCGGGCTTTCTTTTGATGTGATGCAAACGGAGGACAGAAAAAATAGCACTCATGGTGACAATCAAATTATGATCAAAATAACTGCTTGAATAATTTAGCAGGAAGAACAAAGGTACAGTACACCAAGATATCTTATGTTACATACGTAAGTGCTTGTTCTACGGCATCTAGCATCAGCACCGGTGGAGTGACAGTATTTAGAATCTCATTTGGATATAAGTCGATCTCATCGTATGTAAGTCAAACTTACATCCATGAGATATTTTAAATCGCTGTCGTGTGAAAGCCGCGAGACGCAAAGAAACCCCATTCTTGCATTCCTCAGACTTCGCTGTTACCGTAAAGACAGACGACCTTTTGCGACGAGTTTCGGGACGCAGTGAACCTTTTTGCGATGGAAAGTTATCGCGGTTATCACTTTTTGCATTTATGCCTTCTTGGGTTCCAAGGCATTGTTTGGTTCATCGCAGGCGGTCGTAGCTGCAGAGAACGGCGTCGGGAAAGGTTACCGTGCGAAAGCTGACCGCAAGGCTTCATGCTGTCTACTATTTTTTCTTCCTCACTGCCATTCTGCCACTGAATAAAAAGGCTGGAAAGTGAGCGACCTCGCTCGCAGCTTCCGAAATCTGCGTGCGGTGCTTGCCGATCTAGGATATCTTAGTCGCAAGTAAACTGGCGCGAGGCACGCGCGAGCGCGCGCCCCTGTCACGCTTTAGAAGGAATGTTTTAACTTTTTTTCGCTTCGTGTGCATTATATTTTTTACCGCGATCGTGTCTGAAGTGTTCGTTGTAAAAGTAGGAGGCTTTGGAAAATGTTCGCTATATGTGGACGCAGCTTCAATGGTTAGCATAGGAAAATCGTAAGTGCACCCAAATATGGTCGTTATAACCGATAGATCGTTATATGTGGGATTGTTATAAGTGGGTTCGACTGTATTATCGAACGGCACACGAACGCCATTGATATCGTCCCCTCGAGGCGCAGCGCCCACATATGTGGACGCTTATTTTTGTCAGTTCTTTGGACTAATGGCGAAGAAAGAGCAAGACACACTGCGCAAAGGACGAATTGAATCTCCTTCACAGTCAGTGTCCTGACTTAACCTCAATGTGCTGCATATGACTACGGCCGACCACTTTAGTGAAGGCACTTCGATGTTCTACGGCTCGATCGACACGTAGCGTTCGAAGACCCATTTCAAAAGTAATACTTCTTGCCACTTTAAGAATACAACCAAAAACAAATTGCACATGCATTCAACTCTTTTTACGTAAAAATGAAACGCGACTGACTGCAGAAAAATCAAATATTTAATTACATGCTAGTTAACATTACTTACTAAAACTCTCACAAAACAACACACCACTTAATTTTCTTTCTTGGAATGCAATATTGAGTGCCTCGGAATTATGCTGCGCGAATTTGACACATTTGCAGACGGTCGATCACAATTCATGCCTGAAGGGGTCACGATCCATAATCCACTAATGACCCGATAAAGGCATTTTTGTTACAACACATGATCCAATCAATATCTACTCTATCTGCAATGGCCCCTTCTCCCCTTCTTTCTTTCTTTCTCCTTACTTTGCACTGTGTTTCCTCCTCTCCTCCTCCACTCTTGAGGTTGGAAGAGAGTGAGAAAAGCATACATAGACATAACGCTAAAAAACGCAGCTGCTACCCTCACAAGGACAGACCCACTTGTTGAAACATCAGCTACCACGACATTTTCTGTTGCAAGAATTTTTCGTTGCTTCTGCTCATGTCATTCTAAAAAAAAAAAAAAAAAATTGGCAAAGCTTGCACCAAGTCGCACAAGGCTTGACACAGCGAAACTGGGCGATTCTGAAGTCTAGTCTGGTTGCTTCTAGGTTGTTGCTAGGCTTTAGCTAGGTTAGTCATGACACGAATGTTCAAACTCCAGAACCAAGTGTTCGCACCTCTCATAGATCTGCGGGCATGCCGTCATTGGCGCAGGGCTTCAATCACTTCGGGCTCTTCTCGCAGCCACCATTGCCATTCCCGTTTTCTAATATGGCAACTTCGCACTAGTGGTGCCAAGTCTTTCTATGTTTTTATGTCGTTATTCGCATTACTTCTCACTATTTTTCTCTCTCTTTCTTTCCATAGCTTTCTCTCTCTCTCTTAGTGAACCAGTGGTGAGTAATGGGATTTTCTCCTCCTTTCCCTCCTCCTCACACTCGCATCCCATCCACACCCACTTGCTACACTACACTATACAAGGCTATGCTATGCTAGCGTGACTTGATAGTCGACTGGTTAGGACGCTTGCCTTCGGATCGAGGGTATGCGGGTTCGAATCCTGCCTTGTGATGAAATTTTTTCGGCACAATTTTTTCTCTTTCTTTATATCTTTCCTTCCATCTCCCTGCTTGTTTCTCTCTTTCTTTCTCTCTTTCTCTCTGTACTCATTTTCAGGGTTATTACAAGCCACGCCGTAGTGGTGAGTAGTGAGATCTGCCCAAATTATGTGGCACATAACCGTTCATGATGATACTTTTCTGATAGGCCGCACACACCAATTACGGCTAGCTTAAGCAGATTCGCTGTTAAAAAAGTGCTGCAGAGATTTTAAACACTGAGGCCACAAATTAATGGTTGATCAACTAGAGTGCAGTCAAGTGACACCGCAAGTAACATGCTGTAGAAGCGTGAACCATTGGGCTAGTTCGTGTGACAGTTCTAGAATCAAGAGCGAAAAACTTTTCGATGAAAAACTACACCTATGAAAGGGACATGGGACTGAGAGGAAAGTGTCGTTCTTGTCAGTCTCGTGTCCCTTTCGCCAGTGTAGTTTTTCATTGACAAGTTTTTCGCTCCTGATCCTAGAAACCGCAAGTAACATTCTCCGCTTTCACTGAGGCCACTCGGAAGTGTGCACTTATTAAAAAAAATCGGAAATGGAAAGAAAAAAGATAAGGGTACCTACCTCGAACTAAGTCAATGTCGATAAGCTCTGCCTTAATCCTGGCAGTTTTTTTAGGTATTGCATTGACACCCTGTAAAGGCAATATAAACGGCAACGATAAATGTAAGCATAATATAGAGTGAACTGAAAAGCGTGAACGTTCACTGCTGGCGATACAAACGATGACAACCAATGATGAAGTAGACTTACTCTCAGGATGCGCTGCTCTAAATTTCTGCCCCATATGTCCTTGTCGTACGCACCAATCTGGGTGAAAAATCACAGTGGTGTAACCAGAAAGCAATTCGAGCTGCGTAAGATCTATTCCGGTCAATGTATTAACCGGAATTCGGCCAGCACTAACAAAATAATACGTCATTCAGGCAAGCTGCACGGAATTTCACATTGGCTAACTTTGTTATAAAGCAGTTAGTAAAACTTTTCTTGGGGTTGAATCACTGTGGCCATGTGTTGGTGTCCGCCTCCAAAAAAATTTTTTGTTCGATCCCATGTCAATGGGGTTTGTTTCACTTTGGTGCCTCCATTATTTTGTTATGAGTGTGCAGTACACCACAGAAATCTTGGCAAGGCCAAGGGGCTGGTAATGGCATGGCTTTCTCATAAGCGGCTTTCAAAAGATGCACTCAGCAGACTCTAGGTGGTGCCAGGATTTTTTTACCGGGGTAGGGGCACCCCCCAACAAGTGAGTTTCTTCCGGGGGATAGGAAGGCAGGGAACTTATGCTTTGTGTTTTGACTACCTATGCTTGCTCATGGGGGATGGGAAGGAATCTGGGGGGGGGGGATGTTGCCCCATCCCCCCCCCCTGATGACGCTCCTGCTGCGCAGATGACACATGCGCGTGGTGATGGTCACTATTATGTATGTTTAGGCATGTCACTTCTGACGTTTCAGCACAACATTATCTCGAAAGTCATGCCGAGGAGTCGTGTTTTGTATCACGTAAAAAAATTATTGAAGGGCCCTGGTTACGTGCTTGTTACGCGTCACTTCCAGTGAGCAGCAGTGGTGGTGTTTAATATTCATTAGTTTCAGTATCAAAAACAGCTAGTTTTGCTAACGCTTTCTATCTTCATCTTGGACGTCAATTTTCGCGTGGGTGGTTTTCCATATAGACGCCATCTGAAACTAGGTAGGCTCTTAGTGCTATCTGAAATTTAGTTGCAGTTGGCCTTTAATGCAGTTGATAGATAGTATTAGTTTGTCTGTAGGAAATCATTTGCGGTTTGTTAGGTTAAAGGACCTTTGACAGTGAAAGTTTTGTTTGTGACTTTTTTATTGTAAATTGTAGCTTTGTGTCTGGTAATCCTGAAATTAAATCGTAAATGCTCTAATGCATCGTATAATTAATGCTAGTGTCGTTAAGTAAGAACAATTTTGCGTCAGTTCCAAACGCCCACCTAAATACCATAAGAAACTAGCACCCCACAGCGGGGGAGCGCACAAGATCACGTGCCCTCAAGATTTGGTGCCGTTGAAAGCGCATTTTTCAAATCAGGGCCCCGCGCATGGTTAAGAATGAAATTATGCGAGTGCTTCGGTATACTAAGCGCATGTCCCCTCCACCCCCCCTCCTCTCAGGAAAAAGAAAAAAGCATTCCTGGACGAACTACGCTGAGAGCAACCCGACAACAGAGCGAGAGGGGTGACGAACAATAGTCCTCGCCGGGTGCCAGTCGTGGGATTGTGCGTGCCCCGCACATCTTCTCTGATGTCGACAATACTTGCTTTACTCGTGGAACTTCACACGGAGCCTCGAGCTACGTCACACCAGTGGCAATGTCGTGACGTGCTGCCAACTCACAGGAGCACTCACACTTACTTTAAAACCAAATTAAAATAGCTTAAAGCTACAGCGTCAGGCACAATCAAACAACACAAACATCTTGAGGCTTCAATTTTGGTGTCAGGGGTCCTTTAACAGAGAAATATACAGCAACAATCACGCTACTGGCAACATCCGATGATGCCAAGTCAAACCAGAAACACGCAAAGCTAATTCGGTGGTGCGTAATACGTTGTACATAACTACTAGTACAAAGCATTGGTAGCAAGACAACTGTTAGCTTGGATTACTCTGATGGCTTTCCATTAACAAAAACACTGAAGTGACGAAAAACATTTTTCAGATGCATCGTAGTTGGACAAAATGCCACAAGATGCTGCTACCAGCTTTGCCACTGCCGTCCGCGAATCTGGTAGCCCCATAATCCGCAAACGGTAAGAAATTTGCAGTCAAAATGGAACTCTCTAATGTAACAAACACGCAGTGCATCAGTGACACACTACTCTGGACTGTCATCATGGTGGTCACAAACACTGTGTTTGCAAATACAGTGCAGAACCCTCTAAATGAAGCTTGCTGAAACAAGAATGTTGAGACAGAATTAGGTCGACAGCTGCTGCAGACAGTAGTAGTCTAACTAGTACCAATGCAAATAATGCTCGATTGTCAAGAACACCTGTTCAATTCAAAAGGGCACTACTGCATCGTTGACAGCAGCGTTAACTTTGCTCATCTATACTTTCTGCACACATGTGGTGACGAGAACAATGGAATGGGAACAGTGTGAGGCACTTATGCTTGCTCGAGTAATTCATTGTTTAAGCAGTTTACTGGAGCTAGCAAGTGAATCTGACAATTCATTGAGAATAGTAAGAGTTTTGTGGCTCTGTATAGCTTCAATCATAAACGGCTCCACTAATATAACAACCGGCGAAATGTCACTGTTCCAATTGCAAACTCCTTTGGTTCGAACACAACGAACGCACAGTATTCCTGGGCAAGCTTTTTTGGTGAAGCAAACATATTTCTTGCACAGAATAAAAGAATTGAATCAGTGAAACTGAGCACACTAGCATCGGCTTTTCACACAATTAACGACAGGGCTCAGAGCTAATTGAGATAAAATATCACTTTGCGAATTCTGCATCTGTAATATCAATGCAATTTATTTTCGTTTTCTTTTGACTGGAGTTTCTTGAAAGTATTCCTTGAAATAAAAATGTAGACATCCAAGCATGCAGCAGTAGGTAAAACGGTTTGATGCGCTGCTAACTAGTCAAACTGCAAGTTAAGATAACTGCTTGCAGGTTGTCTTACAAATGTGCAATGAAATACTAGGTGAAAAATTAAGGAATTGATTAGGCAAGCTCGTTCATCACATTACGATACATTTTTTTTTCTGGTTCCGGACAGATTGAACCAGTTCGGTTATGTACACTGGGCCAGTTAAACAGCGATAAGTGAAGTGAAACGGCTCAGTTAATTACTGTTATATATCTAGCTCGTGCAGGTGTTTATCAGCTGTCTTGTTAAGAGATTTTCTCCAATATACTTAGTCTACTTCATAACGTCTCCTAAAATACATCGTTTGCTGCATTTTAATTTTAATTTGTCAAAAAAATTTTAATGCTCACCTTTTTCTGATACCATACCAGCGTGTCATCGAGCCCCATATCATTATCCGGCTCTCAGCATTGAACCCACCTGTGTGAAAGATAAGGCAATGATGCAATTAACACACAATTTTATCAGCTCTTCATTACAAGGTGGGCACGCTGCCACGGCTAGAAAGACATTGCTCGTTTAGAAAAAGAAAGAAAAAGCTTTCGCAACGCTCACTTTGCGGCTGCGCCATGTGACCCCCACCCTCCTTTCTTCTAAAATCGTTCTGCTAACAATCGCGCTCCTTTGAAGCGCAGCAACCGGCATTGCGCAATACCAGCGTGGTGTACGAGCGCGCGCGCTTGGCTTCGTTCTTGGCGTGAACTTCACAACGTCTCTACTACGTCACCGGGTTAATTTTCGCTCGTCTCCGAAAGGTGTACGTGAAGGCCCGGAGGCACCTTTCGACCTGCGCGACGTACAAGTACGTACCGAATACGATCCCGGAGAACCTGAAACTACAGCTTCGAAGTTTAGTCGAGCTACAGCTGCAAGATGCATCATCGTGTACTGTTACAGCTGTGTACTTGGCGCAGCGGTCTCTAAAAATGGGTCCCTTGCGCAACGATCGCGGGTACAAAAAAAACGTACTAACCTTCACTGCAGAGCGTCCGAATCAATACTAAACGCGTGGGAGAATTCCGTTACCTAGATACACGGACGCGCTAGCTTCCAGGAGGGTGTTGCTACCTGACCGGGTTTATTACGACCGATGCGTGAAGATCGCACAGCTAGAAAGACAGAAACTGCGTCGTTCGCAGAACAAAAGCTGTCACTTAGAAATATCCGTCTATGAAAGGGGGAAAGGGTCTACCACGAGGGATCAATCAGCGAAACGCGGCCGCGAGTATTTTACTCTTTTTTTTTTTTTTACTGCTACGGAAATGATTTTTCGGCGCAGTTTTTTCTTTCCAGTTCGTCCATACGTGGACCTGTTCTTGTGATCACAAAACGCGCAATACCGAGAACATTCCGCAACTGCACATACCTTAAAAGTGGAACGGTTCACCGACTCAGCACATCGACTGAAGCGATGATCACTTTCATTTTTCTCCCGATTAAAATGAAATTCTCTCGATCGCTACATGCGACTCGTCGATGCGTTCGGCAAATAGCTTCGGTTGGGACCAATCAATCAAGGCGACTTGAACTTTGAAAGGGACGCGGCCGACGCGGCATTGAAGGCAATTCGCAACCGCGATCAAGTCATCCGATCAGTGATCAGCGCAGCGATTGACGACTGCTCAGATCTCTCACCTCGGTCGAAACCGCAGTCTCCCAGTGATCACAGATGTATCGCCGAAGCAGCCCCAATCTTCTATCGACGTAAGCAATTTTACGTAGGCGACGTCGCACTAGTCTCTCAGCTGTTTCAGCTGACTGGCGATGCGGACCCGGCGGCTGCTGCCTTCGTGCTCTCGTCGATCCTGCCGCACTGAACCACGGCGCTGCGCCGTCGTGCATCAAAATAGACGCAAAAGAGCGCGCAAGACACGCCGTAGGAAACAAGGAGACGGGCTGGAGACGGTGAGGAAGGACTGGTTGCCAGGCCAACCAGGCCTTGCCTGGCCTGGCCGAAGTCAGCCGGCGAGGGGCACCCTCGCCATTTGGCTTCCCTCTCTCATTCACGACTTCAGGCGTGCGAAAGTATAGCATGACCACTCCCGGTCATAGCGGTACAAATTTACAACCATGCGATCCGCTGGAAATTAGGCAGCGCTGCAATCGCATGCGCAATCTTTATTAAATGGAGGAAGGCAGTGAACTCCACGTTTCTGGCTGTAATGAAATGTGATTGTGCGTAAACGGACGTGTTTTACAAAAGTGTGGGTAGGGAAATATTGTACTCATCGGTGCTGTTTAAACTCGCGCCACAGCAAACGGCAGCGGATCTCGAAGCCTACACTTTTTTCGCGCTGCAAGCGCTAAATTTCGGAGGCCAAAACACGCCACGACCACCATATTAGATGCACCGCACACGCGTACATTATTTAGAAGCAAAACAAGTGTCCTTTAGTGAGACGACGCGTTAAAAAAACGGATAATTGTGCTAGTCAAAACTCGTCGCATCATCGCTAGCATGCCCATCGATTAGCTTTTTTTTTTATTTAAAAATTTTTCGCACTCCATTATCAGGAACGCGCCTACAATGCAACATTTTCCACTTGTTTGCAAAGTGTCGGATTTCAGATTCTTCGAAGGTCGCCTGCACTAGCAACATACAGTTCTGATTCTAAAGCAACAAACAAAGTTTGCATTCGTAGAGAGAGAGAGAAGAAATGTAGGAAAGGCAGGGAAGGTACTCTAACAAAAACACAGGCTGCTCCTCCGTAAAGTGGTTGAATCAGCTGAAATGCCTTAGCGAGATAAACTTATTTTTCATTCATACCTCGAGTATGCAGATTACCCATCATCATTCGTGCTCAAGTAAAGCGTACCCATCAACCATTTTTGATCAAGGATGTTTTTTCCCCCTAAACACGAGAGCATAGGTGATAATGCCCTTTCTGCCGAGCCTCCCCATCAAGCAAAGCTGTAATATAGGTCAGAAGGTTCAACGAGTAGTGGGCGAGGACACAACAGCCCTACATTAGAGACACGAATCCACAATGTCAAATCGCACAAGACATCCCAAGTTTTCATGGAAAGATAACAATCTAGTTTCATCCCATATGCATGCAGACACAACCCACACCCTTGGTTCACATGAATTTACATCATTTAACACAATTTTGCTCCCCACTGACCATTAAACCCCAAAGTATCCTCTTAGTCAACCTGCAATCGTAGGTTATTCACTGCTTTGGGAATTACCTATCTGAGCATAATCAGCACCTCATACTGAATGACAAGAATTTTTAGTTAAAATTACATAAGGAGCTCCTCAGGGATCTGTGTTTGGATCTGATTGCTCTTGGTTTCAATGATGTTTTAATGAAATTTTCGGGAACACTGTGTCATCAGTACAAGTGTCTGGAGTTAAATCTGTTGTCCAGAGAAATTGGCGATCGTGACGTGAATCAGGCTGCAGAATAAGCATGCAGCACTAAAAAATGCATGAATGTTTGTTTTGGCAAAAAGAAAAAAAAAATGCCAATTGTAAGTTCATGGTTGTCATCAGCTAACGTCCACTGCAGGACAAAGGCCCGTCCCAGATGATCTTCAACCCACCAGTGTCCTGCTTCGCAAAGTTAATACCTAAAACGACTGGGAGTGCTATTATCTTCCAACCATACATGGAGCAGACACGAGGATGAACTAGACACAAAAACCAAGGAGGGGTGCTAGGTTTAATTGAGCGGTGCCTCTAAACCTAGACTTTGCCATTTAGAATCTCGCATATCTAATGCGCATTGGGCCGACATTGGAATAGGATTGTCCCCTAAGGGGTCCATTGATGGTCACTTTCACTGACCGTTCGTAGAAAAAATTTCAAAGCAGAGCAGCTAGGTTCACCTTGGGCTAACGCGAAGGAGGAGAGAGCATCACTGCAATAAGGCACAAGATTGGATGTGTGCATGCTTCTTTGCAAGGACAACATCCTCGAAAATAACAAATGCAACAATAAGATACAACTTGGATGGGTACCCACTCTCGTGGGGAGTTCAGGGAATGATGCGGACCATTGTTTAGCCTGAGGCTTAATTAACTGGGAGGTGGACTCCTCAACCCTGGACTTCGTACAGGAAGTGATCATCACATATAATGAAATTACCACCTATTATAGAGAATTGTATAACATGCATGGCCATACATAAAGACCTAACAAGGGAACAGGCTACGATCTGGCGACAAATTCAAACAGATTCTTTTCCCAGCCCTCACAGGCTATCTAAAATTTATCCCGATGAAATTCAACCAAACTGCCAACATTGCAACTGCATGAAGACTACCCAGAATCACATTCTTGGGGACTGCAAGGGGAACGCACCTCCAAAGACAATACTGCCAGCTTCTTCCCATGAGATGTGGGAGTCACTCCTGTTGGCATAGGTCGGCAAAAAATGTGGAGCTCACTCAGATTCACTCATGAAATATATTTTGCCCTTAGAGCTCACTCGGACTCAGACTCGCGAAAATTTTCCTCAACCGGACTCACTCGGACTCAGACTCACTGAAAATTTTCTCAGCCGGACTCACTCGGACTCAAACTCACGAAATTATTACTCACCCGGACTCACTCAGACTCACGACTTTGTCTGAGTCTGAGTGAGTCGACTCATGAGTCTGTTAGCGTATAATTGGTTTTATCGACTATGATGTCAATGCTTTTTCACTCCAATATCACATAATTGGTGCTCTACTTGGCGCCTTTTGATGTCGTACCTTCAAATATGAGTTATCCGTGGTTGCAATACAGTAAAGAAATTTTTATTTAAAGGGATTACTCAGACGAAATATTCTTATCAAGAACTTCCTGTGAAAGAGTTTTCGGGGGCAGGTCATGGCACCCCCCACCTCCGTAACTCACGCCTCTGATCAATAAATATTGAGCTGGCGTATGAACTCTAGGGCTTTGAAGTATGCGTGAGTCAACGGGACTATAAACGTGAGCTGACATAAGGCTGGTAATATTGCTGAAGAGGTGCAGATAGAACGAGTGGTCGGCAGAAAGGTGTGGAGCTCACTCACTCATGAAATATATTTTGCCCTTGGAGCTCACTCGGACTCAGACTCACGAAAATTTTCCTCAACCGGACTCACTCGGACTCAGACTCACTGAAAATTTTCTCAGCCGGACTCACTCGGACTCAAACTCACGAAATTATTACTCACCCGGACTCACTCAGACTCAGACTCACAGCTCGATCTGAGTCTGAGTGAGTCTGAGTGAGTCGACTCATGAGTGAGTTTGCCGACCTATGCCTGTTGGCAAATGCCTACCTTATTCAGGCAGATGTGATTAACTGGGCTGAAGCAGTCATGGCAAGCAACTGGCCACCACCCTTCGAACCACTGGCAAGCTAATTTCAATGACCTCGTTGTGTTGTGAATAAAGTTGTTTCTCTCAAAGACCGAAACTGAAAGTTCCTTTCCAGTTGTACAACGATAAAAGTGAAATCAACAAGAAAAAGGTATCTTACGGAATGACATTATATGTGAAAGACTGTCTGCCAGAAGTTGAGCAGTATCTGCCTATGATATCTTTTTAAAACTACTTCTTTCTAGTCAGAAGTATTGCTGAGTGAATTGGTACATCTGAAGAGCAACTGCACTGTAAAAGTGAAGACACATTCCAATGTACTTTTTAAAAGTTCTAAGCTTGCCTGCCACCCTGCAGCAACACTTTTAGCAATGCACTACAATTTCCAGAAAAATTAAATTAAAAAAAGTTATGCTGCGCATTAGGCCCCAGCACTTGCGCGAATGAGCACTTATTGGTATTTATGAGTACTTCATGTTAACCTGCAAATTTCCAGTGCTCCTTTTGGTTTTGTTTTTTTCATGCACTCCGACCCGCATACTTGGATATTCCCACAATATGTGCCCAAATAAATAACCATTTGTACTTTTTAAGCCACGCACACATTCAGTATTTGCACGCACCCAGCAGAAACAAAAGTGATCCAACTGAAGCTCTCTAACATCTTTGGCCTGTTGCAGTGCTCGTGGCCCCGCAAATCTACTAAGAGCGCGAAATATTAATTTTCAGATGTTACATTGGCAATGATGAAAGAGCAAACACATAATTCCGTTTCGTGCATGCATTTCAGAGACCATCTGTGCAAGACTTGCCCATAGTTCTAATTTAACTGCCCTGTGTTGATGCGCTCGCTTACGAGCACAGCACACGCCGTACTTTCTAAACGAATACTTGTTTATACTGACGCCATAAGCCCTCCACGCTAGTTTCGCATACATTGGCTAGAGTCGATCAGTGAGCACTGATTAAAGTAAGTACAGACAAAAGTCAGCAACGGTTAGCTTGAGTAGATGCAAGTATGTAAACAAGTTCTGGCACAGGTATGGGCATGAGTGAACCTGTTTAGAAGGTGGTGTAACAAATGTTGGGAAGCTACATTAGCACAATGAAGAGCCAAGCCGAGACAAATGCACTCAGAGAGAGGTGGACGGTTTCGTGAACCTGTCTACAGACTGATTACAGCAGCACTTCCTATAGTTCTCGTTTAGGTGACGCAGTTGCCCCGCAAGCAATACTGTGGGTGTACGACCTCCCAGAACAGTCAAGAATTGGTGTACTCACAGGTACGCACACCTCACATGTGCTCCTCACTCATTTCACCATCGTTGGTTTGCGCATCAGTAAGTACCAATTAAAGTGAGTACAAGTGAAAGTTGGTGACGTCGAGAGGACTGACTAAGTGAGTAGAAGTGAAAGCCGGTGATGATTGGAGCACCAGGTGAAGTAAGTACAAGCGAAAATCAGTGGCCGTGAGAGCATCAAATGAAGTGAGTAGAAGTGAAAGTGAGTGATGGAGTACCCATTGAAGTGAGTAGAAGTAATAGTCAGTGATGGCGAGAGCGCCGATTGGAGTGCGAATATGAGTGAAAGTTTGTGATGGCAAGAACACCGACTGAAGAGAGCACAAGTGAAAGTCAGTGATGGCGAGAGCACTGAGTGAAGTGAGTCAGTGGCAATGAGAGTACTAATTGAAGCGAGTAACTGATAGTCAGTGATAACAAGAGCATTGATTGGAGTGTGAATACAAGTGAATGTCGGTGACGGTAAGAGCACAGAGCGAAGTGAGTACAAGTGGAAGTCGGCAAGTTATAGTGAATGTGAGTGAGTGCTGGTGAGTTGGCATTACCATAAGCACGAATGAATTCCTGTAAACGGAAGCAGCAATGAACTTGTGCAAGTGGATAGGTGGCTAGATTGTACTGCGTTATTAGAGCAATGCGTGCGGTGTCCACTCTCTTTTCCTCGTCTTTCTCATGCTTTAGTTCTACGCATTTAAACAATAGGATTGCGAGGCACGCCATAGCTGGGGTAATGCGGACTAATTTTGACCACCTTGAGGACGTGGGAACTGAACCCCTGTCCTCGAGATTAGCAGAGTGATATTGTAGCTGTTAAGCTACCATGGCGGGAGACTAGAGCGAGTGTTGACGAGTATTAGTGGGCATGACAATGAACATGAGCAAGCATGAACATGTGGAACCAGGTACTCGGGCAGTGAAAATAATTGGCAAGCAAATACACACCCACACTGCCCATAGAGTTTCCTACAATATTTACTAGAGGGAACTCTGGCACTGCGATTGCTCGGCCACTATAGGGATGATGGGTAGTACACGGATTTGCCTAATCTTGTTGCAGCTTCAAATGCACCTGTGGCTCTGTTTAATGTCGTTGTTGCATTTGCTTCGGATAAAAGAATGGATCGTTATGATCTTTGTGACCCGATTTGAATTGGTGGGCCTAAAAAGGTGAAGTAGAACTGCTGAACATTTGCTGAACTGTATCTTGCGACAAAGCGGCTGCAGGCCATATGGAGCCGAAAGAATGAAGTTTACACAAATCTGTGTACTACCAGTCATGGGCACGTTACCAGTAAAAAGTAACAGTGTTACAGTTACAGTTACCTAAGCCAAAAAGTAACTGTTACAGTTACAGCGTTTCCGAAAGTAACTTGTTACAGTTACAGTTACTGTGCAAAAGTAACGTCGTTACTTTTCCGTTACTGTATAAAATAATAGATCACAAATCAAGTTATAGAATTTAATAAGTGTTGCACGTCGTAAAACCCTAGACGAAGGAAACATAAAAGGGGGCCCAACACCAGCAACCACTTTGAACGCCTCTTACTTGAAGTGGAAAACGTGGTTGATGTACTGGAACGACGGCAGTATATCCTAAGACGTTTATTAACTATACCCAGAAGCGCATGCGAAGTGCAGCGGGGAGTGCATCACGAGTGGTTACGACGTCCATTGTGTCTGCTCCATATGTTTAAGGTGTGTCAGACTCTGTTCATAGAGCGTCCGGTCCGCTGGGCATACAAACCGTTTTTAAGTCCCGTTATTATACCTTGGAACATGACAACGTGAGTTCACGAAATCCTAAGACTGCACACCTGCGGATGATCATGGCGGTATCTAAAAGTGCGATGCGGGGATCGGCGAAACGGGCAGGAAATGATCAACGAGGCCTAAAGAACTCAAGCGGAATGTCGCTAAAGCAACCCATGCAACGCGTTCTAAGACCGAGCTTGTTGAGCACTGCTGGATGACAGGTCATAGCTTTGACCTAAACAATGCGACGACGCCGGTTTGTGAACGAAGGCGGGGGAAAGGCAACTCCTGGAATCGTGGTTCATTCGCCGCGGCTTGCAAAAACAGCCGCGGCCTCCCACTGGACATTTACAAGGACATGTGTGACTAATGGACTGGTTGACCTCGGCTCATTTTTTTTTCTTTTTTAATGCCACCTGCATTGGGGGGGAAACGTCTGTCATTTTGTTAATAATTGTTGCATTAAGTCGGAGTAAACATCTTACAACCAGTTACAAAGAAGTTTTAAAATATCGCTTCGCTAGTTCACGGAATTTCTGGCCTTAGCCGTTTCGCGTTCTGCTGTTTTCTAGCCACCTGTCAAACATGATTAGCTCGGAGCCTCAAACGAGGGAGACTATATAAACATGGCATCCTAATGCTCCTCCACCTGTACACCAAGAACATAGCTAGACGCTCAAGTGACGAAAAGGATATATATGCTGAAAAAAAAAACGGACGCGAACTTAGCAGGCTGTTCAGTTGAACCACGATTGATTTACATGTTGCGTTAATGACAGACCTCCAACCTCGGTCTTCGGCAGGGAAGACAATACGCTTAGTCACCTCCTCTCCTAAACTGCGAGGGGAGCCCTATTCTGGAAAGTTGAGGGGTGGAGAGGATATATGGTAAAGAAGAAAGTTCGAAAAAGTGTTGCTGTTGGATAATTTTTCATAAAGACGGAAGTAACTGTAACGGTATTGCTGTTACAGTTACTGCGAAAAAAGTAACAGTGTTACAGTTACAAGTTCCTCTAACTTAAAAGTAACTAGTTACAGTTACAAGTTACTGAAAAAAGTAACTAGTTACCGGTAACGCGTTACTAGTAACTAGTTACTGCCCAAGACTGTGTACTACCCATCATTCCCATGCTGGCTGAAGCACCGTGCGTTGTAGCTCCCATAGGCACTAGCGCCAGATTTTTCTCTAGTGTATTATTAGGAAACTCTACCATACTGCCAACCTAAGAAGCCTGCAGCATATGACAGCGCACACCGGGTGAAAGGACGACACTGAAACAAAAGGATAGGCAGAAGTGCTGTTTTTAGTGTAAACACGTGACATTGCTAGTTATTTTATGCATAAACGCATGAAACTGTGACCAGTTCCTATTCATTTTTTCTGTGTGGTGCTTTTGGTTATGAGAGTTGTGTTGCTGCCAATTGATATGGTGCTTTTGGTATTCATCTTAGTACCAGGCTCTCATCATGATTAAAAAAAAACTTGGAGTATGCTCAAGCTTCGCCATCAAGAGTAGAACGCGATAGCATACCATATCTACTCAATTGTAGGCCGACCCCCCCACTTTCACACATCGTTTTTTCGAAAAAAACATCGGCTTAGATTTGAGTAAATACGGTAATCAGGCCCTGCTAGCATTGCCTTCTCAATCACATGGCTTTGCTTCTCGTTGGAAACCTCGACTTTGCCGCAAGGAAAGAAATGTCTGTGCGTGTAACATTGGCAGTTTTACACAAGTACAGTTGCACACTGCCCAGTACGCCTTAAAGGGGTCATGAAGCACCCCTTGGGCTGATTGAAAAAACACATCCTGCGGAAAGCTGACACGGCTATGAACTACTCTGCCAAATATTACAGTCGTGCGCGCCGCGTAATGGCCACAAGCGGAGCGCGAAGTTGCCGTTTCCCCAGGCACCCTCTTTTCAAACAGAGGCCGGTTCTCACTCTCGTCGGTGGGCGGGGCGTCTGTCCGCTGTACGTCGCAAGAGACATAGCATGCTTATTGGCCGATAGCCGACGTAAATCGAGAGCGGCGTTCGGAGCGTGGGGTGCCGCCACTTGCCGGCGCCGCACTCCTCAGTACACGGTAGCCGCACTCGCGCAAGCGAATCACAGCGGGAGAGCGATCGCGTTTCATGACGCGCGCTGGCGTAACTTCTTTCCCCTATGCCATCCCTCCCTGTCTAGCTTCCAGTGCGCTCGCCGGCACGAGAAAAGAGAGAAAGCGCTGGGAGCGTGCGCCAAACCCCCGTAACTCCGCTGATTCTTGACGGATTCGAGAAATTTTTGCGGCAATCGATTCGGGAGGCAGTACACTCCGATACTGAGGCCATTAGATCATTACTTGGAAAAGTGGTTCATGACCCCTTTAATTCTTCCTTTCACAATCTGACAAAGCACCCATTATGCGTCGATAAGGCGACACACGCACATTTGGTTGATGCTGTTGCTGCTAGTAATGATTAATTACGCCGGAGCACTTTGTAAACGATCAGCCTTTCACCCACCCACTCGTTGCGCAATTCACTTTTTTTTACATTTGGTGCGAATCTACGCTTCTGCCGCGTAATGTTACACGCATTAAGGAGACTCCTCGAACTAGATGACATTCGTATAAGTTTTTTTTTTTTAAAGCAATTTCAAGCACCAGTGTGTGTCTGTGGTGAGTACATGCTTGCCACGCAGAAGGCCTGGGTTCGATTCGCACTTGAACCAAAGTTCTTTATTATTTATTTTATTTGCATCTATCTCCAATTTTTGCTCACAACCAATGATGGCGACACCGAAATTTCTGCGAAACGAGCTCTCTTGCATTAAAGCGCATGCTTTAGGAAGTGCCTACTTCAAAGGTCTTCTTTTTCCACAATAAACGTCAGCTGGAGTTGAGCGCTTACGTCCTTTCATTTTCACATTGTCCCTTCACCCGGTGTGTGCTGCTGCACGCTATAATGATCAAGCAACTACCCCACCGCTACATTTCAATCGGTTAAGGGTTCAAGCTTTTTGGAACATGGACTCAAGAACCTGGGGTTCTTGAATATGCACTTAAAGAAGCTGTTCTTAACACATTAGCAAAGCACAACGAGGAACAGAAGGAAGCAAAATGACAAAACTGCACAGTTGTGTCGTTGCTTCATTCATCCATCACCGTCTGGGCGCTGCACGCGTTAATATGAAACCATACCAACAAGCTCGCCGCACCATCTTGCTAAAGCCAAAAGGTTCCCATGCAAATAAATGCAAAACAACAGCGTGCCACAGGTCACCACTACATATAGATCATTTTCTTTTTTTATTTTTGAAAGATGAAACTTTTGTATCATGGTTTGAAAAGCCCTCTCATTTTTTTTTCTTTTGGGCAACTTTCTGTACATATTCAAGTCTGCATTTTTTTTTCTTTTCTTCCGCACTGTCCTTCGACGATAACTTTTTTCACGCTGCTCTCTCGGCAATTCGCCATTTTTTTTTTTTTTCACAGTCCACACAAACGGTGAAAGAACGGATGAAACGCGTGCTTCGCTGCAGCAGATTCACACACTCAAAACAATAAAGTATGGAGGAAAAAGAAATTCGCACAAAAATAAAAAGAGCACCTTGATCTATCCCAGGAGAACAGAAAAACGCGCACACGAAACATGACAGCAGGAATCGATGCAAAGGCCTTTTTTTTTTCACCCTTTATCCCTCACCATCAACCAAAAGTAAAACGAGCGACACACCATTCGCAAACGCCGATGAGAAATTTTCAGCAGCCACCATCGCATGCAACGTGCCCGTCTGACACGACTTGGTAGGTCATGTTTTGTCATTGCGCCATCCGAATTCACAAGAGCCCGCGTAGACTACCCCACAGTCATTGACCCAGGTTCGTTTCATGCGCTGGCGACTGCCTTTTTTTGTTATATTTTCAACTTTTTGCCCCTCCCAGACCCCACAATACGTTGTGATGATGCGTTTTTTTTTCCTCGTTGCAATGTCGCGGGAATGACTTTACAAGCAATGTGAACACAACAACAAGAAAGTTTTTTTTCACTCTCAGCTTTTGTCCTCGGTTTCAGAGTCGGGGACGATGCTCGCGCATTAATAACACGAAACCAAACGATGCAGAGTAAAAAAAAAAAGAAAGAGTTATGTAGTAGCTGGACGAAAGAAAGAAGCGAGGGAAGACGACAGCCCGAAGCAAAAGAAATGACGAAGAAACGACGCACGGCACGACGAAGAACGAGTCACACTGCACGCCTGCCCCCAAGCGAGTTGAAACCTTCGGCACATGTACGGCCAGTAACTACTTGTCGAACTCGCAGAGCTTTCTCGTCCCTCTGCGAGGGATACGGATGAGATGGATTGTTGTACGGCGGCCAAACCAACCCGGAAGCACAAGCCTCCCTGTCGACCTCAATAAAGCAACATTCGGGCGTGTCGGCACACCGTGATACACGCTTCTCTCCGGGAAATTCATGGAAGAAAATAAAAGATGCGTTTCACACGGCCACCTTACAAACGCAGTCCAACAATCCTGCATATCTTCAACCGTGCTCTAGTTGGTGACTGCTTAGACACGGGGGTACCTCTAGGCAGCCGCTTTATTGGAGGGCAACACCACCTAACAATCCCTGTAGCCGATTCCTGGAGTACAAGGTACAGCACCCACATCGAACGCTGTCTTCAAGTAGCAGGGCTCTGAAAAGCGCATGCGAAATGGTGCGCTAGACCGACCTCTTGGATTTAGACGATTTAGGGCTAGTCTCCTTTTCTCGGAGGACCGGCCACACGGATCTGTTGTAAAGCTCCAGACACACTTGTCTCGCCTGTGCTAACACCTGCAACACCCCCCCCCCCTCCCCCAATTTAGGTGCCGAACTATTTCACCAATTTATCGCAGCCTCACGACCACCACTCTAATGAACCTATAACAAAATGGAAAATTTTTTAAAGTCTCAAATAACTACGACTGTTCGCTCCAAATACGCCGCGCAGGGCAGCTGCTTCGCTCGGTTCTTCTCGAACTCCAAGCAGTACGATTTTGAACGAGTGGCATCGCGACACTGCCAGCAACGGGATGGGACTTTCAAAGAGCCGCTTACGTTGCATGCAAGGGTGCAAACGCAGCTTCGGCCTGCAAGGAACCAAACTGACGGCGCTGCAAGCCCCAAATTCCAAAACCTTTCTACCAGTGTGAGAGCCACAACGAGCAGCGGCGATTATTGCGTCACAAGAAAGAATTGCAAGCCTAGACAGAGAGCCCACCTGCACGTTTTACATCCACACAAGTGCGCAACACTTCGAGCGGTGCCAGTGGAGAGACAAGTGTGTCTGGGGTGGTACGTTTGGCAGAAAAGAGTAAGGGGTGTTTTACCAAGGGACAGAATGAATGCAACGGAGAAAGGGGGGGGCTAACAAAGCAAAGAGAAAGAAAAAGGGATCAGAACATGCGCACAACGCGGCCATTTTTGTGTGTTTCTAGTACGGATAGAACCACGACGCCCTACGCGGTCGGTAGGCGCGCCGTGGAAAGCGGTAACCACCGCCGCCGCCGCCGCCTCCGTAGTACATGCCGCGTCCGGGCCTGCGGAAACGGCCACGCGGTGGCCTGTTAGTCGTGCTGATTCCCGGTCGGTTGGTTCGCTTGGTCATCACCTTGATCTGTCGGCCACGGAACAGGGATTCATCCAGGGCCATGGCCGTCTGTATCGAGTCCTTGTCCGTGAATTCGATGTAGGCGAACCCTTTCGGGTGACCCGAGAATTTGTCGCACAGGATGGTGACCCGGTTGATGGAGCCGCAGCCGTGGAAGTGCTGTTCGAGTTCCTCGGCCGTCGCGCCGTAGTCGACGTTTCCGACGTAGATGGAGCGAGCGTCAACCTCGATCTTCTCTTCGAGCGTTAGGCCTAGCGAACCGCCGCCGGCCGGGCTGATGCTCATCTGTTTCTCGACCTCGCTCTGCATCTGCTTGAGCTTCTCGGCCTCCTCTTCCATCTCGCGAACGCGAGCCTTGATCGCTTCGAGCTCGGGGTCGTCCAGGCTGTGCTCGTCCCCGAGGCTCTCGTCCAACAACTCGCCGCCCGTCGAGTCGTGCTGGTGATCGCCGTTCTCTTGCGTCTCGGCGTCGCCGTTCTCTACGGGGTTGTCCGCCATGCTTGCGCGAAGTGTCCGTTTTTTTTTGTTGACTCTTTCCTTTCTGGGCGCACGTAAATTAAAAGAAACACGTCGCCGGCTCACGGATGCTTCTTCGTTCGCTGGCGTTGCACAGGCGTTCACTACTACAGTTCACATGAAACGCGTTTTTTTTTTTTTTTTCCCCCTAGACGCCGTCCACGAAAACACTCCAAATGCAACACAAACCGCGTATGCAACCTTTGTCTTGTTGGTGGCGGAAAAATTCATACTGATGACGATGCGGCTTGCCCGGCGTTTATCGCTTTTTCTTCGTCTTTTTGCACTGCATTTCCGTTGATTCAAAGCAGTACTCCACACGCTCCACAGTCTTTGTTAGGTAATCTCGAAAGCCTTACTGTAAAAACAAGAAGCAAATTGGGAATTGAGGAATCATGTCAGTGTTCTCCACGCACTTTTCTGTTGTTTTTTTTTTTTTAACTGATCACTTCGGGCATGACATTTGCTCGTTTTGATGAAGTCCCAAGAAAAACGCAGTGGCTAGTCTCGTTCCAATACTCTAGCGATTTATAGCTTTACGATGCACTTCTCAGAACACCGATTTATTTCGAGATTTTTGAACAACTCGAGCAAGACACGTAGCGCCGGTGCGCTACTTTCCATACTTGCCGATCGCAGCGCCACAACTAACGAGCGGTTACGGTTTCACATTCCGCGCTTGCCGGTGTTCTCTATCCGATGTCTATCCGCACTACTCCTTGTCACACCGGTTGCGATCGAGGGGATTTTGGGATGTGGGCTATGTGGACGCCGTGCAGTGCTGCATTGTTTCGCGTATGACTACAACACGACGCGTCAACTCGTACCTGGAACCGCTCGTCGGCGATCTTACGCTCCAAGGAGACTTCATGGAGAATCGGCCCGCGAGAACAAGCCGACGCTGAACAAAAGGTAAGCGGCTATTACACCTTCATCTAGGAGGAGGTAGTAACAGAACAGCTGACTCGATTTCGTTTTCGCAACACGCACATACCCGATTTTGCCCGTAATCTGAAGTAAACGTCAAGTAAGGTTACGTTGCGAGTAGTCCTTTAGTGTATCCTCTTTATGTCGCCCCCTAAAATCAAACGTTGCGTAGATGTTCGAAGCTAAACTTGCGCGAGACGCACCAACTTACCACCGCGTGGTACCCGTCAATCTATAAAAGTGTTTTCGCTTCTTGCCTAGCAGCGTTATCGATAAGTCGATGCCGAATCGGCACTGTGGACGCAACGCCGCTTCGTTTCGTCCGATGATGTAAACACGAGCAACAATTTCGGCACGCACGTGAAAGCTTGTGCTGATACGAGGCGGATAGCTCAAAATGAATTGACTGCTCCGCCTTTCCGCATGCTTCTTGTATCGGTCTTGGTATCGTGATTTTTGTGGCGCTTCAGAACTGTCGATATCGTCACACACAAGTCCCATAGCCATGACGTACCGCTTGGAGCTGACACAGTCGGTTTAATTTACAACGCGATCGCTGAAGTCGTGCGCCTGAGGAACGCGCGGGTTTGTTTGCTTAATTTTTCTCGAAAGCGCGTTCTGCCCTTTTTCAGCCCTGTCGGAAACTCGACTGATTGATTGACTTCCTGTATCAACTGCGCAGCCGGGATTGAAGAGTTGTCGTTGATTTGTTCCGTCGCACACTCTCTACTAGTTCTCTACTATTGATTTGCCCTGTCGCACAGTACGCTCTCTACTAGATCTCTACTGTCGTACAGTTAAAATACGTCGTGAATGACCTTGAGTGCGCGATCGTTTGGCAATCATCCCATCGGTAATAGCCGCCCGCATCTTCATTTGACTCTTGCATTACGCGTCGAGGAAATAAATGGACAGCGTGGAAAATTGCCGCGCCGAGCCAGTCCGTGGTTAAGCAAAACTTTCCATTAGGCAACCATTTTCTCCCAGGTTCCTAGTAGTCGTCAGTAGATGCAGTTTCTTTCAGCGCGCAAGTTGTAATCGTGAATTTTCACTATGGTTACGCTGTACGGCTCTGTCGCCCGACATCGCTGCGTGTGTATTGCAGTAATATGAGTGATTATTCGAGGCAGCTAGCTTCATTGTATTGCGCGAATCTCGTAATCAGGGTAAAAGCAAAGCATAGTGCAGGAAGCGATCTTGCTGCACGCCAATATAAATGAGTGAACTTTGTTTGGAATTATAGTGCAGCCGACAGGATATACGTAACTACGTCATCCAGCGAATCTTTATTAGCGAGGCAATAGTGATATACAGAAATACATCCATGCAGGTCCCTATGAAGGATTAGAAAGTGCAGGTGGGACCTTCTATGTTACTACGCTGAAGTCTGTTGTAGCGAGCACGCACACACACACACACACACACACACACACACACACACACACACACACACACACACACACACACACACACACACACACATATATATATATATATATATATATATATATATTTATTTTTTTTGCTTACATATATATATATATATATATATATATATATATATATATATATATTAAAACATAAAGCATGAACTTTTCAGCTGTTAACTAGAAAAATCGTCGTGAAGCTCGCACAGTTAAAGGCCAACTCCGGCGATTTTTCGAGGTCGATGGATCTCAGTGAAATTCGCTGGGTACATTCCTTTGCACGTTTCCGTCATTTATGCCAAATTACAGGCTTGAGACATGCACAGATTGTTTGTAAATGAATTTTAAAGATTGTCTGCAAACGCCCTCCTGGCTTCCCACAATAATTGGCAACATTGCGTCTGTGACGTCAGGGTTGGGAAGGCGGCGGAAGTGACGCAGCTGAGGGCGCCGCTTACTTCGGCGCTTCGGCCGCTACAGCGAGCGTCTGCTGTGCACAAGGCGACAGACAGCGTTGGTTTGGCCGGCGCTTCGCTGGTCGTCCCGGCTGTCACAGTTTTCATACTCCGCGCCGGCGTGACCGGCATGCCTTGCCCGACTTCCGGTTCGTTCGTAACAACGCAGGCACGTAGGCAAGGGGGGGCCCGGGGGGCCCGGGCCCCCCCCCCCCGAAATTCGTCCGGCCTTCTATATTCCCGGGCAACTTTTGTTTTATTTTTGCCATGGAAAGACTTTCTTTCGAACAATTGGGCCTTGGGCCCCCCCCCCCCCCCCCGAAAAAAAATCCTGGCTACGTGCCTGTAACAAGGAGGTTTAAAAAAAATTCTGGAGTGGAAGCTCTCGCAACGCCTTGCCAGCACAAGTGAAGCCAGCTTTTGCCCACCAAAGAGCTCGGAAACATGCTCTTTTCTGGTGGTGCCTACTAAGAGACCAAATGGCTTTGATCTGTCAGTATAAATACTACGTTAATTATAAAATAAAAGATAGTTGTTGCCGACAAAAGTAACCTGTCGAGTGGAGTATTGGCGATTGATCTCCAATGAAATTTGCCATGACTTTGAGGCTTACTGATGAAAACTAGTAACACAAAGACAGGCTTGGAGCATTATCTGACCCGTAAAAGTTGCCATATTAAACTTGTCTGGCGTGCGTGGGAAACGCTCGCTTTCCTTCGCCAAACGCCGATGATTTATCGTGCCCCTACTAAGATGGCGGCCGCAGCCGCCATCTTTTGGTGCGCACGGCTTCACTGTTGCGCAATAATCGCCACTCCAGCAATTTTTTTTAACCTCCTTGGCCTGTAACAACGTGTACGTCATACGTAGACAGTACACTCGGTTGGGTTTCGGTTTCGGTGTTGCGCTTTTTTGCTTATTTAAAATTATTCTCCAATTTGCCGAATATTTCTGCTATCGGGCCCGTAACAGGAGCGTCTCAGGAACATAAAAACACCATTACTTTGGCATGGCCAAAAAATCGCCGTATTTGGCCTTTAACGAATTTAGCGGAATGCAACAGTGTAGTCAAACATCGTTGTTAAGCATTGTACAATGCGTGCATTCTAATGGCAGCAGCATCGCATGTATTGCTATGATTTTTTTTTTTTTTCGTCTGTGACGCTTCGCACCGTAATTTGCGTTTCCTGATTCGATCGGAGCTGAAGCTAAATAAAATCATTGTCGTCCGAGCAACCTGCTAAAGAGACGCGATGCGCTTGTTGTGGTCTCTGTTGCTTGGTACAAAAAATAATAATAATAATGACACCGTATGTTTCGCGAACGATATGAATGAAAAACAAATCATAGATTTTTTTACAATTCTGTACCCAGAGCTTTGCTTATACTGATCGCCTTGGGGTTTCCCCAGTGCGCATGCGTCAAACGCCAGCCATGCTTTGGTTTGCGACCCAAATGAAGGCTTGGCACATAATTCCTAGAACTATCCTGTATCCTGTAGCGTACGCTGCAATTCTGAGAACTTTGCTCAAGCAGCTTTTACACCGCGTGCAAGCAGCTGTAAGGTACAAGACCTTGTAGTTTTTTTTTTCCTTAATTTCCCTCTCCAAACTTGTGTGGATCGAAGTTCGGGAATTTTCTCGTCCCATCTTGAGTCGAAGCTTGTCAGCTCAGAGCGTACGATTTTCACTGCCAGCGAACATCAATGATTAAAAAAACACATTCGGAGCTGGGCTGACGTGAAGAGGGTGTGATGAAATGAATTTCCTCACCACGCTTTTTGAAGGAACGGGTAGACCACACTGCTCTGCAAACAAATGCACACTACTGTAACACAACTGCGTGTGGTCTACCCTTCTCCACCCCTCATTCTTTTATTTATTCTTCTTATTATTATTTTAAGAGTTCGTGACTACTGCCTCCAGCTGGCTTACTCACGCTTCTACCTGGTTTTCCGTTGTTATTTTTGTTTTTGCCTTTGCTATACCCCCTCTCCCAAAACAGGGGCACCGAGTGACGTGGTACCTAGCTGGCAGGAAAAAAAAAGAAAAAGAGAGAGAGCCTAGAAACTTATTGCTATCTTTTTCTTTTGATTTCGCTCTCTTTTCTTCCTTTTTTTCTTTTAGAGACGCTGCCTTCGTGGCGTTGCTTTTTGTGCTTCTGATGGCGCTTCGTGATTCACGTTTGCGTATCGTGGAAAAAAACCCACAGTGCTTGCTTGTCCGCTGTTTGCTTTGCATTTTTACCGAGTTGTCACATACCTTCGATGCTTGTTTAGTTGTTGTTTTTTTGTCAACCTCGTCGATAACGGGTTTAGATAACGTGATGGCTGAGCTACAGAGAGTCCTCGAGATTGCACTAACTGTCCGCGAAGTGACCGACCGCTCCATTGCGACCGGCCTTGGACACGGGAGAGTGGCTACGGCGGAAGGCTTTCTGGAAATTTTTCACTGGAACGCGCTACTTGGTAATGATATCTGCATCCGTATGATTCAGTAACCTCCGCGACGTAGCGACTTCTTCGAGGCAAAATAATAATAATAATGATAATAATAATAATAATAATAATAATAATAATAATAATAATAATAATAATAATAATAATAATAATAATAATAATAATATATAAACAAAAAGCATACCCCTGGGCAGGGGTCTAAAACTCACGAAATTTGGTCTCGTGAAAATAGGAGCCTGGGGGGGAGAGACTAACGTTGCCATTTCAAAGGAGGCCATATCTCGTATATGGGTCATGAAGGGGACATGACGTCATGTTTCGAGAAATGTATCTGTACTGATCTCCAGTATGACTGAAATGTGGACACCGATTCTCAACTACCAAGTTTCTGTTACACGGTTATGTTTCAACACATGGTGATCGCATGGGGTGCATCAGGGAAAAAAAATGCTTGATACCAGTCACGTCTGTGTACCTCAAAGTACTTATTAAGGATTTTTAAAAATGCTACCCTAAGCTTTAACTTGAGTGTCTAGTAGTGGCACTCTCACTTCGGCGTTCGCGTACCCTGGTGTATTCCTTGGGTTAACTTTGTTTCGTCGCACTGCCGAAGCGGATCTCGGAGGCCACGTAGAAAGAAGCGCGTGGTTGAGACTAGCTCTGCCAGGTGCCGCAACGATCCCAGCTGCTTTAAGGTCCCTCTATTTTTCAAAGGTAGCGCAAACTCCTCCTCTCCGCGCCGTTTCCTCCTCGCCCGGCCGCCATTATTAGGCGAGACTCTCAAGGCGCGCCCGGCCCGCATGCGGCGCTTCGAAGCGCTTGCTTCTAAGGTTGCAAAGCCTCCCGTCGTGGCAATCGAAATTCTTTCTCCCGATAAAATGGAACCATATCGCTCGCTGTTTGAGGTTTTCCTTTCCACGAGGAACAAAAAAAAAAAAAAGCTTGACATCCTTAACAATGCTGTTCGAGCAGCCAACAGCGCAACAAGTTGGCATCTGACTGCTGCCGATGGCATCTTGCAAACTGTAAAAAGCTATAAGAAGCCCGCTCTCACGTATAGCGCGCACGTGCGGCGGTGTTTCTACGCCCAATAATGGCGTCGTTTTCCGGCGCCAGAGCAAGAGGTGGAGGGGTCATCGCGGATAACTGGTCACGTGTCGAGCCTAGTTCAATAGGGGAGCACAAAAGGGCGAAGAAGAGAGGAGAGACGCAGAGGGCATGGAGGAAATTCTCCCTTTCCTTTTTGGACAATGGTTTGCGCTACCTTTGAAAAATACAGGGACCTTAAGCTGCTTACAAGAAAAAACGTCTGCTCTGTCAACGAACTGATTCAGTTCATTTTCGTTAATTATCCTGGCAGTTACTTGACCTTTACCTTAAAGGGACCCTAACGAGCAAAACGATTTTTCTCGCATTAGTAAAGTAGTCTTCCACGATACCAAAAACGCCACGCTTGCTGCGAGAAGACGCTTAATAAGCGAGAAAACGCGCAAAAAGAAAATACAGGTGTCGACGCCACCTTGGAATTCCCGCACCATTTGCCGTGACGTCACATAATTTTGACGGCGCCTGCTTGGGCCTACGTAGTTCCTAATCGGTTAAATCGAAGTACATTGTCCTCTGAGGGTGTCATAGACTTGACATAACGAGTTTGTGGAAATTTCGTCGAGCCAGTGGCGCCAAAATGCGTTAAATACTCTTTGAAATCTTTTACGTCACGAATTACAAAGTTCGGCGCGAAATTTAAAAATGAAACTTTGAACTTGGTTTTCTCCTCTAATAATAAACCTGTGGTGGTGAAATAAACTACACAAGAGTTCTCCGAGCACACTTTATCAATCTAAAATTGTTTCTCTTTAGTGTCCCTTTAAGTAAACCTATTCTCTGACATCATATTTTTCCCACTATAACCATTAACTTGAACCAGGACCGTCGATTTCGTACCAATTTTATTTTTTGAAACACACTTTCTGAATGTTTGGAAAACCGGAAGCAAGTACTCCACCGGAAGTGCTTGGAAGAGAAACAACGCTTCCACTCGTTGCACGTGCCACTTATAAAAGACCATCTTGTCGTGTTGTAGTATTCGTGTACTCCAACATGACTCCTTCGACGTCACGGCAGTCTTTCCATGATGAATGGTTTCCTTGTGTAGTGAAGGGATCGTAAGAGGTAGCTGTCAGCTAGATGTACTGTACTACAAAGAGTTTCCTGCAATATTTACCAGAGGGAACTGTGGCGCTGCGATCGCTCAATCACCACAATAATGATGGGTAGTACATAGATTTGCCTAGTGCTCGCGGCTTCGCACTTGTGGCTTTGTTTATTGTGGTGTTTTTGGCTTTTGTTTCGGATAAGAGAATGGCTCTTTGTGAACCTCATGAGAGGATTTGAATCGGTCAGCTTAAAATGGTCAATGTGGTGAAGTGGGACTGCTCAACTTTTGCTGAACTTCATCTATCGACAAAGCGGCTGCAGGCCGCACGAAGCCGAAAGAACGAAGCTTAGGCAAGTCCATGTTACTACCCATCATTTCCGTGCTGGCTGAAGTGCCATGCGACGCAGCTCCCATAGACACTAGCGCCAGATTTCCCTCTAGTGTACTATTGTGAAACTATATTGCCACGCGCGCTTCTTTTTATATTTTTATGTAACCGGTCCGTTACACGTATAACCACTGCCTTGCTGAAAGCGCGCCCGAGTGTCTGGGAACTTTCCAGATTATTTTAGAATCTCCTGATGAAACTGTGTGCCGCACTCTAACAAAACAGTTTATTCAGGAAGTGCGCAACCCGGGCACCAGCGATAACGCTGGAAAGTCCGATAGGACATGTACAAAAGCCGACGCATTTCACCGATGAACAGATTACTCGACGGCCGACGACTGTTCTCACCGCTCAGTTTACCAGTGTGCATTGCTTGTATTTTGGCCTCTCATTTTCCGCGTACAAGTTCGCTCCAATAATGAGTTTCGTCTTCGAACACGCTGACTGCCGTCTTCTTTAACGTCACGACCACGTGACAGTATGCTGTACTACATTCCTTCGTCCTGCAGTCTTGGCTTCCGGTCCGTCCTCAATGTCGCGTGTCACTCCGCGCGAACGAACGTCGAACGAGAAAGGCCGTCGTGGATTACAACGAGCCGGCATAGGACGGCCTTGGAGGTGTGGACTTTGTATACAGTCTTGTCATATGTCTGACACCAAGGTGAAGCGGAAGGACGGCAGAACGAGGAACGACATTTCTGTGCATGCAATCACGGCTAGCTTGGAACAGAAAGTTCAGGCCTTTATTAAGGCCAAATCATTATGTCGCTCATCGATCGAAGATCCGGTGCCTTCAAGTCAAGTCAAGTTTGACTAAATAGTTCATTTGAGTTACATGCTTAGCACGTTATAGCAGGAGGTTCCAAAGTTTCGGAGAAACTGACAGGGAGACCTATGATTACACGAATGGGTTAAATGCAAAAATACAGCGAGCGTATACGGACGTACGTGTCAACAGTGAGTAAGCTTGATTAACAGGAACAATAAGATCAATAGATAACAATACATGCGGGGGTGAGAAAGCGAGCACGAATCGTTCGCCAGATAATTGGGAGTACGAATTAAAGTGCATTAAGACATTTAATAACTTACATTAAAGAGTGCACTGTATGTCTCGGTTATAGATTTGTATGGCGGAGTAAAGGCATCTTCGAAAATTGGTGTCAGTGCGCCTTTAACAGGAAAGAAGAACGTAACGCGAAGGACAGATGACCAGTGGTCAGTAGGAGCGACGGAAAGGATATGAGAAACGTAGCCGCGGAAGGCAGCGGGTTAGATAGGGCGATAAAATTAAGGCGTTTGCGGATATATAATAGAGCCAGCTCACGCAGGACAGTGCAAATTGGAGCTCATTAGTAGAGGCCTTCGTCCTGCAGTGGACATAAAACTGACAGATGATAGCATGCTATCTATCTATCTATCTATCTATCTATCTATCTATCTATCTATCTATCTATCTATCTATCTATCTATCTATCTATCTATCTATCTGTCTGTCTGTCTCTCTGTCTGTCTGTCTGTCTGTCTGTCTGTCTGTCTGTCTGTCTCTATCTATCTATCTATCTATCTATCTATCTATCTATCTATCTATCTATCTATCTATCTATCTATCTATCTATCTATCTATGTCTGCCTGTCTGTCTGTCCGTCTATCTATCTATCTATCTATCTATCTATCTATCTATCTATCTATCTATCTATCTATCTATCTATCTATCTATCTATCTATCTATGTCTGCCTGTCTGTCTGTCTGTCTGTCTATCTATCTATCTATCTATCTATCTATCTATCTATCTATCTATCTATCTATCTATCTATCTATCTATCTATCTCTGTCTGTCTGTCTGTCTGTCTGTCTGTCTGTCTGTCTATCTATCTATCTATCTATCTATCTATCTATCTATCTATCTATCTATCTATCTATCTATCTATCTATCTATCTATCTATCTATCTATCTATCTAATCTAATCTAATCTTCAGCTGCGAAAAACAGCAGGACCGCGTGGTTGGCTGTGCCGCATGTTGTCTCAGCGAAGCGTGTGTTGCGTCTTCGTGGTTGTGCGAGTCCACGCGTGCGCGGAGTTTTGAAGTTCCGGGTGCTGTTGACGGCCGGCGCGGGCTCACACGTTTGTTGCTACTGCCGCTCGGAAGGAAGACGGCCGCGGTTGGTGCCGTTGACCCCGCTGGCTGTGTGGCGAAAGGGGCGGAACGTTACGACGGCTTGGCCAGGCACCCTAGCCTGGCTTAGGCTGTCTGCCGAGAAGGCGACTACGACGCGAGCCCCTAGCGACAGCGCCCCCCGCTTTTGTGGTGGCCCGATATGTCGTGGCTTCACCCTTTCCTATCTCGTTGATAGGTTTTCTCTCAGTCACACTCCTTTGAAATCAACCCTCTCAATTTTCTTCTTTCGCTCGCTCTCTTTCTCATTTGATGTCCCCCCCCCCTCTTTAATATTTCTCTCTCTCTCACCAACTATGGTACTGTGGTAGGACTGTGGAATAGTGCTTTCCTTTTATGGAAAAGGGGGAGGGGGAGAAAAATAGGTCACGGGGCGTGGTGTGCTTTGTATCAAAACTTATAATAAGAAACAAAGAAATGAAAAGAAGAACCGCCAAGAGCGGTGTTGGAAGTACGGCTCTGTGTCTTTGTTAGACAGACGACGTCCTATGTTGGGTCAACCCCGTTGTCAGCTGCGCATACACATAGATAGCTCTTGATAATGCAGCGCTTCTTTGAGGACTTGGGCATATCTGTGGTCGCAGGCAGTCATGGGCACGTTACCACTAAAAAGTAACAGTGTTGCAGTTACAGTTACCTAAGCCAAAAATTCACCGGCGATTGCGATACTGCCTAATGCGAATTCTGAGCGCAGATCGTGTTGGGGAGAGGCCAACTGTGTTCGAAGTTTTGGCTTTCCGCAAGACTATACGCCATGAATCATAATTTGTGTGACGTAGGACAGCACCGCACTACGCCATTATTCGTCTTTTTGCGGATAAGCGAGGTACCCGCTACGCATCTGTAAGGTATTATGGGCACTTTGTTGATGCTACATGTACCTGATGACGATGAAGAATTATGGCTGAGCACTTTGCAGTGGGTGGGAAGCATTAAATCACACACTCGTTGCGCAGTTAGCATTGTGTGATGACTGAGTGTTATTTTAGTCTTCTGCCTGCTACGTGACATAGGTTAACGCTATTCCTTGCCCGACATGACGCTCATATAGGGTCTTTCTGCAGATGAGTTTCAAGCACTATCGTGACTCTGTTTTAAAATACTCGACTGCCACACAGAGGGCCCGGGTTAAAATCCCATTCGATGCTAAGCATTTTTTTTTCTAATTTTATTTTTTCATGTCTGTCGGTTACTTTTTCATGTCGGTTACGCCACCGACGGCGATGGCGACGCCGCTCAACGCAGGAACGGGCGCCAACTCTGTTACAGTTACGGTTAGTTTCCAAAAGTAACCTGTTACAGTTACATTTACTGTGAAAAAGTAGCGTCGTTACTTTTCCGTTACTGTAAAAAATAAGTAATAGATCTCAAACCTAATGATATAATTTATTGAATAAAAACGTATGCGGGTAGTAAAAAAACAGAAAAACCGCACGTGGTAAAACCCTAGACGAAACCTCAAAGGGGCCGGGCCCCAACATAAACAATCGTTGTGTACGCCTCATTTTGTCGCATCAATAAACGTCCTAGGATAGTAGAAGTCGGAAAACGTGGCTGAAGTATTGGGACGACGGCAGTATCCTAGAACGTTTGACGATACCCAGAAGTGCATGCGAAGAGGAACAGGGAATGCGCCACGATTGAAGACGACGTCCATTGTGTCTGTTCCCTGTGTTCAAGGCGTTTCAGACCCTGTTCGGAGAGCTTTGCAATGGCGTCCACTGGGCATACAAACCGTTTTTAAGACATGCGTTCGCTTCGCGAAACCCAAGGAGCGCACTCATGTGGACGATCAGAGTGGGGTCACCTACAAGTACGATGCGGGGATTCCGACACGACTTACATCGACGAAATGGGCGGGAAAGGATCAACGAGGCTTAAGGTGCAGAAACAGGATGTTGCTAAAACAACTGTATACGCAACGCGTTCCTTCAACACTGCTGGACAATAGGACACAGCTTTGACCTAAACAATGGTACGATGCTGGCTTGTGAACGAAGGAGGGGGGGGGGGGGGGGGGAGGAAGAAAACTCCTGGCATCGTGGTTCATTCTCCGCAACGCATCGACTTGCTATAGAGTTCCAGTGACTCTAGCTTGCAATAGAGTTACTGTATATGCTACCTTTAGGTAGCAGAGTTGCGCATCTGTTTTCCAAACGCCGCTAGCAACCATGCATTGCGGGGAAGCTGACGCTCGGGCTAATTTTTGTACTTCTCGACGCCGCCGCGGCAGCGAACTGAATTAACACTTGTCATCAACAGCCAATGTTTATCGCCGGTCTTCGACACGCCTGACATGTTAATCGGCGACATGGTAGGCATGTCGCCTGCAAAAACGAAGTGCGACTTCACCGCATAGCTGTGGTTGCTAGCCGGACCTATGCGCAACTCTGCTACCTAAAGGTAGCATATACAGTAACTCTAGCTTGCAACAACAACCGCGGCCCCCTACCGGATGGTAGGCCGCGGCAGGACGTGTGACGAGGGGACTGGTCGGCCTCCGCTCATAATATTTTTTTTTTTTTGCCAGTGTATGCTGAGGATGCACCTGCATAGGAGGCGAAACGTCTAAGTCATTTCGTTAATAATTGTTGTGTTAAGTCGGAGTAAGCCTTCTACAATCCGTTCCAAAGAGGTTTTAGAAGATTGCTTTGCTAGTTCACGGTATTTCTGGCTCTCAGCTGTTTCGCGCGCTGCTGCATTCTAGCCGCCTGTCAAACGCGATTAGCTCGGAGCCTCGGACGAAGGAGACTATATACTTGGCGTCCTAATGCTCCATCGATACACCAAGAACAGAGCTTGAAGCTCAAGTGACAGAAAAGATATATGTGCCGAAAAAACAACAAAAAAAAACAATCAAACAAAGAAAACGGAGTGAACTTAGCAGGCAGTTCATTTGCATCATGATTGTTTACGACATGTTTGCATGTAAGCTTGAAGTTGTGTTAAAGACCAACTTTCGTCCTCGGTCTTCTGTAGGGAAGATAATCCCCTTAGCGACCTCCTCTCGCTAGGGTTAAGGCTTGGGCAATTTGGTTCATTGTGCAAAGAAGGAAAAACAGCGCTGAAGTTTGGACGAACACAAAGGAAGACAGACGACGACAGGCGCTGACTTAGAACTGATCTTTACGATCAGGTGGTTCACGCTTGTTTGTGACACAGAGTGGTGATGCGGTGATGTTGATGTCAGAGGGATGATAGCTAGGGCTGTGCGAATAGTGAATTTCGGAACCGAATCGAATACGAATCGAATAGTGATGACACCGAATCGAATACGAATACTAATCGAATACTCTTCGAATAGGTTTCGAATGGTGAGACGACCATTCTCAAAACGGTCCTAGAACTCCACAACATTTTTTTTTAAAGAACTATTCACGAACTTTCGCCAAAGAGCCTTACGCTTACTTTTAACAGACTCAAAATACCACAGTTATGAAAACTGAGGTAAGCTCGTACGCAGCAGCGACCCGAGCCTTCGAAATATTTTGTAACTGTAGGTTGAAATATAGCAGTGACTGCAGACACTTTGTTGACTGCTTTTAAATAAAACTTAGACATAAAATCTAAACAATTTTGAGCCGAACACCATGCATACGGCTAAGGCTGTAATGAAACGCATAAACCTGTCATAGGAACATGGTGCTCGGCACTGAAGGCATGTAGGCATCAGTGTTGAAAGCTGTGTCTGCAAGAACAATTTACGCGAACACAACCCTCGCTTCTGTTGTTATTCCAAAAGCGGAATGGTGGTAGACCTTCAGTTATTGCAAGATAAGACAGGAACTGTTTTATGCGATGCAGCTGCAGCGTATATAGTACAAACTGAGTCAGTGTGGAGCTTTCATAGAAAAACATACAAAAAAAACGCCTTCATCCGGTAATCAATATAGCGTCGATAGTCTCGTAAAAGCTGGGGCTTCATGCATACTGGTAATTTAGTGATTAAAAAAAAAAACCGGCAGATCCCACGCACTGTGGGAATCGATGTAATGCGAAGCAGCCAGCAAAGAGCTGCATACATCGCTTTGTTTATTTTTGAGCCAAATAAAATCATTCATGCCATGCCATCTAGTTCACCATATATCGCATGTTTGCCATGCACGCGTGCATGCACAATGTGGTATATACCACGCCAATGAAACGTATATGCTGGTATATACACTGCATGACCGGTCATTTATGTTCATCACGCATTCCTATCGTGCCATACCAATTTTTGTATATATCCAGTTATCTAAACGGCCGGAAGCGCACCATAACAGTGTCATGTAAATAATACCGTACATGACATCCATAACATAATTCACATGTTAGGACCTGTCATTTAGGTTCGTCATGCAGTCCCATCCCACAATACAAATGTTGGTGTATATCAAACGAGCGAAATGGCCGCGAGTCCACCATGAGCGTGGCATGTAAATTATACCATACATGACATGCTTGTCATGGTTTTCATGTTACCACCTGGCATTTATGTTCGTCATACATTCGCGTCACGAAATGCCAATTTTGATGTATATCAAGCTAGCGAAACGGCCGCGATCGGACAATGAGCGTGGCATGTAAATCATGCCGTAAATGATATGCATATCATAATCTTCAACTTACCACCTATCGTATATGTTTGTCATACAGTCACGTTGCGCAATACCAATTTTGGTGTATATCAAGCGGGCGAAACGGCCGCAAGCGCGTCATGAGCGTGGCATGTAAATGATGTCGCACATGACTTGCCTATCACGATTTTCATGTTACCACCTCTCATTTACGTTCGTCATACAGGCACGTCACGCAATACCAATTTTGGCGTATATCAAGCTAGTGAAACGTCCGCGAATGCACCATGAGCGTGGCATGTAAATCATGACATGCATGTCATGGTTTTCATGTTACCATTTGTTATTCATGTTCTTGATACAGTCACATCGCGCAATACCAATTTTGGCGCATATCAGTCTAGCGAAACGGCCGTGAGTGCGTCATGAGCGTGCCAAGTAAATTATGTCGTGCATAACACGCGTGTCATGATTTTCATGTTACCACCTTTAATTTACGTTCGTCATACAGTCGCGTCGCGCAATACCAATTTTGGTGTATATCAAGCCAACAAAACGGCCGCGAATGCACCATGAGCGTGGCATGTATATCATGACATACATGACATGCTTGTCATGGTTTTCATGTTACCACGTGTTATTCATGTCCTTCATACAGTCACATCGCGCAATACCAATTTTGGTGTATATCAACCTAGCGAAACGGCCGCGAGTGCGTCATGAGCGTGGCATGTATATCATGACGTGCATGACACGCGTCACGATTTTCATGTTACCACGTGTCAGTTATGTTCGTCATGTCGAAATATCTCGTCATACCAGTTTTCGTATATATCCATTCATTTAAACGGCCGCGAGCGCCCCGAGACGATGTCATGTAAATCATGCCGCACATGACATGCGTGTCATGATTTGCACGTTAGGACCTGTCATTATGTTTGCCATGAACTCTTGTCACGTCATACCAGTTTTGGTATATATGAAATTAACGGAATGGCCGCAAGAGCCCCAAGGCCGTGGAATGTAAATCATGCTGTTCATGACATGCATGTCATGATTTTCATGTTATGACCTGTCATTTATGTTCGTAATACGGTCATGTTATTCCATACCAATTTTGGTATGCATCCGATTAACGAAACGGCCAGGAGAGCACAAAGTCGTAGGCGGCTAGATAGATAGATAGATAGATAGATACGCTCAAACTCGCAGAAGTTCTAAGAAATGCTTCGCATTTAAAAGAAAAATGGCCGTTAACTATTCCAAAGTTTCATTGTTTTGGGGTTCTCCCGTCGGCGCTGATTATTCGAAAACTATTCGAAAAATATTCGGTGCTTGGACTATGTGCTATTCGATTCGAGTACCGAATCGAATAGAATGCTATTCGATTCGTTATTCGAAATTTTCCAATATTCGCACACCCCTAATGATAGTACATTAATGGCAGTGACGTGTGTCTCCACTGACATGGTATAAGTGTGCCTACTTCACAGAAATAAGGATCACTTGTAAGTCAGCGCCTGTCGTCGTCTGTCTTCCTTTGTGTTCGTCCAAAATTCAGCGCTGTTTTCCCTTCTGTGACCTCCTCTCCTAAACTGCGAGGGGAGCCCTATTGTGGAAAGCTGAAAGGTGGAGAATATATAGTAAAGAAGAAAGTTCGAAAAAGTGGAGACCGTTTAACGGCGACCTTTAACGAGTGTTCTTCATGGATAACTTTTACGAAAACAAAAGTAACTGTAACGGTATTTCCCGTTATAGTTACTGTGTAAAAAAGTAAGAGTATTACAGTTACAAGTTCCTTTAGCTTAATAGTAACTAGTTACACTTACAAGTTACTGAAAAAAGTAACTAGTTACCGGCAACGCGTTACTAAACTATAGTTACTGCCCAAGACTGGTCGCTGGTTTGTTTCCTGGCCTATATATGTGACCACAGTAGAAGAGGTGGTTAGAATTAAACCGGAGTCCTCAGAAACCAACGAAAACCAAGCCTTCGTATATAGCATCTTATCAATCGTCTAAACTGGTTCATTTTTAAGGCGCCCTTCCTGGTTATTTTCAAGGCAGAGAAGAGGTGGGGGGATGTTGCGTGGGTGCTATAGCCGCGTATAAGTGTCACGCGGCTGTGTATTTGCGTGTTCTTGTGTGCGTGTGGGCACGCGCGCTCTAGTGAGAGAGAGAGAGAACGAGTGTTAAATAGTGATAGAGGCGGTAGTGCCCCAGTTTCAAGCGAGGCTGCAGTCATGCGCCGAGTATTGCAATAGCTACTCCGCTCCACCCGGCGTCGTTTTCTGAAAGCACGGATGTTTGGACGTCAGTCATGCGTAGATCCCGACTGCATTCGTCATGAGAAGTGAAAGTGCGCGCATGGTGTTCGCGAGTGCATATGTTCAATTTATTCTTTCTCGTTGTTTCGTAACGTAGTAAGCACAGTCCTTGCCGTAGATGTTTTCACCTGGCAGCGCCCTCTCCGTCACCAGTTTTCCTGGTCTTTATTATTTTTTTTTTTTTGCGAACGACCACTTCGCAATCGTCAGATATACCGCGTGTTGGTTGGTAACAGTGGCGTCGCTTTACTGGTGCGTACGTGATACGGTTACTTGGAGCTGTCGGGCTCCTCTCGACGTGGATGCGTGACTGGCATTAGGAAAAAAATAAATGCATGCTTTCGCGGCGCTTGACACATTAAGCAACCCTCTGCGTCGTTCAGAATGCGTAGTATACCGAGCTACGGGAGCACGTGGCGTTTGTTCTTCTTCTAGACTATAAATTTAGTCGCATCGTGCTCGCAAATAATTATAATTACAATCAATCAATCAATCAATCAATCAATCAATCAATCAATCAATCAATCATCAATCAATCATTTGACGTGTCAAGGAACAACTGCAACGTCTTAGTTCTGACACATGCAGAAGGAGGAAATAATTAATAAAAAAATCGAAGACAGTCTGCAATGAAGCAATGAAGAGGCAAAATGTAAAATCCGACAAGGACAGCCTAAAAAAAAAAATGCGAGCTCCGCCCACAAAATCACGGCGCGCCTTCCCTGCATCTGTGAAAGACACAGTCGTCCTATACAGCTGGTTTACGCTCGAACCGTAAGTGCTTTTTTCTCGGCTGATATAAATACTACGTGTATTAAGAGTTAACCCTTTACTGCACAATTTTTTTTGTTTCGTCATAACATTATTCGTGTAGTAGCACGGGAGCGTAACAATAGCTGTACTATACTATCGAGAATAAAGTTTGTAGATTTTTACAGTTTGTATAAGCGGGAAAAAAAGGCATGTTGCAATTTTGCAACAACGAGCAAGTAAAGAACAAGTTGAAGGGGAAAGATACTCGGTGCGAGTCTAACTCAGATATTTATTTGCACGTGACAATGAGGGGGTGCACTCGTGTTGTAGTGGGGTAAAGAAAGCAACTGTTCTTGCTTGTTAAACAAAGCTCGTTTCCACGCTTCTAGCAGTACGTCGTGGAGATTTCCGTGCAGCAGGAAATCTGCAGCGCCTTTTCTCATCAGGTTGAACATTTGAAGGAAAGGGAGTAAAACATCTTTGCTATTAATATTGGAATTGAGCGAGGAGCATGGAAGGAACCCCTAGTCCGGGAGGATGATTCCGGCGATGTGTCGAGCCCATTGTATAATGGCTCGGAGGAAACATATCGCAACAAAGCGAATAGAATTTCTGACAAAATAGAGCTAAACGGAGCCGCAGACTAAACAAAGCCTGTGTAATTTTAGAGCAGGCAGAACTATAAGAGGAATAGGATTGCGAGGGCGAGGTGAGACGCTCGGAAAAATTCACCCCCTACTCGGCCAATCCCCTGCATTGGATATGAGCCATGCTCGGAGGAGAACAACAACAACTGGGGGCAGAGTGGAACGTGTAATAAAACAGCACCACGACGCACAGTGTTTTAGTGTTATGGCCCAAAATGTAGAACGTATAGAAGCAGAGACGTAAGGGTACACTCGGGATGAAGCGACATGCACGGTAGCGCGCGAATACGCCGAACTCCTTTAGGAGAAGATTTGGACGTATATGACCTTAAAAACATGCTGCACACGTGTTGAATCTAAATGAATTTACACTCGCGGTCGTCGTCAGTCCCAGAAGGTTGCTCTCTTCACTATCAGAAGGAACTATTCTGCCATAGAAGCATTTATAATAGAATTCGTTGCTGGGCCAGTTGGTGCAATGTCTGAAAATAAAAGCAAAGCGCGAAAAAGACGGGACACAGGAGACAAGAAGACGGGACGGGCGTCCGTCTCGTGTTTTTTTTTTCTTTTTTTTTGCGCTCTGCTTTTATTTTCAAGCATTTATAAGGTCCATTTCCATTTGAGGAAGACGAACCCCATGTGCACGCGTTGTTGCATCTGCGCAACATAGCAACGTTCCGTCGCCAGGAACAAACTATTACGGGATGACAATGTTTTTTTGGAACCTACACAATCGGGAGGATATAGCAGAGCTAAAGGAAAATTTCCCGCGCTTTTCCCGACTCTCGGGCCGCTCGCGTGTTTACACAATATTCAATTATAAATTAAGTGATCCACCAAACGCGCTAAAATTTCCGCAGCTTGTTTGTGAACGCACCAGGATTAATGCATATATTACAAATTATGATGGAAAATTGGGTGTCATGGCCCCTTTAGTAATAATGGCAGTAATATAAGTCGAATACACGCAGATACGCAACTCCTGCATACGGGCAAAACAGAGAAACTATAATCAGTGTTGTTTTGTCGTCGATTAATTGCCTTTCATTGTGTCGTTAATTATTACCTTCAATGATTGAATGCGCTACACAAGGAATGGGGAAGGGGTGGAGTCAATACATAGAAGTGTTGTCATTGAACCGCAAAGCTAATCACTGGTGATTCTTAATTATTGAATTGAATTTATTGACTTAAAAATAGTGTACAGTATACATCAGTGTAAAAAATGCATCTGAATCGTCGAGAGGAATATGTCGAATATGTCGAGAGGAATGTTGTCATGATTCTCTATTCCGCGGTAATGCGGCGTGGACTCTTTTATTTATTCTTTAGCCCTTTTTATAACGCTTGCGTCCGTGTGTTGCCTATCCGGCGCCATGCACGTTTTGAGTGTTCACTGGTTACATCAGGCCGCGTGTACGCCCTAAAAGCACGTACAGAGGCTTATTTATATACCTTGGCCAGGCGCCCGTACACCATCGTGCCAATAAATATCGGGACGTTTTTTCTTCTTTTAGTGCGTATACGTTTCTTTTGCGCGGAGGTGTCGCGTGGTGACTCATAGGCTCGACTAAAGAACGTGTAGGTTCACGTCTTTATTCTCTCTCGCATGCGGCGAGCTGCAGAGCGGCCGATAAACAGGACGCCCCGCGTCGCGATGCCCAAAGATAGGCCCGGCATGCCCATGCTTAAGTTCACACATTTGAAGTGGGCTGGCTCGATAGCGTGCTATATTTCGCATACCTCTACACCATGCACACGGTGTTATAAATTATGAGCCAATATATGTGTTATTTTCTTTCTTCTCTGGATTGTACGGATTTTTAAAATAAGAACTCACAGGAGCCTTTATGCATTCGCCTAAGACGACTCGAAGGCGAAAGCCGCCTTCTTTTTCTTCTGTTTATTCTCTGTCGATGTATTGAACCTCCCGCAAACCCCTCTCCGAGAGCTTTCTGCACCCGTAACGTGGTTTTGCGCAGCCTCCGTGATCGGAGGCATTGAAAGCTTTCTGCACCTCGCCTGGTTTTGCACAGCCTCCGTGATCGGCCCACCTGTGACCAAGCGACGATGTCGTGGGACGTCACGACATCATCGACGTCACGAAATTTGTCGATCTGTCACGTCAGCAAATCATCATTGTCACGTGATGACGTCAGTATGATGATGTCATCACGTGATAGTGATTTTTTTTTGCACCACTCGTGTCGATGCCGACGCCATAACGGTCAATTTTCGCTTTTGGTGAGCGCATCTAAGGCTTTCGCCTTAATAAAATGCGATGACAGTCAGGCACTATGACAGTCAGGTACAACCGTTACGCCATCTGCAGTAAGACCACCATTGTCTACTCGCCGCCTGAATGCTCTATTCGCGTGCCTAGACTCGTGATGATTTATCGTGTTAATTCGGCTGCAGCGGGTTGCTGCATTAGCGCTAATGTTGTATTCATTAAATTACTGTTGAATACCGTAAGTGTGCATGCATATATGAAGGTTCAGTTGGCGTAACCACGCCTCCCCTCCGCCTTTCTGTTCATTTGAACCGCGGAAGGTATTACCAGTACAAATGTGAGTACAAAGCTCGCCAGAAACTCTGGCAAGTGCCGCCAATCGCATTCTGCCGGAAACCGTAGGTCAGATATTACTCTTGCACTCTAGTCTAGAGCAAACCATAGAGTCTCATGGTAGTACACTATAGGGCGAAATCTGGCGCTAGCGTCTATGGGAGCTGCAACGCATGGCACTTCAGCCAGCATGGGAATTATGGGAGTGCATGGATTTGCCTAAGCTTAGTTCTTTCGGCTCCGTGCTCCGTGTGGCCTGCGCAGCCGCTTTGTCGCCAGACGAAGTTATGCAGCAGTGCCACTTCACCACCTTCATCACCTTCACCACCGGCTCGAGCACCCACCCCCTGTTTACGGATTTTTTCTTCACCACCTTGGCCATTTTAGGCTCACCCATTCAAATCAGCTCACGAGGTTCACAACGGGCCGTTCTTTTATATGAAACAAAATCCAAAACACAACAATAAACAAAGCCTTAAGTGCGTTCGAATCAGCAAGCACGAAAACTACGCAAGTTCATATACATACCCATCATTCCCATGGTGGCTTAAAGCGCCACAGTTCCCTCTAGTGAATATTGTAGGAAACTCTGTGGAGGGAACGTACAAAACAAAGGCTGGGTTTTTCACACGGACGTAATATATATGTCTTATCGCGAGCAAACACTGGTGGCAAGTACGCGATAATGACATAGCCGGGCGATAGATCGAGTTGTCGTTCGTTCCACACGAGCCGCAGCACTCGGCCAGATTTGGCTGCCCACAAGCGATGAAGCGTTTGCTCTAGCTCTATACAAGAAGTTTCGTAAGGGATAGCTGATCATTCAAATGTGACAACGATTAAGGGTGTACTTGATCACTTTCCCTGTGTTAGTATCCCGTATTCGATTTCGAGGGAGATTTAATAGTAGCTACAACGATATGATCATGAGGGACGCCGTAGTGGAGGGTTCCGGGAATTTTGAAAATCTGGTGTTCTTTAACGTGCACCTAAATCTAAGCACACGGGCCTCTAGCATTTCGCCTCCGTCGAAATGCGGCCGCCGCGGCCGGGATTCGATCCCGCGACCGCCGGGTCAGCAGTCGTGCCGGAGGAAGTTGTATCTCTCTCGTTGACGCAAGGTGGAACATCAAAAGCGTGCACCAGTCGCACGGCGTCGATCGCCTCTTTCATTGCGCACTGCCGACCACGGAGTCAGATTAGAACGGCGACGTGTGCTCGGAACGCGGGCTGCAGCTTTTCTGTCTATACGCAGTCGCGCCACTACTATCTCTTTTACACGCTCCGTTGGATTCGAGCGCATGTTTCTCTCGTGTTGTCCACCCACCGCGCGCACGCCGTGTATTCAAAGGATGCGTACCGGCGTGCATGCATATATACATGTATTCGTGGTCGTCGCGTACAGGTATACACGTCTGGGGTGCAATTCAGGCCTGGGCCGTGTGCTGTAGCGATGCGCTACGCTTTATTCTGTGCTATAGTCTTACCATCCACCGCACACGGCCGGTTGATTTCGTTGATAACGGGCGCGGACCGTCGCAATGACCGCTGGCCAAGCGCGAAAAAAAAAAAAAAAGCACAAGCGCGGTAGCTCAGGGCATTAGCATCGGGGAAGGCATTTCGCTACAAAATATCGGCCCGGTGCTCGCCTGTCAGAGTGTATATTAGAACAAAACGTACCACCACAAAATGGTTTCCCAACCCTAAAAGGGTGTTTTCTTCCTTCTTTCCTTCACCCCCCCCCTCCTTTTTTTTTTGTCAGTTCCGGACACTGGGCATCAGTGCAGGGTATACATGCGGTCACGCCACCGGCATGCTTCCGTATATAAGCCTTTATCGAGAGGACCCCCTGATAATAGCGCAGGAGCACGACATCTCCTGCGGCATTGCACGCGGCCCACATATACTGCGAACCTGCATGCAAGGAACAAAGAGTCGTTTATCGACTGTATACACTACCTCCGTTGTTCCGTGCAGCACCTTGGAAGCTAAATGCACGGGTGCCACGACAATCAGGGTGTTAAAGCATGCCTGTATCTTGGCGCTTAGCTATGACCGCTAACCCGCCGCGGTGGTCAAGTGGTTGTGGTGCTCGACTGCTAACCCGGGTGCCGCGGAGTCGAATCCCAGCCGCGGCAGCTGCATTTCGATGGCGGCGAAATGCTAGAGGCTTGGGCACGTAGGTGTGTGTGTACGTTAAATAACCCCAAGTGGTCGTAATCTCTGGAGCCCTTCACTCTGCGGCGTCTCTCATAATCATATCGGGGTTTCGGGACGTAAAACTCTAAAAATAATGTTATTATTATTGGCCATGACCGCTGGATATATGATGACAGATTCCACAAAACACTGTTTCGATTCATACCCAACACATGCCTTATAGCACACATATAATACACGTACACGCATCAATAATTATGCCTTAAGGGCAAGTCCTTATCCGAGTAATAAAAAAAGGCTAACCTCAACGGTGTCGCAATAGGGACATGGGAGTAGAGGGATAGAGGACTCATAAGTCAACAACATGACTCAGACAAACACCTTTAGTCGCCAGACACGCCTGTATATCCATCCTTCCGCGCTTCGCAGTCCAGCGCACGTATACATGATCAGGTCCTGCTGCACGGTACTGCATGTTAATTGTAGGTTCCATTAACCGATGTACATAGTTACGTAGTAAACATACAAAGATGCCGATTCGAACAGACCACGCACGTATGCGACTAAATGGACGCGGTGAAACGGGGAACGAGGAAGCGACGCGCGTGCCCTTGTTGTGGGTCCATCCTTTCAGGTGTCTTATTCCGACGTCATCTGGGCTGTTTATCGGACTCGGCTACTGCGTCGTCCCCTTTTATTCCGCTTCGTCTTTCACGTTGTTTCTCGGTCTTTCCTGTCTTTATTGGAACGGCGTGTATGGTCGTCATTCGTGCCTACCCGTGCCCTTATATGAATGAAAAAAAAAAAAAAAAAGAGAATCAAGATTTTTTCGTTAAGCTTTTACAGCTCAGATTTCGGTGGCGGCGTCGTACACGAAAAACCCGGCGGCCGCGAGCGCAAGTAAAGGTGCGCCGGCCACATACGCGCCGTTTTCCAATCATTGATGCTCTTATTGCCATCGTGAGCTTGTCGGCGATCTGCCGTTCCTGATTTCGGAAATCTGATGTTTTATCGAGGTGAGTTGTCATTATCGCGTCGCTACAATGCATTCCTCCCTGGATATGAGCGCTGCTGGGCAAGATATAATAATAATGGTTCGGGTTTTACTTCCCAAAACAAAGATAAGGTCACGAGGGACGCCGTATAGTGGAGGGCTCCGGAAATTTTGACCGTCTGGTGTTCTTTCACGTGAACCTAAATCTAAGTACACGTGCCTAGCGCATTTCGCCTCCATCGAAAATGCGTTGCCGCGGCCGGGATTCGATACCGCGACCTTCGGGTCAGCAGTCAACAACCATAACCACTAGGCTACCGTGGCGGGTACTGGATATGGTATTGCTGCTGAGCTGCAGCTCAGCGGGATAATTTTAACATAGTACAACACAGCCGTTGACAACGCGGCGATAATACACACACAAAAGAATCCTGATGTAAAGGGGTGTTACACAATGATTAAACAAACATGCACGCGGATAGATGTTGCCAGAGCTCCTCTTGTGTCAGACCGGGCTGTCTGTCAACACAGCTGCGCAGGCAGCTGTCATCCCTCGGCGCAGCAGGCGGTTGCCGAAAATCTGCTTCGTCACCGCTTGCAGCTCCCCACCTTCTTTAAACCGGCGCCACTGCTGTGATTTCCGTGCGTTAGAACCCGCTGACAGAGAAGACAATGCCATCACTGCGGGCGGTGTGTGTATGTGTGTGTTGTATGTGCACCTGCCGTGCGTATTGCGCCACATGCGAATGCCACGCTCGTCACACGTGCCGCTATACGGTGGCACTGCGCCAGCATCCCCACCGCGCGGGGTATATACGCTCGCGAGTTGCGCGACCGTAAGAACAAACACAACGGCCGCTGCTATGCCCGTGCCAGCCGCGATTGCATTGTGTGCTGCTAGAGGTGCCGTGAGGTATTGGCTTCTATATACACTGACAGGTGCTGCGTTTGTTTTGTTGTATGTTTGTTGACCTCAGTGTGGCTGGTACGATTCCATGTAGCATTCCGTCGCGTGCGCGATCTGTCTGGAGCGCCCTTGTACCTTAGAAAGGATAGCAAACCTGAGACACGCGTCTGGTTGACCTCCATGCCTGTAATCTATCTATCTATCTATCTATCTATCTATCTATCTATCTATCTATCTATCTATCTATCTATCTATCTATCTATCTATCTATCTGTCTGTCTATCTGTCTATCTGTCTATCTATCTATCTATCTATCTATCTATCTATCTATCTATCTGTCTGTCTGTCTGTCTGTCTGTCTGTCTGTCTGTCTGTCTGTCTGTCTATCTATCTATCTATCTATCTATCTATCTATCTATCTATCTATCTATCTATCTATCTATCTATCTATCTATCTATCTGTCTGTCTGTCTGTCTGTCAGCATATGATAAAAACAGAAGCCTGTATATGAAGAAGAAAAGATATCCGAGATGCTAGAGTGTGTACTACATGAAGTACTGTTTTTCTGAATGCAACAACTCGCTATGATTGTGCATGCTTAAATAAGTGATTTCCTGGAAATTTTGAAACGTAGGGTGTAAAGAAGTCACAATTTTACCGCGAGGGCGAAGCAATGAATGCGATAAAAAAAACGGGATGTTATTCGAAATAAGGCTACCAACTTACACCTTTAGGATCCGATCTGGCGTTACTGTATAAAACTCGGGTATAAAAGACACGGTCGCTGCAGCGAGCGAAAAGACCTTTGTGCTGTCTGTTGCTTGACGTAAAGTGAGCGGTGAGACCACAGCACGTACTAAGGTTTGACCCTTCTGCTAATCTCCGTCGAGATAGCGACCGCGCCAGTTTGAGCAGAAGCCGCAGTTGCTGCCGAAGCGACGCAGCCCCTCCCTCGGTATTCCCCCGGCACTCCTTCATGCGCCTTCGTGCGACTGAGGCGGCCGGAGCGTTTCATCTCTGCTTGTCCCGTGACCGGCGACAATCCCCGTGCGCTTTCACTGGCACATAGAACATACGACGCGCGAGGCGATGTTAGTGATTTGGAATTTATATAGAACATGACGGCGACACTTGACAGTGACGGAAAAAATTATCCTAGGTACGTCTCCTTATAATTGCTATCGCAAAAACTCGCACGGTCGCCTATGCGCTCGCCTAAGACGACTCGAAGCCTTTTTCTTCTCAGCCGATGTATTCATCCTGCCCCCCAGCCCCATCAGAATGCTTTCTGCACCTAACGTGGTTTTGCACTGCCTCCAGACTGATCGAAGACGTTACAAGCTTTCTGGACGTGACCTGGTTTTGCACTGCCTCCATGATCGGCCCACCTTTGACCGACGATGTCATGTGAGGGCGGCTACATGCGACGTCATGATGACGTCACAAATTTTGTGCGTCTGCGACGTTATGATGGCGTCATCACTTGATGGTAATAGTTTTGCATCACTCGTGTTGGCGCCGCCGACGGTCAACTTTCCTGTTTGATGAGGCATCTAAGGCTATCGCCCTAATAAAACCGCGTCTCGAATATGAATAGACAAACCCGTGTTTTACTGCCCCCAGACCGGATTCATTGACTTTCGCATTCACGTTCAGAGCAAGCTACATAATCTCGACCCCGTGGAGTTATAACCTATAGGCTCAGCGCCATACGCCACAGCTAGCGAACACTGGCGGTGCACGCTGCACACATGTAAGGACCGGCCGGTCGCCCGTGTGGTCCTTCCTTCCACCTGACCCGCAGTCCCCTGGTCAAATACTGCTGCCCCCCCCCCCCCTCCCAACTATAGGGATGAAAATAGTGGCCTATATATACACCTAATGGAACAAGACCGATCGATCGCAGTGCTTGTTAGCCGTACAGTTGCCTGTGTAGTATATAATTTTTCCCCTATATATACTGTATACTGTACTACTGCTGCACTGCGTGCGATCGCGCTTACAGCACAGATGCAGCGCTATCCTTCGTCTCTTTCTCCTTGTAGCATTGTTTACTCACTGCATAACTAACTACCGCGTGACTTGCGCAACGCGCGCAACTTCGAAATGTCTTTTTTTTTTTAACTTTGTGTGTTTTTGTTTTCGCTTCCCGTGCTGCCCTTCTCACGGATCCACCAAGTGTCACAGCTTTTGTTTTGTTTTGTTCTCACCTATTTCTTTTTCTGTTATTGGCGCGAGGAGGTTCGCAGTGCTCCACGGGGTCGTTTCGGTGTGCTCGCTATTTTACGCTGTTTCGAAACTGCTGCGCGGCTGCAGGGTAACGCAGCGCACCCGTCGGTCGGCCGTGTTGTCGTCGTCTGTTCTATGGCGCAGAACAAAACACGACGTCGGCGTGCCGTGCTGTGTATCTAGGGGCCGATGACACGGTAATGGCTCAGTGATGCGACGTGCACTGTACGCTATACTGTGGCTCAGTGACGCGAGACGTTACCTCCGCGAACGCGACCACGCTGTGTTCGCTTGTGCTTGAGATAACGGTGTTGCAAAACACCTTTAGCTCAGTCTTTCTTGGTTAGATTCATTGGTCAAGCTGTAGAGGGGAGGCATGTGTACATATACACGCACACATAAAACGCGCGCACGGACATACATAAACGGTGGTCCGACCCCCACCTCCACCCTCTTTTACCGAAATAAAATTCTAGCTACGTCCCTGGTTAGTAATGTGCACTGAGAACCGATTATGAAAAACAAGGAAAAGTTGTATTTCTAAGGTTCTGCTGTATACCGAACTGGCGAGTATAGCTTTGTGACTGAGAGTGCATAAATGAGAGAGTGTTGGAGCAAAACTCTTATGTTTATCGAGCTTGCTTCATTGTGGACGTGACGGACTTCGCAAACATCCGCAGTTCCAAAAAAAAAAAAGGAGAAAAAAAGCAACAAAAATTAGAACTAAGCCTGAGGTACACTTCGCCAGTGTATACAGTCAACTCATTTAACGTGCCCTCCCGCATGTATATCCGTCTGTCTTGCGTTGCCCTCGCTAGTTGAATGAAAAAAAGAAATGGTGTAGTGCCGCGTGCAACATCTTGTAAGCATGTCGCCGTCGCTTCGCTGTATCAAAGGCGAGAAAGTATACAGATAATGCCGGCAATATGTCTTTGTGTTTGCGGCGTGCATGTTGAATATAAGGGGGTGTCGAGCAACATGTTTTGTGTCTCCCGTTCGTTATATATAGGCGCACCGCTAAATGTTCAATATTTCTTCGCGATCTTTTTTATATCGCGTCTACACATACGGCATTTTTCATTACGTCCTTATACCGTAAACACGCTGCCTGCACGCAACGTCAGCTTCAGTTGCGTATACGCCCTGTAATTGACTTGTTTACACCGTTAGAACCAGACGCGCGCACTTTTGAGGTATCGAGTCGTTTGGTAGTGGCGTGGCGATCCGGCAAGATGTCGAGGGCATGCTTGCTTGCCGAGCGGTAATTAGCTACACGTACCTGCACATGAATTGACGCTGCTGAGGCCGAAAATTGGCCCGATAATTGCGCTGGTTCCCGATATAGTTTATGACTCGAGATTCAGGCGTTCAAAGCACTTCGTTCTTCGCTCCGTAAGTTATAAAGCGTTGACCCCTGGACGGTGGTATGCCGCCTATAATATAGGCGAGAAGTAGCGAGATTCCCTATACATGATCCGCAAGCGCAGAGAGCACACTCTGCGATAGCGCCTGTTTGGTTGTGAGATGCCGCACTATCAGCCTTATCTGTGCGGTCATTTGTTCAGGAAGCCGGCGTAACGCGTCTCATCGTCCTATCGCTGATCTTCTTTCTTCTCGCCGATAAACTATACCCTATCCTGGGGTCTACGCTCGCGCGATATTATTAAAAAAATTGCAAGGGCGTTACACTCGCGTTTTATATACACGTTTCGACTCGTCGTTTTTCGAAGCGAAGCTTCGTTGGAAACGTCCTCGCGTTTCAGTGACCGTGGCTGCTGTTTTTAGGCCACACTTGAAGATATTGCAGCATATTCAGTGCGCTCGTACCTTTTCTTGCTTGATAGCCACGAGTCCGGTCGTGAAGGGCTTGTGTGCTATCAACGTGACTTATATACAACAATTATGGTCGTCTGTCTTGGTCAAGCACCTCGCCTCTTTTTGCAATTGTTTCCTGTAAATACATCTTGTATATACTTATCCAAACAACCCCGTAAGGTATTGGTGGAGGTGCGGGGTATCGCACCCCGTACCTCTCTCACTGTTTATGTTACGGGGTTATTTGCGTACATGCAAGATGTACTTGCAGAGAACGATTGCAAGAAGAGTCGAGGTGCTTGACCGACACACTCGCGCGCCAGTAAGCTTCCCCAGATCTCCGTCTTCCTTCACGTCATCTCTCCGTAACAATATACACACGCACACATAAGAACACGTGCACAAGCATACATAAAGGAGGGTTGAAACCCCTGACTAATGTTTCTGGCTGCGCCCCTTAGCCGCGAGCAACGCGGTGTGAAAAGAATAAAAGAAAGCGTTTACTCGGGCCGTCCTCACAAAAATAACCGTCATCTATCTCGCTTGCTTTTCCTCGCGTTGTCGCTGCGCGCCCGGTACTTTTTGGTCACACGGCGTGCGCGCTAGGGCAGTGACTTATTTAGGAAACTTATCCAAGCTTCCACGCTCTTAGTAATAATAATAATATCTGGGGTTTAACGTCCCGAAACCGCGATATGATTATGAGGGACGCCCGTAGTGGAGGGCTCTGGAAATTTCGACCACCTGGGTTCTTAAACGCGCACCTAAATCTAAGTACACGGGCCTCACACATTTAGCCTCCATCGAAAATGTAGCCGCCGCGGCCTGGATTCGATCCCGTGACCTTCGGGTCGACAGTCGAGCTCCATAACCACTAGACCACCGTGGCGGGGACTTCCGCGCTGTTAACTCACAGGAAAGTAGGGAGTGCACAGTTTTCGGGAAAGTAAATGCAATCAGGCGCCAGCCGATGTTTATTGTGTTCCAGGAAGCCGCTTCAAGTATACAGGGTGTGTCCAGATAAGATCGAGCACGATTTACTGTAGGTGTAGGCATTACACCCAGAACAATGGTTTCGTAGTTAGTTTAGCGAAAAAAAAAAATTGTTCGCCTGAAAAGATATACAAATTTTGGCCGCAAAAAACGTTTTTCCGCCAATTTCGCGATTTCTGAATTTTGAGCGCACCTAGGGAAAAAACGGTGCACTCCTTCGTCACAATATTTATTCCCCTTAAAGAACAAGTGGCATACAATCTTATGAGTGTATTATTTCCCTTGCTTGTCGAAGCACTTTTGAAGAAAAAAATCACAAATTTGGCAAATCGCACAAAATACCTGTATTTCAGAAATTTATTGCTGCATGGAAGTTAAAGTGAGGATAACAAAAATCGGTACTTATTAACTTTGATACTTTCGCTCTCTTTTAAAATAATTTGCGTGGTTTTATCGCGCCCCGCTTTACTCGATAATTGGGCTGTAACGTAAGCGATTTACCAAAAACGCCGGACATATAAATGATTTTCTCAGAAAGGCCATTTTTAATTTTTTTTAAATCCCTCTGATTGAAGTCAAGGACGTCATCTACCATTCTGCAGAAAGAAACTTTGCATTATTTTGGTTGCTAACAAGTTATAGTGCGTCAAATGTGACCATGCCAGCCCTGCGGCCGCGTCGTTCGTTATGGGCTGAAACTCGGATATAAGTTGTTAAAAATACTTGTACGTGACATAATCACAAATCAGCAGCTCCACACCAACAAATTCGCAGCCAGGTGTCATGGCTCAGCAAACTTTGTCTTGCGATCAGTCGCTTGACAAACCCGCAGCAGCGGCCGCTCGATGCTGCGGGCACTCACATTACATGAGTGCCGCTTCGACTGCGGATGAGCTCCGCTTGCGCGCCAAACTACGCTCAGAGGACAAACGAGAGACGGAATGCATCAGTGTGAAAGTTAAAGGCTGTTAAGTGCCAACGAATGTCATACTATGCAACGAATACTCTGCCGGCAATTTCCCAGTGAACACCTCCAGTAATGCGCTCATAAATACAAAAAACCATGACACCTGGCTGCACTCAACACCTGCAGCTGCGCATTTCTTGAGCGCACGTTTTCGGTAAATCACTTACGTTTCAGCCCAATTATCGAGTAAAGCGGGGCGCGATAAAACCACGCAAATTATTTCAAAAGAGAGCGAAAGCATCACAGTTAATATGTACTGATTTTTATTATCCTCACTTTAACTTGCTTGGAGCAATAAATTCCTGAAATACAGGTATTTTGTGTGATTTGCCAAGTTCGTGATTTTTTTCTTCAAAAGTGCTTCGACAAGCAACGGAAATAATAGACTCATAAGATTGTATTTCACTTCTTCTTTAAGGGGAATAAATATTGTGACGAAGAAGTGCACCGTTGTTTTCCTAGGTGCGCTCAAAATCCAGAAATCGCGAAATTGGATGAAAAGTGTTTTTTGCGGTTAAAATTTGTATATTTTTTTCAGGCGAACAATTTTTTTTTTCGCAAAACTAACTGCGAAATTCTTGTTCTGTGTGTAATGCCTAGACCTACAGTAAATTTCATCAAAATCGGGAACGGTGACAGGGACCTCGTGTTCGATCTTATCTGGACACACCCTACACCCTTCTTTCTTGAAGTGCATCGTCTCTACGAGCATATCGAAGAATCTCGCAACTGCACCGACCGAAAGAAGTGAAAATTTATGACGTTTCGTCTCCCTATACGGGAGCCTCGTTGACAAGAGGTTTTTATAGCGAACAAGGCTCCCGTATGGGGAGCCGAAGCGTCATTACATTTTTACTTTTTTCTCTCTGTCCGTGTGCAGTTTCGCGATCCTTCAATGTGTTCTTGCCCGGCCAGACGGGTTGCCGTCAAACCGCATGCATTTCATCTTTACGAGCAACGCCGTCACACTCGCTGTATACATAGCCTCGTCGATGCACGATTTGAGGCACCGGTTCAGGCAAATTATGAAAAAAAAAAAAAACTTTTTTTCTTTGCGATTCGGGAAGTGTGAACCTTTGTGCATATTTTCCATATTTGTGCTTTTCTTAAAAAAGTATTTTTTTGTGCCTGAAAAACAGTTTTCCCGGAAACAAGTGGTGGATCAGACAAGCCCCTCGTATGCGCTCCGTGCTTACCGTCCATTTTTCTAAAAAAAAAAAAAAAAAAAAACTTCGTGTACGAAAGCCAAAATGCTTGTCTGCATGGAGTGAGCTGTGTAACTTCTAAGGCAGTCCGAAGACGCTGTGCGCCTTTTTATTCGCACTTGTTGTTCGGAGCGCGTCTATTCGAGCACTTTCACCTCCTAGCTTCATTACATCTTGTGTCTGTCGTGCCTGTCGATAAGTTGACATTCTGATGGTAAAGAAGGTCTTCAGCAAGTGTAACTTTTATGCCAACCAACTCTTGTCAATGCGAACAAATTCCGGTGACGTACTGAGGCGCTGAACGCTGATTCAGCAAGCTCTTCATCGTTGGACCTCTCAGCCTTTTCAGCGTCCTTCGAGGCGAATCGCGTGCAATGTGACAACGGGTATGATCTAATGGACATGAATATTGTTTGTGATGCAATTAGACCGAATTGCGCGTGCAAACTGCGTGCTTTAAGCGTTGAGCTAATGAGAATTGCGTCGTAGAGTCCTTGCTGTCTTTGTTTAGGCTTCAGAGTCTTAAGGATTGCGACATTGGATGTTGTTCTTTCGTTTAATGATGACAGTGTCGCACATGCCAAAATTCTGAATTGATTAGGATTGAAGTTTCGCCAAAATACAGTCAATTTGCTGGAAAAAGTTAACGACAATCGACGATCGATACATTTCGGATAGAGCTGCAGGACAGCTCAAAAAAGAAGCAAGGCAAGCAGACGACAGGCTTGGAAGCGAAAAATTGACTTTGGTAATCATTATACCAAGCTCGTAGCTACTAAATGAAATAGTTGAACGGTGTTTGTGGCAAAGTAAGTTCGCATTTCAGCTGTTTTCTAACTTTAAACTCGATTATCTCAAAATCATGTTTTTCCATCACTTAGGTACCATTATTTCCTAAGTATTCCAAGATAACTAGTTGATTATTTTTTCACGTATTCTACATAAATGGATACAACTACTCAAGCATAAGAGAATTTATACACTTTACAGTTTTTGTGTTAAAAATTTACGCCCTAGTGGTAAGAAAAATTACCAAAATTGTAATATTCGTCAGATTTAAATAAATCTGTTTCAGGTAAATGAACGGAAAATTTGGGAAAAAATGATATATGAATTATGTGGATACCTCTTTTAGTCACTGTGAAAACGGTACCTGAAAATGGCCAAAAATGCATGGGATGTATAGGGCTTATCCTGTGCTCTTAAGCGAATTTCGCTTTTATATGACGTGCGCTACAGTGAAACCTCGGTGATACGAATCTCACGGGACCACCAAAAATATTCGTATCATCCGAAATTCGTATCACCAGAAAGCATTGAAAATTAGCATGCGCCAAAAGAAAGCTGGCGTGCATTTTCATTTATTGTTTTTCAGGGCCGCAGCAACGTCAGGAATAACCCTGAATGATTGTCAGTAAAGTTTCTGGATGTCGACAGTCATACCAGCACTCGTAAATATTTACGAGTGCTGGTAAAAGTTTACGAGTGCTGTCCTTAATTACATAGTCGCGAATTGAAATAATGAACTAGGTGCGTTGTGACGCGCGACAGCAGCAGCCCCTTCCAAATTTTAGTAAGTTTTTTTGCATGACATGGGAGTACTGCATCGAAAGTAACGAAAGAAGCGCTTTGTCGCGATGGATCCAGGCCACAAAATTACAGAACCATGGTCCTGTGTTATCATTTTCTTCTCGCGGAGGTGTTGGGAATGTTTTTGGGAGTTGTACGGCCGTGCCCGCACAAGTGCGACCTCAACGGTCGCGCATGTTGACGTTGTGAGGCCTGACTCCTTCGCCAAGACCGTCTTCGCCTTCTTTCGGTCCTCGTCCACCTTTCATATTGTCTGATGCACGAAACAGGCACGTGTAAACACAGTACGACAGCAGCCCGCGTCGACGAGTTAGAAAAAAAAAAGCATGGCACAATTATGTCCTCTGTGATCTAAACGCGAAGGCACATGGAGGCACAAGGGAGACTCAAAGATTCGCGCACACAATGTCGGAGGTCGTGACGCGTCTCTGAAGTTTTATTCTGACCCTAAGAAAAGTGTTTTTCTTACACCGTGATTCTGACGATTTGGCGGTGCGGCGCGCATGCCCACACGCTTGCGTTCCTGCGCTCGCACGTGCTTGGCGCGTTTTCCGGGAGAGCGCGGACAGCATCTCTTCGTACATGGGCGGTAGCGTACGTTCGTATGAAACGTCGCTGGGTGAAAATCGGTTCGCAACAACCGTACTCCATTACACTGCAGGCCAATGGGCCTTGGCCGGACCAACGAAAAATTCGTATGAGTTGTGATCGTATCGCCGAGGTTTCACTGTATATAATTTTGATACCCGCATGCGGTAATGTTACGTCGCAGGCACGTAGCCAGGAGCTCTTTTTCGGGGGGGTAGGGGGCAAGGCTTAATTGTTCGAAAGGAAGTCTTACCATGGCAAAAAGATGAAGTTGCCCGGGAATATAGAAGGTAGGACGTAACAGGCCTACGTGCCTGTTACGTCGAGATATCTCTGGTGTTTTCCCGTTCTCCGTGTCTTCCTATACGTCATCGTTGCTGCATACGCACGAGACGCGCGTGCGTGTTATTACCCGGATTCCACGATTTCGAGAACGGCTGTCAGTGTTCCATTAAACGGTCACTGAGTTTCTGGAAAGTCCGTGCATTAAGCGCGAACAGTATACTGTATGCAATCCCTGTTTCCGAATGCACGGCAGTGTGTGTACGGTGTAGTTTCACAACGTGAGCCATTCATTGCGGTGTAATCAGAACTCGAAGTGCGTCGCTGTCTTAAGCGACCGGATTTCTGACGTTGAATGAACTATTTCGTCAGCATTACCTCGAGGAGAAAGAAATCGACCGGAATGCGTGCAATAGTGTCGTGTTCATACATGATTGGAAAACTAAAGGAACATCTCACTTTGAAGGAGTGTACTGACAGGAAAATTTTCAGTTTCTTTAGGTTAGGCCGTTCGGGGTGCGCAGAAGAACCTCGCCGAGTGATGACGTCACCGTGCTTCGCCTAGCAACGCGTTGGAGCAATTAGAGGATAGGAGAAGTGGAGAGGAGGTGGAGAAGAAGTAAATAAAAGGAAATAAAATTTTTTGGCGAGGCGGGATTTGAATACCCGCGGTCCGAAGGGGAGCGTCATATCCCTTCGGTTATCCAGACACCCTAGCAGAACAAGCGCATTCATGGGAACCATATGGTTGCGTTGCTATGGGCGAGAGACCGAGAAAAGAGAGAGAGAGTTAGAAAGAGAAACACAGAAAGAGAAAAAGGGGGTTCAACATCTCCCCCCCTTTCCGATACTTTTCAATTTTGTATCGGTATGTACAGTCGTCAGCAAGCTTAACTCGAACGCTCCGCAGCGTGTCCTGATGCGGTTTGATTGACGCTAGCGCCGTGTAGGGTTCTGTTGCCGTGATGTCACCAATGCATGCCGACATACTATCCAAGGATACCGAGGTATTATCTCGGCAACAGCGCCCAGCGCTTCGCGGCTGGCATCAGTCAAACCAGTCCAGGCAACGCTGCGGATCGTTCGTGTCAAGCTTGCTGACGACTGTACACGCGCGAACACACATGAACTCACTGGCGAGTCGACTCAGTCAGACTCGGTTCGAGCCGTGAGTCTGAGTGAGTCCGGGTCAGATCTAGTTTGGTGAGTTTGAGTCTGAGTCCCGTTGAGAAAAATTTCGGTGAGTCTGAGTCCGTGTGAGCCCTAAGCGCAAAATATGTCTTTTGACTGAGCTTGAGCTCCGCCCTCTTTTGCCGACCTGTGGTTCTATCTACAGAACTTCAGCATTAGTATGAGCCTTATGTCGCTCATGTTTATGCTCCCGTTGACTCACGCATACCTCAAAGCAGTATAGTGTTCATACGCCAGCTCGATATTTATTAATGAGAGGCGTGAGTTATGAAGGGGGCCAAGTTCCGTGGCTCTTCCACAGGAAGTTCTTGATAAAAGTACCTCGTGTGAGTCATCTCTTTCAATAAAAATGTCGATTACAACCACAGATAACTCATATTTGAATGTATAAGATCAAAAGGTGCCAAATAGAACACCAATTCTTCGAGATATTGGTGTTAAAGAGCATTGACACCATGGTTGAAAAAGATAATAAGATAATTATACGCTAGACTCATGAGTCGACTCACTCAGACTCAGATCGAGTCGTGTGTCCGAGTCCGAGTTAGTCCGGCTGAGAAAAAATTCAGTGAGACTGACTCCGAGTGAGTCCGGTTGAGGAAAGCTTTGGTGAGTCTGAGTCCGAGTGAGCTCTAAGGGCAAAATATAATTCAGGAGTGAGTCTGAATGAGCTCCACATTTTTCGCCGACCTATGCACATGAAGTATGGCTGAACGCCTCCCCCCCCCCCCCCAATCCGCTCCGCCGAAATAAACTTCTGACGCCACTGGTGTGTGTGTGTGTGTGTGTGTGTGTGTGTGTGTGTGTGTGTGCGCGCGTGTGTGTGTGTGTGTGTGTGTGTGTGTGTGTGTGTGTGTGTGTGTGTGTGTGTGTGTGTGTGTGTGTGTGTGTGTGTGTGTGTGTACCATCGCCAACGTCTTAAAATTGTAGACAAAAAGAAGGAACATTAAAATAACAAAAAAGTCCTGCAAAGATTTTTCAGTGAAGCTTAACACCACGACAATCTTTGCGCATTTCAGCCCTATGTTTATCGGTTGGAATTGATCGAGTATCTCTTACTTGTCGTCCTTTTAACGTGCACCCAAGGCGCGGTCTACGATCGTACCTTCATTCCGCCTCCACTGGCATAGATTGTGATAATGATAATGATGATATGTCGCCGAGAACTGTCGTCTCTGTGTCGTCAAGGCTCAAGCTTCGCCACCGGATGTGTTTCTTTTCTTTCTTCTTTTTTTGTCCCACCCATGTCGTAATTAACGCATGCTCGTGAAGGGAGGGTTAAACCTTGAGTCGTTTCCGTCAGCCACTGGAAAAAGAAGAAAGAATGAGGACATTACCGGCTATGAAGGTAAACCTATTGGGCTAAGCGACTGTACGTCAGGAAGTGCGTTAGAGGTTAAAGGTATCCGGAAATGTATGCGCTCGAACGAGCCCCTGTCACCTCCAATGACGCCCATAGACTTCCGTCAGGTAAACATTTTGCGTGCCGGCCCACTTGTTACGCAATGGACCGGGCGGAAGGGTAAAAAAAAAATTGACGTAACATCCGGTTGACGCTGCAGGTATAACTGATAGAAAATTTTTCGAGCGGTTAGACTTCACCGAAGGGTCTTCCTGACGACCAGGAATCTTGTCAATTGTGGCGTTTTACTTGCCAAAACCACGATACCGCTATATTGCCGCGAGCAAGTGGCTTCTGGTTTGTTCTCCTATGTGTCTTGTTGCCAGCGGCTGGCTGCGCCCGGTTGTCTTATCGATAAGTTCGAAGCTAAGTGTTTCCCTCTCTCTTCTATGACGAGCAGGCTACCTGATTTGATTGTGAAAGTGATGTGACCGAGGAGGGGTTGAGGCTGCCACCCAGGTTCCGGCAAAGGAGGGATATTGCGACGCTTCACACGTACAAGAAGAAAACCTGTAAATATGTAATTAAACAGGTTTTCTTCTTGTACGTGTGAAGCGTCGCAAGATCCCTTCTTTGCCGGAACCTGGGTGGCAGCCTCAACCCCTCCTCGGTCACATCAAGAGTGCTTCGTCCGGGTCGCCACTATAGAACAGTGTTATCGGTCTTATACCGGTGTCACACGGTCGCTTTTGATCGGGATCGGGCCTGATCAGGATCGAATTTCTCGATCGTGATTGGCTCCTTTACGCAAGCTGCAGAAGGGAATCAGAATCACTGTTCGGAAATTCGTTCCCAATCGGGCTTTATTTATCACGATCAGCAGCGCACCGTGTGACACCGTTATAATTCGATGGTTCCGAAAGGATAACGCCGAGGTATAAGTGCTCGCAGAAAAAACGCCACGACATTAGTTTTCCGCCGACGCTCTCCTGTGCACGTCGCTGTGTTGACTGCTTCTTCGCCGCTTATATATTCGTTAGGTCTATTGCGGAGCACGAGTTCGCTCCAATAAACCTTGTTCAGCAAAAGAACCCTGCATCGTTCCTGGCTACGTGACAATATGAGGCACGCTTTATGTGGGCCGACTCCAAAATTATTGTTGGGGTTTAACGTCTCAAAACCACGACATGATTATCGGGGACGTCGTAGTGGAGGGCTCTGGAAATTTCGACCACCTGGGGTTCTTGAACGTGCACCTAAATCTAAGCACACGGGCCTCAAACATTTTCGCCTTCATCGAAATGCTGCCGCCGCGGCCGAGATTCGATACCGCGACCTTCGGGTCAGTATAGTCAAGCACTAAAAGGCGACTCCAAAATTAATTTTGACCCACCTGGGGTTTCTTTAACGTGCACCTAAATTCTGCACATTCTTAATATGTCGAAATCGTCTGTTCAGCACATTCATGATTGCCCCATAAGGCTGTCACAGCCTCTCCATTAATGTCTCGAAATGCCGTGATTGCAGAATTTCGCACTGTGGAGGAATTTTGACGAATCGCAGAATAATGGGGCCAGACTCCACACGCACGACCGGCCTGATGGTAGGTATCTGGCCCCCTTGGCGCTGCGTCCGTCTGGCCTCAGTTTCGTATTTCGACAGACGACGAAGCACTCGCATCCATTATACGTATGTATAATGGATGTGAGATGCTTCGCAATCTGCGTAAGGCGGCCGCGCTTGCAAATGGCTTTCTTCTTCTCAACGACGTTTCACCGTCATCATCGTGTACGCAGTGTTTGAAAATGACGCGAGTAACGTTGTCGTACATGTGTGCTCATTAAAGAAAAATAAACAAGAAAAGAAGGGGATGGGGTGGGGGGGGGGGGGTGCACGCTTGATGAAAGAGGAGGCGGTACTTTTTAACGAACTTAGAATGACTACATGTCGCGTTGACTGGCAAAACGACGTGGATATATAACTGCTGGGAGTCCGTGTGTGCGACGTCACTGCCCGAGAGGTATATACTATTTGTTTAGTGACAGGATGAGGACCCGCCACTGTGGTCTAGTGGTTATACGGTGCTTGACTACTGACTTGAAGGTCGCGGTATCGAATCACGGCAGCGGCGGCTGCATTTCGATGGAGGTCAAATGCCAGGAGCCCGTGTACTTAGATATAGGTGCACATTAAAGAACACCAGATGGTCGAAATTTCCCGAGCCCTCCACAACGGCGTCCCTCATAATAATATCGTGGTTTTGGGACGTTAAACCCCAACAATTATAATTATTAGGGATAGGACGAAGTGAGTCGAAATGAAAGAAGAAACACATGGAAGCGATTTCGTATAGTTTAGTCTGTTTGCATCGTGCAAGAAGTATATATGTTCTAAACTAATTGTTGAACTGGTTAGTCGGGCATAACTGCATGGCTGAGACAGATTAGCGCTAGGAATGAAACGACAAACACAAGAAAGAAGACGTGTATTTATCGTTTTAGTCATTGCCTTATAGTGACTCGCAATCATATCGGGATTTTGGCACGTAAAACCCCAGGAATCATTATTGCCTTCATTTTGTTCGTTGATCGATGTATCATTTATTCAATAAACAACGAATTACCAGTACTGGTACTACTAGCGCAGCTACTGCTTGCGCTAATGTCTCAGCCAGGTTTTCATGAAGCGCCAAGAAATATATCTATCTATAAACGAGACGAAACAACGTGAGAGAGGCGTGCTACACTGCTAGGGAAGGGAAGCGGAGCTCCGGAAGCAATCCAGACGAGACGGTGCCACACCATCTCCGCCTCATCCTCTCTCTCGCATACATGTTTTCTCTCCCTCTTTTGTCCCCCCCCCCTCTCTCTCTCTCTCTCTCTCTCTCTCTCTCTCTTTGTCTCAGCTGTCCGTTTCCGCTGCTGGTTTCTGTCACGACTTGCTCGTGAGTTTCGACTGTTTTTTTTTCTTGTTTTTTTTTTGTGTTTTTCGTTCGCCTAACAAACCGATGTTTTACGAAGAAGAGAACATCTCCAAAGAAAAAAAAACTGTCCTCTCACCCTGTATTTTTTTTTCTACTCATCTGTAGATGATTTCCCATAAGGTACATCAGCGCGCCGCCATCTTGGGCTCTCAAAACGAATGCTTTCTTATTAGCAGAGAAGCTGTTCTAGCTCGGCGTAAAGTGTGTGAGCGTGCCCGAAAACCATCACCATGATGAACGGGTATGTGCCACAGAATTTGGGCAGATCCCACTATACTAGCCGCTACGGCGTGGCCTGTAAATAACCCTGAGAACGACTACAGGCAAAGAAAGAAAGAAAGAAAGAAAGAAAGAAAGAAAGAAAGAAAGAAAGAAAGAAAGAAAGAAAGAAAGACGACTTCGCTATCCAGGCACGCTAGCCTGGATAGCCAAGGGGCTCGTTTCTTTGTTAGGCACAACCAAATGAATCCAACGGACGATTAAGACGATTACTACTACTACTACTACTACTACTACTACTACTTTCACATCTGCTGGTGCTGCTAAGAGGCGCATATAGTAGTGCGCCATCTGCGATCGTTCACTTGCCACGTAACGTTTGCGGGAAGCCGCGCAAGTACATTTCGCTCTCACGTATCGGCTGTTCGCACATATCCTTTACGGCTCCGGTGTCTATACGGTCTGAATATACGATTTCAGCGCTGCGCTCTGTCGTCATTTGTCCCTTTTGAGGTTTCATGGTGGAGGTATTGGCCACTTCCCCACCTGCCTTTAATTTTTACTGTTTGTATAGGCAAGCATACAAACACACACTAGCATGGGCGGGGCGAGAGGGGAGGGTCACGTCCTCTGCCGAAATAGTATGCGCACCTGGCTTGCTTCTTCTCGCCTGTCCGTGCATGCATGTCCGTCCACATCCGGTCTCGCGGACAGACTCTTCACACGCGTCTCGTGTTGTGTAATGGGGGTGCTATATGTTTGTTATTTGTTGGCTCTCGATCGGCTGTACTGACCGTGCTCTTTTTCTGCGTACTTTTCTTTTTTTCGTTTTATGCTTGAGGTCCGTGTACTTTTATTTGGGTGCACATAAAAGAACCCCAGGTGGTCGGAATTAATCCGGAACCATCCACGTACGACGTTCGCACAGACATACGGCAGCGTTTAAACGGGATTGCACGACATGACTTGACCCGACATCCGATTCAACTCAACTCGACGCTATCGGGTTGGTGTACTAAGCGTGTAGCTACGTATTTGGTGCGGTAACTAAACGAACAAACAAACAAACACACAAACGCACGCACCACGCACGCACGCACGCACGCACGCACGCACACACACACACACACAAAAAAAAAAAAACGCGAGGGCAAACTTTATTTCGCCCGTACCGCCCCTTTAATAGTATCAAGGCCGCTCGATAAAAAAAAAAAGGCGCGGCCTGTCGCATCGCGCTGAAACACACGGGCACAAGCGTGAACGCTGTGTTGACAGTTCCGTCCGCGTTGACGCTGGTAGACGTACAGCCACGCGCATTTAGAACGAAAAAGAGAGAAAAAAAACAGGGTTGCGGTGTGCGCGAGTCGTTGTATCCAGACATATATGGGCATGCCGAGCATGCCGCTGCGTTTCATGGTGTCTTTAAACGGCAATCAAGGATTTCAACATCGGGTACCACGAATTTTCGTGGGACACTGAATGGCGTTAAAAGTCCTTATGATAAAATAAGATATCGTTGTTTCCGACGAGAATAGTGCATCGAGAAGAGTGTTGATAACATGATCCCAAATAATATTTCTCAAGAGTTCGAGGCTCCTCAAGAAAATCCGCAAAACAGACACTCGTGTGTTCTTTAAACCACCTTGCTGCGACCCGTTTTGTGGCGCCACGGCGGCAATATGTTCAACTAGGCAGCTCCCGCTGTTTTCTGGGCACGCAGCGGGCCGCACCTTTGCTTCTTTCTTAACCGTGTGGCCGTGATAGTATGCACGCACCTACAACGAAATGACCCTTATAACGAAGGACTTCTACATTACGGTTGTTTTGCGGGCGTATAAATCAGTTGAAAGTAGCGCCGTGATGTCTGCTTTTTCTTTCGCTGTCTATTTTGTGTTCAAGTTTAACGTTCGCGCTGTTAGTCTCAATCCAGCTTATTAAATTCAACCCGCTGAAGCCCAATATAAAATCATTTCAACGTGGTGGTTAGCCTGGCATGTTGGTACTAAGGCATACTATACTGTAAAATGCGCGGAAACGCCACAAGCGTTAAGGGAACGCATGGTATAGCTCCTGACTCTATATGTTTTATTCTTCTTGTGCTCCGTTATATTTACGTTGTTTAGAGTATAGTATGTCCCATAAACGAGTACATATAGCTAGAATGCACTACCTACGCGTCATCGTTCCAAACATTCGCATTCATTGGATTAGGCGGCAGCGTGCGAGTGACCTCTATAACTCCTTGAAAGCGGTATAGAGTCCACACGCTGTGCCTCGAACAAGTTCAAGGCTCTAGCAGCGCGGCCGTTACTCTGCGCCGGCGACAACGGCTCGGCTGCAGACCGAACAAACCAACCGCGTCGAACGAGAGAGAAGCGAAAGAAAAGGCGGCCAGTCGGACGGCCACGCGAGACACGCCCGGGGTAACGTTTCGGGGTCAAAGGAAAGAGAAAAGCTGGAACACCGCCGGCCCACCATGTACGGGCACAACACGGGCGCCGGCCGTGCCGTGTGTGTTTCAAGCGCAGGGTGTACAAAGAGAGTGCAAATTTACACCAGGCGAACTCCTCTCGGACTAATGTACACTTTTTCAATGAAGGCTCCCTGGGTGCCGTCATAATCCCCTCTGGGCTGTGATAAGTAGACGTAAGCCTCCAAAAATGCACTGCCGAGGCTGTGGCGCCAGCCATTGTACTCCCGTGCCCCAGCCCAAGATTGAGGTGTGTTCTCTCCCGTGAAGAGGTCCATGCACCTTTTCAACGAAGGCTCCCTGAGGGCCGCCATTATCCCCTCTGGGCTGTGGCACCAAAAAAATGCACTGCCGAGGCAGCGACGTCAGCGTATTCCCGTGCCTCAATCCAGAAAGGGGGAGCTCCCCTCTCCGTTGAAACCGTTGAAATACCTTTTGATTCCAGATGCTCACAATAAACTTTTGAAGAGATTCTCTTTCTAGCACTTCCGGTCGAGTACTTCCTTCCGGTTTTCCGAATATTCGGAATGGAGTCTTGTAAAAATAAAACAAAATATAAAATGGCTCAAGTTCAGAGTTATGTCAGGTACATATATGATATCAGCATAAGCTTAGTTAAAAGTAGGGCAATTAACTGTCAGGATAATTAATGGAAGTTCATTAAATGACTTCTCTGAAAGAGCAGACGGTTTTCATTCTGAGCAGCCGGGATTGTTGCAGCACCTGGCGGATGATGTCTCAATCACGCGCGTCTTTCTATGTGGCCTCTAGATCCGTTTCGGCACCGCGACGATGATGATGATGAAAAAACATTTATTATAAAAGAAAAAGAAAGAGAGTTTGGGGGCCAAAGCATGACCCCGGTACATGGTCGGCGTCCCTAGTCCGGGACACCGCATGACGAGGCCCCGTCTCGCGCCCGTCGCACCAGAGCCCGTTGCGACTCCAGTGAGGAGCAGTTGAGGAGGGCAGTCTCCCATGCCTCTCGTAAAGGGGAAGGGGGCAGGTGGGGATTTTTAGTACATGCCCACACCATGTGGAAGATATATCACAGGTCTCCCCACAGTGTGGGCACCGCCCATCCGTGTTTGGATCGTAGTGCTTTAGTATTGCAGGGCAGAGTAGAGTACCTGTCTGCAGGCGCCTTAGAGTTCGCTCATCCGCCTTACTCAGCCCCTTTGCAGGAGCCGGGAAAAGGCGGTGAGTGTCGCGATAATATGAGAGAATTTCTTTGAACCGCAGAAGCGGTGTATTGGCCTCCGAGTCATAAGAGCCAGGGTGAGGAGCCCGGTGGGTAAGCGCTCGGGCGGCCGCGTCAGCGGCCTCATTACCTCGTAAGCCCTGATGGCCAAGAGCCCATATAATGCGTTTCGGGGTCGGATCAATGGTAGCCCGTTTTGGAATTTGGCCGGCTAAGGGGGTATCTCCCCTGCCAAGTAGTGAGCACATGCTTTACGGGAGTCCGTGATGATGACTTTCGAATTGGGATCCGCGGCAGCAAGCACTATCGCTACTTCCTCAGCTCGCTCTGAATTTTGTGCTCGGAAGGAGAGCCCATTGACGTGTTTTTCCTGGTGAATTACAGAGGCCGTGTAAAATCCTTTGGGCGAAGGCCCTGCTATGTCCACGTAAAATACACCAGGTCGAGAGCCGTGTTGTCTTTCAAGCGTCCGAGCCCGCGCTTGTCGTCTGCTTTCGTGCGTGTGCGTATCCATGTTACTGGGGAGCGGAGAGACCGAGAGCATATGGCGCCACAGTTCCGGAATACGCTCCGCCTCCTCTGCAGGGCAAACGTGTTGGATCTGTAATCGGTTTAGCAGGCGGCGCCCGGGAGCCGTCTGCACGAGCCGCGTGTATTGATTCACAAGGTGGGCCTCCCGCAACTCCTGGTAGGAGTTGAGCACGCCTAAAGCTCTGAGTTTGGCGTTGGAGGTGGCCACAGGGAGATCCAGAGCTCGCTTAGTCGCCTTGCGGATGATGGCATCTATTCTGTCGTCTTCGTGCTTGTTAGTGCGAAGGTATGGGACGGCGCGACGAAACAACGATAACCCGAGGAACACACCGGGGCACGGAAACGCCGACGTGCAAGTGCAGCTATCAGACACCTAAGTCCAGGATTATAGGGTCGCCTCCAATTTTTCGTCAAGAACAGTTGTTGAATGAATGAAAACGTGTCTATAAGTATGTAGACGAAGCGTCGAAAGATGCAAGAGCGTCCGGTGGTGACCCAGTATTCCGCAAACTCCCTCGCGTATTCCGCAACACCGGACACGCTGAAGCTTTCCATTTATTTTTCTTTATCCGCCGCCCGCGCGCGCCTTGTCTCCTGTAGGCGGAAGAGGACTCGGCGACCTTCATAAATTTCCTGCGTCGTTCTATAGTGACAGCTCGAGCGGGCCGAGGGTGCTTGGAAAGCTGGGGTAGGGGAGAGGTGGCCTCGATTGTTGAATGCTGATTAAGTTGGGAGGTATATCCTGCGTAGCATGCCGGCCCTTCGCGGGCTAACGCGTCTAGACAGCGAGCCAGCTCTTTATTTCTTATATGCCTTGGACCACATATATTCGCATTCCTCCCCGTCATTCGTGAACCGCGGCCTTGGTGTCATGGCTGACCGTAATTACATGCGTATTACCGGCACTGATTAGAACTGATTAGCACTAGCTTACTTTCGCTAGTGTTAGCTAATGAAGGCTAGATTTGGCTTATATATACTTGCAAATGTCGGCTATCTAGGCTGTGTTCCAATTCTGGACAACATCGTAGACAGTCGGCGTTGACTGCTCAGAAGACAGCATCGAGCCCCAGTATTCCGAGAAATGGAACGCGTCTGGATGACGTCTGCGCGACGTGACGCCACCTCGCGTCGGCAAGGGAAAGCTAAGAAAAACATAACTGCTAACTTTTCTAACTTCTTTCGGGGTTCACATTTATGAAAAATTGAACGTAGTTTACATTGAGCGCGTGGAATAGTGTCTGCTTGTGTGTAGATGACCGTACCGGCGAGATCCGAGCTACCCGAGTATTTCGCTGGCGGCCATCTTGTTACGACAGCGAAGTATGGTGTGCATCGTTTTTGTCTGCGATGCCGTCTTCTCAAAGCTGTTTATTTTAGGAGCTTTAGCTTATGATGCAGCTTCATTATTATTATTATTATTATTATTATTATTATTATTATTATTATTATTATTATTATTATTATTATTATTATTATTATTATTATTATTATTATCTTTACAGCGCAGAACTTACACAACAGCCAAAGGTACACGACACTTACAGAGCTTGTACGTGTCCTGTATATTTGTATGTTGTGTAAGTTCTGCGCTATAAAGATTACTGATTACCAACTACCCCGAACCAATGCTCTGCTATGTCTATTTTGCCGGCTACGGGAAAATCGGAACGGGACTTAAGATGGTAGCTGTCCACTTACCTGTATATTTAGCCGTCTATTGCGTCTATTGGAACACACACAGATTGTTGCCGAATGTTGAATAAATGGCGGCGAGCGTTGGCTATATAACGTAAACCGTCGGCCGATGTGTAGGATATCCGCTGATACGACAGCAGCCCAAGAGCTTGGGTACGCAAGCCTCTTGTGGTCCCCGGCACTGAAACTCTATAAAAGAGAGTTTTAGAACCGGGGACCCCAAACCACTTGCGTACGCACGCTCTCGCGTTCCTTTGTACTCTCAGCCGCACCCAAGGGAAATACAAATGAGCGCATGAGCTTACCTACGTAAGCAGCTTTGGGGACCCGGCACTGAAACGCTCTAAAGTCTAGAGAGGCAACGCGCGAAGCGGCGCTTTTGGGTTCTTTTCCCGAACGATGACGTACGTGCTGCTCGTATCAGGTTCGTGGAAAACATCCCGAACGGAGTTGGTTGCCAGCGATTCGAGCCTTGCTCTTTTGGCAGGCTGTAGGGTCGCGACACTTTCTTGTCCTCGCCCCTCAATCTCTCTTTCCAGCCATTTTTCTTGTCATATTCGGTGTAGTCTTAGATTGTGCGCGCTCATAGTGTGGATATACGCAAATCGATAGGCTTACGAAGGAACGCGAATCGATAAACATATGAACGCATGGCTTAGCGTACGCAAACATCTCTTTGGGTACCGAAAGCCATTTGAATGCGCAAAATCCACAACTCCCTATTGTGCTGTGAGTCGCCCCTCAGATCACCTCTTTTCAGGTCGTGATGTTTACTTGTGGGTGTTATGTAATCCGAGCTGGTTGGTACACACACGTAATGGAACTTCTGCAGGGTGACTAGTACGAGAAACAACGAGAGTACCGTTTGTCTGTGTGATCTGTACAGTCGCGTTCTTCGCGCAGTTCCCGAGATGTCACCTTACCCCCGCATTGTTCTCGTTCGATCGCGGCCTTTCGTGTCTTGAAATCCGATTGCGCACGCGCAGCAATGTGTTTGCCCCGCGGCGCGAGCATACGCCTTGGCATCGAGTCATTGGCACAATGCCTCTTCTCTCCTCCTCAGTTCGGAGAGACAGACCGTGGCGGGAAAGAGTGCTCTGAGGAGAGAGAGAGAGAGGAGAGTCCTGTTGTTTGTTGGGGGATTTCCCCTCCGCACCTGCCACCTCACTCGCGAAGGAGCCGCACCAGCTGCGTTTCGTAAGTGCCGCGGCTGCAATCTGCACCGATCTCCTTCCCCGTCCACACTTGTCTCGGCGGTGTTGGCGCCGTAGCGTCTGGCGTAGTCTGGTTTACAAGTTCCGTGCAACGTTGCGAAAGCTGCGAGCGCCTCGAACCGAAGTCGCGAGGGCGAACACATGTCAAGGTTGCCCCGACCGCGAATGACCCCGATTACGACGCTCCACGGTCGCCGCTGAACGAAAGGGTAATTTTTTCGAGGGCCTCGTTTCTTTGTTAGACACACACAACAAAATTAATCCGACACTTCAGACAAGGAAAGCATTGGGGACATTAATTATTGTCTTTAAACTGTAGTGCAGGTATTATCAGATAAATTAAAATTATTTAAAGTGGACAGAAAAATCACACGTTTCGTCGGTGGGATCAGAAACCACAGCCTTCGAATCTTCAAATTCGCTGGCATCATCGGGCTCCACCTCGGCTGTGCACCGTCCGAAGCATCAGCCTCCGCGATGGTGCTAGCTTCGCATCTCACCGCTGTTTCTGTTTACCGCATCCTCAAACTACAAAATAATAATAATAACAATAATAAAAACAGCAATATGTGTAAGCAGCAACAACTGCGCAAGCATCTATACGTTTACGACGCGAACAGAGACGTACACACAGCTAAACGGTCAGGAAAAACAAAATTTTGTCCCGCATATTTTGCCACGTCCCGTCTTTTATTAGCGCCGTAAATACACCGTGCGCGTTCCATAATGCGTGTAGACGATCGTATGTAAAGTTTCCTGAAACTACATCGCAACCAGGCCCTTTCTGCACGGAACTACATCCCAGACGAAATCGGCAGTGTTCCGAGCTTTTAATTTCGTTCTCCCCTCGTGCGTGTTCTTGATTGCGCGCTATCCCTCGCATCCTCTCGCTTTCTGCCTGCCGTCATCCTCCCACATTCCTTCCTCCTCCCCCACCCGATTTGACTGTCTCCTACGTCGTCTGTGGCAGACTACGTCACCGACAATCCGCTCTCTCTCGTTCTTCTCTCCTCCTCCTCCTCCTTCACATCTGAACGGCAATGCGCGCATCCATCTTCTGGCGTCGGCTGGCGCGACTTCCCCACCTTTTGTATATCTTGTTTTCTAGACCGCGGAAACGCGTGCTCTGACTTCACTCGGTGCGTGCTCCACTATCGGCGCCATTGGGTTGTTTACGCGAACATACCGCGTTGCCACTGGAAAAAAGGCGCTTTGTTTGCGCGCGCCTTCTATTCTTTACGGGCGGCTGGCATCGAGAACACCCTCTAGGAGCTCTCCGAGGTATTTAGTGTCACAGAGGACCAACTCTATACGGAGTCAGGATTACACGGTGGCCTCTACCAGCCTCTCGTGGGTCGTCGCACCAGACCAAAAAGTGTTTCTTGTGAGAGCTTTTCTCATGAACTTCTCGTGAAGACCCTACATCGGACCTGCAAGGTTTCGGTCGTCACGGGGATATCTCTCCGAAGTGCGCCTACTGGGACCTTCGCAGTTTGAAAGCTGCTCGTGATTGGAAAAGTTGTTTGTTTCACGGATCGACTCCGGCTTGAACTTCGCGTCGTAACTTCAGCTTGGGATACGTGTACTGTGTCTGAGAAGCCGTAGGAACAGCTGGGTCCTTCACGCAGTCGCGGTTTTGAAACTGTCGTCTTGCAAAAGTTGTTCGTTCTGTTGAATGAGTGAGTCGACTTCCGCGGCTTGAACCCTGCATCGCAGTTTCGCGTCGTGCTTACACACTGTGACTGAGAGGTTGTTGGGAATACAGCTTTGGTTATTTCTGTAAAGTGCGCGAGTGACCACAGCGGGCGCCCACGTGGCGCGGTGGGGGACGCAAGCGATGGATCTGGACCGCATCGTGCCCCCGCGTAGCGCGAGCCCCACGGTGCACTTGGCGTACCAGTGCCTCGAGGGATTCATCCAGAACAGGGACCACGTGTGGAGCCTTCTGGGAAAGGTACGCCACCGCCGTGGCTATTAAATGCTATAGTTGGGAGAGTGCATGCATATGTGACAAATGACTTCTGCGGAATCCCGCCAGGTGGAATTTATACCGGTGTCACACGTTGACTTTTTGTTCGCGATCTGGCCTGACCCTGATCGAATTTCTTGATCGTGACCGGCTCCTTTACGCAAATTAAGCTACCGAAGCGAGACGGTGACCGTTCAGGAGCTTGATCTCGATCGGGCTCATTGGCGATCAGCAACGCAACGTGTGACACCGGCATAAGGGTTATAAAAGGGGAAAGATGTTCCCTTCACCCCATACATATTTGATCCGAACGAATAACCCTTCCCGTTCATAACTCGATGAGTATGATTGACTTAAAGGCTCGTCTAATTGATTGGCTGTGTAAACGTACGCTCATGGGTACACGAAAGGCGAGCGATAAACCACAAAGCTGAACAGCTTCCGCGAGCGCTTACTAAAAACAAACTGCAGGTACGTGTAACGCTATAAAGTGCGCTGTGCGTATACTTCCCAATGCGTGGATAGTTTGTTTCTTTCTGTATATGTGTAGTCGTGAAGCGACATCATTATGTCATATGTACGGTACATTGTGGACTTGTATTTCACTGCTCGTTTCCCGCAAGTAATGGCCGATACCTCGCCAGTTGCTGCATTACCAACATAGATTTCCCAAGAATACTTTCTTCCTTTTTCTTTCTTTCTTTCTTTCGTTCTTTCTTTCTTTCTTTCTTTCTTTCTTTCTTTCTTAGTTTCTTTCTTTCTTTCTTATTTTTTTGTATCGTTATTGTCCATGTTTGAGAAAGGACAGCACTTTTCGTTGTCACATCGCCTCTCTCCACTACAGCGCTCGCGTTCGGGGCATATAGTATTTCCTCGAATCTAAGCCGATGTTTTTTTTTTTCGAAAAAAAAAAATAAAAACGGATGTGCGAAAGTAGGGGAGTCGGCTTAGACTCGAGTACAATGATTAAGTTTTTTTTTTTTTTTTTCTGGCCTTGCGAATTTCGGGGGTCGGCTTAGAATCGGGGCCTGCCTATAGATTCGAGTAAATACGGTATTGGTCTTTCGACATCAATTCAATCGCCCGGGTGCGGTCTGTGTAGTCCGTATATGCCATCTCTCTCTCTCTCTCTCTCGCACGCATGCCCGTCGTCGCTGTTGCGTAGTTGTGTCCTTGCACGACATTCATTTCTCCCGCGTGCACCTTCTATTGCGGCCGCGCGCCGGTTAATTTTGCTCCGACAGCAACATTATACGACTAAGCGATGTCGACTTCGGGAAACTGCGTGCAGCAGCTGCTTATACATAGGCGTCCTGTTCCTTCCATGACGTCGATTGGGTATGGCGCGGTCATTTAGCGAGTCCGGCTTTGTGTAGCTGAATCGACTGTGTGTGTATATATATATATATATATATATATATATATATATATATATATATATTATATATATATATATATATATATATATATATATATATATATACACGCGCGCGCGCTGATTTCTTTTTTTTTTTCCGCGTTCAGCGGAGACAACAGGAAAGCTGGTTACGGGAAATTGCACGCTTTCGTTATGCGCGTGATCGATCCGCGTTTATGTTTTTGTTTGTTTGTTTCGTTAGTGTTTTTGTTTGTTTGTTCTTTCAAGATATTGCATGGTATGCTAGTTGACGATTTCGTGGTCGGCGATCAGTGTTACGTATATAGGGAGTTGAGGCGAATAAGTCAAGAAGTTGCCTAATCGTTGGCCCCGATCGCGATCGAAAGTGTCCGTGCGACACGCTGTAAAGGAAAGCTATATACAGTCAAGATTTCCTCACAGGCTTTCTCTGGCCGCACTGCCTGTCGGCATCGCGCACTTAATCTTTGCACGACTACGCGCTGTTTACATTGCGGTGTGTGAGTATAGCCATGCGATAGTGTCATTTTCGTTTGTTTGATTTATCTTTCTCTCTCTCTCCGTGTCTCTTTCTTCCTTTTTCTCTTTTTTTTATCTGCTTCGACGGCTGTGAAAGCACGTGACGGAACGTGCTATAATAGAGACCTCGCAGTTCGGCGCATTGAGGTTATCTAAGCGTATACTCGATGCGGGTTACTCTATATCGTATATGCAGATCTCGATCGGAGTGTCTACGACCACGCTGCTCAGATATCTTGTCGGCAATCTGAGCACTCAGTGTTTGATAGTGTACAGATTTATGTCTTCGCCTGGAGGTGTGCATGTACAGCCAGGGTCGAACGTTTACGGGAAGTGGGTTCAATGAAAGAAAGTTGAATGTAAGCGTATAGTTTTGTCGAACAGCCGTTGAAATATTACATCATCACGCCACTACAGGTTGCGCAATGGAAATGCAGGTTGCATGCCCAAACTACATCGCTCACACTCGATTCTTCTTATACATAACTTGCAAGTGACGTCAGTTCCTGTCTTCCGTCCGCCATCACCGAGCACATACGTCTCAGTGGCCGCGCTGTGTTTACGTTCGTGCGCGGATCGTTCGGCGTAGTGCACGTGTTTTGATCGCTTGCCTTGCGCTTATGACGAACGAGAATTGTTCAGGACATTATGCAGCTTGCAGTGTCGTCAGTGGTGTCGCACGTAAACTTCGTACGAGTCTCGTACGGCGGCGATATCGCCGCCTGCATTTTGCGGCGCTCAAACTGCACAGATTTCGTCGCTGATTGCTGCATAAACCCATGGCCCAAAAACATGTTTGGCGCCCAGTCGGGGTTTGTTTCACCGAAGAGCTAAGAGGGCCTCCCGAAAACCAAGGCGCGATCGCTGTGTTCAATTTGGTGCTTCACGTTTGGACAAAAGTTGACCTCGCGCGTAACTACGTGGTGATACACTCGGCGAAAAGGTGAGGAGATTCGGAAGCATGCCTGTTATGAAGTGACACCCGCACACACAAACGTTGCACAGCGTCTGGGTCCTTCCTGTTTACGCGCTCATAAGCCATGTGCTCCGCTTCCCGGACAGCTCTTTCATGCGCGCATGGGTTTGTGATCACATTTGGCAAACAGTACGTCCCCGCGTCTGGTCTTTTCTTTTATTTATTGATTTACACTTCTCATGCAGCAGCCAAATGTCGCACAAATCGCCGTTGCGATGTGCAGCGTTCACGGGAAATGCGAGAGCCGCACAGCTTGAGTCGGTGTCGTCTGCTGCCATGTGCTCGGTAATGGCGGCGCATGCAGCGAAATCGTATCCCAGAGTTCCGCGGTGTGACGTAGTTGCAAGTTATGTATAGGCGAAAGCCTACAGTATGACAATTGGTCAAAAAGCCCCGGCGGCGTCCGGCGGCGTCGTGAACACGAGTGGTACCAAGAGTCTCCTCACGTTAAATACAAATATATTGATGCCGAGCGATTAAGAGTTGAAATTACAGTGAATTCAAAGTGAACTTAAAGTGAAACAATTTGTACAGTGCTGAGCAATATTGGCTGGAACACAGAATTCATTTTTATTCAAAAATTACTTGTAATAAACCTGTTCCCGTGTGACACCCGTATAAGATTGCCTCGCAGAGCATTGTCATTCGCCTTTGACCTCGTTAGCGTCAGCTGAAGGAAGCCGGTGACTTTTTGTTGAACCCGCATCCCGTAAACTTTTGACCCTGTGCGCGGAGTGCTCCCAGTGTGCCCTCAGTGTGCCTTAGTGACGCTTGTAAGCTTTGCACGTGCATCGTCGGTGGTCAGTGTGACTCCTGATATTTGGGACACCCTCGACCCAATTAGCCCGTCATCGCTGTGAGAAAAGCTAGTCTTATAGTCGCCGGCAAGACGTTGTTGCAGGAAATAGCCCTCGCTTCGCGCGCGTCTTTCCTCGTTGCAATTTGTAAACCGTCGCCGTCTGCTTTTCTTTGTCCATGCGACGTTAACGTTTACAGCGTGGTCGGCTCCCTCTGTAAATATAGTTCATTCATGTCATTTTTATGTTTTATTATTTTATGTTTCTGACTACGAGCTTGTTTGTTATTCTATTTCTATACCTCACTTTCACTCTCTCCCTCTTTGTGTGATGTGTGTTTGTTTACCTTCAACAGAAACGTCTGCACCTCGCGAGAAGATGTTCCTACTAAAAATAGACAATGCCACTCTCGTACAGTTCATAGTTTATAGGTAATCAAGTACTTGCAGACACATTGTTATCCGTCAAATAAACGAAAATAGCTCAAATAATACGCATTAAGATTGTGAAATATTCGGGCGCTCCATATAATAGCGATGATTTTTACTTGCCACTCGTTGCGGCAACCGACGCAACTCCGTAAAAGGCGACCGGCCGAGCTGTAGGGGACGGTTGTCGACACGTCGCAGTTGTGCCGCTCCCACGTGATCACCTTGAGCGCATGACCTCATGAGGCATTGTATAGACACCTGAGAAGCGAAGAGGCGTTGCAGCTTCAGAAATGCGCTTGCGTTAAACTTGGCATTTAGGTTGCTGTCTAGGTCCGCAAGCTGTATGCTTGTTTTTGCTATTTCGAGATCCCACACCTTCGTTTAAAGGGACACTAAAGTCAAGCATTAAATTAGTTTAGACGGATAAATTATGCTTTGAGAACTCTAGTGTCCGGAATTTCACCACCAGTGGTCTATCTATAGATGAGAAAATCAGTGTTTTATATTTCCAGCCACAATCTCCGATGTTGACGTCACGGATTTCAAAGTGTTTCGTCGTATTTTTGACATATTGGCTCGACGAAATTTCCCGCAACTCATTATGTTAAATATCTGGCTTCCTCAGAGGGCGATGTGCTTCATTTTCACCGACGGGGAACTACGTATAGGCCCTAGACCCTAGTAGACGCCTTCAAAAGTCTATGACATCACGGCGCTTGGTGCGAGAACTTCAAGGTGGCGTCGACACCCGCATTTTTTTTTTTTGCGCCTTTTCTCGCTTACCAAGCGTCTTCTCGCAGCAAGCGTGTTGTTTTTGGTATCGCCTATTAGTAATTTCTAATAAGGGAAAAATGGTTTTCCTGTTTAGTGTCCTTCAACGCAGGAAGGGAATATAGTGAAAAGTTTCGTGTCATTATATGTGCATGGTACAAAATGGAACAAAAGGGAAGAGTTAATACATCGACTGAGAAACAAAAAGACGGCTTTCGCCTTCTATAGTCGTCTTAAGGCTGTTTCACATGCCGCGATTGCAGCGATGAAAATCGCTCGGTTCGCTCTATTCGCTCTGTTCGCAACCGCCGCTAATGGCGGTTTCGTTTCACATGGACAGCGAATGGTCTGCGATTTTCGCTCTGCGACTGGCGCGGCGCGCAAAGTTGCTTGCTGCCGTTGTTTGTGGCAGACACTGTAATGTAATGTAACAATCTGTGCGTTATGATATTCTTAACTTTTCATCACCGGTAGCGAAGAACACGCCTGTCTTGTCATTTAAAAACACTTTACAATCTAAATTCACTTGAGAATACGCAACAACGGCCACAATCAAAACAAACTCGTTGGCGCAATTTCGACGGCTCGGCCGGGTCGGCGCAATTTCGACGGGTCTCAGCTGAAAAATCGCTCCGCCGCTGCGAACAGAGCGAAAAATTTCCACCATGTTGGTCGCTCGCCGCCGACCGCTGCGGCGAGAGCGATCGGCCGTTTTTTTCGCTGCGAGCGAATTCGCAGCCTGAAAATCGCTCTTTTTTGTGTCATGTGAAACGGCCTTTAGGCGAATTGCATGAGGAGCCTGTGAGTTTTCTAACGCTAATGTGCTGAATAATTTTTGTTCGAGACCACAATTTTATGTATATTTCTTTTTTATTAGCGAGGTGGTCGTATGCGAGTGTATAAAATTGTGGTCTGCAACAATGAACTCTTGTTGATAGTTTGTGCTTTGAGTGTCGTCGTCGTCTTGTTCCTTTTTGTGACCGTTCCCTTGCGCTATACAACCTCAAGACCAACAAAAATTGCAGGCACGAAGAAACGAGGACAAGAAATTACAGGACATGGTTGCCAACAAAAAAAATTGATGTATATGGAAAGAACACTGCATCCCAGGTAACCTCAGGCGCATGCGCGACTCACATTGATAAGCGCCGTAGCAGAATAAAAAACTGACCTCTAGTTATCAAATGCACTTTTTTAGACAACTCTTGATAACCGGAGGTCGTTTTTTATTCTGCTACGGTGCTTATCAGTGTGACTAGCGCATGCGCATGAAGTTACGTGGGATGCAGTGTTTTTTTTTTTTTCAATAAATCTTTTTTTTTTTTTTTTGCACCACTCCTGTCATTTCTTGTCCTCGTTCCTTCGTGCTTGCAATTTTTGTCAGAACATGCACCAACTAACCCAAGAACGAGATTTATTCACTGCAGGCCAAATTTCCACTCTCTTTGTTTGTGTTGGCGTCTTGGGTGAGCTCGGCGCGCTGCGCAGCTGATTCGTTCACCTCGCGTCGACGTTCCCGCCGCCATGCGCGCGCTAGGAGAGCGTGCGTTGATCTTTCGCGCGAGAACACGCGCGTGTGTACGAATGTCGACGGGGGAAGCCCTTGTGTGTCCTTCCTCTCTGTCTCTGCGCGGCAGCCTTGTTGCTGCTCGTCAGGAGGCCCTTTGTTTTCGCCGCGTAGCAGGGCGACCTTCCCCTTCCTCCCACGTGGCTCCTTTCCTCCTCTACTTCGCCTTTGCAGCAGCGCAGCTTCCTCCTTTCTTCCTGCTTGCCGTCAGCTGACCGCGATCACGCGCTTCTGGCTTCCTTCCTCGCCCAATGCCGAGGCCCGTGAAGAGGCAGAGAGTGCGGAGAACGCGGTCGCAGCGTAGTACTTCCGTGTTTTCCGCCGCCCAACGCGTGTCACTGCGTCGACGACGTTAAGAAACGTCGGCTTGCGGAACGGACAAGGGCGTCGCATCTGTCGCGGCTGCGTCGAATCTCCGGTGCATACAGGGTTGTGATGCGGCCATCTTGGAGCATAGGTTGTAGTGCAAACAATTCAAGGGAAGCCATGCCTCTGTCTTTTTGTGTGTTCAATCATCCTTTGCTGCGACGTAGCCTCAGTCGCAGAGAGAGAGAGAGAGAGAGGAGAGAACAACTTTATGAAAATGCCTGCAGGGAGCAAACAGAAAAAAAAAAGTCCGAAGCCCTTGCCCTATTGACAAAATGGGGGCGAGCGAAGTTTACGTCTGCGGGCCTTTCTTTCTTTCTTTCTTTCTTTCTTTCTTTCTTTCTTTCTTTCTTTCTTTCTTTCTTTCTTTCTTTCTTTCTTTCTTTCTTTCTTTCTTTCTTTCTTTCTCAATGCGCAATGCTCCCCCTTAACTTTTTTCCTCCCTCCATGCCGGGAATCGGACCTTAATCCACGCGCTCAGCAGCTCTGGACACTTCAGTTGCTACAGGCAACAACGACGGTCATGCGTTCATATCGAGGCAACAACGAAATGTGGCAACGTGAAATGACCAGTGACCTCGATAAAACATCAGATTGTCACATCAGAAACGGCTGATCACCTATAAGCCCACGATCGTGAGAACACCAATTGTTGGAAAACGGCGCATACAAATGCGTACATTGCATGGGGATGGAAAGAAACGCGAACAGTGCGGCATCTACATCCTCTGCTGTTCCGCATTTCTTTTGAAGCGGTTGTAGCTTGGATGGTGATAAAAGGCCAATAGGGTCATCCATGATACAATCAAGAACCATTCTAGCATCATCTTTATTGCCACCAAGGTCAGAGCGTGATGAAAACAGCGCGCCGCGCTGTTCGCGTTTCTTTCCATCCCCCATCTATATGACCGGCGAACATTCAAGGGCCGCACTTCTGTACACTCGCCGAGGACGGGTTTTTTGCGGAGACCAATGCCCCCACAGCTCGTAACAAGCTTCGCTTGACACCCCCCCCCCCCCCCCCCCATGTTCATAACTTGTATACGTTCGATAGTAATCCGGATTGCCTCACTGTATGCTGTGGGCCTTTAACGAAATCGCGTGGTTTTTGGACGCAGGAAAAGCGTTCTTATTAATTTTCGAACTCCCCCGAATGCACATGAAAGTCCCGGGGCTTCCTTTGCCAATGTATTTAGTCAAGAGATATATCTGTGGACATTTTGTAAGTGTGCAAGCAGCTCCCCTCCCCCCCTTTTTTTTTTCACTGCAGCCCAGGCCGCTTCACCCCAGGTCACTTACACCCCAGATCATTTGCGTACGCACGCTCTTGCGTTCCTTTGTACTCACAGCTGCACCCTAGGAGAATACAAAGGAACGCAAGGGCTTACGTACGCAAGCAGCTTTGGGGCTCCGGCGCTAAAGCTCTCTAATGTAAGCGTTCAGCCTCTTGGGCTCAACGCACGATGTTCATTGACAGCCGCAGCCCCCGTTGCTTACAACTCCCTTCTTGTGTAATCCCCCGGGTACCCGCGATTTACCCCTCGCCGCACCACTAAAACAGAAACGGCTGGTGGCGACGTTGTGGCCGCCATGGTAATACCGAGTCAACCAGCATATAGCGAAGATAATCTGCTCGGTAATCCGTGGTGCGATCTTGTACGCGTTACAAAATAAACACGGAGGCGTGGCAGTACATCCAGCCGCACGTGACCGCACGCGAATGGCCCATTTGAACCGCGACAGACGTCACGGCTCTGCATTGACCAATCGCGTGCGGTCACGTGCGGCTGGTTGTCATGCCACGCCTCCGTGTTTATTTTGTAACGCGTACAAGATCGCACCACAGATCGGCTTATCGACAGCAGGTCAGCCCCATATAGCTCGATCGAGGCCGCGCGTAATGTGCAGGCCATCTGTTGCAGACATATTTATTTTATATGTATAGACAAACACGAAACGAAGCGCGTACTTGTAAACAACGCTTGACAGCAGCGTCTTGGGTTGTGCGCCTGACGTAGCTTGTCAGAGCGCATGTTATTTCTTCGCAGCATGCAGCAGTTGCCATGGTGTGCTGCGTCGCGATAAAAACATGTCACTCATGCCTGGAGTCAGTTAAACACCTTCAGAGGAGTTCAAGGGCGGCCAACACTGTTTTACTTGGGGCGCGCACGTCCTTCTGCTACGCAACAATGATAATCGTCTCGTCATCTGTAGCTTGCTTGCGTCTTCTTTCTGGAAATCGTCGTGTTCACTACTTTCATATCAAGAGTGCTACGTCACCCTGATAACCGCCGCCGCCGGGCTTTACGACGTCGCCGCTGGAATGTGCGAGTTATAGCAATGTTCGCTTAAAAACGCCTCAGAGGGGGAGCATTTTTGTAGGGTACAGCAGAATCTGCTTCGCGAAGGCTTCGCACCACGTATATATGGGAGGGAGAGAATAAGAACAAAAGAAATGCAGAGAGGTTAACCGGGGCTGAGCCCGGTATGCGCTACCCTTCAGTGCGGAAGAAGAGTTAGAGAGGAGGAGAGAAAAGTCACTCTTTCAGCCGACGTAACAGTTCCGCGTCTGGTATCACGAACGGCGAACCAGTACCCGGTACCATTGACAAAACGCAACAGCGCTTTCGTTACCTTTCGGAACGGTGATGGGCAGTCCCATGGTCCTAATAGCTTTTCGAAAGTGAAAGCGGTTCCGTCCGGTTGATTAAGAGCAGTGCGGAGGTGAAGCCTCTCGTTTGCGTAAGTCGGGCAGTCGCACAAAAGGGGCTCAATAGTTTCATCGACGGCACAGTCTTTGCGCTCGGCGTTGTCGGCCATCTCGATCTTAAATGAGTATAGCGTTGGTGAATGCACACCCAGACGCAGACGGCACGACCCTGTATCTTCCTCCCGGGAAAGATAGCCGCAGTCGTAGAGATGGGTCGAGAGAATACAATCGATGGTGTGTGAACTTTGATGTTTGCTACTTCAGCAGTGTCGTGTGGATTTCACAGTGCGCTTTAGATCTGCCGCGATTAATTACTTATAAAAGAAATCCCGGTCCGGTATAGCGCGCGTTCTTTCCACGAAACGTCATTTCATGTTTACATTCTATTTTCCACGAAACGTGGTATAATCGTTGGCCCAGACCGTTCGTGACGCAAGTGGCGAGGAGGAAGGGAAGGGCTCTCTCTCTCTTGTCGCACGAGCTTTCTCTCTAACCTCGTCCTGCACTTTCTCTCGCGCGACCGACAACGCGCATGGGGAGATGCATGAGCTCGTGATCCGGCGACGACCGCTGCTTAGCTGGCCTGGCTCTATCTGTGACGTATGCCGCGTGCCTACGAGATTTCGTCAGGTGTGTGTGACGTCACGACTACCGCGTGTGGCGACTTTCGTTGCCGCGTTTCGCAAGGGGCCGCTGCTCTTGTTATGTATATATATTTTTTATCCAGCTTGCCGGGGAAGCCGCCTACGAAGACGCCTCTCTGTCTGCCTGGCTTCTTTCGTATCATTATTTTAGAAGCGGATATTGTTACTGAAGACATTCAAAACTTGGTCTGGTTCGTTGAACATTATATATAAAAAAAAAGCCAGCGCACAATCACGACATATAGAACAGAAGAAAAAAAAAAGACGCCACCATCTGCGTCGTAACTGTGGGCTTTTTTTTTTTTCACAGTGTTACGAAGACCTCTCTCACTGTCTTTTTTCTTTATTTTATTTCTTTCCTTAGTACTATTTTTCTGCGCGTTTCTTGAAGACGTGTGCTTATAAGACTGCCGTTGCAACTTAACCTCATCATTGAATGCGCAACAGTATAGACAGGGCAAGAGACCGAAACAACACGAGCGCCAAATCCCAACTTAGTCCCTATCTAGTGTTGCGCATTCAATGACGAATCAGTACCAACTCGCCCACGATTCAGTTCGTTTGCAACAACCTGCCCGTGCCTTCAGGCTGGTGGGGTGGTTCTTTATCGGCCAACCGTGCTCGCTCAGCAGGCACGAGGTCCCTTTGATTGCGTTGTATTCCTTCTTAAGTTCTCTCTCTCCTCACTTACCGTTCCACGGCGCGTGGAGATCATGCGACTTTACGAGTCGGAAGGCGTCCCCCCTCCCCCCCCCTCCCTTTTTTTTTCGGCGCCTCCTCACGTGCATCTTGTGGTGTACGTCGCTAGCACCCTAACTGTCGTGCATGCGAAGTGATCCACGATGACGCTTTTCGACAACGTACGAGCGTACAGTTCACTCCCTCTTGTGAGGTCATACGATGGATGAAGAAACCCCGTTTCGCTGCACGTCATTATAGGGCAAGGACGGAGTGGGGTGGGAGGGTGAGGGGGTGGTCTCGTTATTTCGCGGGGCTGGCGAAATCCCGCGTGAGCACTCTGATCACGGGCTCAGCTAATAGCCCTGCAAGTTTTCCGCGAGTCGATCCTACTGCTTGGCCCACACTACAGCTGACAAATGTCGTTTAAATTTTATTTAATAATAATAATAATAATAATAATAATAATAATAATAATAATAATAATATCGTTTTACGGGCCACACCACGATATGATTCGGCACGCCGTAGCGAAGGTCTTTGGAATTTATTTATTTATTTATTTATTTATTTATTTATTTATTTATTTATTTATTTATTTATTTATTTATTTATTTATGCATTCTGCGACGCAATAAGCGCTGTGGCAGAAGTGAGTTTGCGGAGGTAATTATACACAGAAAAGGTAATAACAACCTCTTCGTCCCACTTCTTCAGCAAACTACGCAAGAGCGAAATGCTCACTGTCATTGAAAACGCGTGCCTTCGTGACATTAAGGTTACGAAGAAAAATCAAGTACGCGTGTCAGTATAAATGAAATAAATAAACAATTTTTCCTCAGAATCACGTTAGTATTCCGCCTACGCTTATGCATGTTTTTTTTTTGCATATATTTTTCTGACGTTTTTGTATGTTTATCATTCGTGCTACTCGTTAAGCGTTTCGTTAATTAGTGTATTCCTTTTCGAGTTTTCTGTGTACATACGTTGTGTGTGACACGTGAATTGTCACTTCGTTTTGCGCCGATCATGGTTTTTCCCTTTACTTACTGCTGTTCTTAGTTCTGGCTTCCCCGGGTTTCCCGGTAATCTTCACATGTACACTTATGGTTCGGTTCTTACGCGGGGCTGAATTCATGAGCACACGCTGTGCATACGACTGTCGTCATTGGAGTCATTGCACTCTTCACTGACGGGATATACAGGATGCGTGCAGACCACTTATACGAGTTTTGCAGCGAAAGCTTCCTGCGAAACTGCGGGAGGGAACAATCTGCAGCCGCGACGAACAGGCGACGTATATGGTGGTCGGAGACGTGGGCATTGCGTGCACATGACGTCAGCATCATTGCGTATTACCATTACCGACATACGGGGTTAGAAATTTTCAGGATGACGAGAAAAACACGAGAAAAAAAAGTTAACGACAACGCAGAGTGCGATGGAAAGAGAAAAATTGCCCGCGTATCTGCGTGCGTCGCTGCAAATGTCGTCTAAAGACGATAGAAGAGGCGCTGCGTGAGATATGGACGCCATCTGGCAATACGTCGGGAAACATGAGTGCTGTACATGTATTGCGGGCTGGTATAGTCCCGGCGCAGCAGCTTTCTTTCTTTCTTTCTTTCTTTCTTTCTTTCTTTCTTTCTTTCTTTCTTTCTTTCTTTCTTTCTTTCTTTCTTTCTTTCTTTCTTTCTTTCTTTCTTTCTTTCTTTCTTTCTTTCTTTCTTTCTTTCTTTCTTTCCTTTTCTTTCGCGTTTAGCAGTGCTCCCTCCTAACTTTTTCCTTTCTCCTTGCCAGGCATTGAACCTTCCCCGACGCGCTTAGCAGGCAACACTTCAGTTGCTACAGGCAACACCGACGGTCATGCGTTCATATCCAGGCAACAATGAGACGTGGCAAGTTGAAATAACCAGTGACCTCGATAAAAGATGCATATTTCCATATCAGCTGAACGGCTGGTCTTCGGCAAGCCCACGATCGAGAGAGCATTAGTTACCGGAAGACGGCGCATATATGTATACGAAGACGGCGCATGTATGTATAGTCGCATTTCTGTACACTCGCCAGCGCCGGGTTTTTCGCGAACTATGCCGCCGTCACCGATATGTGTAACTCATAGGAGTTTCACACCCCTTTAACGGCCTTTATTTTGTACGCAACACACAGCGTAAAGAGTCACCGAGCCTCTATAGGTCTCTCTAAGCAAGGTCTTCCGGACGGTTCAGATGACAGTTGCTTGGCGCCCACTCATCGTCGTTGTCGTCGGCCTTCCGGGATTCCTCCAGAAGGACGCGAAGAGAGTTAGGCCTCGTCAGCGTTGGCACACACACGCGCTCACGCTCGTACTCGGGCGCCGGTTCCCAAGGTTACCCACGTTCGCGTATATAGCTGTACACACTGACTGCGTGCCGCCTGGCGCGCGTGACACGCATACCGAAAGGTCGTACAGCAGCTGCTCCAGCCATATATGCCTTTGTGTACACACTCGTCAGCTGCGCGACTGCTGCGTATGTCGGCTCAGTATCGTACGATCGGATCACGCGATCTTCCTTCTTTTTTTTTTCTATTTTCATCACTTTCCCCTCTTCTTTGCTGTTGTTTCAAGTGAGCTGTAAAAAAGTTCGACTTCGAAGTGACGCACGAAACTGGCCGCCATGGCTGCGTACACTCTAAGCAAAAAAAAAAAATAAGAGAGAGAGAGAGAGAGAGAATGTGTAACCCTTTCTGGCCGGTCTTTAAAAGAGACACGTTATAACTGTATTGCGGGTCACACGACTCTTCGAACAATGATCTCCAAATGGAGTTCACGTGACTCTTTAAAGAGAGTCATATACGTGGCAAGTCAGGACTCAGAAGAAAATGAAAAAGGGTCGAAGCTAGGACTCTGACTCTTTTTACCAGTGCCGGTATAATCTTCAGGTTAGCTTCGTTTTCGCCAATATATATCGTATCGGTCGAGCTTCCAAGCAAGAAATACGCTAAAGTCACTTTTCTTTTCTTTTTTTTTTTATCTAACGGCCGTTGCCGCCAGCCTCGCCATTCCGCGCATTTCGTCTTCCTCATCTTCTATCTGAGCCAGTATCCCGCTCGCATTCCATTTACCCCGTAGCAATTAATATGCTCGCACTTGAGAGGTTGTAAGGGGGCTGCACAGTTCTCGTGTTACACGCTCATCAAAGTGCTATCGCGGGCGCTGTCATATCAATTAGCGAACGTGTCATAAGAAGAATACACAGGCAGCGTCGCCTCAAATGAGGCCATTGCTCCCTTATCATATAGTGACTCTCTTACCGTTAAGACTGTGTCAATAAATCGGAATGGCTGTATTGGGCTCGATTGCCTTCGGGGACTGCATTATATCAATTGTAGCGACTCGAACTTCATTAGTTCATTTTGCCCTTCGTCGTGAGCTCGATTGCAGTCAAGCCTGCAGTCAAGGCTGCATAGATAAGATTAGAAAAAATCAGCTGGCTTGTTACAGAATGCAGCCCCACTCGAGATGACGTAGATAAATGCTCATTGCAAAGGTGGGTAAAACGAAGTCTTTGTCTGTGAATAACAGTCGCGAGTGCTTCACGCTTCACTCCACCAGGCGCCATAATGACCTTGAAACGTGCTGTTGAAGGTTCGCCTTGTATTCATAGTTGTATTTAAGTCCATTGGAAAGTGGGAAGGGGGGGGGGGGGGCATCACTACTTCTCAAAACTGCATGCATCAGTATGTTATGCTGGATCATGCATGTCGGAGTATCGTAGAGTAATTTTGACTACGGGCTGTTTTCTTTTTCTTTTTTATTGGCGCGAGCGTCGAGTGACACTTTTGCTCTCTCTTACAAGCGCTTCCGGTCGAGCACTTATTTCTGGTTTCCCGGATACCCAGAAAAAGTCCCCCAAAAAGATAAAACCGACACGAAGTCGATGGTTTTGGTTTAAGTTGAGAGTTACATTGGATTCGTGTGACATCGGAGCATTATTTTACTTCAGGCCGATTCACTGTTAGGATAATTAATCAACGTCAATTGAATGGGTCGATTGAAATAGCAGACGATTTTCTTGTGAGCAGCTGGGATCATTGCGGCACCTGGCGGAGCAGATCTCACCTACGTGCTTCTTTCTGCGTGGCCTCTGAGATTCGCTTCGACAGCACAACGAAACACAAAGTTACCCCAGGCAATACACCGGGGAACGCGAATAGCTGACGTGAGAGTGCCGCTACCAGGCACCTAACCCTTACAAGAATAAATGTAGACAGTCTAGGGACTGTCTAAACCCATTTTTAGACAGTCCATGTAGAATGTCTAAATGCATTTTTGTAAGGGAAGGGAAGGATTAGGGTCGCCTCCAGGTCTTCGCGGGCCTCCTCCGTCTACCTTTCTGTTGCGGGGTATGACGATGTGGCGAGATATGTTGACCTTTAATGCAACGTCTCTCAAGCATATTCCTTTTAGACGCCGCCTGTGAAGAAATGTCTGTAAGTGCGTCAAATCGATACAATGCTATTTCAAGGCCCTCGACATAAAATAATGTCGTATCTACGTTAATTTATCGGTGTTATGGTAATCATTCCTAATTGTTATGTAAATAAATACCTATTTATTCTGAAGACATTCGTGCTCTGTTTCTGCATAAGTAGACTGGAGTCTGAGACTAGAAATATAGCGCAAATTCGTTTTCGGTTATGTCCATGTTTGAACAAAGAAATAATAGTTTTGACGTGCATGGTCGCGGGAAGCGGCACGTCAAACGACTTGTCGAATATGATAGTGTCTTCAGCAAAGTGGTCGTAATATGCAGGAGGTTCAATTCATCCAAAGCTCAATGTATCTTGCTCTTTCTTAGCCCCTAGTCGATATAAATAGCAAAAACAAGTGGTCTCAAAGGGATACAGATGTCTTCCTTAGCTAGTCGCTTCGCACAGGTCGTTTGCGTGTATAACCAAGGTGCAAGGCGGGTGCATTTTGTGTGGATAAACGAAAAGGTTGTGCGTCTGCATGCCGATTTTTAGTTACACTTCGATTCTGTGCAGAATCGAAATTTCTGATGATGTGGCCGCTGACATTTCAAAAAGACTAAAATAACGGCAATGGGATGAATTGAATTTCAATGAGGTGATCGACGTGTCTGCCATAATTTTCTTTGTCTACGTGGACTGAATTCTTATTCTCATGTACAGAAGTGCTTTCTTTTTTTCCTTCTCGTTTTGTTTCCATCGGAACGTAATAGCGTGTGCCTGGATTTGCAGTTATTTATTTATTTATTTATTTATTTATTTATTTATTTATTTATTTATTTGTTTATTTATTTATTTATTCTTTTTTCTGAAGTCCTCATCGGAATGCGGCCACTGCAGGCGGTACTGCAGCACTGATGACATTGAACTCGGAATATACAGCCTAATAAATAGTGGAGGGGGGGGGGGGGCGTAGACGCTGTGATCCTCTTTATACCTTTCTTCTCCTTCAAGGCTTCGACGGACACCGGTCCGGCCGGAAAGAAGCGGTAAACAAAAGGCGACGGTGGGGACCACAATAGAAAAGCAATGTATTGACTTTCTGGCACCCAGAACGGGTGCCTTGTGAACGAGGCTCCCGTTGTGATGGTCGAAACATCAATACATCGTTGTTTTCTCTTGTGGTCGCCACCCTCGCCTTTTATTCACCGCTTCCTCATGCAGCAGTGACCCCGTATATATCGCTATGTAATCCACTCTGCATGCATTTTAACGCCGTGGCGAGGGCAAACCCCGGATATGACCGGTGATCACTAGCAGACCACGTGATGCAATGCAGGATGCCTAATGTGCCACCTGACTATAATGCGCGCCACTGCTGCGGCTCCAAAATCTTTTTTCTTCGACCACGCGCGCGCGCTAACCTTGTTCCACGCTTTGCCTGCGGCGTGAAATCGCATTACGTCTACCGCCGTCGTTGGCGCTGCGGTAGGGTGGCACTAATTAACTCCCTCAAGGTTCGGCTCATTACTGGCTCATTTGCCACGTAGAGTGGCCAAGCTCTTCTGTAATGCTCACGCGCGTGTTCGAGAAGGACGCGGTGTGTCTCAGTGCGCGGCTGCACACGTTACGGAAAGGTCGCGGGTTCGTCCTCTCTATCGCGGTGACGCGCGTTGTGTCTTACGTTCGCCTCCGGCAGTGCGGTTTGGCTTCGTTGTAAAAGGGTCTTGAATAGAACAAGTAACTGCGAGCTCAAAAAAAAAATTATGAAAAAATCGTGGGGTGATGCGTTGTCGTTCGTTCGCCTCCCTTGTACAAAGATTTAGGTGCGCATTAAAGAAGCCCAAGTGGTAAATAATAATTTGGAGTCCCCCGGTACGGCGTACGGTAATATCGTGGCTTTGGCACGTGAAGCACGATAAATTATTATTATTATTATTATTATTATTATTATTATTATTATTATTATTATTATTATTATTATTATTATTATTATTATTATTATTATTATTATTATTATTATTATTATCAGAAAAAATTATGCACTGGCGAGCTCGAAGCGTCGTTTACATTCGTTGTACCTAATTCACATTTGTGTGCATCGATGGACAAATGAAACGCGAACAGGAAATTACGGAAGAACGCTTTTTATTTAGCCCTTGAAATATTTTGCACGCAGTGCAAATACTCAGGTGTCCTTGTCGTATTTGGTCGTATTTGCGCTGTGTCTGTCCAAGAACCATTACCAACTAGCCCAGTTATATGTTCTTAGTTGGCCCTGACTTGTTTATATTTCAGCGGTCATGGACTATGTATGTTACATAGGCTGCATGACAGGATGTTACCTGGGGTCTCGAGCTAGCAGATATAGAGAAGTTTGTACATACAGTGACCGCCAGCCTGTACGTTTTATCCGTGTGAAGCTATACACGTCATGCATAGTTCAGAACCGCATTTAGTCCACTGAGTGTGCGCTGCACGTATATTAATGTCACTCTGCTCTAAACAGCTGCCCATATTTTTCGAGGCTGCACATGCACAGCGAAGGCGACGACCGCTTAGCAACACCACAGCCGGTAAACACAGGTGTCTTACGGGTGCGTATGTAAGTAGGCGCGGCAGTGTTGACATACGCGGGACGCAGAAACAAACAGACAAGCAAAAACAAGCTGTCCTTGAAGTTGCGTGCAGTCGCATTTCACTGCGGAGGGAGCGCAGTGGCACGGCCTTCCGTCCACATGAACGACGTCGTTCGTGAGACTCCCTAATTACGACGTCCACGGGAGGACACGCTCGCATAAGAAATGAAACGTTGGCCGGCCATCTGTATATATATAATATATATACAGGTAAGCGGCCAGGCGGGCATTGTTGCAAAAGCGTCAAGGTGATCTAGATAGTTGGCGAGGAGCACCCGGGTTACCTGTCCTCCATGCATGGAAGTCATTTCGAGCTTCGCGACTCCTGCGGCAATTCGGTGCTGATATGCGCGCTCTGAAGCTTTTCCAAGACTAATTGCGTGCAGCGCCTTGCGCAAGCTTTCACTGACATTGGAAACTATCCCATAGGGTCCCCTTCGCAATAACCGCCGAAGCGTATAAATCTGTAGTGCAACGAGTGTTTGGCAACCGTTGCTACGGTATGTGATGTGTATTAATCGACTTGATTGCCTTGAACGCACGGGTAGATCGTTAATTCCGTTGCCGTTGCTAGGGGTCTGGCTGTTGCGCTTATGTATGTATGTATGTATGTATGTATGTGTTTGTGTGTGTGTGTGTGTGTGTGTGTATGTATGTATGTATGTATGTATGTATGTATGTATGTATGTATGTATGTATGTATGTATGTATGTATGTATGTACGTATGTATTATGTGAATGTAGGCATGTATGTATGTACGCATGCGTACAGTCGCGCCCAGTATGAGTTGCAACATGTTGTTCGTGCTCACAATTGCGCCAACACTGCAAAGCTGCGGCGACATAGAAAAAAAAACAAACTTAGTGAATATTTAAACACTTTCAGTTAGTGGTACTTTGTGAAGCAATTTAACGTTTGCCGGTGTCACTGTTCAGGCTCGGGCTCACTTCAGTAACGGTCACCGTGTTGCAGATGATATTGAGCGTGACTGTACGTATACATATACGTGTTTGACATCGAGTAATGGGTCTGCCTACCCCGCCGTGCAATTAAAAAGAGGTACCGCTCGTTATATTCATCGTTTGTAAATGCCTGGATAATTATCTTGTAAGCCGATCGCCACGAGTTTTGCTTCGCAATACATTTTAAAACCTGAAAGGTTTTATGAGCTGTGCTCCATTTTTATTAGCCATGTAATAGTTATGAAATGCCGCTTATCTTGGCCGCAAGTGTGTATTGACTCAAGAAGTCGGGAACTTACTGTTCATTATTTTCATAATGCTAGTTACACATCGCCACATATACGCATAGACTAATGTTCCACTCTACATTTGTGACCTCATAATATGGACATATACATGAGGCGGCTTGGATATTTGTGGCAGTGTTCTCGCGTTATCTGTTCATTGCACGTTTTTTGTCGCAAAGCCTATAGATAGAGGCTGACAGGCGGGCACACATTGTGCGCTTCATGGTTATGCATATCAACGAGGGTAAAACACGTGATAAAGGTTGGCTGACGTTTCGATAGGCTGGCTAACCTATATTTGCCTGTAGATCCGCGTATCTAAATCAGTATGCACGAGTCGTTCTGACAACACGCCCACATATATCTGAGCCAATGTGCCCGCGTATTTGGGTCGATAGGTCGACATACATCAGTAGGTCAGCTTACACTATAGTATTTCAACGTAACCTTGTCAATAGGTCGACATATCGAAACGGATAACCTTGTAAGTAAGGACAGCATATTGAAACCAATATGTGGCGCACCTATCGAAATATCGGACAGCGTGTATCCCTGTTTTGACCCCGTTTGTACAACTATTATAGAACCGTGTTTATTCTATTGCGTGCCAAAACAACGGTATTTTTATGTGGCACGCTGCGGGCTCCGGTGTAATTTTGACTGTCTCGAGTTCTTTAACGTTCACCTGCATCTGAGTGCACTGGTGTTCGAAATAATGCACGCGGCCGCCACGGGATTCGAACCAGCGTCCTCGTAGCAGCGCAACAACATATACATATATCTGCTAGGCCACAACAGATGGTAATGTATACGACTATCGCGCCGCTTTTTTATGTAGCTTTGGGCATTTCTTTCGCGTTTTAAAATGCACCGCTAATACTGAAAAAAAAAAGAAGAAAACAATGCGTTCCATTCATGCTTACATTCGCTTCTCGTTCGTTTCGTTTTGTTCAGTTCATTCTGTTTCGTTTTGCATTTATAAATTCCAGCGTATGTCGTATAATGCAGGCCGTTTCGTTGTTTTTTCGGGTGTTCTTGTTGTTTTTTAAATTTTTTTATATTAACACATAAAGCCCATACCCTCTGAAATTGCCTCAGCAGTTTAATAAATGTCTGCGGCGTTTTACGGACCGAGACGAACTGACATTCGATAATGTGCGTCCCCACAGCCGCCTCGCCGGCGGTGAAAGAAAAAAAAGAAAAGAAGGAAAAATGCGGTTGTTGCGCAAAGCTTCGAGAAAGAGGCGTCGTCAGTGTGCCGCAGGCATGTGTGTATCACGTGTGTGCGCGGAACCGTGCACAAGTGGGCGCGTGTGTGTTATGCGCCTGCGCAATACCCGAACGAAGCGAATTCCGCGATCGCCACGACGCTTTTGCAATAATTGCGGCTTCGAGCGTGTTAATCGGCCTCGTCGAATCGGAAGCGTTCTCATCGGTCGAAACGAGAGAGAGAGAGAATGGGAAAGGGAGCATGTACCGTGTTTCGCTCCATATAACGTGTCGGGCACGTACGTGTACAGTTCACCACTTAGATGAGTTCGCCGTGCAGCGAAATGCCTGCCGTATATACAGTCGGCGTCAAAAGTTTGAAGACCGCTATAGGTCTGCGAAAACTTTTGAATTTTTCCAGCAATTTGTGACTTTATTCGGTCGAGCTGCACAGTGCGTCACGTGTCGTTAGCGCGTTTTAGAACAGGCCGGAAATCTATAAATTCAAGGCTTCCTGCCCGAGGAAGCGACATTATTCGGAGTTTTGTTGTGCGTCGTGATCCATTAACTTTTGACGCTGACTGTACGGCACTCTAAGAAAAAAAAAAATGACACCCCCCCCCCCTCCCAACGTCTGGCTATAGCCAGTGCAGGTGTTCAAATATTAATCCCGAGTCGCCCCACAATACGGCGTGCCTGATAATCGGGCTTTCGGCACGTGCGTAATAGGTTTCCCGAAATTTAAGCCAGTTTCGAGAATCCCACGGTCCGCTCGAGAATCGCGCCGCCCTTTACAGGGACGAAGGCAAGCTGTATTTATAGAACGGGCAAGGAGCATGTCGCCGCCAACGTCTCTTCTATAACTAGGTTACTGCGATGCGCGCTTCTCGGATGGTGGCTGTATTTCTATCTCATGCTGTATCAGCGAGAGGTTCTGTAGCGCCGCGGTTTATCGGATGAACGCCTGCGCGCGGCTAAAAGCGGGAGCTTTCGTGGTGTGTACGGAGAGAGACCAGCAGGTTGGGGGCAGGGGGGGCTGTCCTCCTCACGCGTGTCTGCGCATACGTGCCTACCCCTTATCTTACGCAAGTGTGTGTACGGGTGGCGCGATCGCCGAAGTGGATCAAACACGTGCGCATTATACACGCAGTACGCGCGTGTTTCCGTGCGAGTGTGTGCATGTACACACTGACACAACACACATGTGCTCGAATACACACACTTCTTCTCTCCCTCTCTCTCTCTCTCTCTGTGGCGTACAGCGTTGGAAGAGAGCAGTGAGGAATGAATAGGGATATGTTCAAGCGACACTAAAATGAAACAATGAATCGGTTGATTTGGTTGATAAATTGCACTCTGAGAACTCGAATGTCGTCACTTTCACCATCATAGGTTTATTAATAGAGGAGAAAATCACGCTCATATTCTCATTTTTAAATTTCGCGCCGAAATCAGCGCGCGTGACGTGAAACGGATTTCAAAGTGTATTTTTCGTATTTCGGTGATTCAACGAAATTTCCTGAAACTTGGCATGTGAAGTTCCTGGCCCCATCAGAGGGCAATTTATAGTTCATTTTTACTGATTAGGAGCTATGCATGACCTAGTAGACGCCGTCAAAATCTATGACGTCACGACCTTTGGTGCGCGGATTTCAAGGTGGCGTCGCCGCCCGCATTTTCTTTTTGCGCGTTGTGTCGCTTACCAAGCGCCTTCTCGCAGCAAGGGTGGTGTTTCTGGTATCGCGAAAGAGTAATTTACTAATACGAGAAAAATCGTTTTTGTCTTTAATGTCCATTTAACTGTATAGATTTTGTGTACACTAGTGTCATTTAGCAATGCTGGTTTACTGTACTTGTACGTTGTACATTGTATTCATTGTACATTGTATACAAAAGCAAACAAACAAACACGGTAAGTACGGCAGTACCGTCGTGCTGGGCACGCAGCTTCTTTAGTCTGCAACACCTGTATTAGCTGCTATAATCACCGTGGTATACACTCAACATCGAACGGTAACACCGTTGCTAAATGGGTACGCTATTATACCGGCACTGATTTGACACTCTTGTTTCCCTGTACGTAACCATCGCAGCGGTGTTGTATTGTGGTAGAGGGTCTGCTTCCAATGTGGGAGGTATTGGGTTCGATTCACATATGTGCCGACGCGTGCATTCGGTTTTCCTAACTGGCGCGCGGTGACATGGTTGTATACTTGTGTGTGTGTGTGTGTGTGTGTGTGTGTGTGTGTGTGTGTGTGTGTGTGTGTGTGTGTGTGTGTGTGTGTGTGTGTGTGTGTGTGTGTGTGTGTGTGTGTGTGTGTGTGTGTGTGTGTGTGTGTGTGTGTGTGTGTGTGTGTGTGTGTAAGAGAGAGAATGCTTGAGTATAGTGTGTGCATTGAAGATTGAAACAAACAAGGCGTTTTTTATTGTGTATTCGTTGGGAACACCCAGGTCTGTCTCAAAGAAAAGGAGATAGTTATCTCTTTTTATTTTCTTTTTTCTCGGGATTGTAAACACGACAGGTGCACAAGCACCTCTTGTGGCCCCGCTTACTCCTCCGAGGCGCGGCTGAGTTCGGTGTAATCAGGGGCAGAAGGGCTGCGGATAAGGTCGGCATTGTATGTGCATCCTCTCTCGGCTTTTCCAGTGAGCGCTGACCTTTTGCGTACCCTAGTTATTTTTCTTTCTTTTTTCCTGGTTGTTACCCTTATCTCCAAGTGCAGCAGGTATCGTCGTCGCTCCTTCCTTGACCCCTTGCCCGCGCCCCTTCTTGAGATCTCATGTTGTTTCCTTGGATACCACCTGGTGTTTGCCTGTGTTGTATGGCGTAGCTATGTATGAAACGCAGAGCGACGTCCCTGAAAAGTTGCGCGAAGGACAATGCGTCGTATGTATATGGTTCCTCTTTATTCTTCTTCTTCTTCTTCTTCTTCTTATTATTATTATTATTATTATTATTATTATTATTATTAGTAGTAGTAGTAGTAGTAGTAGTAGTAGTAGTAGTAGTAGTAGTAGTAGTAGTAGTAGTAAGTATACAGTAAAGATAAAGAACTCTACTATCTCCGCAAAGGAATGAAAGGAATCAGTGTTTCTGAGCCCTTCGTTGAACTTTGCGGGAGTCTGCAGAGCTGGTTTACAAATCTCTAAATGCCATTTACAGCGAATGACATTCGCTTCGGTGTAGTCATTTCTTCACTGTCACACGGGTAGACTAACGACATTCGGTGAAAATGACATTTTCGGTCGAATGACTTCGCTGAGCTCAAATTCGCATTAGATTTTAGAAGCACGGAAGCTTGGGCGAGTTTGTAAGACATCATGGCACAACTTCAAAGCGCTAAAAAACAGGGACAAACGAAAAAGAGTGGACACGACGAGCGCTAACTTGAAACTGAAATTTATTACAAGAAAGATTGGAAAAAGGTAAACCCTATTAGATGGCGCACATGCGTGCACACTTGCGCAGACTGCTCAGAAAAGCCCAAGAAAAACACCACAAAATCACTTTGGTATGACGCCAGATTTCTGCAGTAGATTAAATTCGCATTCCAACAGACTCAGTGAAGGCTGGCTGACACACCCGTCGCCTTTCTCTTCGTGCGCTCGTCGTGTCCACTCTTTTTCGTTTGTCCCTGTTTTTTAGCGCTTTGAAGTTGTGCCATGAGGCATTAGATTTGTGGTCGAACGTGTGTAGTCTCGACTCCAGGGACGCTCTTAAAAGATAGCGAATGACTAAAAGCTTTTATACTACCTAATTAAACTATATACATTTATTTACATATAGCTTGTTTACACTTAAGAAAATTAGAAAGTCGCGCTTTTTCGGCACTCGGTCATGTCGTGAACCGGCGGCCATGTTGTCTTTCGTGTGGCTCCTGGCTTGATTTGGTTTACGTTGCACTGACGTGCCAAACTGTGCTATATTAAAGCAAGTTTAATTCTATGGCTTCTCCCCTCCCTCCGAGGTCACGGCTATACGGTCATATGCACTCACCATTTTCAAATGACATATTGTTTTCGTCGTGTGACAGCACGCCGGGAAAGTGACGTTTGAGTTCAGTTAGGGCCGTCGGATTCAATTGACATTACATTTGCCTTGTGACAAAGGGCACATATATAGTCGCTTTTAATGGCGCCAGTTAACCTTACGCAACACTTAAGTTTGCTATCGACATGTAGTGTATATTTATAGGCGACGCCGTACACGGCGTCGCCTTTGAATATGCCAACTCTTTTTATAGCAGTGTGCTATTGCGCAAGCGCATGCACGAACACACGTAACACAGACACGAACGCACGCATGTGCACAATGGCGTGCGCGCACAGACAGTGCGTTCGTGTATGCGTGAATTCTGTGTTCCTATCTGAATTGTTCATAACCGTATACCATAATACATATACATATCCACACGTACAACGCATAAGCACATGCACGCAGGCCGCGTACAAAACTCACACAAGAGCATATGCAGAACACGGACGCGCATACTCAAGGGCACACGCACGGCACTGCGGAAGCACGTGTGGAAATAGACCCGCACGCGCACACGCTTTCAATACGCGCCACTCAGACACACAATAAAAGAACGTATATATGAGCATAAACACACATGTCCGCACGCAAAACTCCAGCACAAGGACGCGTGCACAAACGCGTGCGCATACATACATAAGCACACGTATACAAAAACGCACAGACACATGCATGCTCGAACACAAACACGCACACACACACACATGCTGGCGCGACATATGTGTAGAACGTAAACACACATGCAAAAATTAAACACACGAACGCACACACAGTAGCGGCCCAGCTATACACAACATAAGCGCACGTTCAAATCTCGTGCAGAGGAACGCACACACAAAGATGCACACACACACACACACACACACACACACACACACACACACACACACACACACACACACACACACACACACACACACACACACACACACACACACACACACACACACACACAAGTACATGTAAAAACAGACATGGGCGCGCGCGAACTCATGTACAAAGAGCTCCGCACATATATACATATATAGAACGTAAACACATGCAAAGCTCGAGCATGCACAGACACATACAAAGCACACAAAGCACACGTACTGAAAGCTGACACGCGCAACAGTCACAAACTGGAACGAAAGCGGCGCGCGGAGCGAAGCAGCCTGTTCGGCTTGGCAACGCTCCCCGTGGGATTAGCAATGCAAAACGGTCAAGGTGTATGGCGCCACAGGTGGTGCGGCAGCGGCCCCGCTGTATATCGCGGAGCCGGTTCATTTGTCTCTGCAGAGAAGAAGGCTCTTGCATTGCGTGCCCTGGATTCCCGCACGTGCGTGGCGTGATTCTATGCTGCTGTTCCTCTTCGTCCTCCTCAGCGAGGACTCCCGCTGTCTTAGCACTGAATAGAAGTGCGGGGAAGTGCGTTTGTGTCGCTGGCACTTGTCCCACCGAACGCGTTTCGCGCCCGTTTGTGTCGTTATTGAGCGCGCGTGGAATGAATTCGTGTGTTATCAATCTTTTGCTTTATCTCTTTATTTTTAACATCTCTGTTCCGGGAACCGGCAGTCCTTGATCAGGTCTCTCCTAAGCACATTTTCAACGAAGGCTCCCTGGGCGCCGCCAAAATCACCTCTGGGCTGCGGTAAATATCCGCGACTCCAAAAATGCACTGCCGAGGCAGCGACGTCGGCGTGCGTCAGCCTATTGTACTCCCGTGCCGCAGTCTAGAAAGGAGGGCCTTTTCAGGGACGGTTCCCTGGGCGCCGCCATAACCCTCTCTGGGCTGTGCTAAACAGGCGTGAGCCCTCAAAAATGCACCGCCGAGGCTGTGAAGTCAGCCTTTGTACATCCATGCCACAGCCCAACATGACGGCGTTTTTTCTCCTGTAAAAAATGTCTATATACCTTTTCATCGGGGAGAGGGAGAACCTCCTTTCTGCACGGTTCCACGGGAGCGCAAAGGCTGACGTCACTGCCTGGGCAGTGCATTTCTAGGGCGGGTCCCCGGCTCGCGCATTTGCAACACCCCAGAGGAGATTATGGCGGCATCCATGGAGCCTTCGTTGAAAAGGTGCATATACGGTGCCTCCTGTAAATACCATTTGAGATCACACCTTAATTTCTTCTGTATTACGGATGCGTTTAACAAAAAAAAAAAAAATAACGCCTGTGACAGATATCGCTGTTTTTATGAGGTACGTGTATTTATCTTGCAAACGGGGGAAGAGAGGCGGTGCGGGAAAAAAAATGCAATGGTTTTAGGTGCCCGAACCGCTTTATGAATATGAGGCACGTCGTAATGGCGGACTCAGAATTAATTTCGACCACCTAGGCTTCTTTAAAGTCCGGAAAGAAGCGGAAATCGGACAGGAAAAGCTATTCTGAAGCGAATTTATGGAAGATACCGTCTATTTGCGCAATAAATTGCAACGCAGGCCGGTAATTAAAAAAAATAAAGAAACGTTTAGGCGAACATAATGCTTCCCTGCTTCTCTGCTACAGTTTCATTAATGGACCATGTGCCCTAAATCGAATCATTAAAACAGTGAATTATTTAATCTTCCTTCTTTAATTAGCTCCCTAGACATTTCGGTTTGTCGCTAAAGCATAATGTTTGCCTTTTACATATGTGTATGGCCTACATCTCGACGTCTAATTTGTGCAACCTGCAACCTCTTAAAAATACCACTAACATTCTTCGAACTAAAATGGAGCTACATGTAGCGCGTATACGACTGACGTCTATACCAATATATCTGTTGTACAACGCATGCGTAAAGCAGAGGTTCTCTGTTCGACTGATTACGGCGGTAAGCTTTTTTTTTTGTACATTTAAATTGATTCCCCTTCATTGCGCGCGCCGTTATGGAGCCCGTAATCTTTTGTGACTGACTGCCGTACATGTAGCTAAAGCTGTACATACGTACCGGTGATTCAGAATATCAACCCGGGCTGTGAAATTTGCCACATGTACATTTGCATTGCCATCGAAAGAAAAAAAGAAAAAGACAACGTAAGTTCACCTTGGTCGCAATCAGTCACGCTCTCATAAGTCAACTGTTCATTTTGCATAATGCCTTGTTTGCATAATGCTGACTCATCTACAGGCTCCAGTCGCGAGTCGGTAGTCCCTTTACGTACCCGTGTATACTGCAGGTTGTGTCCGTCAGCGTTTAATATATATATATATATATATATATATATATATATATAGGGCAAGATAGGCTGTCCACTGACGCTGAGCTCTGTATAACCTTTCGGATCTTGCCTAAAAAAAGAAAGAAAGGAAGGAAGGGTTATGAAGGTGCTAACCTTTGCCGGTTAGAGCGCTGGTACGTGTACAAACAATACAGTGATCTCGAACACGTCATAGAAAAGAGCGCTAGTTTGTGTCATCGAATGTGTGATCTCTTTCGAACAGCCCCTTTTAGTCTTTGTTCCGCGTTCAGTATTACTCATACTGGAAGCAAACATTGTCCTTTAATAAACATTTGGTGTATAGATAAAAGGTCGAGCCCAACTCTTCCATTCTCGACCAACAATACACCTGCTTGCTAGCCTTTGTTCTTACGCTGCACTCGCTGAACGAATCTTCCAAAGCGGATGCCTCGATCGGGAAAAGCGCGACTCAAAACAAAACAAAAGTTAGACGAATTTAGTTTTATTTCTTTATCGTTGAGTACACAGGACGAAAGGGACGCCGATTGCGACCGGAATTCCCGGCCTCTCGTCGCATCGGCGAAGCCCCTTCTTTGACAGCGTACGGGCGCGGAGCAAAATGCGAAACCACACCGCAGCGAAACCGAACGGAAACCGGAACACGAGCCTCGCGCGTGCCAGTTTCGTTTTTCATTTTGTTACGCGCATTCGTATTTCCCGCGCTCCTTCCTCCTCGCCTGTTTGCTTCTCTTCCCAGGAAACGTCGGTGACCTGTTGCTGCTCGCGTTTCTTTATTGCGTAAAAGCCCCGTGTTTCCCCCTTCTCTCTATTCTCTTTCTGCACGGCGTGTTTCTCCTCGCATAGCAACCGCGTCACATGACGTCACCGCCCGTCGCCGCTCTCTGATTGGACCGCGCGGCGCGCCTCCAGGATCGGCTGATCTCTCCCTTCCACCGGGAAGGCGTGTCTGATGTGCGTGCGTGCGTATTTGTCTATCGAGTGGTGTGTGCTGCTCCTGCGATCACGCGATCGACGGATGATCGGCTGGCAGCTGCCGCTAGCCGCCGAGCGCGCGCCTTCATGCACACAGCGCGCGCAGCTCCTTTCATTTCGGCGAGCGATCGCCAACGAACACGCAGGAGCCCGCGTGCAATCTTTCGTTTACACGCCGGACGTTTGTACGAGGCAACGTGCTCGTCTCATGGTCTACTGCTGCCGTGCAGTGTGTGTTGGACGCTCCTGGATACTGCTCGGGTTTTTTATCAGCATGATACGATACGGTGTCCAGTTCCGTTAGTCCTTGTGCGTCCTTCGCGCGCAGCGCAGAGATAAGCCGTTTTATCTCTTGCGTGCCCAGTGGTTGTGCGGGCCTCAAAAAGTGCCGAGCCCCTCCAGTCAGTGTGATTGAGCGGTCGAACCGGAGTACTACACGGTCACTGCTGTTTCTTTTTGCGTGTGACGCCATCGGTCCGGATAACGGCACGTTGTCAGCATCGCCGACAGAACGCATTTCGTTTTATCGTGTGTTAAACTTGTGCGAGTTCGGTGAGTGTTTTTCTTTTGAAGTTTTCCTGTTTGTCGTTGGTTTCTCGGTTATTCGCGCCTGCATCTCGCAAGTTTGCTTTTTTGTATGATCGGACTTTGCGCAAGGCGTTCGCATCAGTTCAATTACCTTTGTAGCACGTTAATAATAATTAAAAAAAAACACCGTGTGTTAATTTATTCCCGGAATAATACTAAAAGTAACTAATAAAGGCAAGAAAATCGAGGTTCAATAACGGTTAACGCCGATTGGCTGCCTAGCCAACTCAGCAGTTGGTTATGGTTGGTCATCTCGGTTTGTTGGACGCCTTGGGATTGGTTAATAACTGACCTATGACACTATGCACTCGCCCACGGCCAATCAGATTGATCCAACCGTCGATTTATGATTTCTTGTGTGTGTGCATGTCATTGTTCAAAAGGTCAAACGAACACAATGGTTGCGTGTCTTCATAACTGCTCACTTTTCTTTTTAAATTCTTCTTTGGAAATTTCTGATGACTCACACATACCTTTGTACCGTTCCCAAGGTCTTTCTCAAAACACTTGCGGTATGCGCTGTTGCTTAGAGCATTGTTCACTACAGTGATCGCGACAGCTGTACGTGTTATGCGGGAAAGCCAGCTGATTGTCCACGCAATTGCCTGCGAAGATATTTTCGTCACAACGTCGCACAGTTTCTGTACATCCGCGACCTTGCATACGCAGCGGCAGGAGTTATTCGGTCATTGGAGTTAGCGAAATTCGGCAGCACTTTGCGGTTTCACAACGGACGCGCCTGTGCACATCGAGACGCACGTTCAGCGGCTCTCGCAAGAGCTAGAGCGAGGGAGGTTGTGGGTTCGATTCCCGGCCGCTACTCGCGCGCATGCGCAGTCGGCATTCGCGGTAAAGCGGTTTGCTTCGTTAAAATACTCCAATCATTATATGACCGTAACTAGTACAGTTTGACACGGGTCATGCAGTTTGTTCAGGCGTTGTGTGTCGCTTTTACCATTTTACAAATATAAAAGTTACGCATACGAGCTCGTTTACGAACAATGAAAAATGAAATATGTTCTAGAGGAAAGAACAGTCAGTTTTGTTTTAAAAAAAAGCACTAAAATGGGTTTACCACCAGTAGTTCTCTCACTTATTTTTGCTGCTCAGGACAAGCTCTGAAAACAAAAAAAAAAGTGGTGCCTCCCCCCCGCACCTCTCTCCCAGTTAAGTCGGCACATTATTTAGGAGTAATAAAGTTCACTGACTTGCAGGTACGCATTGATAGTGGTACTTCACTGCTGTTTACAATAAATTGCTTTTAGATTACGGGAATGCAACTGTTGGGAAGCTTTGAGAAATGCAACTTTGGACGTGTGAAATAATGCAAATAACACAACGAAAGGACAAAAGAACACACAAGATCTGCAAATGTAGACTGTGCCCCTAACACTAGAGAGCCCTTACCTAAAACTCTCTAATAATTGGCTACAGTCTTTATAGGTCTGTGTAATAGTGGTTGCTGTTTCCTATTTGGACAACCAGGAGTTTTTTTCTAACGTTCAGAAGCTGTTTGCTTTGCCGTACCTCAGACCAACGAATGTGGTCGGCAGTCCCCGCATTAGACAGACCGGGGATTTTTTGCGCATGCTGCTTTTGTGTGCAACAACCTCTTTCTCGCTGGGATTTGATCTACGTCAGTTTGCGCGACATGAGGGGGCATGTGACAAAGGCGGAATTGTATAAGCGTGCATTGCTCAAGCGTCTGGTCTAAAGGGACGTTGAAGAGCGAAATGGAAGTCTGGACGGGCAGGCAGGATGCTTTTGGCATTAGTTCGGCGTTTGTTCAGAAAGCTGATTTGCGGAGTAAGTGGAAGCCACAATCTGCTCGGAAACCCACAGCCAATGTTTTGCCTGACTCTTTGAAATCGTTCGAAAAAGCATAACTGCATTTCAAACTCAAGTAACAGTACTAAAGCCATATTATCAGTTCCGTATGCTTGTCTTAAGGCAGTAAAATTGGTGCGACAGGTTTCAGCAGTGCAAAAAAAGTATTGAGGCACAAAACTCTCTGCTAGAGTTGTCAGATAACACACAATCATTGTTTGGAAACTCGGTATTGAACTGACATGTGACAGTGCTAGCAAATGTCATTCAGCGGTTGCCAGCATTAGCCTTCATTTAGCCGACATTTCACCGATACTAGCCATCATTAGTGGTCTTTTAGTCAACGTTAACCAATGCTTTCCGACATAAGCCATCATTTAGCTAGTACAATCCTCTATGGTGTAGTCACTTGTTACGCCAACTGTATGGTATCGTTAATTGTTGTGCTGACTGTATCATATAGTTACTTGTCGCACATACTGCATGGTATAGTTACTTGCTATAGCTAGTGACCTTTCATTACAGTAATATGGTATTGCGTATAAGCGTAACACACAAGACCCTATGAACCGTATAATGTGACACCCTAAGGACAGGTAAACATGCACTTTTCCAGGAGAAGCATTATTTAAAAGATTTTTTAACTGTCATTGACAGCAGCATTAGAGATGACAGAGCTGTTGCATAATTTTAAAAGGACACTGAATGGAAACAAAAAAAATTGTTTTGAATGATCAAGCATTTCTCCAGAACTGTTTTCATTAATATCTGGCTAAGATGCAGATTACTTGTTGTGAAAATGGAGGTAAATCTCCTTGTGTTTTTTTTTAGTATTTTATATTGAAATCTTGGCACCAGTACGCAACTGTGATGTCATGTATTTCAAGATACTTCTAAAAAGTTATTTCGGTCAGTTGTGGCTCAATACATATTACAATCCTATCGCAATAGTTGTTTTCTGGTACTCCAAACGGTTAATTTTTTTGTGCAACATGAATTACATCTCTCCTTAAATTTGTCCATATTGTTATTCCAAAGGCACTTGCTAGGCCAAGTTCTCAAGTGAGCCCACCTTTCTCTCTCTTTCTCTCTTTTTCTCTTCGTCCAGGTGAGGGACGCGCTGTCACCGGCGCCCTCACCACCGCATTCCACTGGCAGGATGAACTACATTGGCCGGATCATCACCAACGTGCGGGAATTCTGCAACGAGATCAATTCGGCGACACTAACAGGGGCCATCGACGTGGTGGTCATCGAGCAGCCGGACGGATCCTTCGCCACGTCACCATTCCACGTGCGCTTTGGCAAGATTGGCGTTCTAAGAAGCAGGGAAAAAATTGTGAGTGCTTTCTCGTTCAATGTCGTGCATGTTTCACAGGGTCATTTCAGATGTGTGTTCATTCAAGTTTATATCTTGCTTTGTTTGATATGACGTTGTAGAGGATCGAATTGCAAGGTAGACCCTTGCAAGGCGTTGTCGTTGTTGCGTATGTGTTGCTATACGGTGATTGTTTTCTTTGTTTTTGTATTGAATATGAAAGCTCTTTAATTAGTGAAAGCCAGAAAGATACCCTGTATGATTAAGCATGCGGCACTTGGTCGTTTGCATGTTCTGAAGGTTTCATATATATACGGCATCTATTTAGACAACATACCATTTTTCTAAGAAAATATTTTTGAGCTTGATTACCGAAGGCAACAGACATTACTTGCACAGCAAATCGATGTATGTAATTCATAATGAAAAATCCACTGATTAACTTTTTACTTAGTTACTCCATGGCACATATTGCAGTTGAAATAATTGACAGTGGGTTTGCATTCAGAACAAGTTTTCGGAATGGCGCCCGTTCTGAGATGCATGGCAAAATACACGGGTGTCTTGGTTACATTTGAGTTTTGGTGAAGGACTTCTGTTGAAAAGATATGAGAAACACCGATGCATTCCTTACTGCAACTTTGATGACGCATACCTTAAGACCTACACAATTCTAACAATTCATGTCATAGGGATACAGATTGAAAACTTACTGGAAGCAATTCATAAATTGTAATATATTCCTTAAAGTGCCTAATCAATCTAACACCCCACAAAGTGCACATGTGGTGATGGCTCAGTGACTATGACTTTCTTCCATTGTAATTGAGGCAGTGGGTTTGATTCCGCAGTTTGATGGTGTAAAAAAATAACACTCCTGCACTTAGATTTACACGAACATTGAACAACCTCAGCTCGTTGGTGTTTATTTTAAGCCTTCAACTATGGCATCTGACAGCTGTATTGTTGTTTTGGGAGAGTGGTTTAATGGAAATGGACCCGTCATAATAGAATCTGTTATAATAGATGCCACAATTCCATTGCATCAGCTCGACTACTAATTTAAGAGATGGACGCTATGCGCAAAACAAGTTGAAAAATGCTACAGGTAGTTGTCTCGCTAATTGAGTTTTGTAATTAACTGCTACAGGTCGATTCCACGAAAGATCGAAAAAGGGTGTATATTTGATGTTTCCGATTTTCCTGATAATTTTGTATGTTGTGCACATATGACTGCACAGCACGAAATCGCAGTTCGTTTTCAAATAAAAATTTTTTTCAACACAGGAAAATTCGACAAGTGTCGCCGGTTGACGACGACCATTTTACGAAGAGTGCGTTTTCGTAAATTCGCAATCATGCTGGCAGCCACTGAAGCTATATATTGCAAATATCTTTCTTTTTGGCGGAAGTAGAAGTAAAGAGGAAATAGCTCTTATCATTTCATGGAATTCTGAGTAAATTATGTATTTTTAAAAATTCACGAAAAACGATGCGTTTTTGAAAATCAGTCAAATTTGGGACGCTATGGCTCCTTTTGTGAACATCTTAGCTTGTTCATATTTGCAGTATGAATAGGCCTTTATGTGAATAATGAACCTCTGCACTTGTATTTCTCTAATAATTTTCAAAGTAGTAAATTTTCATGCTCGAAACACCAAAAAGAGAAAAGTGCTCCTCCATTCAAAAATCTATAATAAAAAAAACCCAATCTCAATTTTGTTCAAAGTCCCCCAAAATGTTCTCAAAGGACTGCAGAATGATATTATGAAAAAACATGTTGCATCATTTTTATTACAACAAAAGCAGAAAATGTCAAACATTGTGTTTCCAGAGCGTGGTGGCTACTGCGCAAAGGACATCTCTAGTAACAAGAAAATACAGTAACACGTCTTTTTTTTCTTTTCTGAGCTTCGCTAAACAAGAGTAATGATCTATGGTCGGAAATTGGGAACTGTTTTGTAAAGAAAAAGACCGTTCCAATTAAATGCATTCGCATGGTTTGCGACTTCACGCCAGTGTTAGACATCCCTCAGTCCACAGTATGCACTTTCAGTTGTAGCCTCCTTTTCTTTCATCTATTTCAGTTGAGTATAATTCATATCTTGAGTGCTAAAGAACGCATTCCCTCCATGCCTCTCTTATGATGATGTGCTGTGCCAGAATTGAGAGATTGGCATAAAAGCCAAGGTCTCTTCATGAATGGAAATGGATTTCTGGAGAGCGGTCGCCAAGAGGTGTGGTTTTTGTTGGCCCAAATGTGTACGTTGTCAAACCTTATGTGATCAATGCAGAGTTAAAAAAGAATCGATTACGTGAAGATTGGTGGCAGCAGTTCTGGCCACGGACAAAACACGTTTTGTTTGCATTGCATCTGCTTTGTTTTGCATATCCTTGTTTCTCTTGAAGGAGTGCTGGCAGATCTGGTTTCCCTCTTGAATTGAGCGCGCATCCTGCTTCATGACCCTCCGCAAAAGAGTCTCGATCCGATATCTTCTACGTAACGAAAATTCTGCTGCAGCGGAATTTTCTTTTTGTGCACCATGAGGCAGTCCGTACAAAATCTCGGCCATGGCTATAACGCCTACCCATAGCCACCTTCAGAGCGTAGGATAGTGATCGCATCAAAGTGAAGCACAATTTGGATGCTTAACTTCTATCTCAGGTGGTGTTTGGCTGACTGGCACAGCCGTACTCGTTGCTGTCGTCTGCTCAGGCGGGCGTCCATCGCGCCGCCCTTTGCACCTGTCCGCCTAACGCATGCTACTCCGTTTACACGAGTGCTTGTAGCGCGGGCCACACGATCCGCACGGTGCGGATCCAGAGACCGGGCGGGAGAGCGACGAGCGGTGAAAAATGTATCGTGTAACCAACGCAATCGACACCCCAGCTTTTTCTCGTGCATAGCGACAAAGCCTGGCAAACAATGTGTGGCTGCTGTGCTTAGGTTGCACTGCGGTACTCGCCGTTCACCACTGCCGCCATTTGCGATTTCTCACATTCTTACTATGCATGATCGACTCAGCTACACATATTTCGCGTTTAGCTTCGTTACGTTTATATAAGCGCATTTACTAAAAAAAAATTATCCAGAGGAATGAAAATGTCCGTGCTGCCCGTCGACGAGGAATGTAAGTGGTGTCGCAAATGCATTTAATTGGAACGATCTTTTTTTTTTCTTCACAAAACAGTTCCCACTTTCCAACAATAGATCATTACTGCTGTTTAGCGAAGCTCAGAGAAGAAAAAAGACGTGTTACTGTATTTTCTTGTTACTAGAGATGTCCTTTACGCAGTGGCCACCACGCTCTGGAAACACAATCTTTGACATTTTCTGCTTTTGTTCTAACAAAAATGATGCAACATGTTTTTTCATAATATCATTCTGCAGTCCTTTGAGAACATTTTGGGGGACTTTGAACAAAATTGAGATTGGGTTTTTTTTATTATAGATTTTTTAATGGAGGAGCACTTTTCTCTTTTTGGTGTTTCGAGCATGAAAATTTACTACTTTGAAAATTATTAGAGAAATACAAGTGCAGAGGTTCATTATTCACATAAAGGCCTATTCATACTGCAAATATGAACAAGCTAAGATGTTCACAGAAGTAGCCATAGCGTCCCAAATTTGACTGATTTTCAAAAACGCAGCGTTTTTCGTGAATTTTTAAAAATACATAATTTACTCAGAATTCCATGAAATGATAAGAGCTATTTCCTCTTTACTTCTACTTCCGCCAAAAAGAAAGATATTTGCAATATATAGCTTGAGTAGCTGCCAGCATGGTTCCGAAATTACGAAAACGCATTCTTCGTGAAATGGTCGTCGTCAACCGGCGACACTTGTCGAATTTTGCTGTGTTGAAAAAAATTTTTATTTGAAAACGAACTGCGATTTCGTGCTGTGCAATCATATGTGCACAACATACAAAATTATCAGGAAAATCGGAAACATCAAATATACACACTTTTTCGATCTTTCGTGGAATCGACCTACAGAGAACGCTCCTAATTCCGGGATGGAATGTAAAAGGAGATGGCGCACTCTGACGTCTACCTTCCTGTCTAGCTGTGTGTTTCTTGCACAGATTTGTTATGTTGGAACCCAGTGAGCTCAAAACAGCTGCAGCAGTGAACTCGCATTGGTTTCAAGCAGGAGTTATACGATTATTGCCGATTTCGAGAAATCTGTGCTCAAAGCTTGTGTTTAAATCAATTGGCATTCCGGTTAACTAACCAGTGCTCCATTTCATAATGTACCTGTTCTTTAAAGTACTGGTAATGCTTTAGCCTTTGTTGCAAAGGCAGGATAGTAAATTTTAAGCGACTTTTCAACACCCATGACACACGTTCGCGTCTTCATTTTTTTACCACGCAATGCAACAAATGCCTAAGGCTTCTCTACTCTGTCAGTGGTTCATGTTTTCAAACGAAAAAAGGAAAGTATGCATCACGTAAAACGGGAAATGCACATGTGCGTGATGTAGTCACATCAAACACTGGGCCTCGTTTACACTGCAAGAAATAACGTATTTGTTACATTTACGGGGTCGCAAATGTGAACCTCTGAACAACCAAACGAGCGTAGTGACGCGTTCGTGCTACCGGTGGCTGCTGGGCATGGCTTCTGCTCCTGGAATGAACATAGTGCATCATGCACTGAATGTGAAAGGGCTGCACGAATAACAAGTAACTTGATGCAACCGTATTTTCTAGTTGTAATGTAATACTTATGTAATTAATACTTATTTCACAGGTGTCACACATATAAAACAGCCTAACTTCAGAAGTGCGCAAATCATTAATTTTTGTTTTTCTTCCAAATTAACTTAAAATGAGCTTACTCAGAGAGGTAAAAAACTATGTACATAAATAGTCGGAGCAATAATCTGTTTGGCTAGTACCTGGTCCAATACTTTTTATTTCACTTGTGCTAACGGATTCTCTGTTCGATTTGAAAATTGTTAGAATTACGTCACTTGCCTTTTTATTTTGTTCTTGAAAGCGCATGTGTGATGAAATTCATATGATCGTTTCGCATTGCTATTTTTCTGTTGTGTGCACCTATTATGTACCACGCTGCCAAGATCTTGAAAAATGCCAAGATCTTGAAAAAAGATCGCAGTATCTATAAATAAAACAAGGTAAATGAAATACAGAAAGGTCAGAAACGTACATATTTGCTCAAGGAGATAGAAGACTTCATACATAAGTAAGTTTTAATTTATCAAGTTACAAATTTGTCTTTGATAGCACTACACTTGCATGGCCTCTGCAGCATTGTTTGTTGTGTATGCAAAAGAGAGATAAATGTTAAATGGAATGTGGGGCAGCCAATGAGAAGATAAATCCTGTCCAGTTTTCTACCCTTTCCTGGGGAAGGGGTGAGGGTAGACATGAAGGCAAGAAAGAAGAGAATGAGGGGGGGGACAGATTAATACGAAATGCAGACTTAGCTGGGCACAATTCGCAGCTGTAATGGCATTGTAATGGCAATAAAAAAAAAGCCAATAACAGATGAGTCACTAAAGCTGATGCCTGTACTGTAAGCTGCTTAGTAACAGCTGTAATATGACTCAGCGGAAAGGCCTTGCCAGTTATATGGCTCTCCTTGCCTCAGTGATGACTTGTCTGGCAAATGCTCTTATCACGGTGCTGCAAATGAACCTTTTATCTTTATTTACTTTGTTAAAAGCTTGCGGTTTGTCCCTGGCATTACAGTTGCCCTAATCTTCTTCAGCGCTAGTTTGCAAATTAGATAGCACTTCCTTTCACTTGTGTTTCACTTGTGTCATAATATGTCTCTTTCATGTGTGTGCAGGTTGACATTGAGATTAATGGGAAACCTGTAGATATTCACATGAAGCTTGGGGAGTCTGGTGAGGCGTTCTTCGTCGAAGAGGTCACGAAAGAATCGGTAAATTTGCCAATGACCCCTGTTTTGTTTTCTTTCGTGTTTGTGCATTGCTGTTTTTTTTTTTTTTTGAGTGTGAGTTGAGTGGTGCTCAAATGACATTGGGTCTGTCCTGGCCTGCAATGGCAAATTCTATGAACAAATTTTTATTCTGTATTATTATACTTATAAGTAGGCTTGCGCGAATAGCAAATTTTAGGTTCGAAGCGAATAGTGAGTTGGTAGAATAATTTTGAATCGAATTTGAATAGTATATATCACCCAACTAACCTGCACAATATTTCTTTAAGTTGAAACAAGGCGTGCGCAAATGTCATTCTTTTTGGTTCAGAGGAAGTGGAAGTAACTTTGAATAGTAGCGGGATTTGACTTTCGGTAGACTGCAAGTGATAACCTCTAAAGTATTGTCACGTGGTCGTGACGTCGACGAACACAGCAGTCGGCGTTTGTAGGATGAAACTGTTTATTTGGCCGAACTTGTGGCCGGAAAATGAGAACTAGAACTACAGCAGTGCACGCTGTACAATGATAGCGGCGAACAGGGCGTCGTCCGTCGATCAACTAACTAAGCGCGTCGGCATTTAAACATGTGCCGTCGAATATTCCAGCGTTATCGCTGGCTATCGTGCAATTTCTAGAATAAGCTGGAGTGTGCGCGTCTTGCGCGCAATCTTAACAAAACGATCTACAATGATCGTGAAGGTTCTCGAACAATGAGGCGCGGTTCGCGCTGAGCGTTGCTGGCAGTCTTTGTGGCCGAAAACCGAATACAGCAAAAGTGATAAAGAAACGCACGTGGCAATGCCCCCCTCTGAAAAAGCATCGTCCCGATGCTTAAAACATGACACGGGGAGGGGGGGGGGTGGCCAATACATGCAACAATAAATAACAAGAATAAAGCAAGAAAGTACAATAAACAATAAGCAAAAGTACAGTCCTCAGATTCACTAACGCGCGTAATATGGCTTGAGGCGCACGACATGGACGACTTCAGGTCGCGCACGGCGCCGCTGAGAATTTGTAATGCCGTCAGGGACAACCTCGTAGTCGAGTGCGCCGAGGCGTCGAAGTACCCTGTACGGTCCGAAGTATCGTCGCAGAAGCTTCTCACTAAGTCCCCGTCGGCGTATTGGCGTCCATACCCATACACGGTCACCGGGTTGGTTTTCCATGTGGCGTCGTCGAAGGTTGTAGCGGCAGCTGTCAGTCGTCTGCTGGTTCTTAATCCGTAGGCGGGCGAGCTGTCGTGCTTCTTCGGCGCGCTGTAGGTAGGTGGTCACGTCGATGTTTTCCTCGTCGGTCACGTTTGGTAAGATGGCGTCGAGCGTCGTTGCCGGGCTCCGTCCGTAGACCAACTTGTATGGCGTCATCTGTGTCGTTTCTTGTGCGGCCGTGTTGTACGCGAAGGTCACGTACGGAAGGATGGCGTCCCATGTCTTGTGTTCGACGTCGACGTACATGGCCAGCATGTCGGCGATGGTCTTATTTAGACGCTCGGTGAGGCCATTGGTCTGCGTGTGGTAAGCGGTGGTGCGGCGGTGGCTCGTCTCGCTGTACTTGAAGATCGCCTGAGTTAGGTCCGCAGTAAAGGCGGTACCTCTGTCTGTTATGAGGACCTCTGGGGCGCCATGACGCAAGACGATGTGCTCTACGAAGAACTTCGCTACCTCGGCGGCACTGCCTTTGGGCAAGGCCTTTGTCTCGGCGTAGCGGGTGAGGTAGTCAGTCGCCACGACGATCCACTTGTTTCCGGTATTGGACGTCGGGAACGGCCCCAGTAAGTCCATCCCGATTTGCTGGAACGGCCGTCGAGGTGGCTCGATAGGCTGTAGAAGTCCGGCTGGCCTAGTGGGCGGTGTCTTGCGTCGCTGGCAGTCCCGGCAGGTCTTTACGTAACGGCTGACGTCGGCGGAAAGGCGCGGCCAGTAGTACTTCTCCTGTATTCTTGCTAGCGTGCGAGAAACACCCAGGTGTCCAGACGTCGGGTCGTCGTGTAGAGCCTGGAGGACCTCTGGCCGCAATGTCGAGGGTACCACGAGAAGGCAATCGGCTCGAAGCGGTGAGAAGTTCTTCTTTAGGAGAACACCGTTGCGCAAGAAAAACGACGTCAGTCCCCGCGTGAATACCTTCGGAACGACGGTGGTCCTGCCCTCGAGATAATCCACAAGGCCTTTCAGTTCCGGGTCGGCTCGCTGTCGTTCGGCGAAGTCGTCGGCACTTATGGCTCCCAAGAAGCTGTGATCATCCGGGTCGTCGGGCGGTGGTGGGTCGACAGGGGCACGAGACAGGCAGTCGGCGTCGGAGTGTTTCCTTCCGGACTTGTACACGACGGTAATGTCAAACTCTTGAAGTCTTAGGCTCCAACGTGCGAGGCGACCTGAAGGGTCCTTCAAGTTAGCTAGCCAACACAAGGCGTGATGGTCGCTCACAACTTTGAAGGGCCTGCCGTAGAGGTAGGGGCGAAACTTTGACGTAGCCCAGATGATGGCGAGGCACTCCTTTTCTGTTGTGGAATAGTTCGCCTCTGCCTTAGACAGCGACCGGCTAGCATAACTGATAACCCTTTCCAGTCCACCCGTCCGCTGCACAAGGACGGCGCCGAGTCCTACGCTGCTTGCATCGGTGTGAATCTCCGTATCGGCGTATTCGTCGAAATGCGCAAGTATCGGAGGTGTCTGCAGGCGTCGTTTGAGTTCATGAAATGCTTCGACTTGCGCTGTTTGCCACCTGAATTCGACGTTAGTCTTCGTGAGAAGCGTCAGTGGTTCGGCGATCCGTGAAAAGTTTTTGACGAATCGTCAGTAATAGGCGCATAAGCCGAGAAATCGGCGCACGGCCTTCTTGTCGGTGGGTGGGGCGAAGTCGGCGATGGCAGCTGTTTTCCGCGGGTCTGGGCGCACTCCAGACTTGCTGATCACATGACCCAGAAGCAGGAGCTCGTCGTATGCGAATCGGCACTTTTCTGGCTTCAGGGTCAGTCCAGAGGTCTTGATTGCTTGAAGTACTGCCTCAAGCCGCCGGAGATGCTCGTCGAAGGTCGAGGAGAACACGACGACGTCATCCAAATACACAAGGCACGTCTGCCACTTCAATCCGGCCAGTACGGTGTCCATGACGCGCTGGAACGTCGCAGGTGCCGAGCAAAGACCGAAAGGCATGACCTTGAACTCAAAGAGGCCATCGGGTGTTATAAAAGCGGTCTTTTCTCGGTCTCTTTCGTCTACTTCGATCTGCCAATAGCCGGTCTTGAGGTCCATCGACGAAAAGTACGTCGCGTTTTGTAGTCGATCCAGGGTGTCGTCTATCCGTGGGAGGGGGTACACGTCCTTCTTCGTGATTTTATTCAGGCGCCGATAATCAACGCAGAAGCGCAGTGTCCCGTCCTTCTTCTTCACTAACACCACGGGTGACGCCCACGGACTCTTTGAAGGCTGGATGATGTCGTCGCGTGGCATTTCGTCGACTTGTTTCTTTATGGCCTCACGTTCTCGCGTCGAAACTCTGTAGGGGCTCTGACGAAGTGGTCGAGAATTTTCTTCTGTTATAATGCGGTGCTTAGCAAGGGGCGTTTGTCGGACCCGCGATGACGACGAGAAACAGTCCTTGTATTGCAGGAGCAGGTTTTTGAGCTGGTCTTGCTTGACTTTCGGAAGGCTCGGGTTGACGTCAAAATCCGGTTCGGGGCCTCTATTCGTCGAAGCAGTTTCGGCAGCATCGAAGAGGGTGAAAGCATTGCTGGTGGCTACACATTCGTCGATGTAGGCAACCGTCGTACCAATGTTGATGTGCCGATATTCGCGGCTGAAGTTCGTCAGCACTGCCTTTGCTTTACCGTCACGCAGCTCGGCTATACCTCGTGCGACGCATATTTGACGGTTCAGGAGTAGGTACTGATCGCGCTCGATGACGCCTTCAAGGTTCGCAGGTTTTTCGGTGCCGACGTAGATAATGACGCTGGAGCGTGGCGGAACGGTCACCTGCTCTTCTATCACATTCAATGCTTGCTTCCCTGGCGTCGCATGGGGCGGGAGCGCTTTGTCTGAGGTTAGTGTTATGGACTTAGACCTCAGGTCGATGACGGCGCCGTGGTCACTTAGGAAGTCCATTCCAAGTATCACATCCCTGGAGCAGTTTTGTAGGATTAGAAAGCTCGCAGGATAAGTCCGGTTTTTGATGGTGACTCTCGCCGTGCAGACACCAATCGGCGTTATCAGATGGCCTCCAGCGGTCCGGATCTCGAGGCCTTCCCAAGCAGTCCTAACTTTCTTCAACTTTGCTGCGAACGGCCCACTGATGACGGAATAGTCGGCTCCAGTGTCGACGAGAGCGGTGACGTTGTGGCCGTCGATCAGAGCGTCGAGGTCGCTAGTCCGCCGTCTCGCGTTGCGGTTACGTCGTGGCGTCGGGTCACGGCTACGTCGGTTTGCACCGCTGTTTCCGCGTTGCGTCGTCAGGTCTCCTTCCGGTCGCAAAGCTTCGTCTTCAGGACGTCGTTCGGCGTGCGGCGGGGGCTCGGAACTTCGTCGCGACGTCGTCGTCGGCGGCGGAGGATCTTCAGCATTTCGTCGTTCAGCAACCGCACCTCCATCGGTTGCTGCCCTTAGTTTTCCGGATACGGGCTAGGCGACCGGCCCCGGTTTGGGCCAGTGTACTGCCGGCGGTGCGGTGACATATGTAGCGGCCGGGCGACGGCGAGCGGGAAGGTCGTCGTCCTTGCCACTGTGTTCCGGTGAGGTAGTCGTCGATGTCGCGAGGCCGTTCTCCTGGCTGCGGGCGCGGCGCGTTGACGGCGAATCCTCGAAGCCCCATCTGTCGGTACTGACAGCGGCGGTACGTGTGGCCGGCCTCCCCGCAGTGGTAGCAGAGCGGGCAGTTGTCAGGGGCGCGCCAAACGTCGGTCTTCCTTAGCGTGTATCGCTGGCCGGCTGGTGGGCGGTATGACGTCGGTGGCGGCGGCGGTGGTGCCTGACGGCGGGACTGCTGGGGCGGCGCGGCGTCTTGACGTGGGCGAGGAGGGGGGGCGTTGCGTCGGGCTGCAGCAGCGTAGTTCATGGCTTGCGGCTGGGGCAGTGGCGGTTCAATGTTGCCCAGCGACTGCTGGATTTCTGATCGAACGACCTCTGCGATCGAGTCCACTTGAGGCTGTGGTGAGGGTAATAGCTTGCGCAGTTCCTCCCGAACGATCGCTCGGATAGTTTCGCGCAGGTCGTCGGAGGCGAGGGCATGAACAGCTGGGCTGTCTTCATTCGTACGGCGATTGTACTGGCGGGTTCGTATTTCCATCGTCTTCTCAATCGTCGTCGCTTCTGAGACGAATTCTTGGACTGTCGAAGGTGGGTTCCGCATCAGGCCAGCGAAGAGCTCTTGCTTTACCCCTCGCATGAGGAAGCGGACTTTCTTGTCCTCGGGCATGGCAGGGTCAGCGTGGCGAAATAGCCGAGTCATTTCCTCTGCAAAGATGGCCACGCTTTCATTTGGAAGTTGGACCCGTGTCTCCAGCAAAGCTGCGGCCCTTTCCTTTCGGACGACGCTTGTGAACGTCTCCAGGAAAGCGCTGCGAAAGGCGTCCCAGGTTCGAAGAGTGGACTCCCGATTCTCGAACCAGGTCCTTGCTGCATCTTCCAGGTAAAGTAGACGTGGCGCAGCTTGTCCTCGGAGTCCCAGTTGTTGAACGCTGAGACCCTTTCGAAGGTCTCGAGCCAGGTTTCCGTGTCTTCGAATGACGACCCGCGGAAAGTTGGCGGCTCCTTGGGCTGCCGGAGAAGTATCGGCGCAGGCTGCAAGGGGTCGGTCATTGTCGCTGCGGTCGGTGTTGGGACCTGGGGCTGCCTGGTGTTTTTGGGAAGGAGCCCGTACTCTGGCTGCAGTCCCTTCTGCCTGCGGCTTGTTCGACGATCCGGATTTTCTTTGCCGTCGTCCTCCTCGCGGCTTGGGCTTGGGTCAGCGCTTCGCGGGGCCGTCCGGATCATGGAAGAAGCAGCACCTCCACCAGATGTCACGTGGTCGTGACGTCGACGAACACAGCAGTCGGCGTTTGTAGGATGAAACTGTTTATTTGGCCGAACTTGTGGCCGGAAAATGAGAACTAGAACTACAGCAGTGCACGCTGTACAATGATAGCGGCGAACAGGGCGTCGTCCGTCGATCAACTAACTAGCGGTGAAGCGCGTCGGCATTTAAACATGTGCCGTCGAATATTCCAGCGTTATCGTTGGCTATCGTGCAATTTCTAGAATAAGCTGGAGTGTGCGCGTCTTGCGCGCAATCTTAACAAAACGATCTACAATGATCGTGAGGTTCTCGAACAATGAGGCGCGGTTCGCGCTGAGCGTTGCTGGCAGTCTTTGTGGCCGAAAACCGAATACAGCAAAAGTGATAAAGAAACGCACGTGGCAGTATGTTACGTTTTAAAATTTACTATACTTAAAGCATATAAGCCGGTATAACAAGCCTTTAAACTTAGAAAATGATGAATCAATGTGAGGGTAATATGTTCATTTAACCTTGAAGCAGGGCTTCGCGGCAGTGCGGATTTTTCCTGGAAAGATGTATTCACGGTATAGCACCCCTCCACTGCAGTGAAACCACCCTTACAGAGGAGTTACATGTGGACTAATATAAACCTATTCGTTCATTTCGAATACTTCGAAATTTCCAAGAATATAAATTCGAATCAAAGCGAATTCGAATACTGTTATATTCATTCGAATATTCCAAGGGCTCGAATATTCGCACAGGCCTACTTATAACTAAGAGGTGCTACCAATGGGTATGCCACTCCCATGTCTTTCTTTTATTAAAGGGACACTAATGTGAAACGGTGAATCAGTTTACAATAACTACTTATTGCCAGTTATATGGCTTTGTCGTTAATTTCATTACACATAGGTTCGTTAGAGAAAATGAAGGTCGCAATTGCACTTTTCAGTTTTGTGCCTAAACTTGAGCACCTGAACATCATTGTGACATCACAAAAAAAAAAACGGCAGGAAGTGGAAGATGGAAGGTTGCGATGAAAAAATCCGTAAACAGGGGGTGGATGCTCGAGCCGACGTTTCGACAAGTGGACTTTTCTTCAAGGCTGGCAGAAGACAAGCCTTGAAGAAGACACGTCCTCTTGTCGAAACGTCGGCTCGAGCACCCATCGCCTGTTTACGGATTTTTTCATTTTGGACATTACGAATTTCAAAAGCCTCTTCTCCGTATTTTGGTCACATTGGCGAAATTAAATTTCCCAAATACTGCGTTAAAGTCTCTGACTCCCTGATAACACAGATGTAAGTTTTATTTTTAATCGCAAATCTTGGTGAATGAAACTTTAACTTTCGGTTTCTTTTCCAGTAAAAAACTCAACCGTGCCAAATTAGCTTGGATGCAGGTTTTAAAGGTATTAATCTGTAATACTTTGAGTTCACTTGGTAATCGAAGCGTGAACCGTTGGGCTAGTTGGTGTGACATTTCCACGAGCAAGAGCGAAAAACTTGTTGATGGAAAACTTCACCAATGAAAGGGACACAGGACTGACAGGAAAGATGCTCTACTTGCAATTCAGATTGATAGGCATGAAGAAGCGCGTTTATCAAACCCGGTTGTCCGGGGATGCCTATAGAACTCAGTTGCAAGTAGAGCACCTTTTCTGTCATTCTTGTGTTCCTTTCTTCGACGTAGTGTTTCATCAACGAGTCTTTCGCTCTTAATCCTAGAGAATTTCTTTAGGTTCAATTTAGCGAATGCAAAACGTTCTTTTGTTTTCTTAATTTCAAACAGGACCATGTACCAATTCACTTGGCCACGTCCCCGCTGCCCGACTGTCACGACATCGGCGAGGAGCTGAACAAGCTCAAGGCGGCACTCGGCCAGCAGCTGGAAAACAGCATCAGCCGGCCCGACTGCCTACCACTGGCCGAGTTCACGGTGGGCACGGACACAAACGATGAGCTGCCCACCATCACCGGCACCACGCCAGCGACGCCAATTCCTTCGGCGCCCTTGACCGAGCCCCGGCGACCCTCCATGACGCGGGTGCACAAGCCGTCTCCCATGCTTGCGTCACGGCAGCGACCCCAGGAGTCCATCGGCGTGCAGACCGAGTCGGACATCACCGGCTGCGAAGAGGAGCAGGAGGACAGGCCGTCAAACGAGGCGGAACAACCGGACGAACCGAAGTACGCCTCGTCTAACAGCCACCAACAGCAGCAGCAGCAGTCGGGTAAGCGGAGGCGGAAGAAGAAGCACCCCATCCGGCGGCGCTCGCGTATCAACGAGGACCCGCACAGTCGCACGTCCACGCCCGCAACCGACGACCAGGACATCTTTCAGATGGACAGCGACTTCGAGGAAGAGCGGAGCGGGAGCGCGACGGCCATTGGCGTCACTGCGCCGTCGTCTTCGTCGCCGTCACCGCAGATGACGCCATCGACTACCACGGCTGCAGCGGCCATGTTCATGAGCCGGTCCGTCACCATGCCAGCAGACATAGGCGCTGCGCGCGAGGAGTGGCAGCGGACCATGACACCCAAGAGGCTGTCGGTAACATTTCCGGCAGGTGGGGCATTCCATCCTTACAGCGACGGAGACTTGACGCCACCTCGCAGGTACGACAATGCCGGAATGTTGGCTGTTGTGTGTGCGGTGTACTGGAAGGCAGCTAATTTGAGCTGTATTTTACTGGTTGTTCATTATGTGTGTGGACTGTCGGTTTACATTTTGAAGTAATGCTGGCTGCATCACATTTTTTCACTTGATACGAATGTGAGTGAGTCAGACATGCTCATAGAAAGTTTAGTTGGGTTGACATCTTTACAGCGGAGCTTTCTTAGTCTATCCGGTCGTCGTTGTTGTCGTCATCGTCTTTGTGGTAGTAGTAGTAGCAGTAGTAGCAGTAGCAGCAGTAGCAGTAGGCGTCACACAGATCATGTAACGAGAGGGGGGAGTGAATAATGAAATAAATAAAACGAGGTGATGATCGAAATTGATACTGATAATGATGCTCGAAATGTGTAAGCCCGCATATTTAATATCTAGCAGCAGATTTACGACACCACATGATCTCTCTAGCCAATCAGATGCGCTCGTGCTCTTACAGCTTCACTGTCCAATAGTTTTTACGCCGTGTAACCGGCTGAAATTTTTGTTTCAACAAAAACATGTTAAGAATGAGGGGAGGAAGGTTGGAGGAGGGCCGTACTTCTGAAAAAGTAAATGTATGCTACAACACATTACTACTACTGGCTTAACTATTACTACTACGACTACAGGTATTACTATTACACAGTTGCCCCGAGTAAAACTGATGTCGCACCCTCTTGCAGCCCCCACAACTCGAGGCCCTCAAGCCCCAAGTCTGACACGGAGTACGAGAACCAGATGATGGACGCCAACAGCCAGACGGAGGAGAACACCATCAGCTGGACGTGGGGCGAGCTGCCGCACATTCCAAACGCGTCGCGGTTCTCCCAGGAAGAGATAAGCGCGGCAACGTCTGCCATGAACGGCGGCGTCCTCCGGCTCTCCAGGGACGCCCAGGATGACAAGCACCTGGGCCCGCTGTCCTCGGACGAGGAGGACGTTGCGGAGAAGCTTGGTGAGTAAACGATGAGCACGTGTCAAGAGTGTTCGATGGCAGAATGTTAAATTATCTCGTTCAGGTGCGAATTACAATGGACTGTCTGCAATTGTGTCAAACTTGCAAAGCTTTATTTCGAAGCACTCGATATTAGTTTGCAAGAAACGAGAATGTGGCAATATAGTTGAACCAGCATGCATCAATGCTGGTTGAACCAGCATTGATGCATAGTTGAACCAGCATGCATCAAACCCACACATAACGAATTATTGGGTATATCGAACATTTGTAAAATCTTGAAATAGTTTTCATATCTAAAATATTTTACATATCGGATTCATATGTGTAGAACTTTTTTGCGATTCCCTTCAGATTCGATATATCCGAGTTTGACTTGTGTGCTGATTTGTGAATTTTTCAGTAATATTAAGTAGGGTGTAATCAAGGATATACTTGTTCTGAAGTCAGTCATTTTCCATTTTTGTTTAAAAAATAATCATATCTCAGGCTCAAAATGCATGGGCAATTTGATGTCTGTTACTATGGCCATTCCAAGCAAAGAAATGTTATTGCTTGGCATGGCTCCTGGAACACGACACATCGACTGGCTTGTCGAATTTGTTAGTGTCTTAATCGGAGTGACCTTCTGTAGCAATACGCAGCACAGTGAAGTTAAATGAGCACTAGTTGTCCACGCAGGAAGCGTGTGCAAATGTGCACATCGCGTTTCAAGCTTTGCTGAGCATCGCTTTCAAGCATTGCTGTGATGTTACGTGTGTTTAAAAAAAGTGCTTACGTTGCCGTTAAGGGGGATAACCGCTTCCCTCTTCAGCATCTCTAGTGATGGGGGGGGGGGGAGTTACGAACCATATACAGGTTAGAGCACTTTCGTCAGCGTATTGTTCTTCACTGTCACTACACTGTGACAGTCAGTATTGGGCTTAACTGTTCTTTACTGTCCAGTAGTTAGGATTGACTTGAAAGGTGCATTGGTAATGGCGTCTGCTCTACCTCCGCACGTTCGTCAGTAGTACTGCGATTTGGAAATAACGCATACATTGGCCATCTTTTTTATTCTCTCTGCCATCATTTACAGTTGGGGAAGGTGGCAAGCCCTCGATGCTGGGAGGCGTGCTGAGCTTCATGAAGCCCACAAAAAAGCAGAAGGAGGAGACGGCGGCGGCGGCAGCGAAGGACGGCATCTTTCTAGACGACCTCGACCCTAGGGAACTAGACCCCGAGGTGGCAGCCCTCTACTTCCCAAAGTTTAGGTAAAGGACTCTTTCAATCTTTGCACCCGCAGCATTGTCCGCTTCGGCCCAGGTATTGCAAGTGATTGCAGCGGGTGTAATGTTAGGCGTGTTACGACATTCACACAGAGGCTTGTGTGAATGTCAATGCCAATGGTAATTAGTATTCAATTGTTTCGAAGTGAATTCGGATAGTAGGAGGATTTGAATAGTTGTAGGGGGCTGCTTATAAAGTATGAAATATCTTACATTTTAAGTAGAGCTGTGCGAATAGCAGAATTTTGGGTGCGAAGCGAATTCGAATATTGCGAATCAAATCGAATATTTTTCTAATATTTCTCGAATATTTCTAGAATATTTTTCTAATACTTTGAAGCGAAATTGCAGAAAAAAAAGTTAGAGAGGATTCCTAAGCATACTCTTATGAGATAGCAACATGAAAGTTTCTTTTCGCTAGGTTGATGAAGCTCTGGCGGGGTGGTGTTTCATAGTTGTCTTATCAAAAATGAGGCAATGTAGAGGCCGAATTCTATTTATGTACATGATTTGGTGCAACCAAAGTGTTGCCGACAACACTTTACACGTGATAGGCAAAGATGCCATTTCCCCTGCCTCTCATCCTCATTCAACTTCTGTGGAAGCCCAACTGATGTGACGGACAAGGGTGTGCTCCCTTCATTTCCGGAGTTCCAAATCTGCCTCATAGATGTTGTATAAGAACATCTGAAATTTTGGATGCTAAAAAAGCTTCGGCGTCCGATTTTTCGGACTTCCTGCCCAAATTTCAGGCCCAAAACAGCATTAATTGAGCCCCCAACTCTGCCAGATCTTTCATCTCCATGTTGGAACCAGCGTTTTCTAGAGTTACTAATACATTTGCGACCGCAGCGGAGCGTGAAAGGCAGCTTTGCCGCAATACCGGGGTGTGATGAGGTGAAGCATATTGAAAATCTAGGGACCACTTCCATTCGGACGTTGACTGTCTCTTGGCTATGTTAGACCGTATTGCCGCAATACGAGAGTGTAATGAGGTGAAGCATATTGAAAAATCTGAAGGGGGCATTTTCAGTTGGACGTTGACTGTATTTGTTTTTTGGAAGTTCGAATAGTTCGAATAATAAAATTCCAGTGCGAATCGAATCGAATAGCAAACACTATTCGAAAAATATTCGAAATTTCGAATATTCGCACACCCCTAATTTTAAGATTTGCCATACCTAGCCCGTATAACACGCTTTTAAACTTAAAAAAAAATAATTGGGGGCATGTAGGAATATGCACATTCAAATGAAGTGTGTCTTCACGACAGTGCAGATTTCTCCTGAAAAGTGGTTTCACTGCATAGGGCACCTATGCTGCAGTGAAACTATGTTTTCAGGAGGGTTACACGCTGCAAGATACATCCATTCGTTTTGGATACTTCGAAATTTCGGAAATTTCCAACTCGTGTCGAAGTGAATTTAAATACAGTAATATTCGCCTAAGCCAATACATGAAGCATGCGTGGCCCTTCAGCGGGTATATATAATACATGGAAAAAGGATGAAGATATTAGCTACTTACAAATCGCAGAACATGGCAAGAAAAAATGTCAAGACCTACACTCAAGAAAATCATGATAGCAGGCACATTCACATCAAAGAAAAAGGAAGGGGTAGTTTATCAGTTACAATCGGTTATAGAATGAAGAAACCATTGGAACTCTGAGAACATTTCACAGATACATATGTCCTTAGCACGTCTTCACTACAGTGAAACTGCTTCATTCATATATGGCAGCTGTAAAATTATTACGTGCAGCATTCTCTCGCCTCTAAAGCCGTAGTTATTGGCAAAAGTGATGCCTTGGACATCTTAGCCTTGCTCGACATTTGTCTCCAGGGTTTCGTTTAAGTTGCTGCATTGCGATTGCACAAAGTGAGTTTAGTTTACTCGAAGGCCATAATGAAAATGAGCATTGTCCGGGTGGTTGCCCCTCCAGGTCAGCACACTCTCCAAGAGGCAAAGACGACGACGCCGAGTCCGGCAACGGGCCGTCGTTGTCCCAGTCTCCCAACAGCGACACGGGCGCTGGCCACCTGACGACGCTGCACTGCCTGGACAGCGACACGGAAGAACGACACAGCATTTTTGACTTCTGCAGGTGATTTACACTCGCCACATCACTCGCTCGCCGAGTGGTCTCGCCCAATGATCTCGCCAAATGCAAAGGTGCAGTCTGTGAGATGCGGAGGATCGCTTGATCCTAGCAAGGAGTGGGGAACGATAAACATAGGTCAGCGTTGTATGCGGATGATTACTTAAGCTTAGTCGCAAATACTTTGGCAGGCTGTAGTTTCAAGCGCACTCAACGTTTACTCACACTCATTGTTTACTTACACTCGTAGACATTGGTGCTCCTGCTTGTACTCACACATACCATCATTCACTCAGGTTCACACACACTTTCGTTTGCACTTTCCCGCACTCCTCACATAAATCCGATCCATACGTGCACTCAAGCTCACTGACTTTCATTTGTACATTAACCGGCTCTCGCTCACCCTTCACACTCCATTCCACTCAATCCAGATGGCACTCGTAGCCTTTCATATCTACAGCGACCAATCACACCTCTCATGTCTCACTCACACCCACTCTCATGTCGCCAAAAATTCGTGATTCGGAGGATTTCCTTAGTTGGTAGGCCAACTAACGCCGAGAAAAGGCTGTCCCTTCTTGCGGACGCTTCCATCGTTTACAGTTAATCTGTCCATATTCTTTCTTTACGACCGATTGAGGGTAAGGCCAATGGAAGCAAAATGATTGAGGCCCGTACACTGTGTCATGTCATTGCATGTTAAAGAACACCAGATGGTCTAAATTTTCAGAGCCCCTCGACCATAACGTGCCTCATATTCATATGATTAATTCTTGTGTGTTAGTTCTAATGAATGTTGTGTCTAGCAAAGAAAAACAATCCCTTAAAATTCCCATCCGTTCGTTCATTCATATTCATACAGTAGTTTTCGCACGTGAAACCCTACAAATAGTTAATTATAATTATGACTGAGGGTGGGTTCGTGCCAATGCAAAATATCTGATGGTCTAGTTGGCAACATATTATGCGATGCGTAGCACAAACGGGGCATGCAAAACGACAGACAAGAGGGATGCTAGCATGCTCTGATGTAGCATGGTGTTCCATGTTTTGCTCACTTATGTAAGTAAAGTTTAAAGAAGAGAAAAGAGGCTGACAAGGCATGGCTGTGTCTTTGTATCTGTTTCCGTCTTATAGTTCTTATTATTAGTATCGCATTGTCTAAGAAAAATATCTTTTTGCTGTGTTTGTTACTTTGCCTCATAAATATTTGCATATCTACCATGAAATTAACAATTGTGAGGCAAATGTACCTTTGATATTCAGTATTAATCGTAGGCATGCATGTCCTGCATGCTGATATCAGCAGGAAATGTTCTCGATGTGCTATTTTGCATTCGAAAACTCTTTATATTGATTGCCCCGCTTGCAGAAATTTCATTATTAAATTCCGACTTGCCTGAAGGTGGAATTGAACTAAACTTCACAAACTTTTCTGTCTCTGTTCACTTTTAACAAAAAAAAAAAACCTACATTTATTCTCACATCCGCAATTTTTATTTATTTTTTTCTTTAAAAAAAAGCTTGCCGTTTTGTCTCCCTCAAAACAGGAACAAGTATTCGGACCTTGCCATGTCCCTGTGTGGGGGCCTGCTGGACTGTGAGAAGTCCATGATGGAGGAGAAGTTCGCTCACTTCCTTGTCACCTACGACACCTTCTGCGAGAACCCAGACGTGATCAACAACCCAGACCTTGTCATTCGGATGGGCGGAAAGTATGTCGGCTGCATCATTTCTTGACGCTGTTGTGAACAGGGGCATTTTCCTAATTTTGTCATCACCGTCAACCGTGTTACTAAAGTCTAGGCATCTGCGAATATTCGAGCACTTCAGATGGTTGAACGAATATTACAGTATTCCAATTCACTTCGACACGAATTTAAAGTTATTATAAACTTCGAAGTTGTCAAAATGAACGAATAGGCATATAAACCACATGTAACCCCCTGTAAATGTGGTTTCGCTGCAGTGGAGGGGTGCTACACCGTGAATACACCTATCAAAGGGAAATCCGCACTGCCACGAAGCCTCACTTCAAGGTTAAATGGACATAATTCCCTAACATCGATTCATCATTTTTTAAGTTTAAAAGTTTGTTATACCGGCTTGTATGCTCTAAGTATAGTAAATTTTAAAGCATAACGTATTTTACCAGCTGTCACTTGCATCCTACTGAAATTCAAATTCTGCGACTATCCAAAGTTGCTTCGACGTCACTTTAAACCAAAACGAATGACATTCACACATGCCTCGTTCCAGTATTTAAAAAAATAATGTGCAGGTTAGTTTGGTCAGGACAAATATGCTCATTTTGCTTTATAATATGTGATGTATACTATTCGAGCTATTCGCTTTAAACCTAAGATTTACTATTCGCACATCCCTAGTAAATGCGGTTGTTGACCAATAATCTGGACACTGATAATTTCGATACGCCTGATTATTCAGACAACACGGCATTGTTGCTTGCTTCAGAGACTTAGTGTATAGAATGATTGAGATTTCTGACAGAATACAATGCGATGTCGTAATCAGAGCTCCTGTTTTGCAACCGTGTCATTCATGGAGTTGAACAAACATAGCAGTATTCTGGCTTTGATACATTTCTTGCTCCTCTTCACTATTGAAACTACTGAACTAATCGATCTAGTAGCAGCTCACTGTACATAAAGTGTATAACAAGCCAAGCCAAAGCCACTGAGTCATAAAAGCTGCATTGTGGGGTTTTTCATGGGACATTTCGCATGTTCACTGTTTGTTATTCTATGCATTAAATAGCGACACCATCCCAGACAGGCTTTTGAGAAAGTTTCATGTAGGGCGAACGCTACCCTCGATACCGGTGAGGAAAGTTTCTGTCGATGACGGTCGCGAGAAAATGTGCGCTCAATCGACGGTAACAACTTGGTCAACATCTACGTTCCCAGGGATGCAGATGTGTGGTGCATGGCATGTAGACTGCTTTATTTGCGGCGATGCCTTCTGCTAAACTTGGTTCCACTTGTTATTTTCGACTGCTAACGGCCGTCAGATGCTGTCGACATGACAACACAGATGGTGTGTTGCTCTGACTCTTGATGAAACGCGGATGTGGTAAAGAAAGAGGAACAGTGGAAGAAAATACACTGCTGCCATGATTATAATCATTATTATTAGTAGTAGTAGTAGCAGTAGTAGTAATATTGCTGCCCTTTTGTAATTGCTGATACTAGCTTGAACATCTGTGCTGGCAGCCTCATCTGTATTTTGTAGAAAAATTACATCGTCTCGTCGCCCGTGTGTGAATACCGTATTTACCCGCATAATTTGCGCCCTCGCATAATTTGCGCACCCCTAATATTTAGCCAGCTTTGCTAAAAAAAAAATATTTACTCGCATATTTTGCGTTCCCCGCCCCGCTCGAGCCAGCTCGCCGGCCCGCGCGCACGGGGAAACTTTGAACGGCCGCGCCCCCACGGCCCTCACCAAGCAGGCGAGCGCAGTCATACACAAGACAGGCCGCGAGTGCGAAGTGGTGCGAAGTCCCTTCTTCCGATTACTTCGTTCTATTCTCCGGAAACCGCCCAGACCGTACCAACCGTACCCGAACACCCAAACACTGTTCACGGGTTGTCGGAACTGTTCGAGCGTTCTCCCGCCGTGAGAACGCATGCACGCGACACGGAACGGACTACTTTCTGCATCGGAGGCGTGCGAGGGCCAGTCGCGCCGTCGCGCCAACATTTCCCCTCGCTGACTCTCCTCGTCTGCGTCCGCGCCGTCCGCGCTGCGACGCAGCCTTCGTTGATTTCGGAAGTTTAGGTTTCGCGATCAGCCAGTTGCGTTTTCACTGTTCTCTTGCGCTGGGCTACAATAACTATTCGGCAAAATTCAAGCTCATTGTTATAGAATTTGCCTAAGGAAACGGGAACCGTGCCGCAGAAGAGTTCGCTTTTTAATACAAGACCGGGAAGGAGACCGTTCCGAGGATCGACCGAAGCATGGAAAAAGTTTCCTGCCGTTGAAGAATGCCTTTTCAAATATGTGCGAGAGCTTAGGCCCACCGGTATCGCCGTGCCGTGGCACCTCGTTACTCCCAGCATTGTCGCCAAGAGCTTCAAGAAGACGCCTCAACGCACTCGACGGAACCAAGGACGACGCGCTTTGGGAGGGCGGTGACAGCGGCCGCGGCGATGATTCTCAGTCGGACTTCTCAACCAGTGATTCTGACTAGACCGTGCATGAGCGAATCTGGCTGGTTAAAGTACGTGCTAATTCTGTTAAAAACCCTTCGTTTGCGCTATAATTTATTTTCTTCTTTAATGTATTATATCGCGCGTGTTAGGACTATATATTGTGCGTTATTTCAGATGTGCGCGTGAAATCTCCGCGTAATTTGCGCACCCCCTTTTTGGAGCTCCAAATTCGCGAAAAAAAGTGCGCAAATTATGCGAGTAAATACGGTAAGTTGTCACGCACCCACTTTATTAGCGGACTGTCTTCAATCAGATTCACTGAATGCACCACACCCTTCACAATTCGTACCGTGGCTCTCAGAGTATGCTGGAAGGTTCACTGTACTCATTTTTTTTTTCCCATGCAGGTATTACAATTGGAGTGCCATTGCACCACACCTTCTGTCTCTCGCCATGTTCCAGAGACCCTTGCCAGAGGTGAGACCACGAGAAGCACATTTGCAAAATGATGATAATAAAACTAATGAGTCCAAAAAATTTTAAAGGAGTCCTGACACAAAAATTTTCACCCCTCGTTTTTTTGCTGCAATGTGTTGCTGGGGACCTGTTATTCATAACACGGCACATCGTTTGCTGCAGGGCGCGACAGATAATTAATTACAAGCTCCTCATTACCGACACAGCCTCAGTTTCGGTTTAACAGAGCTCCAAAAACGACAAGCCGCCGGGTGCAGCTATCAACACCTAGCGAGTGAAACACTCGGTCATGTGAACACACAGAACAGTGACGCATATCCGCGCGGTCTGTCGTCGTAGGGCTCATCGTCGTCTGATGGCGACGATTTTCTTGCGGCGGGAATGGAAGAAATTTTCGGCGCGGCGAATGACTTCAGGTTTGACCCGCTGGCGAGGAGCGATTCATCGGGAAGCGCGTCAAAACAGAAATGGCGGCTACGACGACGTCATAACTTGTACCGGCTGCAACGGTTACGTAGGGGAAGTAGGGGTGTCACCTCGGGTCGCCTCCGAGCGTGTCAATGCACCAGGTGCGGCCTATAATTCTGGATCGCGCTCGCGAACTTCAAAATTCATATAAAATACCTTCCAAGCTTTATTTGCTGTCGATATTTTGCAGATGGTACACGCACGTACACGGGATTCGATCCAGCAGGCTATCTCGGCCGCGAAATTTTGTGTCAGTACCCCTTTAATGTACTCCTCTATCTCGATTACTGCAGTCAAAGAGCAGTTATACACACAGAGCTGTGTTTAAAGTGACCTTCCGTCGTTGGTCTTTTATGTATTTTTTGTTTCAACTCTGTGTTGCATAACATTTCAGTCCTGCATTGCATTTGGTGCTTTTTGGATGAAAGAGAATTGAAACCCATCAGCTTTGTGATGCAACAGTAGCACTACAGTTCTTGATAGGTCAAGCCGTAGAAAGCTTCATTTGGTATTTGAAGTGACCTGTTGAGCTTTGAACGTAAAATTTGAAAACTATTCTCATGTTTGGTTGAGGATACCCTGTAATAAATTTCACGGTCACTTCTTTTGTGGACCTGTACCCACAAAAGGTTAATGCGATACAGCCGGGTGCAAGCCCAATGTAGTTATCCTATGCAAGAGAAACTGGCATGTTTATTAGTATGTGATCTTTTTCTATTGGTCTCTTTCTTTATATGGAACACTAAAGTACACTTTCATAGCAGGGGCTCTGACATTATTGGAAATACGCTACGTGGACATGCTTGGGCATGTTTTTGCGCGACGGTAGTCGGAATGCTTGTCCATGTCTCAACACATTTTAAAGTCGCTTATCTCGAATGCACAGTTCTACCAGTTAGAGGATCTCCACTATGCAAACATTAACCTCAGCATTCATCAGCTTCAACTTGTGATTACAGCATAATAACCCACCGACAGGCTCAAATTGGCACCTCAGTGAAGTTAATAAGAATCATAAAACTCGGGCATTTGGTGGATTCGTTAGACATCAACTTTTGCTTCTTCTTGTGTGTTTTAGAAGACACTGGACAGGCTGGCTGACATTCACATGCCCAAGAAGAAGAAAAAGTCTACGTACTCTTGGTGGTCTTGGGGCCGTACGGCAGGGGCCAAGCCTGATGGCGTCAACAAGCCAGACTCTCAGGTGGGCTTTCTTCACGCTTTTTATGGCTTTTTAGAGCAGAGCTGTATATGGCTAGGAGGTAGTCCATGAGTGTGCGGAAACAATAAGGAAGAAGCAATACTAGCGTACACTACCTCGAAGGGTCTCCGCGCTTGCACTAGATTCTGTTTAGGTTTTTTCAGCAGATACAGTCGCCGACCAATTTTCCGGACCTCAAGGGGACTGCGAAATAGTCCAAAAAATCGAACAGTCCGAAAAAGTTGTTATGTCATGAAAGTTAAGTTTATTTGGATTAGAGCAGCCTAAAAAAAAATTCTCAATAGTGCCCTGCTTCATGTTACGCTTGGGGACGAGCAGATTTGGTTGTATTTGGGCTACAGTGATGTCATCAGCACGTTGGCAATCTCTGCCGCCAACTGTTGCGGGCGGCACAGGAGATGGCCCCATGGCACCAAACACACAAAATTCGAAGCTGGACACAAGAAGATGCACACAACGTCTCAGTTGGTAGGTTTGTGGAATTTGATGCGGTAGTGGAGGGCCGGGGCTCTTTAAGCTGCACGCACAGTACGCGGGCCTCCAGCATTTCATCTCCATCAGAACGCGGCCGCGATCAAACCCGCATGCTTTAGGTCAGCAGCTGAGCACCGTAACCGCTGAGCAACCGCAACGGCAGAGAAAATCGGACACGCACGACGTCTTAAAAACGCACATGACGCACCACCAACCTGTCCACAACATGTCCAACGTTAATGTATTGCTCTTTCATTGTTGTGCAGTTCGGATGTTGATGCGGTTGTTGATTGTATCCTTGCAGCATAGCGACGAGAACTTGGGTGTCAGCGATGGCAGCGAAGGCCTGGACGTCGTCGTCGTGAAGACGCCCGAGCCTGTCGTCACTCCCTGTAGAGACGAAGTGATTCTCATCGATCCCCCACACACCGTGCCACTCGAGAAAATGTAAGAAACTGACTGTTTTTAGTCTGCAGTTCTTTCGTTCATTCATTCATTCATAAATGAGGTGAATAAATTAACTTCAAAACTTGTGTCCCATAAACTATTGCAAACAGCTACATGTTTTGTGTTAAGTGAACTCGTACTCGTGTTCAACCACGGGGCAGTGGAGTGCACGTGTTTTTTATATTGCCGCTCTGCCAGTAACACAACCCTGTGCCGCAAAGTTTTCTGTTCTCCCAGTGACAGAAGTCGTAGTAATCGATTTGCGTGCGCTGCAGCGAAGTGCCACACGAATGCAAGGAGGAGCAGTACGCGTCGACGTCGAGCGAAGCGGAGACCTCTGACGCACATGGTGGGGCGAGTTCCGAGCACCGCAAGGCGCCCAGGGAGAAGCGGCCCTTCTTCTGCGACAAGTTCAAGAAGTCCCTTCGCCTCTCGTCCGACGAAATTGTGAGCCCCTCTCATGGCATGCTGTGCCTTTTTGTGTTTCATGTTTGGCGCGTCGTCTGATTGTTCTCATAGTTACCTCAGTTCTTCATCGTTCCATCGTCTTCGTGCTGGACTCATAAGAGCATAGTTTGATAGAGATACAGTAGAACCCCGCTGTTGCGTTCCCGGCTGTTACGTTTTCCTGGCTGTTACGTCGTTTTCGGCCGGTCCCGGCACAGCTCCCATAGGATCCAATGCATTGGGAACCCCGCTGCTGCGTCGCAACTGTGGGACCGTTCCCGCATCATACGTTGCGAAGTGCCACGACGCGCCGGCCCGAGCGGCCATGTTGTCTTTCACGTAGCTTGGCTTGGCGGCTTGACAATGGGATTGGCCGCCCAAAGTGCCGGGGGCAACACCTATGACGTATTTTCGGTTCATGCCAGCAAAAGCATGACCTTTGAGATCCGTATTTTGAGCCCGATTCAAAGGGTATAGCGCGATCGCCATCACCATCGCCCATGTGTGCCCGTGCTAAAGTCCCTAGATTTTTCCCTAGGGACTTTAGCCCGTGCTACCCGTGCTTGCTGCGGTCTTCTCGCATTGCCTTTGTTTCGTGTCGGTCGTTGCGCAGGTTATACGAGCGTGCAGCATAGTGCCTTTACACTTCCAACGCTCCAAATAGTCTTCAAACAGGATGACATCAAGAAAGCGGAAATCACTTTCGCTGCAAGAGAAGTTGAACATTCTCCGCGCTGTGAAAGAGAACCCGACGCGGAAGAAGGCGTGCATAGCGAAGGACTTAGGACTGACGCCTTCCACCTTGAACTCCATCGTTGCAAAACGGATCGAAATTGAAGAAAATGCCCGAACCTTCGACGTCAAGTGCAAGCAAGCCCGGAGTTCGGAGCACGTGCAGCTTGACAAGGCCGTTTTCGAATGGTTCAAACAAGTCAGGGCCGCAGGAGTTAACTTCGACGGTACCATCCTGCGAGAGAAGGCACTCGAGATCGCCGACAAGCTCGGTATCGACGGTTTTTGTGCTTCTAACGGTTGGATCGACTGTTTCAAAAACAGACATGGATTACGCTACCGCACTGTCAACGGAGAGGCTGCAAGCGTGGACACGGAGACTGTTGAGGTCTGGAAAGAGACCGTGGTGTCTATCATAAAGGACTACGAGCCGAGAGACATATTCAATGCCGATGAAGCGGGCCTTTTTTTCAAGGTACAGCCCTCTAAGACGCTGAGCCTAAAAGGCGAGGCTTGCCACGGTGGAAAATGCAGTAAGGAACGACTAACGGTGCTGCTGTGCTGCAACTCCGATGGTTCGGAAATGATGAAACCGTGGGTGATAGGAAAGTTTCGAAACCCACGCTGCCTTAAAAATGTCCGTCACCTGCCCTGCCACTACAACAATAATACCAAGGCGTGGATGACGTGTTCACTTTTTGAGGAGTTCTTGAGATACATGGACTCTAAGATGGGCTGCCAGAACAGAAAAGTCGTTCTTTTTCTCGACAACTGCTCCGCACATCCCAAGGACACTGCGTCGCTGCGGAACGTAAAGGTAGTTTTTCTTCCTGCCAACACCACAAGCCACCTTCAGCCCTTGGACGCTGGAATAATAAAAAATGTAAAGCACTTCTACCGCAAGTGCATTGTAAAGCGGTCCCTGGCCAGCATGGAGCGTGGGCAGCAGCCGGCAGGCGTCACCATCTTAGATGCCATGCATTATTTAGCATCGGCGTGGAGCGCCGTCACTGCTGCTACAGTTGAACACTGCTTCAACAAGTGTTTCGGTGTGCGCGCAGATGACACAACAGAAGCTGTTGGAGACGGTGCGTTCGCAGACTGCGACGAACTGAACACTGCCATGGAGACTGTTGGTGCCAGTGGAATCGCGTACAGTGACTACGCTTCTGTTGACGACGCCGTTGTCACCTCCGCGATGTTATCCGTCGACGACATTGTGGCTGAGTGCGCCGATCCGTGCGCCAGTGACGAGGAAGTTGAGGAGGAGGTGGAGCGGATACCGGAGCCAACGTTCTCATCGGCCGTAGCGGCACTGGATTTATTGCGAAGATATGTGCGCACCAGTGACGATGGCGAGAGCCACATGGCACTACAGGTGCTTGAAAAACGCCTTGTGCTTGTCGGGCGTGAGAAGATGCGCCAGGCAACGCTGCATGATTTTTTCAAGCGAAAGAATTAAAATAAAACTATGTGCAGTTCACCGCTACTCTTATTTCTCAATTTTTCGCGTTTCTCGGCTCTTGCGTTTCCCGGCTCCTACGTTTTTTGTTTACGGTCCCGTGAAAAACGTATCAGCGGGGTTCTACTGTAGTTATGTTGTCCTATTTCTTTATTGTCCCATAATATTTGGGGTGGATGCATAGTGGCTGTGGTGACACGCTGCTAACCACAAGGGCATGGGTTCGATTCCCGGCCACCACAGTCTCATTTCGATAGAGTCAAAATGTCCGTGTACCTAAATTTAGGTGCACTTAACAAACCCCAGATGGTCAAGATCAACCCAGAGTCCCCCACCACAGAATGCCTATTAATCATATCTTGGTTGCGTACTTCATGAGCAGTACTATAAAAACGATACAAAAAGAAGGAAGAACACCGGACGGCACACATCCCATGTTCTTTCTGTGTCTCGTTTTTTCCATGCTATCCATCAAGTATGCAGCCGTACCGACTTGCCCACTTTTCCACGCTTTTGAAGCTTACCATGGTATTGTCACGTAAAGCAACGTAGGCTTTTTTAAAGATTTCTGATAACCTGCAAAATTATTCCGTCTTCTTTTAAAAGTAAATTATTGACAGGAATGCGAGCGATTGAGGCTGCTGTGTCTTTGTTGTCATACAGTCTAGTGACTTGAGCTGTTCGTGATAATGAGGGGATCCTCCTTTTGTTCCCAGGCCAGCTTGAACCTGAAGAGCGGGCGCAACGAGGCAGTGTTCAGCGTCACCACGGCCTACCAGGGCACGACGCGTTGCATGTGCCACATCTACCTCTGGCGCCACGACGACAAGATCGTCATCTCGGACATCGATGGCACCATCACAAAGTAAGTGTGGCTGAACTTTCCTGCGCAAAGGCTCAGTAACATCAGTAGACGAAGACGGCTGGTCAGCCTCGCTAGAGTTGCTCTTGTCAGACGATGACGGCACTTCATGGCAGATCATGAAATCCATTGGGTGGGTTTCGTGATCTGACATAAGGTGTTCTTCAGAATGACAACACTGCTGCTGCCCTGACAAAAATTACTCCACTTGTTGAAATGCTGGCTCCAACGTCATTCTCTGTTCATCAATTTTTTATCGCACCTCGGAATTAATGGTGCATTGTGGGTGACACAGGCCAGTTTTTTGCTTTCCCAGCTCTTAAATAGTTTTCCAGTGCTTGCAGCGCACAAAAACCTGGCCTTCGAGATAGGTTGCCGTTGCTTCGAGGGCACCGTCACACGGAGTGTGCAATTCAACCACCACGTGTTGAGTCTATGTAAAAAATGCAGCATGCACCCACTACAGTGTACTGCATTTTCTTGCATATAACCCGCCCCTGCATATAAGCCACATCCCCAACAACAAACCTTAGAAAAACAAAAATTTCAATGAAAAGAAAGATGCCCACGTATAACCCTAATGCCGCCTTCCTCTCATACCGTGAAGCAGTGCCGTGAAACCAACTTACCGTAAAATGCGGAACAAGCACCCCCACCCAAGTAAGCGCCCCTCTCCCTTTTTCGGGAGATCTGAAATAAGCGCCAATGACCGAACAAGCCCCCCCCCCCCCTTTCTCCCCTGCGGTCATTTTATTATTTTTTTTTTCAATACGAGCATCGCTTGTGTAAAAAGAACCACAAGATTGAGTAACTTTGAAAAATAGATTGTTGAGCAAGTTGGTAATTCGTGATGAATGAAAATATCGCAGTAAAACATAGGACAAGACGAAGATGGCTACAAAGAACGAAGATATATAGGAAGCTCAAATCACATGTTCACCACAAACAGAAAAAGCCTCAGATGTGCGCATCCAGGTACCTTATCTCTCCCTTATTTAACCCAAGGGAAGGCTTTGCCACACAGGATGCGCACATCTGAGGTTTTTGGTTCTGTTCATGGTGAACATGTGGCTTTCTATATATTTTCGTTCTTTCTAATAAAAGTTCAGTTGTTAGTATGCGCTTGTGCTGTAGCCTTCTTCGTCTCATCCTACGTTTTTTTCATGCTATTTTCTAGAGATGGGCGAATAGTAAATTTGAGGTTCAAAGTGAATCCGAAGTGAATGTGATTTGGTCGAATAATTTCGAATCGAATAGTTCGAATAGTATTTACCACATTTTATTAAGAAAAATGAGCATTTTTGTCATTACCCTTGCACAATATTTTTGAGGATTCGAACTCGGTACGAGTGAATGTCACTTTTTTGGTTTGAAATGAAGTGGAAGCAGCCTTGAACAGTATCAAGATTTGAATAGTAGTAGCGCGCAAGTTATAAGTGGTGCAATACGTTACAATTTAAAAATTACTATACTTAGCTCATATAAGCCCGTACAACACGCTTTTAAACTTTAAAAAATATTTACATTTAACACCTTGAAGTGTGGCTTCGCGGCAGTGCAGATTTCCCTTGGATGGATTGTTTCACGGCACAGCAACCAGACGCTGCAGTGAAACCACCTTTACAGGGGGTTATGTGCGGTCAAATGTATACATATATTCGTTCATTTCGAATACTTCGAAATTTCGAATAATCTAAATTCGTGTCGAAGTGAATTCAAATACTTTAGTATTCGTTCGAATATTCGAAACGCCCGAATATTCGCCCATCCCTACTATTTTCATTCATCGAGATTGAGTACAAATGCGTATCTAATGTTGTTTATGAAATTCCGTTGTCATGTGTCCTGTCGTATATTGGTCAAACCGGTCGCTGCTTCAATGGTTTGACAGTGACGAGGGGGAATAAAAACAGTAAATAAATAAAGCATTTCATTAGAAACGTGGATGGTCATTTTTTAATTTTTAGCGGCTCTCCCGCCGCCATCTTGAATTTCGGTCCGGGACCGAGCAAGTGCCCCCTTTGAAGTCTGGTCGGATTATCCTTCACCGTGGGGGGGGGCTTGCTCCGCATTTTACGGTATGCACTGAAATTCACGTATAACTCGCATTCCCACTTTAGCTCTGAATTTTCTATATGTCTAGTGCATGATTACACCAGAAAATGTGGTAGCCGTAGAAGCGCAGTGCCGCAACACTCTCTCCACCTTTGCAGGTCCGACGTCCTGGGTCACATCATGCCCATTCTGGGCCGAGACTGGGCTCAGTCTGGGGTGGCCAAGCTGTTCACCAAAATCCACGCCAACGGCTACCAGTTCCTGTACCTGTCGGCGCGTGCCATTGGCCAGGCGCATCTGACGCGCGAGTACCTGCGCAGCGTGCGCCAGGGTGACCTCTGGCTGCCCGACGGTCCCCTGCTGCTGTCGCCCACCTCACTCATCAACGCCTTCCACAAGTGAGTGCAGCATCCCTTGACTGCTTCCTAATCTTCGTGCGGCATCATTGTCAAGAGCTGCAGTACTTCCTAAATGTAGTTGCTTAGCATTATAATTTCGGAAAATGCAATGGTGGGCGAGTTTATGCATTGTTCAGAGAGAAAGAGCGCACAAAAATGGGGAACACCTTATTCATTCATAAAGGAGGTGATAAGTGCATTGCCCAGCTGTTGTTAACTTTGCATAAAGTGCAGATGGAGTATCTTGATGCTTACTTAAAGTGATTAGCTCGTGGAGGTGTGTAAGGGCTTTCCACTTGATGTCCAAAGTGTTTTCGTTTTCTTTTACAGTAGACTCTTGTTAAACGAAAGCTGAAGGGACCAGGAAAATATGTTTCATTTAACAGGAGTTTTGTTTACTGAGAGATGAAAAGGGGTGCAGAATTCAAGCACAAAACCAATCATGTTAGAGGCAGTTGTTCTATTTAAGCAGCAATTTCATTTAAGAGATTTTCGTTTATTGAGAGTCTACTGTATGTGTTCTGGTTTCAATGAAAGACTGCCAGTTGTCAGTTAGTGCTTCTGTCATTGCCACTTTTTTTGTGTGTATCCTGTTTTTGACCCAATACGGTGGTCTAGTGGTTATGGTACTCGACTGCTGAACCAAAAATCGTGGGACCGAATCTCGGCCGCGGCGGCCACATTTTCGATCGAGGCGATAGTGCTTGAGGCCCGTGTACTTAGATTTAGGTGCTCGTTAAAGAACCCCAGGTGGTTGAATCTTTCGGAGCCCTCCGCTGTGGCCTCCCTCATAATCATATCGTGGTTTTGGGACATTATACCCCAAAAATTATATATATATTGCTACATGCATATTGCCAGCCTGTTTCCCGTTTTTTTGCGTGCTTTTGTTAAATATTACAGGAGGATGAGGATGATGTGAAATAGGGCATATCAGTGCAAGTGGCTCGCGAGTTCCAGTTGCCAGAAATGGATGCGTTGCTACTGTTCTCCAGGCACTAAAGTTTCCTTCCACCCATTCCACTGTGGAGCTTCCTCTGTTTTAACACATGCTAAGCACACGCCCTGCCCCTCCCAAATCAAATGTTGTAAAGAAAAGAATATCGTACATAGACTTATTGGGCCATCGGTGGAGAGTTCAGGTTAACAGTTGCTAATGTTAGATGAAATTTCTGACAACAGCTGGAGCAGTTGTCACTGTGCTTTGTCAGTTTGTCTCTGCGAGGCAGCCATAACAAGTCCTTAATTAAGAAACAAGAAAATGTCGGGGTCTGGTATGACGAACTTTGGTATGCCCGTGGCCCTCCTATTGGTTCGGCGCGCTGAGAGGCACCTTCTTATTGGTGGTTATTGCAGCAAATATTGCACTGTCACTATGGCTCTGTCACTATATTGATGGATGAGCTGTGCCTGCTTCGACAAGCCTGTGTGGCAGGTCGATCCATATTTTTGGTCGGCAAAGAAATGTATATGAGCTCTTGATGAATTCTGATTCCTCTGTGTGAAGTGCCTCTCTCTCTGAAGTGCATGTTTCGAGTCTGTAGCTGCATTGATTGCAGCGGCTGTTTATATTTAAATTCACTCTTGCATTTGTTTTCAGGGAGGTGATTGAGAAGAAGCCTGAGGAGTTCAAGATAAGCTGTCTGCGGGACATCCAGACTTTGTTCAATGTTACGGGGAACCCATTCTACGCTGGATTCGGAAATAAGATTAATGTGAGTACACATCATAAAGTCAAGGGCCTCACGAGTGATTCAGTAATAACAGTGCAGTGCTCACGCATTGCAACGCGACAATTTTGGGCTAAGTAATGCGCATAATTTGTCTATACAGTGCAGACCACTTATAACGTAACCGCATATAGTGCAGGACCGGTTATAATGCGGTCTTTTTCGACTCCCGTTTACCCTCCCATAGAACCGCATGTATACATACGCATACCACTTATTGTGCAGTCCCCCAAGATGAAATACCGTTTATAATGCGGTTGCGGGGAAATATTTCCGACAAACGCGGTAGCGAGTGCGGTTCTCAAAGGAGGTACGCCGCTGGGGAGGGAGCGACGAGGTCGTTACAAAGGGCGAGGGCACGCACAGTGAACGAACGAGGGGCGGAGGGAGGAAAAAGACCGCGGCAGCGCTGTGCGGGCTCGCCGAGTGGGGAAGGATGGTGGTTGCCTAGGCGACGGAGTAGCCTTTGCACAGGCGGCGGCAAGGCTCCGCGGCCGCTTGCCGGCAGCGCGTTCCGCGTGCAACGTACGATCGCGTCCTCATCAGGTGCGCTTTAAAGTAAGTTTCCTGTCGGTAAAAGCGTCGTCGTTATCACACTTGCTACAGATATCGCGTTTGCTACCTCGTCCGCAAATTGAGAAGTTTTGCGGTTTCGTGACGCGAGCTTTCGCCTTTTCTGCCAGTGCGCGGACTTGAACGAGCTTGGCGGGCTTTTGTCGCCGTTGATCTCCCGGCCGCGAACACAAACTTCGTATCACGCGCGCTGTTCTTGGGTTAGTGCTTGAGTGCGATCTTTTCGACGTCCGATCTTCATGTTGTCTTAGACAAACTTCCCGCAACAGCATGCTGAACCGCAGGCTAGGCCTAATCAGCGTTGGTTGCTTTTCGGTAGCGAACGCGGGCGATAAAAGTTGCGGTTTGGTGCGGAATCAACGAAACTTTTTGCGATGGCTGCACTTGAAGGGAAGGGAATCATATCGTTAATGAAAACGAGGGCATGGTTGGCACAAGCAACTCTCGAATGGTGGTTCCGGATTCGATTGCAATGTCTTGGACATCGCGTGTGCGCCCGTGAAATCGAACGATCGGTACCGCTCAGCACGAGAAATTTCGGTCGCGATTCGACATGGTTTCTGTGTAATGCGCATACCTCGAGGTGGCCTGAAACGTAGTCGGCGAATTTCCGCGATGGCACTTTGTTTTGTTTGCTTTTTCCCCCGTGTTCATTTCGTTGGCAATGCGGGTCTTGGCGGTTAATTTTTGAACATTCGGAGATTTAAGTGGTTGTAAGCGCCCCAAATCGCATATGTCGATTATCGGACACGCGAGGCTACATGCTCAAGCGAGGCTACATACAAGCGAGGCTTTTGCGCAATTGCAGCCTTTGAAGAAGGTAGTTTGGTTATAGTGCGGTACCACTTGTAATGCGGATATTCGCGACTCAGGCGACCTGCGTTATAAGCGGTCTACAGTGGAACCTCGTTAATGCGTACCTGCCGGGAACGCCGCGTAACTACGCACTAAACGGTAGTACGCATTAACCACACAGTAAAGGTTTGCATCTCCTCGCGTACGCCATCGCCGCCAGCAAAGAAATAAATACAGTGCCACAGCAAATATTGCCTAAAGTACCCATTGCAAAGCCTTTTCTTTCTTTTTGCCAAAGTGGAGAAAAGATTCTGGTACTCTCGCACAACCGTCCGATAGTGCCGATAGCGCGCGGTGGCGACGCCAAGCAGCATTTCGGAACTATTACAGGGTCCGGTATACGCAGTGACCAACATAGCGACAGAACGGACAGTGTCGGCATTCCGCGATATATGTGCGTGCGTCTGTACCGCGATCTGCTCATAAACGAAAACTGACGCAGTTCCATTGAAACGCGGTACGGCTGCGTGGAGCCGATCGTCTCCTGGCTAGTTGCGTGCAGCGCGTCGCCTTCTCGGCTCACGCCGTCACTGCCGGGCCGCTTGCTGTACCGCACGCGCGCATTTGTCGTGGGAGTGTTCTTCGTAGCCACTTCACTCCAGACTGTGCACAGATGCGGCGAGTAACTTGTTCGGTTAACGCGGCGATGACGAACTTCCTGCAAGCGATGCGCACTCCGCGACGCTGTAGCGGTCCTGGCAGCGAACGGCAGCGCGTTTGGGTGGTCGCCCAATAAAAGCGTGCAGTATGGTTGCAACAGCGCTACGCTTGCTGTACCGTACGTGTGCGTTTAACGTGATAGCGTCAATGCAAAGGTTTCTCGTCGCCCGCGACCAGCAACGCTCAACTCCGCAACAGCGAGCTGCTTTCTTTTCTACAAAGCGGCGCGCGCTTGAACACGGCCCCGCGCAACGAGGCGGCAGCGATCGGCGGCCCAGCGCGTTCAGGTTGTCGCCTATTAAAAGCGTGCAGTAGGCTTCAAGTGGTGCTGCGCCGCACGCGTGCCCGAGCAGATATCTGAAGATACTTATTGTGATAAGGTTGTCGGCGATAAGTCATGCTGGCGCGTTCGTCGGTGGCCGTCACCTTCGTTCTTTCCCGCTTACCCGCAAAAGCATCGCCGCAATCGCGCGGAAGTCGGAATCAGTGATCGACCGATACGCACTTCTCGAAAAGACGGAAAACCTTTGGCGGCACATTGTGGCGTCGGGAAGTTCAGCGCGCAGTAAAATTTTATGGCACGAAACGTTATCACGGTACGCAGGGTACGCACTAACCGGTAGGCGTAGGGCGAAGTACTACGGCTTAAGCGGTCAGCGAATGCATTGGGCTCTATGGGACTCGGTCGGGGATTCGTCGCAACTACGTTTTAACCGTTAGTACGCTTAAAGCGGGTACGTATTAACGAGGTTTGACTGTATACTGTACCATCTTCAATTGATGTCATCGGTGTAATTTCATCACGAACACTTACATCAGAGCCAGCACCACCATTAGTGGCCAGAATCATAGTGACAGGACGTTATCTGGAACAGTGGCACATACCAGTCGTTATACAAGTACTAAAAGTTTTGATGTCTCGTTTCAATCCGGGAGCACTTACATGTTAACCTTATGAACTGAAGAAACAGAACTGTGGAGCGGAGGCCATAGTACGAGAGAACAACACTGTATTTACCCGTGCAACACCTGCAGCATTCTTGAAATGTTGTTGGGGTGCCACTCTTGGACGAGTCAGGTGCCTGGCTGCCCATCTAAACTGTGAACAATTTTATATATGACTTACGGAACAAGGTGCACTCTGGAGGCACATTAGATGTACATTTATTCGAGTTTCAGCACCTTTGATCAGGCTAAGTTTGATTCTTCATTGCTCCTGCTCACGATGCTGCTACCGTCCTTGCCAAAGCTTATTACTGCATCAGCAAATGTGGTTATTGCGTTCAACTACACATTGCGGCAGGTCACTTGGGCGAAGCTTCTTGTTTGGTGGGCCTCATAGTAGTAAGTAAAGTATCGTGTGTTTTTTGCTTCATTTCATAAGAAAATGTTTTTGTACATTTACAACCTGTTTTTTGGTACCTAAATTTTGCAGCAAGATTATGTTTTTGTCATTTAGTCTAAAACTTGGAGCAATTCAAGCAGTTAGTTGCCCAACTTTTTTTTTTGTTATATGAAGTTAGCTTTGCCTATGGGGAATAGCCACTTTACTTACGAATGTCTTCCGACTGGTAGAGGTTGTGAAAAGGTTTTTTTTTTTCATTTATTAACATAGATAAATGCGTACAATATTTCCACTGTCAGTTTTGTGTTTTAAGATAGTTGCTGAGGCATTTCATGCCATAAGAAAATGGAGCCATTATATATCGTTTGTCAGAATCAGTCTGTATATTCAATAAAATGGTAATTACAAAAGCTGTATGTACAGAAGGATGTCCCACAGTTAAAATACGAATTTGGAGCTCCTATGCATGTTGACAAGAATTATTGAAAAATGGCAGCAATGAAATACGCAATTAGTATGAAAATCGGTTGACAAACAAACATTAATGATAAAAGAAATAGTGGTTTCTTTCTCATCAAAGAAACATTGATGAGGTGAAATTACAAAGGTACATTTTTCAAAAAGAAGTAAGAGGAATTCGGGAAGTTATTAGGAAGACAACAACTAGTGTCAATTATTAGTTCGAAGTTCATTTCAGTTATTAGTTTGAAGAAAATGACCCCGTGAGAGCTTGATTAGTAGGCCTACATGAACTTGTGTCCTAATTGATGCACTTCAATACGGAAATGCACTCACATTCTTGAAGATAGTCATCGTCGATTATAATTCTTCAAACATTTCTGTCTCTTGGCAGGACACACTGGCATATCGCGCAGTGGGCATTCCCGTCTCGCGCATCTTCACCATCAACCCCAAGGGAGAGCTCAAGCTGGAGCTCATGCACAACTTCCTGTCCTCGTGAGTACACAGTCTCATGCAGTTGTCAGTGTATCTTGTGCCCACTTGTGTGGCATTGTAGCTGCAGCATTCCGGTGCCAACTGTGCTGTTGCGGATTCAACTCCCGTACATGGTAAATGCATTTGGCAGGGCAAGGCATGCAAGAAAAACTTTCCCCTTCACTGAGGCCCTGCTGGCAGTCCTCAGTCAAGTGCTAAAGAATTTACCTGACCACCACCACGGCTTTCCTGCAGAATTCTTCCTATCTGAACCGTTGGACTTAGATGCTTGTTGATAGTTAGTAGGGAGTTCTAGAAATAGCATTCCTGAGTAGTATCTTTGTGTTCCAATGCCCCACGCCCTGTTCATGTTCTTTTGTCTGCCTTCCTGCATTTTTTTCTACAGCTAGCAGTACTGCATCCCCAAACTTAGATTGCACAAAACATAAAAGACTCTAATTAGGCTCCCAGTTCTCATGTTGTGTGCTTCTTGATGGAATCTTGACACTTTGAAGATTCAAGCTAAGATGTCTGGAAATTGCGAAAATTGAAACATAAACTGGACATTTCCCTCAAATAAATTGTAAAAATTGAAGCATGAAAAATACATTTTCATGAAGGAAAATTCTTCCCTAAAGGTTCAGTAAGGAAGAATACTGCTTCCAGAGCATTACTCTTCTTTGTTGAAGGTTTAGCTTCAAGCAAGTTGTAAGCCTGTGTTAAATTGAATCTTCCTTTTAAGCACCCAAGTGCAGCTTTTGTATTCGAAGAAACTTGAAATAAATCGATAGATCAATTTATCTTTCTGTGCCCCCCATGTTTGTCACCCAGGTACCACTGTCTGAGCGACGTCGTCGACCACGTCTTCCCACCGCTGCACAGCACCCTCGAGATGGGCCGCTGCGGGGTGCAGTCGTTCTCGGCGTGCGAGGAGTTCAGCTCGTTCACCTACTGGCGGGACCCCATAGCGCCTGTCGAGATCAAGATCGAGGAAGAGCCGAGCAACAAGCCCGGCGGCAAGCCCCCCGCCAAGTGAGGTGGGCGAGGAGGCATGCGCCTCCCCCCATCACGGGTGTTGCCAGTGTCCGTCTAGTCGCCGGGTGAGTGTTGACGACTTGGCGGTGTATGACTCTGTATGGATGTACGGACTCTATGCAGACGTGTGGACTCTGTACAGACTCCATATGGAATCCGTATGCACTCCATATCGTAAGCTTTTGCATTCTGTACAGAATCCATATGTACTCTGGACTCCGTTTCATAGGTGTGAAGTGCAGCCGAAGCTCAACACAACAAAAGTGGATACGACGAATTACTGAAGGGACTGTATAGACTTGTGTATGAGGGCCACATTTCTTTTTGCGCAATTTCAGTCAGGTGAAGCTCTTAGGCAGGGATCAGGCCATCTGGTTTAATTTTTCCGACTACGAACATGGAACGCACCATAACCTGCCGTATACCTTGGTGGTCACGTGTCATCACAAAAACAAACACTATCCTTTCCATCGAGACTTTGTTCAATTGTTCATGCACCCCACAAAACTGACTAGACGTAGCTATCGCCGCGACTGCTGCTTATATAGGGTTCGCCAACACATTTGTCTATCAAGTCTTCTTCGTGCCGTTCATCTACTGTAAAGCTTTTAACATGTGTTCCAAATTCGTCAGTTGGAATGTGTCGTTACTTGTAATCCGTTGGTTTGAATTTCTGTCAAATCTTGTTCTCTGTTGGATTTATTCTTTTAAAATTTCGGGTTGCCGTGTTAGGGGTGTGGCCCTTACACAAGTTTATATATATAGTAACGAAGTTGGTTGTGGAGCACTTGTGAGACAGACGTGATAAGATGTCTGTGTGGCTCTAGCTTAAAACATCTTGTTTACTTTCATTCAGGGCTCAAACCTTGTGCATTGCGCAGTAGTTAGTTGTGCAGGTGATGCTGTCGCTACAGAAAAAAACAAAATTTTCTCTCCACTATTCCGATTTTACAAATCTGTGCTTATAAGGAATGTCTCATGCAATGAAGCCAGTTTTGTATCGGATGTGCTTTGGCGTGTTAACTGAGTGTTATTCGAGGGACAAAAGGGCGAGTGGACACAGAGTAGGAACATAAATGTTGCTCTCGCGGATTGTTGCGCAATTTCTCTACACGCTCGAAGTAATGCTTTGATGCATCTCATTCGCGGCTTGTGGAATAAAGTTGCTTATGTTCCCGTGAATTCGATATTACGGGCTCTCAATATAATTCTATGAAACATTTAGGGTTGTCCCCATCAAGTCCCTATTGTTGAAGGCATCGAAACAGAAAGCTAGTCGAGTTCGTGTGTATTTATCTCCGACGAAAAAAAAAACACGAAAGAGACACAGACAACCAGCCACATTTAATATTTCTTTCGCGCTGTTTTCTCTTTCTCGTTGACTGTATTCACTTCGTGTGACTATGTGCTCGTAACGAATGTTGGATTTTGCAAATGTGTTGCTTTGTGTCGATTGCAACTTCCTCACGAGATTTCAACTCTCCAAAACGCGAGGCCGGTTTTCACCCCTGATAACCCGGTTGTTTGGCGCTTTCACGCAGGTTCTCAAAGTCACAGTCATCCATCCGCCATCCTCCCGCGTCTTCTGAGCCAGCCAGGAAAATTGGGCCAGGCGTACCAGCACCAAAGACTCACCCCGACTTCCTCCTCCTCCTCTTCATCGTCCTCTCAATTCACCGTTCTTCTCAACAATCGCCAGCATTCTCCGTCGTCATCGTCGCCGCCTAAAAACATTGTCACGCAGCCGTTGAACGAAGATGCGAACAAACCGTAGTCTCTGCATTGCCTGTCCGCTCTTTTTCTGTGATACTTAGGTGTATATTTTTTTTTTTATGGTTCTTACTTCCCACCCTCTTGCTTCGCTCCGATCGTTGGAAAAATCAGCGAAATAAGAAGGAACGTCGAAGCAGCCGGAAAAAGGGGTTTCGAAAGGCTGGATCTTTCTGGACCCGAGCGTTGGCCAAACTAACGCGACAAGTCCTTCATCGCCGAATTCCCGATTAGTATGTGAATGTGATTTATTCTCAGACCCGCTTTTCCTGGGATCGTAGAATTAGCGTCGGTGAACATCTTAAAAAAAAAGCTCTATTGTAAGACGGCAAAGGCATTGAATGGCTTTCCATTCCTCATTTCGATTTGTGGTGTACGAAAACTTTGGAACATTTAGAAAATCACACGTACCTTACCACACACCGCATTTTTGACTGTACATTGTAGAAATGAAAACCATTAAAATGGTACCCATTATATTTTTTCTGTTTATTATATTTTGTCAGTCGCTCTGAATAGTTTCTGATCCCTTGAATATAACATCTTAAAGCCTCAAGAGATTGAGATTGTGCTCGTGGTTTGCAAGTAGTGTCATTACAGTTGCTGAAAGCCATCATCGCAGTCCTCATTTCGTTTTTTCTTTTTTTTTTAATCTTTTCATAATACTACTTAAGCTCAATATTGCTCCAACTCGACGCTTTTTAGGAATTATTTTCATTATCTAGTTAATATAAAAATTTGTGCTATCTAGGTTATAATAACCAGCCACATGCGTTCCATCCGGTGCTTTCAGTGTGATCGCTTACATTGGATGTTTCAGTTCCTCTTAACTGTTGTGTTGTTTTCACCATGTGATGTGCTCATTTTGGCACTTAGGAAAAGGAAGTATCATATATGTAATAAATATAGTCTACACAGTTTAAAAACTACCATGCTCGTAAGTACGAAGCATCAGGGTCAATGAACAATATGTGAATGTGTGAACATATTCACAGTTGACGCTTTCACATATTCACATATTGTTCACAATGCGTGAATATGTCAAGAATATGTGAATTGGGCCTTTGGTGAAGAGCCTAATTCCGTTAAGCCTTTCACCAGAGGCCCAATGCGCTTTTTTTTGTTTTGTTTCTATAAAAATGTTACGTTCCATTTTCTTGTCCAAATGTCAGCACAAGGCTGGTGTGTTTGACCATCAGTTATAGCGTTCAGTTATTTGTTCAGAAAAGTGCAAAGATGTTTGTACTTTAAATTTTCCTTCTTTTTTATTGCAAGTTGAAGTAGGTGTTTGCAACGTTATTTCTCTTGATGAAGCAGCCGGTTATTAGTGTAAATATTTGGAGCTCGTAAAGAGACGCATTGTTCATGCCCTGTGATGTATGGTGAACATGTTTTTTTTTCCCTTCCCCAGCACTACTCGGGCGTGTTATGTGTTTCTTTATGTTAATAAATGTTGTTATTACAAATCGCTTATTTGTGTGAAGTCCGTTGAGGCTTAGTGTACCCTGCCCCCTTTCTTTGTTGTTTGACGAAATTGCGTACAAGAGGTGGCGAAACGCAATGCTCAGTAGTGCACGTTTAATTCAGCCGCCGCTGTGTGGCGTTTGCGCGCTTCCTAAGTGGTCAGCGCAGTGGGCCAGTCGTGGGGTATCCTGGACTGCCCCAGCTCGTGGATCCACTTTGTGGCGATCCACTTGGAGCCCACAAGAACGGGGCACGCTCCGTGCATGGTGCGGTGGTCGCCCTGGCTGCGCGTCCTGTTCATCGGGTTACGCACGAAGTAACTCTCATTGGACGGCTTTGGCAGCAGGTTGATCCAGAACAGCGCGCGGCCTTCCGTGGCATCCACCTGCGTGGAGTTGGTGCACGCATTTCTCGGACACTGCAGCACATTTATACTCGCGGACAACTTTTCTTGGCAATGAAGGGAAGGCTACAGAGCCGAACTACGCGTGTGCTACCGCTGAAGAATGTAGTCCCACAATTGCGTCCGTGTTTTCTGCGTGAGAATAAAAAAAAAATTACTTTATTTTCTATGGGACGCTGTTTGAAGAGAGGGTCAGTACGCACCAAGAAGATATTTATAATTGTTTTACTCTATGCAGTTTCATTTCGCGTTTTTGCGCGTGTGAAAACGTCGCACCTTTTACGTGCACGTCACAGTCAAAGTGGCGTCTTCATCTTCAGGTGAGCTCTTGTCACCCTCCAGCTTATCCGACGACTCGCTGAAGGAGCTTGTGACGAATTTCAGTTACAAATGGCTGTCTAAGCATGTGACGGCTGCTCGAATAATCAAACGGCCGTCACAGGAGATACGGAAGGTTCACAAACCAAAACTAAATTCGAAACGCGCGCCAAACCGGAATACTTCGCGGAGCAGTACATGTGCGGTAATGCACATGTACTGCTCCCCCGTAGTCCTCATAGCCAGGGGCATAGCCAGAAATTTTTTTCGGGGGTGAGGGGGGGGGGGTTCAACCATACGTGTATGTTGTGCGTGCGTTTGTATGTGTGCGTGTATATATACGCAAGCAAAACTGAAAAATTTCGGGGGGGGGGGTGTTGAACCCCCCTCCCTCCGAACCCCCCTTGGCTACTCCCCTTCCCGTAGCCTTTCCTTCATTGCCAAGAAAAGTTGTCCGCGAGCATAGAATGTGACGCCGTAGCTGCGCGCTCGAACTTGCTGTTTCGAACTCAGTCGGTCTGAGGACGCGAAAACGAGCTCTCACTGCGCCGGCTCTTTACAACGAGCATCTCGGGTGCGCGCGCGCCTGCTCGGTAGCCCCGCGCTCGTGCCCGCTGCAGTGACCAGGTAATTTCAAAATTAACGTCTTCAGTGCCGGCGACACCCTTTTCGGTACTGCTGGCCTTTTAATAAAAAGAAATTCAATCCTGCCTGCATTTACACTTGCTGGGCAAGAAGTCGGAATTGCCAATCCTTGCCTGAGGGTCTCATTGAAGGGGCCGTAACTATTAGTGCAACGACATTATGCAACACGTTTTCAATGATTATGAAAGCTGATGTGGAGAAGGATAAGTGGACAAAGTTTAAGAAATATAAAAAATTGTTTTTTTTTAATCGTCAGAAGTTTCCATTCGGTGTTTTCTTGAACTTAGCCCGATCATATCTCTTTACTGAAATGTTATATAAATATAAGATTCGGCAGTTTGGTAAATAAGCATGCGAAGAACGTAATGCGGGATTTTTGTTGCTCTGCTACAAGGATTTTTTGAGATAAAGACCTTCAAAGTAAAGAAAATAACGTTCCCTAGGCCAATTTTGAGGTTTTTTATAACATCTACACTACACATAAAAACTAAAAATACCTGAGCAGAAGCAAAAACATGCATATATTTAGTTAAAGAAATTTCAGCTACCTAACTTTAATATATTTTGTGCAATTCATAACGAAAGTTGGCCTAAACAGAAGAGCGTATGAGCGCTCCACTCCACCGTTTCGTCATTATTGATTTCCTGTGCTTCGAAAAAATTTTTGCCGGCAAAACAAATTGCGGATCTCTTCATTCCACTCATCAGGCAATAATATATAAAATTTTGAAATAAATTTAAGATGTCGACCAGCCATCGTTTGTTCGATCTTACGTGGAATCACCCAGTGGCACATTTTCAGCCTTCGGTACTGGAGGCTCAGAGCTCAAATTCAGCTATCAGATCATTTTAAAATGGACACTGAAGAGAAAAATGATTTTTCTCGTATGAGTAAACTGCTCTTTGACGATACCAAAATCACCGCGATTGCCCCGAGAAGACGCTTAGTAAGCGAGAAATCTCGCAAAGAAAATGCGGGTGGCGACGCCACCTTGAAATTCCAGAGACTTGACATACCAAGATTCATGAAATGTCGTCGATCCAATGTCGCCAAAATACGGAAGGTACACTTTTAAATCCGTGACATCACGCGATATTTCGGCGCAAAATTTAAAAATGATATTTTGATCTTGATTTTCTCGTCTATCAATATGCCTATGATGGTGAAATTAGCGTCATTAGAGTTTACAGAGTACAATTTATCAATCTAAACCGATTCACTGTTTCCCTTTAGTGTCTGTCCCTTTAACGTGCTTGTTTACGTTTATCAAAGTATGCACGTGCTCCGCCGACGCTCCTCATGTGCGCGTGTGTTTAGCTCTGGCGGTGGTTTGTCGATCAGGGGTCTCAAACAAGCGGCCCGCGGACCTTTCGCTAGCGGCCCCGGCCCGCACGTGACTGTCCTCGTCCAAGAATATTTTTCGTGAGGAACCCCCTGAGGTCACCATGCTTTGAAACATGACCATAGGGAACAAAAAAAAAAAAACAACAAATTGGGGCAGCTACGTAATAGTGGTGCGAAGACTGCAGAGGAAACGGCGTAGCTGGTGGCGTTCCCCTTCTTTTTTCCCCTCCTCCTCCTAACCCTTATATCGGACCTCCTCACCCTCACTTCCCTTTCCCACCAGCAACTCGTTCGTATTAGTTCTCATAAATGCTTATACTCTGTATAGTAGGGCTTACCCAATTCCTGTTGCGCACAGCCCCGACTGGTTTTTCCAGTCCACGGATTACACCTTACGCCCGGCTTTAATAGCTCTGCTGTTCAAACTATATTTCAGAATCAGCGTCCAGATTTCAGTCATTCCGGAGATCGCTATTGATATGTTCGACGAATACAGACGTCAAATCCTTTTCAGAAATGACCCGTATATTTATTTATTTATTCAGTACTGCGGACTCATGGTCCATGCAGGGTGGTTAATACAAATACAAAAGAAGTAGCAATGACACAAAAGCCTTCTTGGCGACGTTAGCAAACATGTTGAAACTCCGTCCCCCGTTCCAATATTCTTCGCTGTCCCGGCCCTTGCGGGACGAAATTTCGACACTAGGGCGTGCTGCTAGCTGAGGTGACATGGTGAGGATGGAAAAAGCGCTAGAAGGTAGCAACATTGGGTTTAATTTGTCACACAAACAGGTCGGCACGATGGTTGAGCAGAAGCTTCCAGGTCTATTTTATGCTGATGATATTGTCTTATTTGCGGACAGTCAAGATGATATACAGCGACTGGCAGATATATGCGGAAGGGAATGTGAGGCTCTAGGACTAGGATTTAGTGCAACAAAATGTGGATTGATGGTATTCAATGATCACGAAGACCATGCGGTCTTCATACAGGGCCAAAAAATACCGAGGGTAAGCGAGTACAAGTACCTCGGAGTATGGGTAAATGAAGGGGATAGATATATGGAGGTACAAGAGAAAGCAGCGGTACCAAAGGGAAAGAGGAATGCTGCAATTATGAAGCACAGAGCTTTACGGGGATACAATAGGTACGAGGTGCTTCGAGGGCTGTGGAAGGGTGTGATGGTCCCGGGGCTTACATTTGGGAATTCAGTAGTGTGCATGAAGTCAGAGGTACAATCAGGAATGGATGTAAATCAAAGGATGGTGGGCCGCCTCGCGTTGGGCGCTCACGGGAAGACGACAAATGAGGCTGTAGAGGGTGATATGGGATGGACAGGCTTTGAAGTGAGGGAAGCTCCGAGCAAAATGAGATTCGAAGAGAGGCTGAGGAAAATGAAGAACAGTAGATGGGCAGAGAAGGTTTTCAGGTATTTGTATAGAAAAAGCGTTGACACGCAGTGGAGAAAGAGAACTAGGAGGCTCACCAGTAAATATACGGCTAGCAGTGCGGGCGATATGGCAACAGGGAGCATTAAGCGGAAGGTCAGGGAGGCGGAGAGGACTTATTGGATGACAGCGATGGAAAAGAAGCCGGCTCTGAGTAACTACCGAAAGGGAAAAAACGAAATAAGGAGGGAAAGGTTTTATGATAATTCAAGGGGAAGCGCTTTACTGTTTGAAGCAAGGTCGGGCTGCCTTAGAACGCGAAGTTATAAAGCGGGATTCAGTAACGAAGACGAACACTGTACATGCTGCGGGGGAACTAAGGAAACGATGGAACATGTACTGATCGAATGTGGCGATATTCACCCAGGTATACTTGTGGGCACGAGTCTACAGGAAGCCTTGGGTTTTAGGGACAACAATGGAAAGCTGAACACGTCCGCGATAGAAATAAGTAAGAGACGGTTAGAGTATTGGTGGCAGAAGAGTAGAGATAAAGTACAAAAATAAATAATGGGGGGGGGGGGGGGGAATAAGGTCATTCTGCCTTAAGAGGCAGAGAGATAGACCGTACGTGAATTTATAAATTTTTTTTTTGTATAATAAGATAGATTTAATCAATGTAGACAAGGTATTAGGCCAGCATGAAACAAGGAAGTTTTTTTTTTCTTTTTTCTTCGAGCATGGTGGCAGACATGTCACCACCCCGTTATAAAGGGGACGCTCATAGCATCCATCCATCCATCCAGTTAAGGTCCCTTATATTTATAAAGGTAGCGACAACTACACGCGCGCCCTCTCGAGGGGTCCAAGGAGCAGCGATAGCAGACGACGCGCCGCTCACTCCCGTGCATATTGCGGGCGCCTGAAACCGAACTCAGTGCTCGCTTGAACCGCTAAATTATTAATATTTGTGGCTTAAGTTGCTCATCAGTTATCAAACTACAGGGACAATAACTTTAACGAGCACAGGAGCACGTTGAATATTGAAATAGAACGCGTGCGTTTCCGAAGCAGATTCCGAGCGGGTTCCCCACAGCAGCAGTAATGCAGGGCATTTATTTTTTTTTTCTTTGCATATTTTGACATTCAGCGCAACTTGAAGAACAGGTGGTGTTTGGATGAGTTAAAAGTGCTTGTTTTCTGGCTCGAATAACATAGGCAGGTAGTCAGCGTACTGCTACTTTCGGAAACTTCATCGGGCACCTAGCCCTCTTGTATTGCGTAGCGCAAAATACGCGCTATTATTAGTTTGACTGTGTTTGTCAGTGTTCGGAAGTCTTCCCACGGTTACACGGTATTTTTAACTAAGCTTATTTTGTTTATACTCTAAGAGGTTTACTTAGGAGAAGAGGGGATATTCCTGATGCATTCCTTTCTTAGGAGAAGGGCTGATATTCCTCAAATTCAGTTGCACTGCATTTTAGGAATATCAGCAACTTGAGTACCTTTCAAGATTTCCCTGTGAGCTTGTAGTGTTGAAGCCACCTAGGTGAGAAAAACAAAGGCAGCTTTATTGGATTCCGAGCAATTTAATGTTAGAGATACGGGGCGTGACTCTCCATTGACTACTGCGCAAAAATCTACGGCATAAAGAATGCCGAAGCAATAATAGCGTTGCTGAGATAATGATCATGCATATGCACGAACAAAAGCACGCCGGCCAGGCGAAAGGCTGCTTGAAGTTATAACCATTACAAAATCACTTACTTCGCATATCCGGGTGTTTTCTGTGGGCACAAATTCCTTGCGACTGATTTTCTTGGGCCTTACTTCAGCATATATTTTTGTCACCGCGAGGAACGAAAAAAAAAAAAGAAAAGCTTTTTTCTGTCCTCCGCGGGGAGGCAACCGAAGGCATAGAGACCCGACATACTAGCACGTCACACTCCAAATATTAAATTCAAACGCGGAATTCCTGCGTCCACTCAACTATAGGTACATAAACGCTCCTAGTTTGGAACAACAATGCGGCAGAGGCGCGTGAAGTGCTCTCTACTTGCTAAAATCGCCCCACTCCACGCTTGATCCGTACCTATCGCCGGCACAGCGCTGCTACAGTGAACTAGAATATCTTTGTAGTGGCAAAAGCGAGGAGCTTCTCGTGAGGCTCAAAAAGCTGCCGCCGCCGGTGGCGCTGCAGTAGCTACCGCGAGGTGCTGCTGCGGGGAAACGAGTAGTGCGTGGTACAACGCCGCAAACTTTTCTTTTTTCTACTGATGCATCGCTTGTGAAAACCATTTAGTTGCCGGGTGACAGTTTCAGCACTGCCGAAGGCTTTTTATTTTGTTCTTCTCAGCAAAGTGAACTACAGGAGTAATTTACCGGTCAGTTGTGGTGGTTGGTTGCAAAACTTTATTGAGGTCCTGCAAGGCGCGCGTCAGCGTGGTTCACTTTAAAACTTGAAAACAATATATTCAATGATTTTTTCCCCGTTACTTGCGCAAAAGAAACCATGTACAAATCACGCACTTTATTTATGAAGGAAATAGTACTTATGAAAGAACATGCTGTTGCGAATAGCCACAAAGTGTGTGATGATTTGACAAATCAAATAACTTTAACGCAATAGCGTTAAAGAGCTCGTTTCGCAGAAATTCCGATGTCAGCGGCGGCGACTTTGGCCGCGTGAGCGAAAATTCGAGGCAGATGAAAATAAAGAAAAGAGCCAGAGGTCGTTCGCGCTTTGGCTTTCCTTGCGGCACAGTTTAGGTCTCTTTAGCGTGCGTTTCATTTTTTTAATTCAGGTTCTGAGCAATGTCTTCATAAGTGTCTCTACTCATTGCACCTGCACAAAGCATACAATGCGAAGTCTATTACTTGAAATATATTTCTTGCTTCAAGAAGGGAATTTTTCCGTACTTCTCAGTACCATTCTCAGTATCTCAGATCAGCAGCTTGCCACAATGTCAATCTGCTGATCTAAGGTGAAGCTCATCACTTTCTCATGAAAAATACCAAAAGGCTCCTTTCTTGTGCGTGTCGTGGCAAACACCAGGACATCCAGGTTTGGTGTGATAAGTTTCGTCCACAGCCTTGGAACATATGGTGAGTGGGCCAGGGCCTGCAGATCACCTGGTACGAGAGAATTCACTTCGTCGTTTTCGAAGGCCCTCGCGTTCGGCTCGAAATTTTGGTCTTCGACCAAGCTCGCTTCCTGCTCATCGCGGCGAGACAACCGTACTTTCTCGGCCGATTCAGACGAGGGAACACCGCGACGGTTTCTCTACGGTCTTGGCTTCACAAGTACTTTTGAAAGGTATGCAGGTAGGTCGGGTAAGAGCGTTGGCACCGCACCTGCTGCAAGAGCACGCCCGCCCGGGGGATTTGCACTTCGTTACCGCTGATAACATGTACGTAATCGCGAATAATAATAATAATAATAATAATAATTTTTATTTGCACAACAATGTGAGCCCTCCGGTGGCGTGCGAGGCTAGACAGAAAGGAAAGACCCTTACGCGCGTGCGTCTGCTAGCCCGTCACCGGAAGGCAGACGCACGCAATAACAATATAGGCAGCAAAGTGCTTTTCGCGCACCGCAGATGTCTCGGCTAGAGGTTTGTCCTTCCGTTTGAGGTTGCGCTCCCAATCCTTCCGGCGGTCTTCCTATTTTGGCACCGAAAACAACGAAATGTTTCGTCCGTTTTCTACGCGATGGCCGGGGTAGCCTGTACGGCAACCCGGAGTGAAGCAATGCGTGTCCGGCTTTCTCTACTTATCCAATAGTATAAAGGGAGCCTCATTGACTCCGAGTGCACAAAATATGATTAAAAAAAAAAGAATCACCGCAACGCAAATATGCACTACAGCGGCCACTCGCGGGTCGAGCTGCGCCAAGCAGACCTTTGCACGTGTTGCGTCTCGTTTTCTCCTCGGGCTAGCGACAGCAGCGCCACACGCGGACAGCAGCTTTTTTGATCACAGCGGCTCCCACGGGTGCCCGCTTCGCTCTTGCCACTACAAACCTTCTAGAACGCTGTAGCGCTGCCACCGCTGGACCCTTTGGGCGGGGCGCGAAGGCGAAAAGGTCACGTGTCGCCAACCGACCTATCGCAGGGCGCGGCGGCTGGATCAAGGCCTTTCGCTACTTTTGAAAGATAGAGGGACTTTAAGGTGAGTTTGAGACCCCTGCTGTAGATCGACCGTGTAAATCACCGACGGCAGCTTGAAGGCAGTGGCGGATCCAGAGGGGGGGGGGCGGTAGGGGCGATCGCCCCCCCCCCCCAAAGACTGTGTGACACGCCCCCCCTCCCCTTCCCTCTAGTGCCTGCATCCACCTCCTTTGTCAGGTTGCCCCGGCTACCACTGCCCAAACCGCAGAGGAAGCCGAATGGCTAGAGCGTCCGTTTCCAATGCGGAAGCTACCGGGTTCGATTCCCAGTGCCACCGGACACCCGTCGGTTTTTCTGAAGAGTTGCCCCAGCCTGGCAGTTTGTGTTCTGGGCACTCTAGATGGTGCCCTCGTCTTTCCTCGAACTTCTTTCACCCCCTTTTCTTGTTTTCCAACGACGAGGAGCCTCTGTTCTCCTATTTTAATCCCCCTCCCCTGCACAGGAGGGTTGAGATGTTCTTCTCGACTAGAGACGGTTACTATCCTGTGCTTTTCTCTTCTTTATCTAAGAATTTCATCTTCTCAGCCCCCTTGCTTCCTCAGCAAAAGGGGGTGGCAGCTTAAAGAAGCATTGACACAAAAAGTTTGGATCTTGTTTTTTCTACGACTTACTTATTACGGATGGAATGCTCGCTGTGCTCGTTTCCTGGAGCGCGCGACGGTTAATTATTTGTAGATGGTTTTATAGCGCCCAGCCGCAGTTTCGGTTTCAGAGAGCGCGGAGTGAACACAGAATAGTTATCATGTAAATAGTTATTTGTATCGAGAGGGCAGCCACCGTACCGTAAAGAGACAGCGAGAGACGCACTATGCGACCACCCTACCTCCCTGGCCACCCCACCGGCTACAATGGAATCGATGAAGCCGGCCCAGCGCGTCGTCATTCCATATGTGCCGGGCATCAGTGAACAGCTCTCCAGGGTCTTCGGAAAAGCGGGGGTCACGGTAATTCACAAACCGGAATCGACGCTCGCCCGCTTGCTACCGAGGCCGAAAGACCGACCATCACCAAGGCGTAGTCCACAAGGTGTCGTGTTCCGATTGTCCAGCCAGCTACATAGGCGGGAGAAAGTGCTTCCCGGAGAGAATACGCCAACACAATAACGACGTCAGGAAGATGGAAACGCAGCGCAGCGCTCTTGCTGAGCACTGTGAAAAGCACGACCATAAAATCGACTTTGACGGCGCTTCTGTTCTAGAAACAGAAAGGAATCTGCGAAGGAGGCTCTTGCTCTAGTCTCCGCACATTCAGCACACACCTGCAAATGTGAACCGCTCGCTAGGAACAATGCCCCCAAGTATACGTTCACGGCCTCCGAAACGTGAGGGAAAGGGAAAGCCGGAGCCGTGGTGAGAGAACAAGACGCGGCCGTGCTTCCATGACCAACGCAGTCACCCCCTGAGGAAGGGACCGAATCGATCCCGAAACGTTGGGCTCTCTTCAAACTGTGGCTGGAGCCATTTCAACTTCCTAAAACAGTTGACTACGTGAGTACACAAAACCGCGTGCACATGCGCACCGTGTCGTCAACTCTTTTCAACGAAGGCTTTCTGGGTGCTGCTATAATCCCCTCTCAGGCGTTGTAAGTATGCGTGGTGACCCCCCAAAAATGCACTGCCGAGGCAAGGACATCAGCATTTGCACTCCCGTGCAAGTGTGCCCCCTCTTCCCGTTCAAAAAGTCTGCTAGGAGAGTAATCGTGACAGCCAGCACAAACTCGTGGCGCAGGTGGTGGTTGGTTGGTTGGTTACACGAAAACCAAAGGCGAGCTTCGCGGGCAGTGGCGCTACACGCACTTTAAAATCGATTTTTAGTATGTTCTAGGCGATATTATCCATCGATATTTCGTAGGTGATGCGTGTGTGTCCACTCAAATCTATCCCACAAGTTATCTCGCCTTCAAAATTTTGTGTCAGTACTCCTCTAACAAAGTCTCTTCGCGGCGTAAGGCAAGACGCTGGATTGCACACATCGCTGACATATCTGAACCAGAGAAGGTTACGAAACAAAGCCTGTAGGAACCTTTGGATTGTTGCCGTCGACGGGATGAAACAGTGTTCTTCACGTCACCGTTTTTTCCGGCATTTCCGGTGCAGCTTGTCGCTTGGCACGAAGTTGTCCCTCTAAGAACTCAAAGGTAAGAGGTTCTTGAAACGATGCACCTGCAGGTATTAGGCTGCCGAAGTTACTAGAACGTAGGGTATTACCGTCACTGCCGCATCTTGCTAAAACGTTTTAGTCTCACGCGTGGTCTCACCTTTCACTCCTTTCTCTCTTTATTCTTTCGGCGAAAAGCATGGGAGAGCTCCCACGGCTAGGTACGTAGCCAGGATTTTTTTTTTTCGGGGGGGGGGCAAGGCGTAATTGTTCGAAAGAAAGTCTTTCCATGGCAAAAAGAAACAAAAAGCTGCCCGGGAATATAGAAGGCTGGACGAATTTCGGGGGGGGGGGGGGGGCTTGGCTACGTGCCTGTCCACGGCAGCTGCAGCTTTTTGGGATGGCAGTCCTAATGCTGTAGGTTTGACGTTGCACTGCGCTTCTTACAGCGTAGTAGTGAAAGGAAAGCGGCTGCATTGCCTTTGTTTACGACAAGAATTTCCACTCTCAAATTTGGCGGGAAAAAGCGGTGCGCATTGACAAGGCACAGGCGGCTGGCGACTGTCCCACCATCCTGCGAGTGTCTAGACGCACGCGTTGCTACCCGAGTCGTATGAATCTGGAGACTGGTACTGTGGTTGCCACTTGACCCGTCCCGGCGACACGAGGTAAGCGTAGGTCACGCACAAATATATAGCTTGCGTTTAAAACTTTCGGTTTGATATCGTCGGCCCATGATTGTTGTGTTTTCGAGTTCAAGAAGACTTGAAACGTGCCTATCATTGCTAGCTGCAGTATTGGAGATACCAGTCACGCCAGTACTCAGCCAAGTATATCATGCAATTTGTCGTCATTAACCTGTTCAGAGCAGCCAAGAAATCCGCAAACTGACTATAGTGTATCTTTCTGCAGCCCTTCTAATGCAGTTACGAGGAATGTACGAATATCCTACAGAATCCGCTATAACACTATGATTGAATTAAGTACTTTTTTCTTTAGGTATGTTTTCCAAGACATCTGAAAGAATATGAACATGAATTGTTTTCTTTTGCATGAAATAAACGCTGCCCACGATTTTGTGTTCGGATGTTTCAAAGGTACTGAAGCAATGACACACTGACTGAGATAAATTGTCTAAAGTACAAGCAATGATGTCGCACGCTCATATATTCAGCATCTCTTGCTCATGCTCAGCCCGATATAATGTTAATACGCACATTGCGATTTATTCTTTCGGTTACAAAGTGCGCAGCTATTTTTTTTAAGGTATTATGCAGAAAGCCACTTGCAAGGCTTACGTAAATATGCGTAAGCACTGTGCCGCTTGCTAATTTTCGTCGTCTGTGATGCTGCGGCCGTTCTGCTTTGTCGTTGCTGTCTTCGTTTTACTTGTTAAAACGATGCGACGTACGCGTGGAGATGAGCAAGTGGAGCAGTGCTTTATTTACTTTGAAGCACTCTCTAAAGTTTCATTTGCAAACGGCACATGCGCAGCTCCGAAACCACCTCCCTACACTCGCGTGCCTCCCCTGGTCCGGCTGTCAGAAACGCTATTTCTTTATCGGTTAAAACCAGTGACGATTCACGCACGCATTTCTCTCCTTGTTTCTTTATCAAGAAGGCTTCTAAGAGCCGCCACTCGTGCCTTGTCGCCTTGAAAGGTTTTACCTCGCTTCTCAGCGACTGAAAACGACCTGGAGTGGGTTGAGGGAAAGCAACAACGGTATTACGGTACCGCTCTTCCTTTCTCGCTCGTTGTGCTTTCGCCGCTGCTAATTGCGGTAAGGCACCCCTACACCACAAAAGCTTTTGTCGAAATTTACTGTGTGGTGTCACGCCTCATTATTGCCTGTCAGCCCATGCATTCTTAACCCTTTCAGCCCTGGATTTTTTATTTTGGTAGGGGACTTTTTTTCTGCGTGTTTTCCTAATAGTTATGACCCCAGAAGACCACAAACGAAAAATTGAGCCAGTGGTGCAAGTAATAATGGATTTACAGACATGACATCAAATTAGGTCATCAGCGCTCAGCGCTTGTGAAATGAGAAAAATAGCATCTTTTATCCGGCTATTCACTAGAGTACACAAAATGTGAACCACGTCTCATTTTTCAGCGTGATACTCATCGCAACAGCTTCGGTACGACGATCCGAAAATGGCGCTCACCCGCCTCAGCTGACCTGCCTCGGCGTCACCCATGACTTCGGTCAAGCTTCTTCTTCTTTGCGGCTTCCAGCTCCGCAAGCATGTCACCATTTTGGCGTCAATGGCAGTGGGGATCATTGAAGAAGTATTCCCCCAAGAATGGGCAGTTTTGGTTTCATTTCCGAGGTGCTAGGGGGCATTTCTGGTGATGGTGTCAATTGACACCGCCAGGGCCGAAAGGGTTAACGATCCACCTGTCGTTCGGGAGACGCACTAGTGCGTCACTGGAACTGGGAGCGGACGAGCGAGAGAGGAGGAGCGCTACCGTAATCCCGTACCCTCTTTGTGTACCGTGTTTCCGCAACTTGATAAAAGACTCTAATAGCGCACCGTGCACCTGCCATGTCGTCTCTGCCGTCTGTTCGGCGCCATACGGATGACTTTTGTCCAAACGAATAATCCGCGTACAAGTGCTGACAACGCGAGGTCAACGAGCCTCCTAATCCCCGGAAGGATCGTGAGAGATGGTGGTCCTCAACCTCTGAAGTCTTGCGCGGTCAACGGGACATTGAATTTTGAAGTGCAGGTGTGTGCTCATCATTATGACCCGAAGGTCGCGGGATCGAATCCCGGCCGCGGCGGCTGCATTTTCGATGGAGGCGAAAATGTTTGATGCCCGTGTACTTATATTTAGGTGCACGTTAAAGAACCCCAGGTGGTCGAAATTTCCGGAGCCCTCCACTACGGCGTCTCTCATAATCATATCGTGGTTTTGGGACGTTAAACCCCAGATATTATTATTATTATTATGACCCTACAAAGGTTCCAAGGTTGGTGTAATCCTGGTGTGATGACAGCGTGGAGAGAGGGAAAATGGGGTGGACCTCAATCTGCTAATTTAATCCGGTGCTGGAGCACCGTGCCTGTTCCTTGTGATCTGGATAATGTCAATTACTTCCTTCCATCAACTTATCCTGATGACTGCCCGGCAAGACACGAACCCGTGTTCGCACCGGCCACGCAACCCGATTTCTAACAAAGGCTTAGCGCAGCAAAATGGGCATATATCTGAAGTGTGGTAGCCCGTAATTTGTAGTAATTCTTCCAATTTTTAAGATTAGAAAACTGATTAGGACAAATGAGTGGAACTACTTTACGTACAAAGTAACAGTATTTATGCTGTGATGGGGTTCTTTTAATAATAGTAACACTAAAAACAAAAGTGAACCCCTCCCCCCCCCCTTTCCAGTTTTCGAGCGACCGCCCCCCCCCCCCCCTAAAATGAGTGGCTGGATCCGCCCCTGCTTAAAGGGGTCATGAAGCACCTCTTGGGCTGATTGAAAAAACACATCCTGCGGAAAGCTGACACGGCTATGAACTGCTCTGCCAAATATTACAGTCGTGCGCGCCGCGTAATGGCCACAAGCGGAGCGCGAAGTTGCCGTTTCCCCAGGCACCCTCTTTTCAAACAGAGGCCGGTTCTCACTCTCGTCGGTGGGCGGGGCGTCGGTCCGCTGTACGTCGCAAGACCCATAGCATGCTTATTGGCCGATAGCCGACGTAAATCGAGAGCGGCGTTCGGATCAGATGCGCTTCTTGCCGCGGGGTGCCGCCCCTTGCCGGCGCCGCACTCCTCAGTACACGGTAGCCGCACTCGCGCAAGCGAATCACAGCGGGAGAGCGATCGCGTTTCATGACGCGCGCTGGCGTAACCTCTTTCCCCCATGCCATCCCTCCCTGTCTAGCTTCCAGTGCGCTCGCCGGCACGAGAAAAGAGAGAAAGCGCTGGGAGCGTGCGCCAAACCCCCGTAACTCCGCTGATTCTTGACGGATTCGAGAAATTTTTGCGGCAATCGATTCGGGAGGCAGTACACTCCGATACTGAGGCCATTAGATTATTACTTGGAAAAGTGGTTCATGACCCCTTTAAAGGGGTGGTGCCATTAAATTTCGAGGCTATAACAAGCCTGTTGTGGGTTTCCTCTGTATGCAAGGACTTTCTACACGAAGGGTCGGACACAGCAAACGTTTAGAATATATTTTAATTCACTTCCAAAGTGTACCCAAGTGCCCATTCTCCCGATTGAAACCCATCGCTAGCGCGTCAACACTGACGTAGATCCAGCCACCATAGTAGATCTGTAGGATGGGCAACCAAAGTTGTAGTGACGTCACACCAAATGTGCTGTAGTAACGTGAGTGACCTCCGGACTTCCGCCACTTCCGGAACGCACGTACTGCTTTAGTGAACTAGAATATATTCTAATTCACTATAGTACCGGCAAAGCATCGGTTGCTACATCGCTCGCCGAGTTTCGATTGCTTCCTGGCTAAGTGCGTCACAGCCTTGTGTGGTCACGTGACCACGCCTCCTACACTTCTACGTCACTGCCCAACCTCGGCGCCCAGAAACCGAAAGCTGTCCACATCAAAAGGCGATGTTAAATTATTTAGCGAGAACACATGAATCTTGGTGCGTGCATCATGCTTCCTGGAGCTATAGAAAACGCTTACAGCAAAGAACGCGCAAGCCACAAATTTGGTGGCACCACCCCTTTAAATACGCATTTAAAATGGACTGATCAAGGAGGTTTAACCTCCTTGATCAGTTTATTTTAACCTCCTTGGGACTGATGATGAGAAGATACCTTAATTCCGAGGCTGGGGAAGATGGTGCTGCCCCCTACGGTGACGCTGGACAGGTACATGAGCCACGTGGCCGCGCGCTGGCCCAAGGTGAGCTCCATGTCGGTGAGCTGTTCGTGCGGTAGCGTGTAGTCGGCGTGCGGCGAGTAGTGGCCGCCCACGCCGTAGTTGACCACCTGTATGAGCTCGGCGCTCTCCATGCGAAGGCCCGTGGTCGCCGACACGGCGGCGCTCAGTCGCGCCACAAACGAGTATGGGTCGTCGCGCAGCCACGCCACCTGCGGCACCCCGGCGAGATTAATGAGGCGGTCTCAGCTCTGGCGTATCGAAATGAATATATACCAAAGTGCCACTCTTGATTGGTTTAATAGAGAATCCGAAGTCGCTCAGCTGGCTTCTGTGACCACACCCTAGGTCACTAAGATCGTAGACAGCTAGCTCAGTCGTTGGAACGACATTGAAAGGACAAGAAGAAGAATCCTTATTGAGGGAAAGGGAAGGGGTTTAGGATGTAGATGGGTGGGGCCCCATGTTGAAGGCAGTGCCGCCAACTGGACGTGGTACAGAAGCGCTAGTTGCACCTCCGGGTCCGACTGGCGAGGAGTGCCTCCCGTTGCTCCAGAGTTTTCTATTCCATACTTATGCTGTAAGCAGTTGAGGTGATTTGTTTTTTTTTACTGCATCCCCAGAGATGTGGTAGAGGTTCGGTGGCGAGTCGCGACACCGCGTACAATCGCGCCCATACAAAGTTAGAAAAATTTTGTGTAATCGTATAAATTTGGATAGACCCCCGTTTGAATTTTACGGAGGTCAAATATGTTTCTGCTATAACAGCGCACATTCAGTCAGCAGTTATCAAATCTTTAGTCAACATTAGGCATCATTGATTATCCAAGTTTAACCAACACTAGCCATGACTTAGCAAATGGTTGGTCAACATAGGCCAATGCTGGTTGTACGCGAGTGAATGCGGTAGCTAGCGGAGGAAGACCTCGAGAGGTGTGCGCGAGACGAGCTGAATTCGGCCAGAAATGGTCGTCTGTCGTGGACACCATCGTGGCCCGTAACAGAAAGTGACGCGTAAGAGGTCCAGGAAGAAATTGTCATGATCACTGAAATGGACGCTATTTTCTGGTGATATAAATATATATGTGTGGCCAATGTGGCCATAGGGGATGACTTTGTGGCCAGAGGATGACTATATCCTCTGTAGTGAGTAATATTTACATGCATATTACCAGCACTGCAGGTTAGGAATTGATAGCTTGCACGTGACGTCGTGGACGCAGGTTATTGACGTACCGTTATTCCAACATGGCGGCTTTAATGACGTCAAGGCAGCTTACTCACCACTTGGCGATGATAAGCGTGCGCACGAGAGCTGCTTCGATGTGATAACCACACCACTTGGATGTCCTTGGCCTGTGTGCAAGAATACTACGAAAGAAACTGCATGCGATGTACTGATAACATTAACGTGACATCACAAACTTCGTGCCCCATCACGTTGGCACTCCATGGCGGTTTCAATGACGTCAGTGCAAGCCATCTGCTGCTAATGTTGGCTGGTGTTGGCTTAAATGATGGATAATGTTTTAACAGCGGGGCTGTTTAGTCTGGCAGAAATCCGCCAGGTGTACGCTGAAACCGCCGCGCCCAGCTATGAGGTCACTGCATCGCCAGGCAACCAATTGGTACAGCAATGCGTTGGAGGAAGGAAAGTAGGAGAGAAAAAGAGAAATGGAGAGTAGGAGAAGAAATAAATAAAACAAAATAATTTTCTTTGCGAAGCGGGATTGAACCCGCGTACCCACGGTCCGAAGGCGAGCGTCGTATCCACTCGGTTATCCAGGCATGCTAGCAGAACAAGCATTTATGGGAACCATATGATTGCGTTGCTATGGGCGAGAGAAAACGAGGAAATGATAGAAGAAAGAGGAAAAAAGAGAACCAGAGAAAGAGCATGAAACACAGAGAAAGAGATGCATCGAAAGAAAGACAAAAAAAAAACGGAGGCAAAGAAAGAGATGAAGAAATCACACCATCTCCCGCTAAAGAGGACTATGAGGCGATGCGAAGCAGCGTTTCGTCATGTCGAGCTCACGTTTCAGAGGAGGAGTGGAGAGGGGAGGGGAGATGGGTAAGGGAAAGAGGGGAGGGGAAGGGGGAGTGGTGGGGGAGTGCAGAGGAGGTGTATGGAGAGGGTTTGCGCATGCGCAGTAAGGGTGGTCACGCCGCACACCACCACCACCACCACCACCACCACTACCGGATTGAACTCCGCCATAGGATGCTTCGCATTTAAAAAAGTCACAGATTCGCCTCAATGGCGAAGCAATGAATGCGACAGCAAGAAATTGGAATAGGAAGAAATGGTCACTAAAGTAAAACTGCATTTGAGTCTAGATGGTACATATTCCTGAGGCTAAACTTACTGCGCAAACGCACTTCTTTGTCCTTCTTACTTCTTTACTTCTTTGACCCTGCCCCTATATGAATGTGATTTCATGTCTTCGCGTGTCTAATACACTATCATCCTTGTTACACATTTTGGTTCAGAGCTATTGTTGTGTGCACATGTGTGGTAAGGGTGCCTTGGGCTTATATATGCATTGGCGTATGAAAGAATAAAGCAGTTGTTAGTACGTTTCTTTTCTTCGTGGATGTCTTGTGCGTTTGCACTGTAATTTTATCCTCAGGATTCTGGTCATGGTGTAAGATGTAACCGTGACTTTGGTTCAGCCGTCTCTTTTTCTTCCCTCCTGTGGCATAGCTACAAGTATAGTTTACTAGAATAACTTTTCTAGTACACTGTACCCACTAGAGCCAAAGCGTTCCCACTAGCTCGCGCCACCACGAGCCACGGGACGCTTTTCTTTTTCCCTGGCCGATTGGACACAACCAACCAGTGCTACAACCCCAAAATGGAAAACTAGCGTGGGTCCCAAGCGATACGACGGAAACGCAGCGCGGGCAGCGATGCAGCATGGCCAGCGTCTCACATAATTTTAATTTCGCCACGTGTGGCGTCCCGTGCGTTTCACCTAACGCCGCGTGCGCTTGTATTCTGCCCTTAGTATCCCGGAGAACGAATGACGCAGGACGTAATTGTCCAAGGTTGCGCGCTGCGGAGCGAGGGGTCGCAGGTTCGAATCCGCGGTCGCGCGCTTCGGAATTATTTTCTTCTGAATTACTTTTATTTGTGGCTGTTATGTATATATATATATATATATATATATATATATATATATATATATATATATATATATATATATATATCCGGGACATGACGGCAATGGCGACGGCGAAAATCCGCCGAGAGTGTCAATATCGCAATAAAAACAAAGAGAGAAAGCATAGCATGGCCTTGTATAGTATAGTACAGCAAGGTGTGGGAAAGGGAAGTGAGTGATGATGAGAGAAAGGAGGAGGGGAACGTCTCTTCGCACCACTAGTGCGTAGCTGCTGGGATTTGTTTAGTGTCAGCTCATGTCGATTAACCACTGGTTGATGTCTGCAAATAATCATAATATTGGTTATACGCGCGAAAACCGCATGATTATGAGGCCCGCCGCAGTGGAGGGCTCCGAACATTTCGATCGCCTGGTGTTCATTAACGTGCACCTAAACGTGGGCCTCTAGCATTTCACCTCCGCCCAAATGCGACCACCGCGGCCAGGATCGAACCAGCGACAAACCCGCGTCAGCAGCCAAGCGCCATAACCACTGTGCCATCGCGGCGGCTTGTAGATGTCCGCTAAATTTCGCTCTTATTACGTAACTTTGGATATCCGCTGTCGTTGTAACCAGCCTTGTAACATTTAGTCGCACTGCGTTATCTGTTAAATTGTTCGTCCGTCTTAGTCCTAAGAACCGGAACGGCAGCATACCTTGCTGATGCGTGTGGACGCCGGTATCTGCCTTCTGTCATCGCCGAACACCGTCGCCCGGTACAAGAAGGGCGTGGCCAGCTCCTTCAAGGTACGGGTCTCGCTCCGAGTGAGGAAGTTGTGCACGAGCGCCACCTTCGGAGCTTCGTTCAGCAGTTCCACGCGCAGGGGTCGCCACATCAGCATGGTGTCCTGCGGCGATCGACGCAAAACGACGTTTCTCAAAGCGGTCACTTCCGGAGATCATAAGGAAAACAGCCAGCCGGAATGTCGTCCCCAACATCGGGTCGTGCTACTCAGCTTTGGCGCAAGCGGTGGAGTATGCGTGCGTGTGAAGATAGGGGGAGGAGTAAATGGGTGAGGATGGTGATTGTGCTGTCCTGAAGGATTCCGTGAGGTTATCTATCTATAGACGGATACAACTTCAGTAGTGCTCTGCCTTTTCCTCCTCAAAAAGGGGTTCCACACAAGCCTACACCTGAGCGCACGTGTATGCCTGCATGCACTGACCGTGACGATGTGGAGAATCAAACAGCGCAGACCGGGAGATGGGCTTGGGCGGCTGGCGTAGTTCCGAGAGCACATGCTCTCGAACCGGGCCGCGTCGCTCGCCAGGAAGGACCACTTGAGCCGGCTGTCGGCTTGTGCCCTGGCCACCAGTCGGGCACGCCTGCGGTCGATTTTGAGGACAGTCACTCACCACAAAGACTGCTTTTTCACGAGCCTGACGACTTCATAGCGCTTCATGCTACCGCGAACAAGACAACGAAATATACTGCGGAACTCACTTGGACTCTTTATCAAGATGTCTGTCTTAGCTTTGAGCTCAATCACGAATTTAGCGAGATCTGCGCCAAGGCAAACTTAATAGGACTCAAATGCACAAAACTGCTACAGTGGCTACGCTGGAGCAGCGCCATTGGTAAAGTTATCTCACAAAATAGAAGTCATGCACACGTGCCGTCTTTGCGTTTCCTCACTATGGGAGATCACTTCTTCAGCTACCCATACTTGTTTTGGCCTGCGGTATATCTATCTCGCCTCGACAACATAGGCGTAGCCAGATAGGGGAGGGGGGGGGGTTCAACCCTGCGTAGCTTCACCCCCATCCTCCCCTAACCAAAATAACAGAGCTAGGGCGGCACAGGAACATGAAAAAAAATTAACGCAGCTTGCACTAGTGGCGTAAAGCTGAAACCAACAGCGGAGCTGGGCGTCCTCAATTGTTTCTCTTTATTCTTATCTCTCTCTCTCTCTCTATCTCTTCTTAAGTGCTTAAGCACTTCAGGGTCCCGGGCTGTCGTATGCTGTCGTCTCATTTGCTTGGAGTCACCCAGACAAAACCATGTATAGCGTAGCCAGGTATTCGCAATGCCCATAGACTGTCGCGCCGCCAAGCGGAATTCAGGAGCGTCCTCTCGAGGAGGGTTAGTAGACGACAGAATGGCGGCACTACGCAGTCGCTCCCTTGTTCGGCTGTGCTAGGCTCAGTGTTAACGCGTTGACAAGAAAAGAAGACTACGACTTTGCATGTTCCCTGCATCAGTGAACAAACCGGGCCCTCCGTGACACGAGAAATCTGATTTGTTCTTGCGAGACGCGAAGTTTTCGTGAAAATACGTGGCAACTCGCGCTTTCAATGCTAGCCCACAGCTTACACATACTATCAGCTTCGCGAGGCTTTCTGTAGCCACGTAGGTTAGGTAAATGTTATCGTCTGACATATTCAGTTGAAGCTCACCCTGTTTTACTTGCATATAGCATTGGTCAGTGTTTCTTGCAGTGCATGAGTCCCATAACGCTGTACGCGGGGGAGGTCGTGCGGGCTCGCGATGTGCTCTTGTATAACTGAGCGATCTCAAGTTGGCGATACATTAAAATAGAGCCTCTATCCTTTGTCAGCAAAGCGCTGTTACGAATCGTGCGAGCGACGTTTCAATCATTCGAGGACGCGTCTGCTCGACGCCTTTTGCGGAGCGAACGCTTTCCACGCCGTCCTTCGCCAGTGTGTTGGGTGTTGGGTTTCATAGCCACCGCTGTGCCAGCTGCGACGCTTGTTTTTGTACGTTTGTTGATAGGTGGCAGCACACTGCAAGCGATATGCTTGTTGACCGGTCTGAGAGCAAAATGTTCGCCGCGTCCAGACGTATCTCTAATTGTAAACGTGGTGACGCGGAGTCGTCGAAGTCGTTCGGCGGAGGAAATTCTTCAGATTGCTTTCAGCAGTGATGTTGAAAGAAACCATCTTGACGACGAGGATTTTTCACTGGACGTAGAAGACTGTGCAAGCACTGAGAGTGACAGCGACGATGAACCATCAGCTGTCAACTCACGAGGAGCGAGTTGCAACTTCACGACCCCTCGTGCGTGAATATTTTTTCACGCTCGTAAGTCACTTTGATTGTATTTAATGTATAATATCCTTGAGCGAGATCGAAATAAAAGCATAGTTCCTCTTGTGCATTGCATGTATCACAATTATTGTGGATATTATGGAGCGCCGCATGCCGCCAACACTCGAGCTCGACCAGCGAAGCGAAATGGTTAGAGCGATGGAACGTGCAGTCACGGCCACAATCCACGCCTCTCGGCTAACTTCTTCGACGTTGCGAAAAGCATATGTGTGCATTCTTTTCGATATTCATGTTTCGATCGTGCTGATCGAATCTGCAACGAGTGAAGTGAATTGAACACGGCTATAGTCTGATCATGGCTGTGACACAAGCGCTACTGAACTGGATGTTAAATGCTTGTGTTCCGTTGAAGAAGTAACTCCGCGTTCCTGACTGCACAAGTAATGACGACGGCGTGACATGTTTGCAAACCATCAACACGTTAAACATGCTGTCCCGCGCAGCAGCGATGGCGCTACTCGCTGGCGGCCTACTACTGCGGCAAATTCGTCAGGCAGGCTCGGTACGTACTACCTCGGAGTGCCGTTCAGCTCATACGTCAATTCTAGTTCATGCAGTTTTATGTAGCACGCACAGGATTTCGCAAAGCATCGTTATGCACGGTAACGGAGCGGAAATATAACCTTTTACACCGCAGCAAATAATTAGGTGGCAGCACTTAGCACTTAAACTTCCATGGTTTGGGAAAGTATTTTAGTCTCATATCCATTTCAGCGCAGCTCCTGACTTCATCCGGTGAGAGTGGCACGGGCCGTACGTTCGCACGTCCTATTTGTTCCTATGCTAACACACGGTAGCACACGGGTTGACCCTCCTCCTGGCGCCAGCTTGAAAAGCACGGCGCGCCACCTATAGTTCGTGGGCATTGCGAATACCATAGCCATGTATGGCATAGTATAGCAGGGGGCGGGAAAGGGAAGTAAGGGTGAGCAGCAGTGTTGTGAGGGTGAGGAGGAGGCAAAGGAGGGAGAGGGTAAAGCATAGCATATCCATGTATGGCGTCACGCAAGCAAAACCATGTAGAGCGTTGCCATGTAAGTATGATATAACAAGGGTGCAGGAAAGGGAAGTGAGGATGAGGAGGAGGGAAAGAGTAAGGGACAGGGTTAGGCACAGCGTAGCTATGTATGGCGTCACGCAGGCAGAACCATGTATAGTATAGCCATGTATAGTAAATACAGCAAAGGGGCGGGAAAGGGAAGTGAGGGTGAGGAGGATGGAAATGAGGAGGAGACAAGGTGAATCTTTGCATAGCCATCACAGTATAGCCTAGCCATGCGTAGTATAGTATTTCAAGGGGTGGAAAGAGAAGGGCGGGTGAGGAGGATGGAAAGTAAGAAGGGAGAGGGTAAATCATAGTATAGCCATGTATGGCGTCAGGCAAGCAAAACCACGTGTAACATTGCCATCTAAGTATTGTGGGTATTGAGGCTTGCCCATCGCCATTGCGCGGGTTTTTCGCCTATTTCCGCCATCCTCATGTCCGATCATGCGGCTCCCCTCCTCGGCCGTCCTACGGCGCTGGGCGAGCGGGGGTGACGTTAACCCCCCTCACCCCGGCGCCGGATCTCGACGGTGGCGCCGCGTTCGAGTCTCGCGTGCTCGCGTCTCGCGAGACGTTTTGCGCGGCGGGCGAGGGAGACTCTCTCTGGACCTCGTAGGGTAAGCACGTGTTTTTCTCTCCCGTCCGTCGGCTCCTCTTTTTGGGCTCGCTCGGACGGAGTTCGCTAACGGTGCCTTGCGCCAGCGGCGAGCGCTTACCTTACGTTTTTTCCGAACGCTAGGCTGAAGAGCGGTGCAGTGCATTTGCGCGTGGTCATACTACGCCGAAACCGTACCTATCGAAGCCAACGCGAGCGGAGTTTGCCCTTGCTCGAGCGATCGGGCCCTGTGGTCGCAGATCGTAAGAGTACGCAGCATAGTCGCGAGGGACCGTTTTCTCTCGGCGGCGTGTCGCCGTGAGCCCTTTGCCCGCGGAGACCTGCTAGCGGCACCCTTTGTGTTGTACTTTCGCCCGTGGCGTGGTTAAAGGGACACTAAAGAGCAAAACGATTTTTCTCGCATTAGTAAAGTAGTCTTCCACGATACCAAAAACACCACGCTTGCTGCGAGAAAACGCGCAAAAAGAAAATACAGGTGGCGACGCCACCTTGGAATTCCCGCACCATTTGCCGTGACGTCACATATTTTTGACGGCGCCTGCTTGGGCCTACGTAGTTCCTAATCGGTTCAATCGAAGTACATTGCCCTCTGAGGGGGCCAGAGACTTGACATAACAAGTTTGTTGAAATTTTGTCGAGCTAGTGGCGCCAAAATACGTTAAATGCTCTTTGAAACCTTTTACGTCACGAATTACAAAGTTCGGCGCGAAATTTAAAAATGAAACATTGAACTTGGTTTTCTCCTCTAATAATAAACCTATGGTGGTGAAATAAACTACACAAGAGTTCTCCGAGCAAACTTTATCAATCGAAACCAATTCATTGTTTCTCTTTAGTGTCCCTTTAAGCCTGTTTTGCTTCTCCCACCGCCTTTGGGAGCGGGCGTTGTACTGGGTTTGTGGTGTTGCCGCAGGCAATAAAGTGTTGCGGATCTCGAGAGCAGTACTGTGTACTTGCCGCGCTGCGCTCGGCGCCTTTGCGCTCGAACGTACGTGTGCAGCGGCGCGCTAGTTCACGCGAGGCGACGGCAAACGCGGCCCTGTGGCTCGCCAAGTCCGAACCCACGCTAGTGGCCGTACTCCTGTGAGATACGTGCACACTACAGTATGGTACAGCAAGGGTGCGGTCTGTGCGGTCTATAGCAAGGGAGCGCTCGTCTGTGTTCATTCCTGGTCCCTTGTCATTTTTTGCGCTGTTAGTCACATAGTGCGGGATAAGGAAGTTAGGGAGAGGAGGAGAGAGGGTTAAGCATAGCATAACCATGTATGGCGTCACGCCGGCAAAACGATGTATGGCATAGCCATGTATGTAAGTATAGCAAGGGGTCGGGAAAGGGAAGTGAGGGCGAGGAGAATGGAAATGAGGAGGGGCGAAGGTAACCATTGCATAGCCATCATAGTATATAGCACAGTCATGTGCAGTACGGAATAGCAAGGGGTGGGAAAGATGAAGGTGAGATGGAGAGATGTGAGGGTGAGAAGAGACGAAAGGAGGAAGAAAAGGGTAGAACATAGCTCATCGCCATGGATAGTACGGTACAGCAGGATGGTGGAAAAGGGAAGTGAGGGTAAGGAGGAAAAGGAGGAGAGGGAGCGTAGAACGTAGCATAGACGTGTATAGTGCAATATAGCGAGGAGGTGGGAAATGGAAGTGAGCGTGAGGAGAAAAGACGTGAAGGTGAGGAGGATGGAAAGAAGGAGGGGAGGGTAAACGATAGCATAGCTATGTGATAGCACACAACAAGGGGTGGGAATCGGAAGTGAATATGAGACGGAGAAATGTGACGATGAGGACGAGGGAAAGAAGGAGGGGAGGGTAAAGTATAGCATAACCGTGTGTATAGTATAGTATAGCAATGGGGTGGGAAAAGGAAGTGAAGGTGAGGAGGATAGAAAGAAGGAGGGAGAGCGTGAAGCATATAGCATAGCCGTGTATTGTATAGTGTAGCAAGGAGGCGGGAAAGGAAAGTGAGGGTGAGGAGGAAGAAGAGGAGGAGGGAAGAGGACACCACTGTATCACAAATGAAGGTTTCCTTTCCCGCCATGGACGCCGAGCAAGCTTCACGTTTGGAACGCCAAGCACGCTCTTGCCCGTGAGGGCGAGCGTCGCTGAAGGGCAGGCGACTCGCTGCTACGCACATACAGCTTTCACGTTCAGTCCAACTGCATAATTTTCTTCTTTTTCTTCCCATTTCTTTCTCTCTTTCTCTATTTCTCGCTTTTTTTTCTTTCGGTCTCTTTCTCGCTCTCTCTGTTTTTTTCTATTTCTTTGTTTCTTTCTAATTCACTCTGCTTTTCTGTCTTGCTCTCTGTTTTTCTATCTCTTTTTTGTGTCTGTTTCTATCTCTTTCTCTCTGTGTATGTTTGTTTCTATGTCTTTGTATCTCTTCTTCCTCTTTCTTCCCTTTCTTTCTCTCTCTCTTTCGTCTTGCTTTCTATCGTTTCCTTTCTCTCTCTCTGTACTCATTCTCTCGCCCATTCGAGTTATTGCATCCCACGCCGGACAAATCGGCGCAGCGGGAGAGCGCGCTCCGGTTGCACGTGTTCGGGGAGCGAAACAGAAGATGACGAAGAGAGCGCGCAGTTCATGATTACGATAGTTTCTTATCGAAGCCGGTGTTTGGCTTAATTAGCTCCGCTGTTAAACTGAGGTGCATTGAAAGCGTCATTTGGCTGGCGCAGGGCGCCCCTAACACTAAGCGTTCCGATCGCCACTAAAGCGCCTGAAAGCATAGTTGAAGCGCTATCTAAAGATTTAGTCGCCAGTGCCATGCGCGCTCACAAGTGGGCAGGCGCGCCGTCCTGGTAGGCGAGCAGGAGCCGGAAGGCGGCCGTCTTGTCTTGCAGGCGCATCGTGAGCCGGGCCATGGACTGCAGCACGGCCAGGCGCTCCTCGCTGGGCTCGTCGTCCTCCAGCTCCAGGGCGTCAAGGCTGGAGGCCCACCAGCCGATGCCGTTGGCCACGTCACCCTCGTCGAAGCAGCTGCGGCCCACCACGTGACGGTCGTGGGCCGACACGTTCAGAAACGGGCTGAAACGGCACCATCGTCATCGTCACCATTATTACAAACAATGGTAATCGTAATTAGCGCTGCAAAATCTTCGACACGATTGTTTCAACGCTCCAAAATTGTGGTTTCAGAGTGCGACTGCTTAAACACAATTAATTTGCCCCTGGACAACCAGCCGATGTGGAAATGCAGATAATTAGTGAGTGCGTTATTCTCTCCTGTCGTTTCATCGCGCTTCGTGACTCGATCAGAGTGCGTGACGTGACGTCACTGTACAAGCTCTCGATTCATCCGTACAGGAGGGATAGCAGTTGTGGTTTGTCTGCTGCCACGCTTTGCCATGCAGTCGCAGTCCATTGCATGTCATCTCGATTGGCCGTCGCACGTGATCAACTAATTCAAAACTTCGTCTAGGGGTTTTATGCTGCGTGAGCGGAGATAACAGTTTGTGTGTAAATGTGTGGGTCATTTGTGTCCAGCGGCGACGCGCTGCTCCTCTCGGACACTCACCACATGAGCTGCAGTCGGGTACAACCATGGAGGAAGGAAAACACAAGGAGGAAGCGTCACATGGCTCTCCCAGCCTCGGCAAGCCAACCTTCTCTGACTCCGCGAGGCACTTCCTCGACAAGATTAGGCCCCCGCAGCGCCCGCAACAAAGGCAACCAACTCGAGCCGACCAACAGTAGCGCTTCCCTATCACTTGACCAAGGCCTATTTCTTCCTTAAATATTTTATGACTAGGCTTCAAGATTGCCATGTGACGCTTCCTCCTAGTTTTAGTTCCTTCGTCTATGGATACAACTTTAAAACACAGTGGCATGTCCTCCTCAAAGGCGGACGGGCACGATCCTGCACAAATGGGCGCGCACTCAAGAGTGACACGATGCGACGGAAGGCCCTCTGCCATGCTGCTCTGGAGCGGCACTATTTGTCCAGTCCGGAGGCGATCGGCGGTTGCGTTTCGTTAATCTTGGCGAGACCTCCCTTGCCTACTTAAGCTGTTATAGCCAGCCTCCGTGCGTCTAGACAACAGCAGCCCGGGAGGGGACGATCACACAGCTGACTGATCTAATTGCCACCAAGGCGGCTGCATTCCCCACATGCAGCGTAATAATTTTAGGGGTTTCGCTTGCCGAAACCACGACATGATTATGAGGCACGGCATAGTGGAGGGCTCTGGAAATTTGGAAAACCAAAGGTTTTTTAATGGACGCCAACATGTAAGTGCGCCGCCTCTAGCATTTCGCCTCCATCGAAATGCGACAGCCGCGGCCGGGATTAGTGGAGTTGGCAGGAATTTGCTTCGGTAGGGGCACTTTCTTGATCTGAAGTGGGGACCGGGAAGGCAAGCGTGGTCGAGTGTGATTTTGTGCTCCTTATCCAATGACAGAAAGAAACATCGGGAGAGGCACGCGCCTGGTGTGCCACCCCCTGGCTACGCCACTGGCCGGGATCGAACCCGCGCTTTACGGTTCAGCAGCCGGACACCGCAACCACTATACCACTGCGGCGGCATTTCCCTAAGCCTCTTTAGAGTCTTCGACGATGCAGCTCTTCTCACTTGAACTCGCCAATTGTTCTCGAGTAGCTTCTCGGAACGCGTCACTCTCATCTTGAAAAAACTATGAGCGCACAGAAAACACGGACGACTAAAAGACACACATATGCACACGTACACGTGTGCATATGTGTGTCTTTTAGTCGTCCGTGTTTTCTGTGCGCTCATAGTTTTAAATGCGAAGCATTTCTTAGCGAACTTCTGCGACTTTGAGCGTATCTATCTATCTATCTATCTATCTATCTATCTATCTATCTATCTATCTATCTATCTATCTATCTATCTATCTATCTATCTATCTATCTATCTATCTATCTATCTATCTATCTATCTATCTATCTATCTATCTATCTATCTATCTATCTATCTATCTATCTATCTATCTATCTATCTATCTATCTATCTATCTATCTATCTAGCCGCCTACGACTTTGTGCTCTCCTGGTCGCTTGGTTAATCGAATGTACACCAAAATTGGTATGGTGTAACATGACTGTATGACGAATATAAATGACAAGTCATAACATGAAAATCATGACACGCATATCATGTACAGCATGATTTACATGCCACGCTCATGGTGCGCTGGCGGCCGTTTCGCTAGCCTGATATACACCAAAGTTGGTATCTTGCGACGTGACTGTGCGACGAACATAAATGACACGAGTTAACATGAAAATCATGACACACGTCATGTACAGCATGACTTACGTACCACGCTCATGGCGCGCTGGTGGCCGTTTCACTAGCTTTATATACACCAAAATTGGTATCTTGCGACGTGACTGTGTAGCGAACATAAATAACACGAGTTAACATGAAAATCATGACACGCATGTCATGTACAGCATGACTTACGTGCCACGCTCATAGTGCGCTGGCGGCCGTTTCGTTAGCTTGATCTACCCCGAAATTGGTATTGAGTGACGTGACTGTGTGACGAACATAAATAACACGCGAGTTAACATGAAAATCATGACACGTGTGTCATGTACAGCATGACTTACGTGCCACGCTCATGGCGCGCTGGCGGCCGTTTCGCTAGCTTTGTATAGACCAAAATTGGTATCTTGCGACGTGACTGTGTAGCGAACATAAATAACACGAGTTAACAGGAAAATCATGATATGCATGTCATGTACAGCATGACTTACGTGCCACGCTCATGGTGCGCTGGCGGCCGTTTCGCTAGCTTGATCTACACCAAAATTGGTATCTTGTGACGTGACTGTGTGACGAACATAAATGACACGAGTTCACATGAAAATCATGACACGCATGTCATGTACAGCATGACTTACGTGCCACGCTCATGGTGCGCTGGCGGCCGTTCGCTAGCTTGATCTACACCAAAATTGGTATCTTGTGACGTGACTGTGTGACGAACATAAATGACACGAGTTAACATGAAAATCATGACACGCATGTCATGTACAGCATGACTTACGTGCCACGCTCATGGCGCGCTGGCGGCCGTTTCGCTAGCTTTATATACACCAAAATTGGTATCTTGCGATGTGACTGTGTAGCGAACATAAATAACACGAGTTAACATGAAAATCATGACACGCATGTCATGTACAGCATGACTTACGTGCCACGCTCATGGCGCGCTGGCGGCCGTTTTGACGTGACTGTGTAACGAATATAGATAACACGAGTTAACATGAAAATCATGACACGCATGTCATGTACAGCATGTCTTATGTGCCACGCTCATGGCGCGCTGGCGGCCGTTCGCTAGCTTGATCTCCGAAGTTGGTATTGCGCGACGTTACTGTGTGACGAACATAAATAATAGGAGTTAACATGAAAACCATGACATACAAGACGATGTATTCAGCTCTTTGCTGGCTGCTTCGCATTACATCGATTCCCACAATGCGTGGGATCTGCCGTCTTTTTTTCAAGATGGAATACCAACGTGCCCAAACCGCCGCACTGCGTCACTCTCACGTAATAACGTCTTTCGCTGTGTTATCCATATCCTCATCTCTGCTTGGGCTTTTTGTATTCTACCTGGTTCAAGCTTCTGCGTTGGTGCTCGAGTTCACGCTACCACGTAACACCGACTATCTTACTTGGAAGCCACGGCCTTGCGCTGCCTTGCGCCGACAACGCGTCTGAGAATACAATCAAATGAGAAGAAAAGAAAAAAAAAAAAAGACGGTTTTCGCCTTCGAATCGTCTTAGGTTCAATAGAGGCAAAGTGCTAGAGCACCATGTGCTTAGATTTGGGTACACGTTAAAGAACCCCAGGCGGTCGGAATCTCCGGAGTCATCGACTACGGCGTCTCTCAACCATATTGTCACGGGATAATGACAGTGAAGAAGGCGACAGTCACGCTGGTAGGGACGAAACTTTTTATTGGACGAACCCGTGCCCAGAAAACTAAGTAACTCAAAGTACAAGCAATGCACTATGTACGCGATCGCTATCGTCGGCCGTCGGTGAACAGATCATCGGCGGAACGCGTCGTCTGTGATCGAACCTTCCAGCGTTATCGCTGGTGTCCGCGTAAGCTCTCGAATAAGCTTGACTAGCCGCGTCCTGCGCGTAATCTTAACGAAACAATCTGAAACAATCACGAAGCTTCCCAAACATTTCTGCGCGGCCTGAGCTGAGCGGTGCTAACAGTTTCTTGTAGGTGAAACCCGATCACACCGAAAAAAAAAAATAAGGGCGTGTGGCAATATATCGTGATTTTGGGACGTACAACCTCAACGACAATTATTATTATCAGTTATATAATGCGTTGTATTAGGCGAGTGCGTAAGTGATCGCGTGAATTTTTTGCTTTCTCACTCGCCTCTTGAGCTCGGCCATCTGCTGCACGTCGAGACCGTAGGTGTGTTGCAGTCGGCAAAGCCCCACCGCTGCCCCCGTCAGGTCCTCGTCGCTGGGCCACTGTCCATTGCCCGGCATGGGCTCCTCCAGTAAATAGCCGTTGTGGGCGCTGAGCTCCGCCTGCTCGTCGGCAAGCTCGGGCCAGTTGTACGAGAGCCACACGGTCACGAGGTAGTCTCGGAGAAGGACCTCTCCACTGCGCAGACGCGGTGCACTCGCACCTGCTTCAACTCATTCACACACGAGCGTTTATTTCTATAAGAGAAAACATGATCAGGCAGAATAACGAACTCAATTTATTGTCTACCTATGTGCAGGCATAAACGGGCTGATATTGAACGACGAAAATGCGGCTGTTATAAGAGCAGATAGACTACACAAGCCGATGTTAACGCCAAACCCGGTGAGGTGCCTCCTATCTTGGAGGCAGTGCAAAACCGCGCTAGGTGCAGAAAGCTTTCGGAGGGGAGCGGTGGAGTATCAATACATCGACTGAGAAGAAAAAACATGGCTGATCCCTCCGTCATAGGAATCGGTATAACACGAAAGTGAAACTTGTCTTCACAGAAGTAGTGCTTATTGTGTAGTGATATATGAAAGCTTGTACAATGTCTATTCGTGTTTGGCAGCTATAGCACTGTTTGACGTGGATGCACCCATGTTGGCAGCATGTCTCTATCGCGACGACTAACGCCCATGATTATGATTAAGCCGTTGTGGTAGCTGACGGTGTGAACATATATTTGGACACAGCGAATCGTGAATCCTGCGTAAGGATGATCTCAACAAGCTCATAATCAACACTTGTGCCCTGTATGCACTTCTTCAAAGCGTCGTCAATTAAGGAGAGATACGGCACGGTGTGCGCTTTCTAGTAATGGGTAGCCGACGCCTGTGCTCATGCATACACTAACACACACTGCGCTTCAGCAACACGGGAGGTATACAGGTTCGTAGCCTGAGCCGCAAACGCTTGCGTCCCGCTGGTTTCTGTCTCGCAGGCGCTGCTCTCGCTCCACCAAGGCACGACATTCGCCCGTCGAAATCGCGTCCTTTCTGCAACGCGTATTGCAGCAGTTTTGTTAGTCGGTGCTCTCGCAATTGAAGCAGTCGGCGGCGCAGAAATTCCGTTGGTGCACGTGGAAGCTGCACTACTCCGATGAGCCGACGCACGCTAACACGAAGCGAAAGGCAAAGAAAGACCTCGTCAAGGGTGCCCAGGCGACGCCAGCGCGGCCAGTCTACCTCTCTGGTATCGAGACGCTGTAACCATTACCTCCGATATCGCGTGCAATCTCGGAGTAAGCGCTAGTAAGTGTCGATCGTGAAGCATTACTTGTTTTCACATCTCACAGACGGCGGCACCGACCCGCTCCGCCCGCCGCGGAAGAGAATGTGTGAAAGATATAAGGCGCGTTCGCACTATGTCTCGCCTCTCCCGAGTTAGCTTAGTCGGTAGGGCGCCGGGCGCTTGCCGCCGCGGCCGCAACGTCGTGGGTTTGATTCCCAGCGGGGTATCTTTTTCTTGTTTTTTTTTTTCTTTCTCAACCGCTGGCGTCCATTTTATCAACGTCATATCCGTGACGGATGTACTTGGTGGACCCCGGCATAAAACACTTTCGTGTTAAAAGAAGATGGCTTTCGCCTTCGAGTCTTCTTAGGTGAATGTGCGAGGGACCCCGTGAGCTTTTAGGGGCGAAGCTCCTTAAGGCGGCACCCGTTCGTCCCTCGTAGTCGTAGTAGTGCGTAGCCAGTCGTAACGCTAGTACCAGATCTTGACCTCCAAGGTGGTGCCGGTGGGAGATTTTTCCTATGCGTTGTTGAACAATAAAAAATTCGCAGCGTGCGCGTTAACTAAAAGCCTAATTCTTCTGTCTCTCATTCCCCATTAGCAGCCATTGGCATGTTCCAGTAGGAAACGTTAGTAGAAGTAGAAGTGTAAGTGTTAGCTAAAAGCTGACTTCTGTCTCTCATTCCCATTAGCAGCCATTGTTTACCCCCAAGGTAGTGCCTGGTGAGATTTCTCCTGTGCGTGATTAAACAATAAAAATTTTGTTCAAAACGCCGTTGATTGATGAAATAAACCAATGAAAGACGCCAGATGTTTTCTAAAAGCAAAACGAAAGAACGCCAGATGTTTCTAAAGCAAAACGAAAAGACGCCAGCTGCTTAACGAAAGACGTCAGATGTTTTCTAAAGCAATGGTTTTCTAAACAATGAAAATTCACAGCGTACATGTAAAATTAAAGTGAGCTGCAAGTCGTCATAACTCATCGAACCTTTAGTATAAACGCGCCCGATCTCACGTCGGTGATGATGTACTGGGCAGAATTCAGGGAAGATTCACGGTTTACCGATGAACCTCCGCAGCTTCGCCCACTCATCATCATTCACTCCGTGGATATGCTGTGATTTTTTTCTAATGAGGCTTTTACTTCGAACTGACGCTCGGTGGTGTGAATAGCGTTGTCTCGAGAAAGTGGCCTCTACCTTTCTGCCCTCTTTTTTATAAGGGATATAAGGCGACGTTGGTGCCAACGTATGGCGCAAGCTACTACTCTTCTCGTGCATAATAGTTGACGTCATTGAGCAGCGTACAAGCACAAAACAATACAGATAGGCATGTGGAAGAACACTCACGCACTTTAGTCTCAATACAAACAAACGGTCACTCGACAGAAAATTTCACAAAACACAAATATTCACGCAAACATAAGGTGCACACACAACATAAATCTTCTTGAAGATGTTTTCAAAGCAGATCACTAGGCACTTCCAACTGCAACAGTCACGTTTGCAGAAACCACAAAAACGAAAATGCAAGAAACATGTAGCCAAGAGTACGGGTTAATAATGACAATGCGATCAATATTTTAGTCTGATTTAGCGTCTTTCTGATATTTCTGAGTCCTTCAAACATGGGAATAATGCGCGCGCAGCAATAGTTTCAAATTTTACTGTTGGCCATGGGCCCAAAATTTTTCGCTCTTTCACTTTCTTTTTTTCGCTTCCTTCCCGCTCACGCGCACTTAAATCAAGATCTCGGAATCTCGTAAGCACATTGCACTGGAGCTGCGTCAAACGAGGTCTCATCAAAGCGTAATACCGAAAGCTTGCTTCACTGCCGAGCACGAGTGTTTGTTGAAGGAGCACGACGGCTTCTTTCCAAACCATCCCGATTCGAGAATAATGGCGCCGTTTGTAGACTGGCTCGCAAATGTCTGGAGATTGCGCAGTGATAAGCACACCGAAGGATAGTTTCATGCCCTAGCGATAGTCTCTTTTTTTTCTTTTTTTTTCCATTCTACGGCCAGAAGTGAGCTGTCTTGCGAACTTGATACGGACGCAGCAGCGATGGCACTGCATCTTGAAGCGGGCGGACGGACGCGCGGAGCGACAGGGCTTGCTCGACTTATTGGCTTCTATTGAACTGATTGATTGATTGCGAACATGAGCAAACAGCGCAAATAAAACGATGACTAATGAATACCAAGGAAGACTATTCACAACACGAGCTCTGACTTTCGAATGAAAATTTTATTCACCAAGAGGCTGACGCAGAACTGTACCCAGAATTTTTTTGGGGGTGGGGAAGGGGGGTCAATTACACTTTATGTATGTTCGTGCGGGCGTTCGTATGCGTGCGTGTACACATCACATGCAAAATAAAAAATCGAGGGGGGAGGGTTCAACTCCCCCCCCCCCCCCCAAACACCTCCTGGCTAGAAGTCATACAAAGAAGCTGATAACGCTTGGCTATCAACGATTTGGAGCGTGACTGAATGCTGACTAACACAGTTGTGACCTGCATTTTGCATGTTCTAGGCCTCAAAATTTCACGCGTCCACTGGTCATGGTGGCGGAACTGAGTGGTAAGGTGGCGTGTGGCGTGGTGAATGAAGCATAGTATGGACTGTCCGAGTATACTGAGCGATCAATTTGCTGACTAAATGAGCTGACTGAGTGTAGACCGAGAAACCGGCCTACTGACTTAATTAAGCGGTCTGCTTGAGACCGACTAACTGGACCGTATGGAAGAGCTTAATGAATAAACCGCCTGTTCTGGCTGACTAACAGGAGTTATTGGTATAAATGTGTGCCCTAACCAGGCGGTCTGATTGACTGATTGAACTGACCAGATGGTCTTTATCTGAATGACTGAGTGACCAGGGCACATCTCTGATTCATAAAGAAGGCGATACCTATCTCCTCTGCAGCGACAGCCGTGCATTTCGATGGAGGCGTAATGCTAGAGACCCATGTACTGCACGTTGAAGAACTCCAGGTGGTCGAAATTTCCGGAACCCTCCACCACGGCGTCCCTCATAATCATATTGTTACGGATGTGATGGGTTTATTTACAATGCGAAAATTTTCAGAGGGCTACAGGGAAACAAAAAAGTATGTACAGCGAACTATGTACTGTGTACAACCACTATGTACAACCAACTGGCCCCTACCCTGGCTCTTCTTACAATGTGAAATAAGCGCTGGAGAAAACACACGGAACGGTCGGAAGCCGCCGATTAGCAAAAAAATCTCTCGCTCCAGTTCTTCTTCCTCCTCCTTTCGCGCTCTTTCAGCGCCGCGTTACAATATCGTAGTTTTGGGACGTCAAACATCCGATAATTATTATTATAATATTACCTGTCTCATCTTTCTGTAGCTTGGCATGATAACAAGGTCACATATGTCGGGCAGATTGACGCATGCGCAGCTTGGCTACCTTTTATCTTTTCTTTTTCTGGGTGCGGTTGAAGAGTCGGGGGCTAAGGTGTAACTACCATGGTGCAATCATCGCAACACATTCCTTCGCACTGGATATACGTCGTCGGGAGTGTCGGATAAATCGCCCGTAATCGTCCCACACGTATGTTTCTGCCGCCACTGTCGCCGGGGATCCTCGCTTCCAGCCAATCGCAAGGCGAGAAGAAAACTACGTCATCCCACGTGACGCTCTCGCAAACTGCGACGACCACGTAGGAGCTCCCGTTCAGCCTTGGCAGTGGAGAACGTTAATAGAGTATGTGAAGAAGTTGTCGCGGTTTCTTACCAAGAACACCGCATCGAGCACACGTATAATGTGTGCTCGATGCTTGGAGCTGAGCTTGGAGTGAGCGGTAAGAGGCGAGACCCTGCGCCAAGTGCACTTTTTGCAGAATATTTTACATTCGAGACATGGGTATGGATGTGGGCTACGGGATGCAAAAAGAGAAGCCCTTGACCCCCCCCCCCCCATCCTAGCCACACCAGCGCTTCCCCACTATCTCCGCTATGCGACGAGGCGTGTCGCCGCGATGCGACACGGCTTTGCACCCCCAAGACGAAATCCTGCCGACGCACATGCACATTGGAGGCCGCCGTATTGAGCTGTTAAATGCACGTTTTCTTGTTTTTTATGTTTTGGCTTGAAATTAACAAGGTCCTGAAACGTCGAATGCAACAATTCAACCGTTTTCATCAGTATGCGTCCATTCCGTAGCACTGTTCGTTTAGTTGTTAAAGATACAAAACGACAAGGTCCCAGTATGGCGGCACCGAAACCCGTCTGTAAAATAGAAAACTTCGCACGCGTACATGTAATTAAGGGCATACTCGAAAGGTGGCATTATTGTAGTAAGACGTCGCATCAGACGTCTTACAGCGCTTGTGGCGGTAACCAGGGAGTGAGTTGTGTGAACGATGCGGCATTTCGGTGGAAGATTGCTCATCGCTCATCGCCGAAATTTCTACCACTGTGAACGAATACAGTTCCTGTGTCCCGCGTTTTTTGCGTCGAGCTTTAGCTGACTCCAAAAACGCCATAATGATTCACCCAAATCGCAATTCCCAACTGAAGGTCAACAAATGTAACAAATTATAAAATCATGTTAATTAAAAAAAAATTAAGACGATTTTCAGGAAAATTTTGACGGGCAGGTGCCTTGAAGCGATTGATCGGCAAAAAACACTAAACTTTCGTCTTTCGTCTTCAGTTTTCAATCTTTAAGCGTCTTATACCGGTGTCACACGGTGCACTGCTGATCGCGATTGAGCCCGATTGAGATCACATTTCCTAATAGTGATTAGCTCCCTTCTGCAGCTAGCGTAAAGGAGCGAATCGCGATCAAGAAAGTCGATCCAGATCAAGGCTGATCCCGATCAAAAGTGACCATGGGACACCTGTATTCGTCACAGAAACACGGTGGTGTAACTTTATTAACATTAAAGCAAAAATGGCACGTGCCACCTTGTTTTTCGCGCCTTGGTTTCATTTCGCCTGGTGTCAAGATATGCTTTAACGATAGTAAACCTTACGTATGATCACCGTAAAGACATCTGCCCGATAAGATTACGTTCGGCGCCGAATAGGTTTTGCTGCATATTTTGCTCCGACTGATGCTACCTCTCGGCATAACGAAATATATCAATAGCATCTTTAGCGCTGCTGTCCCCTTTAATTCAACTTTAAGAACACCTGGTTACTTTAGGTGCAAAGAAATTGTAAATTGAAGATTTTGATAATGTCTAGAGCAATTTTGGAGTATGTAAAGCTTTGTATAGGTAATTATGTAATTAAAGGTAACAGTGTAAGGTTAGTCTGAAACACTGATTAATTACAGGACTGCCTCTCACGATTTATAAAGAAATGTGCAAACTCCCATGTAAATAAAAGATTGTATATTTGTACTACGCGATGTGTAGCTGATAACAATAATGACTTTGATATCGTCATTATCATCATGTCTACAAAACAAGCGCTAACTCTTGCACGTCAACCGCCACGGTGGTCTAGTGGTTATGGTCAATTTTGTTCGGGGGGGGGGGGGGGGGCAAGTTGAAGCGCGGCCTCGTCATTGAATTTTTTAAACGACTAAGTATATGAATAACATGTATTACCGGTGACAATCTGTATTAGATGCTGCAAATCACTTCTTGAAAGCTGCGCACTGTCAAGAACGAGTAAGACTGAGACGTGTTTTTTCATAAAAATATTATGTTGACATGCCCGCAAAATCTTTCCAGGAATAACTGTATTTCTTTTGTGTACGAGGTACGGCAAATATCACGTAAACTTTGGAACTGCATCAGTTTTAAACTGAAGAAGCGCCTGATAACGAAAAAATGAAGTCTACAAAATAACCAGGCCGAGATCAAATATGTTAATAGAGATTGTTTATGCAAAATGTTCATCTTTTTGCACAAATGATGCGGCCAGGAAAACACGAGCATGGGAAAGTACACCTCGAATACGGGCAAAACACAAGTCACCGGAAACAGTGCGCAGTATGCTTACAGAAAACATCACAAATGTACATTTAAATATACAATCAATATACGGAACTAAGCAGTGATCACTACGCATAATTCTCAAAATAAGGCAAAAGAACATGCTGCACAGTCACAGAAACTGATATGTCCTTAGGCCAAGCAGCTGTCTCGGACGCACCATGTGGACAGAACTATAGGAAGAGCGCAGAAATAACGAAATAAACTATTTCAAAGCTGTTTTAAAAGTGCGAACCACTATTGTGCACTCAATATAAAAGGAGGGTTGTCGCTTCTACTTCAAAAAGCAATGAAGAACAAAAAGGACACATGAAAGTAACAAACAATGCCGCTGGTACGGCTTCCAATAGCTGAATTTGTTTGGTAACGCCGCGTATGCCGACCTCTCAGCGAACAAGGTGAAGCTGTCGATTGGCTGTTAATGACCACCTGATGCCCGTATTCGTATGTTTATATTATGTCACGGTGTTAACTGCTAAAAGGTACAAAATCCTCACGGCTTTAAAAGGTGGTGAACAATAACGTTGCATCAGAATTATGGGCTCACTGACCTGAACTCTGGAACTTCCGACACGCTGATGCCGACATTTCTGTGGGTGTACAGAAGTGCTAGGCCAACCATGCGTTCCTCAGACATCGTGGAGCGTAAGTAGTTATTGAGTAACCTCATGCTTGAAAACGTCATCTGCGCTGGCAGTGGTCACTGGAAGGGCGACTAGAATCTGTAGTAGCTTGTACAAATTCGGATAGAACCTGCTGTCGCATTGAGATAGGGCATCGGTTCCTGTTGTGGGGCGCTGGTTTGCTGCCTTGTTCGCTCACTTTGTCCACCATAGTCGCAGTCCTCCCAAAGCAGCCCTCGTTTCGACGTCATGCGCAAAAACGGTGAGGAGATTTTCTGCTCCTTTCTCCCGATCATCTTGCATTGGTGGTATTGCGGATGGTACAATTATTGAAAAGTCCTTTAGAAGTGCCCTGTGCTTTTCGAACCGTTGGTTTAACTGGGCTAGTACGTGGTCCATGAACGGAATGAACAGGATTCTGCGAAAATATTCTTCCGCGCTTTCGAATGTATTGCTCCCAAGGTTTTGCTTCCGGACACCGGCTCGACGGCTGGTGACCTCCACATTCGTTTTTTCTGCCAATGCCTGCACTTGTGCAAATATTTTTGAGGGAGATGCATACGCGTTCTTGCGGTCATTTTCAATTGTCTTCTGTACCGCTTCTATGTCGTCAATGGCAGCGCTCATGTCGATACTCCTCGTATGCAGCTTCTTTGACAGTGGCAAAGTCAGTGCTAACACGTGCTCCGTCACATGCAGGCTTACAAGGAACGCTGGTGAGAAGAGTGCCAACATTAGACTGTTTGCCTGCACTAGACTTTCGCCATTTCCGTTAAACTTAATCTCCTCTAGTGCTGCGATCAACGGCCCAAAGAGCTCACAAATGAAAGCACTGCATCGTGCTTCTCGACCCAGCGCGTTTCACATAGTCCCAAAAGGCGCTGCCTTGTAGACTCCGGGCAGCTCAAACTGATGATTTTTCGCAAAACGTGTGAGCACCTAGAAGATTTACGGAAAAAGACTGACGTCACCTTTAGAGTCCCAAAACAGTTTCGGATGTCTGTTATGGAGCATGCCGCACACAGAACTAGATTAAGGGAGTGACTGGCGCAGTGAGTGTAGAGTGCGGCTGGATATTTCTCACGAACAGCAGCTTGAACACCACTCGTTCTGCCGGCCATCGAGCTTGCATCATCGTAGCCTTTACCACGGAGACGCTGGATGTTAATTCCCATGTCTATAAGGAACCTTATGATGGTGTCGGCGAGGGCCCGGCCACTTTGGTCGTGAATTGGCACAAAGCCAATGAACACTTCTTCGATTTCGTTCGTATCCTTATTAAGGTATCTTGCACAAACAGTTAGCTGCTCGATATCAGCAATATTCGTCATTCCCCAGTGGAATGTCAGAGCGCTGATGTCACGTAGGTCAGAGAAGCTCCAGCCTCAGTGTCTGATTGTACTCCTTTGCACGTGCAGTGATCCCCTCCACTCTCTCTCTCTCTCTCTTCCTATTCCTCGTTCCCTTATCCCCATGCAGGGTAGCAAACCGGACGTTCGTCTGGTTAACTTCCCTGCCTTTCCTCTTCTCTTTCTCTCTTTTTCGTCGTTTCATCAGCAAGTACGGAGAAGCAGCCTGCAACGTTTACTTTTGCGACTAGACTTTCCTTGATGATTGCAGCAGAGATTTCTATAATCTGGTTTTGTACATCTGGACTTAAATACGAGGCATTATTTGGGCAACTTTCCAAATGCTTTTTTTAGATCTGTGTCGTTACAATCCGCTCGCACACGAAGCAGCGCTCTGAATTTGCCTGTATTTGTAGAAGAGGCTGTGATTGAATCCATGGGACCACTGTATTTATGGCCACGGAGAGCCAGACCTTCCCGTACGCAAAAGAGAACTGTCTCAACAATAGGATGTAACTTCCTTCGGTTCTCTCTTATTTGAATTTGCCTGCCATGGTCCAATCCAGCTGATAAACGACACTGGCACACATCCTGAGAAGGTTTGAAGAAAATTATCGGCTACCAGCTGAGCGTCAGTGTGATATTTAGTGGCTTCATGTGCACCGAAGACTTCGAGGGCGTGCTTCTACTTTTGGAATGGCTTGGATACGAGGGCCCCAGTGCGCGCATGTTGGCCTTTGCCAACCTCACTTCTGCTAAAAAGGACACTCACTCGGCAGCACCCTCTTGAAGCGCTGAGTAGCTAAGCCATCGGTCCAGCCAAGCCACCTGAAACCTTTGTTTCTGCTTCAAATCGTTCATAGACTTAAACATGTAGCCTGGTGGAGGAATCCAAGGAGAAGTTAGCAGTTGATGTTTTGTATGATGTAAGTAACTGCATCGAGAGTAACTGTTAGACCCGGGGACGTTAGTCCTTAAAAAATTAATGTACTTAAACGTGCGTCGCCTTGTAGACCTTCTAGGTTGGGAAGAACACAATGGCAGACGCCGGCTGCGTGAAAGTAAAGTAAAAATAGGAATAATCTGACCAGAGTCAATTTTCTTTTTATTGTTAAAAAAAAGAAAAAAAGACTGATGCCCTGTTTCACAAACTGCACGGTTGAAAAAAATCTTGCAGAAAAGCCACCTTCCAGAATCTTTCAACTGTCCATGGCATTGTCGTGCTCGAAAAAAAAAAATAATTTTAGACGACGTCCTGGGTGGTTTTCAGTGAAGGTGGTTATTTTGGACGGCGGTGTATCATAGAACGAAAAAAAAAAGAAAAAGATTTCAAGGGGGGCCCAATAAATAAAAATTTCAAGCCCAATAAATCCCACCCCCCGGGTGACACCCCTGATTGGTGGTGTATAAGAGCACGAAAAATTTGGGGGGTGGGGGGGGGGGCTGAAGCCCCATAAGCCCCACCCCCCTGGCTACGCCCCTGGTTATGGTGCTCGAATGCTGTCCCGAAGGTCGCGGGGTCGAATGCCGGCCGCGCGGTCGCATTTTCGATGGAGGCAAAAATGCCTGAGACCTGTGTAATAGATTTAGGTGCACGTTAAAGAACCCCAGGTGGTCTGAATTTTCGGAGCCCTCCACTACGGCCTCACTCATAATCATATCGTGGTTTTGCGACGTTAAACCCCAACGATTATTTACTGTTGCGCGTGTAGACATGACACTGCACGAACGGTCTACCACGATCACGTGACACGAGGGTCAACTTTCTAACCAAGCGTGTGAGTACAGCTTAGGCAAGACCTTTCGAGCTCGAAGCGCACTCTCGAAATTATGCAAACCTCGTTACGTTACCGAGTGTCTTACACAATTTCTTTCGCGATTACCGAGTTTTGGTCTCGGCTTCACCGTCGGATGCAGTGTATAGTGTAAGCTCCATGGAGGTCACTCAGCGTAAAGCAATTTCACCGCTGAACTCCTAATCTGCAGAGGGTCGCAAAGATTAAAAAAAAAGAAAAGGTTGGTTGCCAAAAGTTTGAACGACATTAAAGGGTTAAGTTACTAGCACGCACTCTCCGCCTCTCTGTGTGGAGTCCAGAGACGAAGCTTTCAAGCGCAGTTAATCGAATACTTTCATTCTTTCTTTTATACACTTCTGCCATCAACAGCGGGGGGAGATTACGCCGTCTCTTCCTGAAGCATAACAACACCCTTTCTAGTGGAACGATTCCTAACCACGTGGGATTATTTTGAAGCCGTAACATCGTTACAAGTCGAGCGATTCCTGCAGAATGGTTTACGGTATCTAGCATGTGAAAACAAAATCCTAAGCTGTACCTCGAGAAGCCAGAGTGCCAGCGAATCTAATTACGTAGTTTATGTAGGCTTAGTGGTGCACATGTTTCGTTTCATCCAAACTTTAGAAAAAAATTTAGGAGCCGTTCCCCTATCTGGAAGTGGGGGCAAGTGAAGTTTGGCTCACATGCTATAGTGTGACGTCACGGATTTTAAAGCCTCTTTTCTTTCGTATTTTGACTCAACAGTTGATTGCCTGAAGTTTACCACGCTGTCTGTGGCTTCCTTTTAACGCAGTGCAATTCACGTTTAACGCAGTGCAAATTCACGTTGTCAAAATCTGTGACGTCACTGGGAGTTCATGCTGGAACTTCCAGGCGGCGTCGCCGCTTGCATTTCTTTTTGCACGTTTTCTAAATTGAAGTCGTCTTCTCGCAGCAAGAGTGGTGATTTCGGTATGGTGAAAGGGTAATTTATAACAGTGGAATAATAGTTTTTAACCTAAACTCTTCTCATGTCTATCTCGTGTCTCTCTAATGTACAAATGTTCCAATCAATCTAAGAGTGTCTATCTGTGCCTATGTGGCTGTGTATCAGTCTGCGATATCTATTTGTGTTTATCTATGCAGCTCGTGTTATTGATCGCGCACACCTTCATGTGCTTGACCAGAGGCCACGCAAATAAATGCGAACCGCTTCGTACTCCGCTGCGCACTAGAATTGCAGAACACGCCCTCCAGGGGGCGTGTCGAAGGCTATTCTAGGTAACGCTGTACGGCCTCGGGCAACATGTGCATCACGTTTTGGTGTACTCACGAACGCTGGCGAGCGTTCATTATCATTCAGCGGGCGTCACGCATTTCGTTTGTCCTCGCGAGGCAGGATAACAAAATGCGGCACGATCGCTCTTATAGGTCACGAACAACGTTGTTTTTCGGGGTGCAAGCGAAAAGAGACCGCGGGTGATCGTAACTGTCTCGACTGCGTTTGCTGCGTCAGCGCTCCCGTTAGGCCTAATTAAGGGGCAGAACAGCGTCAAGCGGTCGGCAGACGACGCCCTCCACACGTGCGGCGCCTGATGTAAACGAAGTGACACTTAACGCTTTCGCTAAGTTTCTCTCGGTCCCATGATCGCGAAAAGGGTGTGGGATACCTAAAGGGCCCTTAAACCACCCAGAGGTCGAAATTTAGTTGTGTTGCTGTTGTGCACGAGTCTACAACGAACACGTAACCGTGAGATTTTTCAAAACGGTGCCGTAATAGCGGAGTTACATGCGTTTGATGATACGAAAGACGGCCTCGCTCGTTTCGCTCTTTCCTTCGCTCGTCGACTCATCTCAGCTCCTGGTTCCTCCTAACCGTGCGAGGAGGAAGAGCAGCAAGCGCACTACCTGCGAGCGGACAAACAGGCATTGTGGATGACGAGCGCACGACGTGTTGACGTCACGGCGAACCTTGAGGGGATGAGGAATGCCTAAAGGCTCGGAGAGGAGAAGTGGTTGTTTCCTGTAATTTGGGGGTTCCCGCCGCTCGTAGCGCTGCCGCGCTTGACATTGTTGATTGTGACGGCCTTCTGAACTAGATGTGCACGTTTACTTGAAATGTTAAAAATTATCGAAGCCGATTTAGGGGCCCTTTAAATAGCGTTGAATATTCACTTCAATTGTATTACCTTTATTTACCAGAAAATATCCTGGTTGGGCTCGTGGGCTGGAACTTGCAAAGAAACAGCATGACGGGGTCCAAGAGACAACGAACTGCGTTCACGCGAATGCGACAACTGGTGCATCGCATCAACTTTCTAGCGAATAGCATTCATGTAAACGGGAATAACGCGCTAGGAAGGCGCATCACACTGGTGCGGCGGGCAGCGGTGGATTTCGAGGGGTGAGTCAACACACGGACCATCAACCACGAGAAGGGGAAAGGCCCCGTCGTGCCACCTTCGAGCCCCCTCCCCTGACACCCCATGGCAGCTACAGGGGGAGAAAACGAGGGCGTCTCGAGACGGTTAAAGGGACACTAAAGAACAAAACGATTTTTCTCGCATGAGTAAAGTAGTCTTCCACGATACCAAAAACACCACGCTTGCTGCGAGAGGACGCTTAATAAGCGAGAAAACGCGCAACAAGAAAATACAGGTGGCGACGCCACCTTTGAATTCCCGCACCATTTGCCGTGACGTCACATATTTTTGACGGCGCCTGCTTGGGCCTACGTAGTTCCTAATCGGTTCAATCGAAGTACATTGTCCTGTGAGGGGGCCAGAGACTTGACATAACAAGTTTGTGGAAATTTTGTCGAGCTAGTGGCGCCAAAATACGTTAAATGCTCTTTGAAACCTTTTACGTCACGAATTACAAAGTTCGGCGCGAAATTTAAAAATGAAACTTTGAACTTGGTTTTCTGCTCTAATAATAACCCTATGGTGGTGAAATAAACTACGCAAGAGTTCTCCGAGCACACTTTATCGATCTAAACCAATTCATTGTTTCTCTTTAGTGTCCCTTTAATGCGCTACATGTAAACGGCGTCGCATCGCATTGCTTGTGATGCGCTAGGAAAGGTGATGCGCTATACCGTCGCATTCATGTAAACGCGGCTATATACATATATGACAACTGTGAATGCATATGTATATATACATAGTCGTGCGCCCTTGTACGGTAGACGAGGGGGTCTGGGAGGAGGTGGGGCAATAGGGGAGCTTTACTACATGGCAAGCAGCACGCCAATATATCTCCTTTGAAGCGGCTACAAAGACCCCCGAAAACATTTCACTATGTGTGCAACTGCATTATATACCAGCTTAGAAAGTCATTTGACTACAGTTACGGTGTTATCGTCGCAACAGCCGTGAATTCGGTCAAGTTGAAATGGCCGTTTCTGGGCAAATAAGTTATGCAGTTAGTGCGAGCTAGTTTTTTTGTTTTTAACACGAAAGTGTTTTATGCCGGGGTCCACCACAGCTCCACTGACGCATATCCGTGATGTATATGACATTCTAAAATGTAAAGACTAACATACCGTCACCGGGAGTCGAACCCACAACCCCTCGATCCCCAGCGCGCAGCGCGAAACGACTCCGCCACAGACGGCACGTTCTTCGACATGCTAACGGCGTGCTATTTATATACACCATTTGCCGGTGGCTGTACTCAGAGAACGTGGTACATCAGCGTGTTTTCGTTATCACTAGCGACATGGCGCGAAAGGCTCGAACGGCGGAACGGTGGGCGTCGCCTCACGCGTTGAGATGAGCGGGCGCCTCTACAGGGCGTGGTCGCTCCTGCGCGCGCGCTTATCTTGTCCGTCTTGCACTCTCACCTCAAGTTTGCGCTGAAGTTACAGAGAGCACGAAGGTCGCTTTGCTCACTGCAGCGGCCGTTTTCGCGTAAGGAGCGCGCTGCTCACCAACAAATAAGTTACAACTGTGACAGTTCGCGCTCATCCTGTGTATAGTTGTGCGTTCGTTTCGTGCGTCTTCCTTGTATTTGACCAGCGCGCTTTAACTGTCGATCTGTGACAGTTGTTAGTTCGCACTGATCCTGTGTATGTTCGTTCCGTGCGTCCTTTCTGCTTGAGCAGCGCGTTGCAAGTTTCGAGCTGCTTGCCGTTCTTCACGTGGCATTACAACTTGTTTCTATAGCATTCATTACTTCGCCCTCGGGGCGAAACAATGCACAACAAACGCTCAACTACGTCTGTAAAGACACGTTTTACTTTCGTGTTACACCGATTCTAATGACAGAGGGATCAACCATGTTTTTTTTTTTTTTTTGAATTTTGTGCCGGATGCCAAACGCAATGAGAGATGCGGAGAGTGGGAGAAACGGGTGAGGCGCCGACAGGCTGGGCCTCCCCACCTCTTAAATGCAAGACCACTGGCACGCCTACGTATACATATATACATCCCCGTGGGTTTTGTTCGATCGTATGGCCGACGGGGCATCGGCCTCTAAAGCCGCCTCATTCAGTCGCATAAGCAGCAGATCCCAGTCGGCGTCGCCTGCACTCACCGCGGCAATAGCAGCGCATGAATGCGTGCTGCAGGCGAGGGTTCAGGGAAGGGAGGACATCTACACACGTCGCTTGGCGCTAAACGATCAATCATTTCTTCAGGCTCTGACTGTGGGTGTGCCCGCACTAAAAGGGTGCGCTAAGGAGAGCTTCGCCGCACAAATGCTATATGCATCATGTCACGAAGCGGACGCGATGATGCATGCTGAAGAGAGCTTTCTCTGGAGAAAGTTATGCCGATAATATTGGTACCGCAGCTAAACGGTTTGTTCGTTGCAGTGATTCGAAAAAAAAAAAATAGCCCTTATAGAAAAAATGGGGGCAAGCGAAGCTGGGCGTGTGCGCGTCTAATCCTTTCTTTCTTTCTTTCTTTCTTTCTTTCTTTCTTTCTTTCTTTCTTTCTTTCTTTCTTTCTTTCTTTCTTTCTTTCTTTCTTTCTTTCTTTCTTTCTTTCTTTCTTTCTTTCTTTCTTTCTTTCTTTCTTTCTTTTCTATCGCATTGCGCAATGTATCCTCCTAACTTTTTCCTTCTCCATGCCAGTAATTGGACCTTCACCCACGCGCTTAGCAGCTCGACACTTCTGTTGCTTCAAGCAACAACATATGTCATGCGTGAAACAATGAAATGCAACAATGAAGCGTGGCAACGTGAAACGACAAGTGACTTCGATAAAGGATCAGACTGTCGTGCCAGAAACGGCCGATCACTGACGAGCCCACGATCGAGAGAGCATCAGTCATTGGAAAACGGAGCATACAAACACGCGTGTGCCCGGAGCACATTCGAGGGCCGCAGTTGTGTACACCCGCGCATTTCTATACACGCGCCGGCGCCGAGCTTTTCGCAAACTATGCCGCCGGCGCCGCCAAAATCCGTAACTCGCAAAAGCTTCGCTAAAAAGCACACAGCGGTTCTCACGAACGTATGAGAACTTGAAACGTGAAGTGACGAACAGAGAACGTCGACCGGCGAATGTCTATGGCTGGAGCCACAATTTCGACAGGGATGACGGTAGCCTCACAATTAATGAAAGACTCGCAGGGTCCCTAATGCATCCGCCTCAGTCGACTCGAAGGCGAAAGTCTTCTTCTTCTTCTAAGTCGATGTATTGAATCTACCACGTCTCCCTCTTCCGAAAACTTTCACCAACTAACGTGGTTTTGCAGTGACTCCAGGATCGGAGGAGGCATTGTAAGCTTTCTACACATCGCATTGTTCAATTGGCACTGCCTCCGGGATCGGCACACCATAGACCAAGCAATGACGTCATGTGATTACGTCACAGTGACGTCTTGATGACGTGACATATTTTGGCGATATGTGACGTCATGATGTCATATGGTGATGTCATCACGTGACGATGCTTTTTTGCATCACACGTGTTGACGCTGCCGACGCGGGACGCCGGTCAATTTTCGCGTTTGAAGAAGCATCTAAGGCTTTCGCCTTAATAATTATTGGGGTTTAACGTCCCAAAACCAGGCTATGATTATGAAGGACGCCGTAGCGGAGGGCTCCCGCAATTTCGTTCACTTGGGGTTCCTTAACGTGCACCTAAGTCTAAGCACACAGGCCTCTAGCATTTAGACTCCATGGAAATGCGGCTGCCGCGGCCGGGATTCGATCCCGCGACCTTTGGGTCAGCAGTCGGACGACAGCCTCGGCTTTCTCCTGACAATATTCCTGACAGCTGCCTCCTCGTCGAAACGTCGACTACTCGCCGTGGTAGCTACCGCACTATACTAAGCTCGAGGACGTGGGTTCGATTCCCGGCCACAGTAGCCTCATTTCGATGGTATCGAGTGCAAGCATCTTCGAGCACTTCTCAGGTGGTCGAAATTAAATCGGAGTCTCCCCTCCATACGGCGTGGAGTTCATAGGCGTAGCCATAGTTTTGGGCTGTTGTGTTGTGGGTTTGAAACACCTTCCCTTCCGAAATAAAATCTTGGCTTCGACCCTGGTGAAGTTAAGCACACAAACATAAAAAGAAATCGAACAGAAGTCCTCGTGCGAAGTGTACTACATGACAGCAAAACACATATATAATTCAACGAAATGTTCGTAGAAATACCTTTCATAATACAGTTGAACCTCGTAATAACGAATACAGATATACAGAATTATCGGTTATAGCGAGCTAAATACAAACTATGGTTGGTCACGCTTCATTTCAGTGTCATTTATTAATTTCTTAACGAAACCGAAAATGCGAGAGGCGCCACGATATCGGCTATGAATAGGGCTCCGTGTTTTCCAATAAATCCGAAAAAAAAAAATCCCATAAATGCTCGCCGGTAAAATTTTTGACAATTCGGATTTATCCTATAAAATCCGATTTCAACAGCCAATATGACCATGTTCCGTTCTTTATTGAAAGGGCACGTTCTAAGCTGTTATTGGCACATCGAATCTCATTCGCGCTAGGCACTTAACTCGAAAAGTAGCATAAAAACCAAAACAAATATTGAAAGACAATTCGCAACCATATACTTTTTGATGGTTTGAAAAAGTGGCGGAAATCTTGGTCATCCAGAGCAAAAAAAAACACAGCATATCCACGGAGTGAATGATGATGAGTGGGCGAAGCTGCGGAGGTTCATCGGTAAACCGTGGATCTTCCGTGAATTCTGCCCAGTACATCATCACCGACGTGAGATCGGGCGCGTTTATACTAAAGGTTCGATGAGTTATGACGACTTGCAGCTCACTTTAATTTTACATGTACGCTGTGAATTTTCATTGTTTAGAAAACCATTGCTTTAGAAAACACCTTGCGTCTTTCGTTAAGCAGCTGGCGTCTTTTTCGTTTTGCTTTAGAAACATCTGGCGTTCTTTCGTTTTGTTTTTACAAAACATCTGGCGTCTTTCGTTGGTTTATTTCATCAATCAACGGCGTTTTGAACAAAATTTTTATTGTTTAATCACGCACAGGAGAAATCTCACCAGGCACTACCTTGGAGGTAAACAATGGCTGCTAATGGGAATGAGAGACAGAAGAAGTCGGCTTTTAGCTAACACTTACACTTCTACAGAGACAGAAGAATTCGGCTTTTAGTTAACGCGCACGCTGCGAATTTTTTATTGTTCAACAACGCACAGGAGAAATCTCCCACCGGCACCACCTTGGAGGTCAAAGGGTAAGACTTGTTACTCACTACTACGAGCACGACGAGGGACGAACGGGTGCCGCCTTAAGGAGCTTCGCCCCTAAAAAAAAAAGACATCGCATTTGACTTTTTGAGTCCCTCCTTGCTTTGCCCTCTTCACTGCGTCGTTTTTCTATCAGCGCTTACTTGCTTGCGCTGAAACCTGTTTGAAATGCACGTCAACGAACGCGCCCACATCGCCGTTGTTCAACGCGTAAACCGAACTTTGAAATGCCACAATGCGACAGGCAGTGATTACCTCGCTTATAGTGTTTTTAAGCCCGGAATAATGCGCTTTTGTGTCTCAAATTTCTTGCGCGAACCAGATTGCCGACTTGTTCGAGCCGATTGTTATCTCTACTGTTACAACCAATATCGGATATAACGCGCTAATTTATGGTCTCTGTGCTATTTCGTATATAGCGATGTTCGGCTGTACTGCATTTATTTATCGACGCAGGGTGGCGGCGACGAGAGGGAAGGGTTTAGGTGCTGGGCGAATATATGGCTGTGTGCAATCTTTGATTGTCGTCCGTCGCGGTCATCGACTGTTGCCCTCTTTAGCCACGACGGGGTCGCACGAGCTCGTACACCGACGCCCGTGCGGCTTGCGTACGTAGGATCAGCGCGCGACGAATTCGTAACCCTCACTGCGCGACAGATGCGCCGCTACAAATGAGAAGGTGCGGCACCCCGTTTTATGGGCACGGGGCCCAGACAATTTTTATGGGGTCGATTGCTGTGACGTCAGCGCCGGCGCGCGCCCCACTTTCCAGCACCATTTTGCGTGAATCCTTGAGTTCTCTTTCTTTTTCTCTGTGGGTGTATAACTATATGCGCGTGGCATGAGAACGCATGTGCGTGTTTATTTCATGTTTGCACATGAGTGTGTGTGTGCGGATGTGTAAATATTAGACAGCGCCAACCAATTTTTATGGTACCTGTTTCCTTCAGCACAACGGAAATCTTACCGGTCAGAGTGTCTAATCACGGAATCGTAACGCGGAAAACGCCGTGAAACATTCTTAATCAAAACTTTTCGACCCGCGGTGACTATATGAAGTCACACGCACACAACACATTCTGAAAACAGTGGGAGGTGAGCGCGAAAGCGGTTCGTGTTTGTGCGCGACGGTTGGCTGCGCGCATGCGCGCACTCCGCGCGCATGCGCCGCGGTTTGACAAGTTCCACTAGCTGTCGCGAAGGGCGCCGCCGCTTGTAGGCGGGCAAGTCCTTTTACCTCGTAAACAGCACAGAATAGAGCGGGGATGAATAATAATGTACATACTCTAGTCTTGAGCACTGATTATGGTGCGCACGTAAAGATCAGACTACGCGCAGCAAAGTGAACGACACCATAATACAGCTTCAAGGATCTTCCACTCGGCTGCGCAACATGCCGGTTTTTTTGTGACTTTCCAACGCGATTTAGAAATATAAGTTCTACACAAATCGCCAAAACAATTCTTGACTCTGTCACTGTAATTGACGGTCTTTTCATTTCCATCCGGATCCAATCACACGTTCTGGGCAGTTGTGGGTCCCTTTAATGCGTGACTACAGCCGTGCGAACATACACTCAGTCAAGGCTGCCGAATAAAGAGTGCAACTGCTCGCAGAGGATGTCTGTAGGTACAGCACCTAAATTGGGGATCACGACTGAATTTCGACGATTCCATGGTATTACAGCCCCTGTCGCGCGCATGTCCTCGCTCCCGCGCTTCCAATTTCTCCAGTGCTTTTAGCATAGTGGAATGGCACTGGGTTTCGAACCTAGGGCCTCACGCTCCAAAGCCAAGTGTCCTATAAACTGGCCTAATCACCGAAGAAAACTAAAAACAGCGCAAACCACAGGACAGAGACAGACTAGGCGCTGAAGAGCAGCGCTTAGTCCGTCTTCGTCTCATGGTTTGCGCTTTTTCGCGTTTACTATGGACAGGTACCAGCCGGGCCAAATGAGCATTCTTTATTCGCGGACGACTTTTCTTGGCAATGAAGGGAAAGCTACGGGGGCGGAGCCACAGAGTTGGCGGAGCATCTGCACATGTCCTCCTGCTCGAAGTAGTCTGAAGTAGCCCGATGTGGCACGCGTCTATGGTACCGCTGCGGCAAGTGGTGGCTGCGCGCGATCAGCGTTGCATTTTGACGAGGACGCCGCTTAGCGTTAGAGGTACGGGTAAAAGGCGGGGCTTTCTCACGCGTGCAAAAACGCAAAGTGCCAGTAAAACAAATACAAATATCTCACTGCTGTGAGCTGCGTCCTGCCTCAAGGAGCTATACATTTACAAAATGAAAAAGTAGTTTTTATATCTCACGTAGAAACTAGGGACAATTGTGGATCTGCATTCATGAGCGGTGGGATACGCGCGATTTGGCTCTGAAGCCTTCGCTTCCCTCCAAGAAAACTTTTCCGCGAGTACAGTAAACACACCAGGCTTGCCGAATGTGAATATATTTGAACGATACAAATGCCATCTACCGGCTGGACAAGATTTAGAGCCACGAAAGTTACAGCGCCAAAGAAACAGGGACAAAGGAGAAACGAACAGCACAAGACAGCGCTCGTCCTGTGGTGTTCGTTTCTCCGTTGTCCCTGTTTCTCTGGCGCTGTATAACTTTCGTGGCTCTAAATTATGAACCAACTAGCCCTCATCAAGCTGTTACTAATACAAGTTTTAGTTCTCAACAAGAATGGTGCCTATAATATTAGAGAAATAGTGCTTACTGTTCGAAAGGAAACCGGCTAGTACGACTCTCCGACATCAGTGATTAGCAAGCGCGCCGCAGTTCTGTAGGCGGAGCTTTTATTAGGGGCGTGCAAATAGTCGAAAATTTTGAAAAAAGAATCGGATAGCGCTCATTCGAAATACCGAATATTTTTCGAATAATTTTCGAATATTGAGCACCGGCGGGAAAACGTCACAGGAACGAAACGTTCAAACAGCCAGGGGGGTCATCAGTTCCTGTCTTTATGTTATAATAACTGAAGGAAGGAACTACAGCTGCACTCAGCTTCAGCAGTGTAGTTTTTGCACACGTGTACATGAGTAACAACAGAGGCCGGTGATGTGTCTCTGTAAGTTGTTCTTGCAGGTACAGTATTCAGCACTGATGGTCAGCTGCTTTTATTGCGAAGACACACGCTGTGATAGGTGGTTTATGTGTTTCATTACATATTTAGCTATATCTGCGTCGCTCGGTTCAACGTTGTTTAATTTTTATCTGTCAGTTTTATTTAGAAGCTATACACAAAGTAGCAATTTCAATACGGTAGTCACTCCTGTATTTCAAGCTACAGTTACAAAATACCTCGCAGGATCTAGTCGCAGCATTATACGAGCGCACCACAGTTTTCATAATTGTGGTATATTTTTAGAGGCGAAGCTTTTTTGGGTGTGGGTCTATCCCTCTTCTGTAGTATGTAGTAGTAGTAGGTAGCCACCTCTAGTTCTTGGAGTGTTCACTAGATGGCGCTCTCGTAGCCACCTCTAGTTCTCAGAAAGATCCCTAAATGGCACGGAGGCGCTCTCTGCGTTGCAGATGCGTGCTCTAGTCTCCCCCCCCCCTTCTCTCGCCTCGCGAGGCCAACGCAGGCAGCGTCTGCTAGCGAGTTTCTTGATTGAAAAAACCGACTGCTCGCGCTGCACAACCGTTCACTGACCACCCCGTATATATAGGCACTGGATTTTGATCTCCAAGGTAGTGCCTGTGTGAGATTTCTCCTGTGCGTAATTAAACAGTAAAAATTCACAGCGTACATGTAAAATTAAAGTGAGCTGCAACTGGCCATGACTCTCATCGACCCTTTAGTATAAACGCGCCCGATCTCACGTCGTTGATGATGTACTGAGCAGAATTCACGGAAGATTCACATATGGCGCGTGTCATTGATGGAAGGCAATCGTTCGATTTAGTGCGGCGACGTACGCTAGGGGGACCGTTGTAATAAAATCCGCTCGCTGTTGGCGCGCTTTCACTTTCGCTCGGAGTATTCACGGTTTACCGATGATTCCCTCCGGGGCTTCGCCCCTCTCATCATCATTCACCCCGTGGATATGCTGTGGATTTTTTGTTGTTTAAAAGTGCTCGTAATTTTCCTGTGTTAAAACTGAAAATAGTTGTTTAAAATAAAATTTTGCGGAGTCGCAGGGCTCTATTGAAAATGGTCGCCTTACTAGTCGAGAACTATTCGAATAGTACTCGAGTCGTATTCGATTCGGTATGAGAATTCAGTATTTGCATAACCCTAGTAATTATTGTAAGGTTGTAAGGGACTATACGTACCCCACTATGAGAGAGCAGGAGGCTGTCCCTATATTGGCGCAGCAGTATCTAAAAAGCTTGAATGGAGTGCGATTGTCGGTGTGGTTGCGCCTGGCATTGCCTCTGGCATTTTTTAGAACAATAACGGCTCTAGCGGAACCTTGAATCTCCCATCAGCATTTTCTTCAAAAACTTTAACGGCGTTATATTGTACCAAATGTTTAAAAGGGCTTCCTTGCGTACAATTTCTGCGTACAATTCCTGCGTACAAATTTTAACCTATAATCATTATAGCTATAACACACCAGACAGACTCGCGTTTGTCTTCTGAGAAAAGATGCTGATAACTCGACGCTCAGAGAGAATTTTTCCGCGCTAACGAAGTGAAAGAAAAGTGCGGTACCCTAACGTCTGTGAGTGTTTCGGTCCGCCAGGTAGTGCGGACAATTTGGTTGTGCCCTTGCACCCAGCTTCGTTTGCAATTGTGCTTGTGGCGGCGAAACTCACAAAAACAGACTTCATACATGGAAGATGAAGCTTTAGCTTGAAGTCAACTGCGATATCACTATTAAAGAGCGATAAAACTCTCACGCTCCTTGATGCATACCCCTAAGGCGACTCGAAGGCGAAAGCCAGTTTTAACACGAAAGTGTTTTATGCCGGGGTCCACCAAGACTTCAGTCAGGTATTTCCGTCAGGGAAATGACGTCGAAAAAATTTACACGATCAGATGGCAAAGAAAAATAAGCCGCCCACATCTTCCTGCGGGTAAATGCGTCGCAGAGTGGTGGGCGTATCGCGTCATCATCATCAACGACGTGGGATCGGGCGCGTTTATACTAAAGGGTCGATGAGAGTTATGGCGACTTGCAGTTCACTTTAATTTTACATGTACGCTGTGCATTTTCATTGTTTAATCACGCACAGGAGAAATCGCACGCAGGCACTACCTTCGAGGTCAAAATCCAGTGCCTATATATACGGGGTGGTCAGTGAACGGTTGTGCCGCGCGAGCGGTCGGTTTTTTCAATCAAGAAACTCGCTAGCAGACGATGCCTGCGTTAAACGGTTGTGCAGCGAGAGCGGGGGAAGGAGAGGAGAGGCCTGCTGCCGGCACGAGACGAGCCGAGCATGCGCAGTGGGGGTGTGGACGGCGGCGCCGACGCCGCAGGTGCGAATAAGAAATGCTCCGCATTTAAAAAGTTCCGTCAACTGGCGTCGAACCCACGTCCGCTCGGTCCGCAACAACAGGTGCCGGGATCCTTATCCACTGCACCACGGTCACAGGCTCTAGAGGCTTTACAAACGCGCCTTTTATATCTACCACTCTCCCGGTCGGCGGGGTGGTGTTGCCCTCTGGGAGCGGTAAAGTAAAGTAATTCGTCATTACTGTGGCCTCCGTGATTAACATCTGCAACGCGTTACACGTCCGTCCCATTCGGCGCATTTTCAATAGAAGATCTATCTATCTATCTATCTATCTATCTATCTATCTATCTATCTATCTATCTATCTATCTATCTATCTATCTATCTATCTATCTATCTATCTATCTATCTATCTATCTATCTATCTATCTATCTATCTATCTATCTATCTATCTATCTATTCTCGTCCTCGCTCGTTCTCTCTGCAAGATTAACGACGCTCACGAGACTTCACCGTCGTCGTCGTCGTCACCGTAGTCGAGGGCTTCCATGTAATCGAGCATCTCGTCGCAGTAGTCGAGTCGCTCCTTCTCTCGGTCCAGGTAGTTCACCAGGCCGTGCGCCACCTGCGCCTCGGTCTCCTGCAGGACTCGCAGGTGCGTGATGGCCGTGAACAGCTCGGCCCGACACGCGACCGCGGCGTACGCCAGGATAAGCAGGAGCGAGACGCAGGAACGTCGTGCGAACGCCGCCATCATGTCTTTGTCTTCTTCTTCTCATTCGTCAGTTCATTGTGGATGCAGCTCTTCGCCTAGTCAGTCGTGGCTCAAGCACAAAATGTGAGTGATTAGACATAAATAGGGTGGTGAATATTGCGAATTAGGTAATGCGCAGAATAGAAAGTGCGAGTTAAAGATGAAATTTACATGCGCGGTACGAAGGAGGAGGAATAAACTTTATTATCAACCAGCAATTTAAGTGCCTTGGCCTAGGCCTCACACGTGGGGACGTCGAGGTCTTGCCTCTTCGCCGCCTCGCGGCGAAGCGCGCAAGCGCGCGTTACGAAGCAAAAGAAAAAAAATTCAGCCAGTTCCAGGCCGTGAGAACCATCAGACAGCGAAGCTGGGATGATGATGATGACTTCCGGCGCAAAAGAAAAAGTCATATTGATGATTTTAGAGCATCATCATAATCATTTTGTTTAGTTTGTTTCTTTGTACTCGACTGCTGAACGAAGGGTGGCGGGATCAAATTCCGGCCGCGGCGGCCGCATTTTCGATGGAGGTCAAATGCTTGAGGCCCGTGTGCTTAGGTTTAGGTGCAGGTTAAAGCACCCCTTGTAGTCGAAATTTCCGGAGCCCTCCCCTACGGTGTCCCTCATAATCACATCGAGGTTTGGGGACGTTAAACTCCAACAATTATTAGTTTATTTCTTTATTCATAACCCCTCATAAGCAGGCGTAACGCCTACTGCCGCTACCAGTACTACTACTACTACTACTACTACTACTACTACTACTACTACTACTACTACTACTACTACTACTACTACTACTACCACTACTACTACTACTACTACTACTTTCTGCCTTCTCTTCTTCTTCTATTATCTTTACCTCCCCTTCCCATCCCTAAGGGCGCTGAGCCGTGCCCCCACGACGGGAGGCAGAAAATAGCGTCCCTTTTCATTTCTTCTTCTTTCACGAACCACTCTCTCTACTACTACTACTACTACTACTACTACTACTACTACTACTACTACTACTACTACTTTCTGCCTTCTCTTCTTCTTCTATTATCTTTACCTCCCCTTCCCATCCCTAAGGGCGCTGAGCCGTGCCCCCACGACGGGAGGCAGAAAATAGCGTCCCTTTTCATTTCTTCTTCTTTCACGAACCACTCTCTCTCTACTACTACTACTACTACTACTACTACTACTACTACTACTACTACTACTACTACTACTACTACTACTACTACTACTACTTCTGCCTTCTCTTCTTCTTCTATTATCTTTACCTCCCCTTCCCATCCCTAAGGGCGCTGAGCCGTGCCCCCACGACGGGAGGCAGAAAATAGCGTCCCTTTTCATTTCTTCTTTTTTCACGAACTACTCTCTCTCTACTACTACAACTACTAGTACTACTACTACTACTACTACTACAATTACTACTACTACTACTACTCAGACTTGTACACGTTACAGAAAATAAGTAACCGATTACAATCACAATTACTTGCAACTGATTAAAAATGTATTTGATTACGGTGGTCAATTACAGCCCCAGAAAAGTAACTAAGCAATTGCAGAAATGTAATGGATTAGTTTTGCGTTACTTTCCTTTCAGATTTTGTTGGCGTATCACAATAGCGCAAGTTTACTTAAACAACAACGAATGACTGTGGCTTGCATGGTAGAGAGAAGGCTGGAGGCTTGTGTGAAAGCTGGGAGGCTCACTGTGACGTTTGTGATATAGTGTTAGACGTCGTTAACTTTCAACAGGAGCTGCTTTTCAGTTGTCGGCGCAGTTTCCTCGTTAAGAGGTCAGCTGCTGCACTGATCGCTGTTCCCAATGCATGCGCTGTAGGGAAGGACGGTATTAGAGTCTTTTACCATGTACGTATGCTTTGTAATGTTGCCGTGTTACCGGATTACCGGATTGCGTTTACCGCCGTCTAATTAAAACCAATTGGTTACAGGGACACATGTTTTAGAAACGTCTTAGCTTCCCATACGTAAACGTTTACGTACGTCTTGACGTTTGCGCAAACGATTGAATGATGATAATAACTGCATTCAAACTATATTTAATTTAGAGAAGATTTAGTCACCGCTGCGGTAAAATCGCAATAAAGGTTTTTAGCGTGTACGCCATCCCGGTATACACAAAGGGGTGTAGGAATACCGTGTTACCGAATGATGGTGCCGACATCATGTGACGCTTCGTGCCGCTTCGTTTGTCTTCGCCTAGTGTTTTTGAGGGAAAACCGGATTGAAAAGGCCACTCATTAGTAATTACGCCGCTGCAAGGAATTTACACCATAAGTAGAGTGCACCACGTTTCTACAAGAACAATTTTGTGCTTGCCTGGTACATCTCGGCCCCGCTAGATGGCACCATCTATCCGCCCTCTCAGGGGCATCAGGCCTCTCACGTTTACGGCTTCGGTATTATAGGTCACTCTAGCTTCGGTAATCCCGATCAAACAACGTGGTCGTAATTGGCGCTCGCACGTCGGCTTATTATGACTTGGTGGCTGAAGTCTCCGAAAAGCGGATATTGTTGGTAGCCACGAACGAATGGGAATTCGCGAGCTATGGTTGCAAATGTAAAACGTATCCGGCGAGTAGATTAAGTTCCGTGAAAGCAAGTCTACGTTCCGTAAAGGCCCATGCATGCGCAGGCTCCATCCGGTATCCGGTAACAGGGTAACGTAAAAAAGTACACGTCCAAGTTAAAAAACCCCATTATAACGTAGGACCACCTTACGCACCGGCTGCTGTGTTGCGCAGTGCTTCGACGCCGGCTAGTGCGCATATCCTCTATGAAGAGTAGTGCTTCGCTGTTGCTGGCGCTCGTGTAAGGCGTTGCAGGTAAGGCCAAGGAAAAGGTAAAAAAATGGCGCCCGTCTGACAGGATGGGGTCCCTACAGAGCGGTCGCTTATTTTTCAGGACGAGAACTGCCGTAGTATATTGGTTACAACATCATTTCGGGGAGAAAAAAAACAATAGGTTACCGGTAATCAATTATAAAAAATTACACCATCTCCCACTAATGGGAAACATGTGGGGATGCGAAGCAGCGCATGGGTCGACCGTGATTGCTGAGTGTAAGGAGGAGCTTACCAACGCCACCTAGAAGTTTGTCTAGGTGGCGTTGGTCTTACCCAGCCCCCTACACAGGCCCGAGCACGCTAGCACGTGCCAGCGCGTTCTGACTAGGATACAACGCGTTGGTTCCTCGCGCGTCTGCAGAATCTCGTTCTCCGACGCCATCACATGATTGCTGAGAGAGTGTAAGTGGGAGAGGCCACCGCGTCTTAAGGCCCTCTCACACGTACGCGTTTCAGCGTGTCAGCGCGTGACTTTTTGACGCGGCGCCGCGCCCCCTCTCCATGGCGAGTGGGGGCGCGGCGCCGCGTCAAAAAGTCACGCGCTGCTGCAACGCGTACGTGTGAGAGGGCCTCTACCCAGCCCCTGACGCGCTAGCGCGAGCCAGCACACATGGTTGACGAGCGGACGGTCGCCAATGGAAGGATGGACACAGCCCCGAGCAAAAGCTGCTTCGCATGTAATAATATGATTGAATTACCTAGAACGTTTCAGTTTCGAAAAAGTGATTGACTTTATCACCAAACTACAAGAAAATGTAATTGATTACAAGTAGTCGATTGCTTGTAACGCGTTACGCAAAACTCCGCTACTACAACTACTTATTAAATGCGAAGCATTTCTTAGCGAACCTCAGGCACTTTGGCCGTTTCTATCTACGTATCTATCTATCTATCTATCTAGCCGCCTACGTCTGGGCGCTCTCCAGGTCGTCTCCATAACTTGAAATATACCAAAATTGGCATGGCAGGGGATCAGTGTATGACGAACACGATTCACTGGTCATGGCATGAATAACGCAAAATACCTGTCGCGTAGGTCTGAAACCCTTTCTCTCAGTCACGTGTGGCACATACCCGCATACCAGAGTTCATGTTTTGCGGGTATGTGCCACAGGTGACACAGTCTCAACCAACACACTAACCGCGAACACACACACACTGACACGCAAGGAAAGTGTTAATAATCGTTGGGGTTTCATGTCCAAAACCACGATATGATGAGAGACGCCGTAACGAAGGGCTCCGGAAATTTTGACCATCTGGTATTCTTTCATGTGAACCGAGGTCGCACAGTACAGGAGCAACTAGCATTCTGCCTCCATCAAAATTCGACCGCCGCGGCCGGGATCGAACCCGCGACCTTCGGGTCGGCAGCCGAGCACCGTAACCACTACACCACCGCGACGGACGCAAGGAAAGTTAGGAAGCTGAAGACAGAACAGCCCTGGATGACGCTCAACTACCATCCACTCGTCGACGTGGTCAGCAACGTGGACCACGCTGATTACGCAAGAACCCCGTCCAACGCTTCCTACTATAAATCTGCCGAGAGCACCAGGCCTACCATGACCCAACAACGCCTGGTCCTTATACTGCATCAAAGACGGCTTGAATGTGGACAGGACACCAAATACATCGCTGCCACGTCCAGGACAGGCGGCATCAAAAATCATTTCATCGTAAGAGGCATCCAGGATTTCCACCAGCTGTACTATGCCTCGCACTTCACTGCACTTAGAGCCCTCGTAGCCGCGATCACGAACGGATCCGAATAACAAGTCCGGTCCAGCTGCTAGGGCTCACTGATCACGATGATGATGACCTTGTTCAAGAAATGTCAAGAACCCCTTCCACACATGCACGCGGGATCGTGCGTGCTTGCGTTCGTTCTCCGTGCGTTTGTGCGTTCTCCATCATAACGGTCAAGTATAAGCATAACAAAAGTAACAGCTGCAACGCTGACTGTAACGTATGTGCAGTGCGGCTGTGCGTGCCACTCGGCTTTGTATATATCTAGGGAAACATTCCTGAACGAAACTTAGTTTGAGTAACGCCTGTCCTGCGCATCGGTGTTCCTTCTTTGTCTTGGTCGGATTCGCACTATTCAGTATTGAAGAAAATATAAGCACTACATATCAGCTTACCGCGTCTGGTGTTGGTAACACCCATGTCAATGTAGGCATCGTTACGCAACTGTAAACAACTGGTTATATAATACATTATACATATGCAACTGTTCAACATATGAGCGTGCGTATGCCACTTTCACATTTATCGAGCGTCATTCCGTAATGTTTCGCTCAGTGGGAAAAATTACGCCACAGTCACCATCCCGCGCATGCTTCGCATAACATCGATTCCCACGGTACGTGGGATCTGCCGAATTTTTCGACGACGACGCGGCACAGGGTAGAGTAAACTTCGCTGTAAAAAACTCACCGAATCCCTCATAGCGCGGACTTTACACGTCAATTACAAGAAGCTGTCCAGGGGGCCCGTGACGTAGCTGAGAGTCACCATCTCCGTCATGGGCGGAGCCACCGACTCCTTTGGGGAGACCCGGCTCACCCTAATCATTTTCCTCAGGAGTTTTCAATAAATGTTCTTGTCACTGTCACTGTCCATGCATTCGTGTAAAGCCTGTTTCACATGCGAGCGACCGAGCGGCGGGGCCCGCGGCGATCGAGCGGCAGCAGGACGCTCGGACGCGGCTTCGTTTCACATGCACCGCTTTTGCGCGGCGCGCACCTCTGTGAAGCGCAGTGATGGTTGTGGGAAGCGCCCGTTATCTGCGGGTTTCCTTTCTCCGGGCTCGCTTGTTTTGGTGCGCTTAGGTTGCAAGTTTCACCAGCCTTCTACTTCGGTGATCGATTTTCACGCGCCTCGACCTTGAATGATGAATATGTGCAGTGTATCAGAGTCCAATTAAACAACTTCAGTAGTCACGTTTATTTCTGTTCCAGCTTTCTTTTTTTTTACCACGCAAGTCATGTTGCACGCACATACACTTGGCCATGGAAAATCAAAAGAAAGAATTGGCTTTTGTGTTTTTAAGCTTTCACGGGGCTTTCGGTGGCTTTTGCTCTCGAATGCCGCGAGGCGTTGGTGCGCCGTCTGGGCCGGCAACCAGATGCAAGCGGCCCAGTCGACGATATTGTGTGTTTGTGAAGGAGTTCGTCCCTCTTTTTGCCCATGGGCATTCCAGTAAAGAGGCGGCGGCACTTGTCGTCATCGGGGTCCGTGACCATTCAAATAAAGAAAACAGCAAACTTTTCGAACGTGCTGGGCCATAGTGGTAAACAAGAAAAAACAGCAGCATGTGCTGCGAGCTACAAGTGCGGAGTGCCGTGGGGTCCCCCTGACCGGACCTATGTTAGTGCCACGATTCGATAAAAATGCAAAAGAACAAAATGACACGTGCAAACGATTTGTCTGCTTTGACGGAAGCGCCGTAGAGGACAACAAAAGGAAAAGAACGGCACTTCTACACTGCCAGCTCGTTGCTGCGGATGTCGTCTGCTAGCAAACCGAGTTCCCCCCGGAGCGCGCGCGCGCCCGTTCCTCAACTCCACCCCTGCAGTCACGTGCTCCGCACGTCCGCTCTTGGAGCAAAATCGCTGCATGTGAAACAGGCTTAAACTGGAAGGCGAAAGCCTTCTCCATGTTCTTCTCATTTGATTGTATTCAGACTTGTACACGTTACAGAAGATAAGCAACCGCTTAAAATGACAATTACTTCCTTTAGAATGTAATTGATTACAGCCCCAGAAAAGAACCTTAGCAATTACATAATTGCAATCGATTTCTTTCGCGTTAATTTCCTTCCATATTTTATTGCCGTGTCACAACAGTGCAAGTTTACTCAACCTCCACCGAACTACCGCAGCTTGCATGGTAGAGAGAAGGCTGGAGGCTTACGTGAAAGCTGGGAGGCTTGCTGTGGCTTTTTTTATATAGTGTTACACGTTGTCAACTTTCAACAGGAGTTGTTTTTCAAAGTAATCGTCGCTGATTATTCCAAGTTTCCTCGTGAAGATGTCAGCTGCTGCACCGAATACACTCTCTCAATACATGCGCTCAAGGGAAGGTGTTCCTACGTTAGTATAACGCAGGAACACCTTGCGCATCAGCTCGTAGTTACGCAGTGCTTGGATGCTAGTGTCCATGTCCTCTATGAAGCGTTGCGCTTCGCTGTTGCTGGCGCTTGGGTGAGGCGTTGCAGGTAAGGCCAAAGTGCAAAACATTTGCAGTGGATTAGGTCGGCTATGCCAAGATATACGTAGCGTTAGCTAAGGTTCAGCTGATTATTCTTAGCTTTCTTGGTTGTCAAGCTTCTCCGCTTTTCTGCGCCGCTGAGCAGCATTTGCGCTCTCCTTCTCCATGGCTATACCACACTGGCTAACGCCAGCCAGCCTGTCTGACAAATGGCTAACCTCCCTGTCCTTCCGTTTTGCTTTTCCTCCTCCTCCTCCCCGCTATCGGCCTCGAGATCTTGGAGTGGCGCCCTCTCGCGTGTGACGTCAGAGCGAGGACTCCGCTCTCAACCGCGCTGCAGCAGCCGCTGCTCCTGTATGCGAATCGTTTGCTTCAGGCGGGAACTTTGTCGAATGAACAGCCTCGCGACGATCAACTAACGCCTGCAACGAATGTTTTGAGTGTAATCTTGAACTTGTTTTAGTTGCGGCCCAATCAAGAGGGCCAATAAAGCCCCCGGATGGCCGACGAGTGCGCCGATGCCACCGACCGCATTGCTGGTGGGAAAGTGAAACTATATATATGTGTGAGTGTTCTCGCTCGTTATCTTGTTTCCGCCGTACGATACTAATTAGTTTGGGTGTTTCTTTCGATATTTCAGTAAGCGTGCCGTTCTCCATCATCTACAAGTATGTAGATAAAGCTTGTGAAAGGTCGCGGTGACTCATCGAGGGCGAGGCGGTGTACGACGCAGGCCACGTTGTTGAATGCGCGGTCGAGGCCGTCAACGGAGATCGCATCACCGTCGCAGCTCTCGTCCTGCAAACAAGTGCGCAAGTACCGCCTTGTTGCACACCCCCCTGCCGATGCCCATGATCGCAGTTTGTCCCGTAATGTTGGTTCAGTGAGAACGATATTACGTCGTAGTTCATATTAACACCGCACAGGGCCGTTGCATGGGTATTAGAATATAACAAATAGTTAATCGCTGATTACAGGGCCACAGAGATTAACGTGGCAAAGGCAAGTTGGGTCGAGTTTCATGCCACGCAGCCTAACGATATGCTTAAAGAGCTCCGCTTTAAAAAACTGCCTCAGGCGAAAACTTTTAGAGAATGTGCACTACAAAGCAGCAACAGGTTTCGCTTATGACTTTATGATAAGCACTCTGCTAGGTGCGCGCTTGCCTTCATAAGTGAAATACGTATGTACACCATCCAAATGCAGCCGTAGTCTCAGATATCCTGCGCCGCTCAGCTGAGCTCACGAGACGCGCTTTCCTTCGAGGCGATTCGGAGGCCGCGTCGTCGGCTCTTTGTCTAGGGGCCCTCGCGGCAGGTTGTGGGACGGCACCGTACCTGGTGTAAATTGCCTATGCTTACAGCCTGTGTGCAATAAACGGCGTAAGTATTGACGAGGCGCTTAAACGCGGTCACAATCTTAGCTAAGAGTGGCGCGTACGGTGGGTAGCAGAAGTCACTGTCCGCGAAGTGCTTGCTGCACACTGTCGATGAAGGCGTGGGGCGCTTCCCCATTCTGAGCTTGACTTTCCACTTCTTCTTCAGCTTCGGGTCCTTAGGATAGCTGTGAAAGCTAACGCCTTTTCCACGAGCGGACGAAGTACATTGAGGCACAGAGTAGTACTTCACCATTGCGCAGCACTCACCGTGGAGACAAGCGGCCGCAGATGTAAGAAACAAAGAGCTGTAGTTCTAAATGAATGTTAAAAGCAGTCCCACGGTTGTTCCAGCAGCGTCAGCAGCCACCATACGCAAGATAACCAATTGAACTGCTTTTTTGTTGAGATTTACCACAGCGGTGGTTTCAACACGGCACTGGGCCTACGTAGCAGACGAAAGCGCGTGAATCCCCGCTCTGACGTCATACAGGCGCCGTTTGCAGCGCCGCCATCGGTCGCACACCAGGCCAATATATATACCCCCACTGCTTAGAATAACAGAGAGCTGAGCTAGTTGGTAAGTATTCATTCTAAAAAGACAGGGCGTGCAAACAAGGACACAAGAAAGAAGTCAGGACACCACAAACGCCGGCGTTTAAACGCGGCGTTTGTGGTGCCTGACTTCTTTCTTGTGTCCTTGTTTGCACGCCCTGCCTTTTTAGAATGAATACCCCTACTGATACGTCTGCGTATGCGCGCAAAATGAGAAGCGCTATCAAGCGACTCCGGTGCAGCGTAAGACGGCCACTGTGCAACCGAGGCGCACAGCTGGGCGCGCGCCGGCGCCAATGCGTCTGACACGGCTATGACGCCACTCCTCTGGAATGCGCAGGCCGGCGAGACGCACGCGGCGGCGGCGGCTTCGGTGCGTCAGCTGTGCGCCGTGTGACGCCACTGCTCGGCGCGCATGCGCAACACGGCTCTCAAACTGCCACGCGAAACTGCTCCGCCTCTGCCAGTGTAGCTAACGCTACAAAAATAGGCTCTGTAGGGACAGGACGGGGCGTCCATACAGAGTGGTCCCATATTTTTCGGGACGAGAACTGCCATAGTATATTGGTTACACAACTTGATTTTGAAAAAAAAAGTAATTGATTACCCGTAATCATTTACAAGAAAATGTAACTGAATCAGCCAGAACGTTACAGTTTCTATAAAGTAACCGGCTGTATTACAAAATTACAAGAAAATGTAATTTACTACAAGTCATCGATTACTTGTAACGCTTTACGTACAACTCTGGTTGTACTGATCATTCTCCCCCACCCATGAAGCTTCCTGCATCTCACGTGGTGGTGCATTGCCCCAGGGATCAGCCCACGTTTGGTACTAGCGACGATTTCAGTGATTACGTCGTCATATATATGTCACGATGACGGCAAAACTTTCGGTAATCGGTGACATCATGAAGACTTCACATCTTCCCGTCTGGTACGACTCATCTCAGAATCTAGTACGACGTTCGTCCGATTTCTGGTACAATTTGCGTAGTCCAGTCACTTTTCACGCGTGATGGGGCATATAAGGCTTTCGCCTTAATAATTTGTTTGACTTGTATTCGCTTGTTTTGTTGTTGTTTCTTTGGGGGGGAGGGGGGCACCTTTACTGATGACTCACCCATAGTAGGTCGTACGCACTGTCGGTGAGTGCGAAAGGTTCGTATGTAATTAGATTAGAACAAGATATTTATGTTTCGTCCGTCGTCTTAGAAAAAATTTTGCGCAAGAAGTAGTGATCATGGAGTACCAACTAGCTCGAGCCCACACCTTGTTAAGATGTTTATGATGACGATGGTGGTGATTGCTTTCCCAGGTTAACATAGAAAAAAAAAGGTTCTGAAAGTGCAGTTTGCTTCTCATATGCTTCGCATTAATACAACAAGAGCATTTTTTGACACAATTAGAAATTATTCAATGGATGAGCAGGCACTCCTCTCCAATGAAGGAGGCTCCCAAAGAAAGAATGTCAGGAATTAAAAAGAAATGCCTTTCATGTCGAACGTTACTTGTGAAGAGTTTCCCCTTTTATTTTATTTTTTACACTGCTACACGGCGGCGCTATATAAAAACACCTTTTGTCTCATCTTCTCCGCAATATGTTCATAGCGAGGAGGCACCGCCAGAACGGCCCGATGTTAATACAAATTTAATGAAGGTATCCGACAACGCCGATCGAGTGAATTCTCTTCAAGTCTTCGGAAATTAAAAAAGAATTGCTTCGCCAGCCTGGAAAACAGCTCTTTTTCGTTATCTTTTTTTGTTTTAAGATATAAAGGTAATCAGAAGAGTGGCCGTTGGCGTTTTCTGGCGGCTTCTACCATTTTTAACTTCATTAAGAATGTAGGTTGAAAGATTTAAAAAAAAGGAAGAGCAATTTCTCGCGTTGCGTGATACCTCGAATGAAACGGAAGATTAGGGCTGCCATTTCATTATTTTCCTGTCCTCAAGACAGTCTGAATAAGTTCCTCTCTTTTGTGTGCCATAATCACGATGTGATTATGGGCACAACCTTGTGGAGTTCGACCCTGAGTTAAGATTGAACAAGAACCTCAAGTCTAGATACAAGGGCATCTTTCATTCAAGGCGAAAGCCTTAGGTGCCTCATCAAACACGTAAATTGACCACACGTGTCGCGCGTCGTCTCGTGGCGACGGCGTCAACACGAGGTGTGCAAAAGATGCACACGTGATGAAGTCATCATGGCGTCACGGATCACCAAAATTTGTAACGTCACCATGACGCCCCATTAAGCGACGTCACGTGATTATGTCCTCACATGAATTAAAGGTAAACATTCGGCAGAAGTCTGCCTGGTTGGGTGAAAGACTAAAGACAAATAAACCTTCTGGTTGGAAATTTCTCTTTTTGTCTTTTGTCCTCACATGACATCGTCGCTTGGTCAAAGGTGGGCCGATCACGGAGGCAGTGCAAAGCCAGGTAAGGTGCAGAATGCTTGCAATGCCTCCGATGCTGGAGGCAGCATCGGAGGCAGCATTTAATTTGCAATTAAATGCTCAAACGCTAGACGATGATCCTTAAAGTAATAAATACAATCAATTAAACGTAATATCAGCTCACCGGTAAATACTAGGACACAGCAGACGCCGGAAGGAATGGTGGTGAAATGCCACTTGTGCTTTAGACGCCATAAGTAATACCGAATTCGACTTTGAGCTTACTCCTGTAGCAAATGTGCTAAGCCTGCATGTATGGTGGGAGCGCATGTTACTGTAGCCTTGAATCAGCACTGTTCGGCGTAGTCTTTTCCTGCCGTAGTTGTCTGAAGCAAAAAAAAAAAGAATAAATAAATAAATTAAAGTGTGGTGTGTTGCACTGACGTCGAAGTCATCATTCTGTAAGTTCATTTAGTTTAATTCTCCTGTTGCTCTCGTTTCATGTAATGAATGCCTGTTTGAAGAGTTGGTTGACGGGTGCTATATTTAAGTGCCTTGTGCATATAAAGAACGTGTCTATGGTTGACAAACCGCCTTCCTAGTTCAAAAGCACGCTTCACCACATTGCGCAATTAGGAAGCACGAGTCGCGTGTGCGACTCATACACTTGGCGGTAGCTGTTTGTAGGCTTTGTCAGGATAAGCCACACTTTATTCACGACAATTTGTAAAATTTTCTTGAATGAATGAATAAAAGCCGAATATCGAATTTTCGCGTCTACCCAAAAGCATAAGATGTGTGTACGGCATGCAAAAACAAAATAAACTGTATGCGCCATCGTTAGAGCTTGGAAAAGTAATTAGCTTTAATGTCAGCCCCAATACTAGTAAACAGTCTCAATGCAGTAGTCTAGTAGTCAGCAATGTATTACAGCATGCTGTTGTGCAATACAAATAGATAGCGGCGTCTACGCCTCTCGGCGGACGCACGCAGTACGCTTTCCTGCGAACTCGCACCTTACAGCGAAGCCGACCTGGAGGAACAACGAAAAAAAGAAACAGATTTTCGCCACCTTCCACACTCGCGACTGGTGTTGTGCTTTTTGCCAGATATACAACTCCCGAGAAGCACTGCTGCAGTCTTTAGGTGTGTTCACGCTTTTTTATTCTCAGTTTATCAATGTTTTGCTACAGACCACCGCACAAGGCGTTGCGCAAAAAGTGCAGCAGACGACGCTTGCTCTAGCAGAAGTATCGCGGTCTGCTCGCGATAGGCAACCGTTCGGGAACACAGGTCCACCTCTCCTCTCCGTCCTGACGTCATCGGGGTTGCCGGGGCAACCGCACGCCCGGGAAAAGAGCAGCAGCAGCATCCCCGGCCTTCGCGTCATCATTATGTGCGTATATACTTCTCTCTTTGCACTGTGAGCGCGCGCGTATGTGGACTTTGCTGACGACCTTAATTTCTCTATCCGTGCTTCGCTCGCCCGTATGCGTCCTTTCTTTGCACGCATATAGCTTGACTTGCGCTGATGAGCTTCTTAACTTACTGATAAATATAACGGGAGGAAATATGTTTCTCCTTTGAGTGTAAGCTAAAGTTGGTCCGCGCTTATTTTTACTTCACATTCGATCCTTCTTTTGAGTGGGACCCCGGCGGCTCCTTTGAAAGATAAAGAAGCGGTCACGGGGTCTAGAGGGTCATTAATGAAAAAGAAAGGCGTAATTGGCCCCAGCGTGAATATGCGAAAGATGCGGAAACTCGTGTGGATGGACTGCCTCTTATGCGAAGAAGCTGTTTTATCTTGATTGACCTGCTTTCTTGTTCTTATCTAGCTGTTATCGAGGGTCGCTTTGATCACGAGTCAAGAGACTGCCGTGAATAATATTCTTTTCCTGAAACCTTCCCCTAGAATCCGCCTTTTTCGTGTTCCCGTGATGCCCTAGCTGTGCCGCTGGAAACGTTTTGTTGAGGGGTGAAAGATGCGGGGCGGGGGGGAGGGGGTGGCGGAGGTGTTTTGCATAGTCGTTCGGGATCGCCATACAGAAAGCCTCCGAGATCAAGTGGCAGGGGCGTAGCCAGGGGAAGGGAGGGCTGGAGGGGTTTCACGCCCCCGCCCCCCGCCAAAATTTTTCAATTTTGAATGTGTATATATATGCGCACACATACAAACCCACGCACAAACCTACATGACAGGTGATTGAACTCCCCCTCACCCTTAAAAAAATGTCTGGCTATGTTATTGTCGCGTGCCGTGCGGAGACCATGCAAAATGTTTCCCGACTTCTTCGCTAGGGCAAGTGCGCATGCGCCGAGGATGAACGCCTGATTAAAATTAAGCAGTTGTCTTTAAGCTTCTAAGTAGGAAGGGGGGGGGGGGTAGGTTCTGCACAATACGTATACCCTGAAAAAATTTGGCAGATCCCACGTACCGTGGGAATCGATGTTATGCGAAGCATGCGCGGGATGGTGACTGTGGCGTAATTTTTCCCACTGAGCGAAACGTTACGGAATGACGCTAGATAAATGTGGAAGTGGCATACGCACGCTCATATGTTGAACAGTTGCATATGTATAATGTATTATATAACCAGTTGTTTACAGTTGCGTAACGATGCCTACATTGACATGGGTGTTACCAACACCAGACGCGGTAAGCTGATATGTAGTGCTTATATTTTCTTCAATACTGAATAGTGCGAATCCGAACAAGACAAAGAAGGAACACCGATGCGCAGGACAGGCGTTACTCAAACTAAGTTTCATTCAGGAATGTTTCCCTAGATATATACAAAGCCGAGTGGCACGCGCAGGCGCACTGCACATACGTTACAGTCAGCGTTGCAGCTGTTTAATAGAACTTTTTGTTGGGCTAGTTGGTACATGCTTACTGAAAAACCAAAAAGACGCGTACCTTCAAGGAAAAAAGTAAGGACAGGACAGAAAGGGCGTCACTCGCAACTAACTTTATTCCCAGAACATCAGCATCATATATAACCACAGCAATCCTGCGCGCGCACATCGCCTCACAAGCTCGTCAAAAAACCCGCGATAACAAGATTAACTAATCGAAAAATGAATCGATGAAACTAAATTCACCCCCACGCAGAGCAACAGATGTGTCACTAACACAGCATTCTTTTTTCTTTCTAATATAGTAAGCTTCCATAATTTCACGCGCTAAGACATCGTTACTCTTTCCAAGAACGGAAACACTGGAAAACCCAGGCTCACACTTGCAGGAACCACAATGCACAGGCAAATGTGCTGATAGCTTATTTTTCACCGAAAGTTCATGCTCCCTCATTCTGTCGTTTATGCACCGGCCTGTTTGGCCGATATATACCCTACCGCAACTAAGCGGGATCTCGTACACCACGCCAACCGAGCAGGCGACAAAGGGCCTTGCGTGCCTCTTCCCACACGGGGAGGGCCTCGGTGCAGAAGAAATTCGTGGGCACAGGCTAGCCAACTTGCGGGGCGCCGAGAACACCAAGGGTACCTTGTACCTGTAGGCCACATTCTTAAGGTTGTGAGCAACCTTGTGCACATATGGCATAACCATGGGCCTTTTTTCCATCGGCTGCCTATTTCTTCTCGATCCCTTCAGTTTCTGAAGGAGGGTTTCCGAGACTGCAACAACGACAGAACCAGGGTAGCCGGCTGAATACAGCCTCGTGACCTGATTATTGAAACTTTCCTGCATTCGATGAGGACAAGATTTCACCAGCGCTCCTTCCAGGCACATGGAAGCAACGGCCCTCTTGACAAGTTTCGAATGCGAGGCATCATAAGGAAGAAGTGCCTGAATAAAGTTAGTTGCGAGTGACGCCCTTTCTGTCCTGTCCTTACTTTTTTCCTTGAAGGTACGCGTCTTTTTGGTTTTTCAGTTGCAGCTGTTACTTTTGTTATGCTTATACTTTGCCGTTATGATGGAGAACGCACAAACGCACGGAGAACGAACGCAAGCACGCACGAACCCACGTGCATGTGTGGAAAGGGTTCTTGACAGTTCTTGAACAAGGTCATCATCATCGTGATCAGTGAGCCCTAGCAGCTGGACCGGACTTGTTATTCGGATCCGCTCGTGATCGCGGCTACGAGGGCTCTAAGTGCAGTGAAGAGCGAGGCATAGTACAGCTGGTGGAAATCCTGGATGCCTCTTACGATGAAATGATCTTTGATGCCGCCTGTCCTGGACGTGGCAGCGATGTATTTGGTGTCCTGTCCACATTCAAGCCGTCTTTGATGCAGTATAAGGACCAGGCGTTGTTGGGTCATGGTAGGCCTGGTGCTCTCGGCAGATGTATAGTAGGAAGCGTTGGACGGGGTTCTTGCGTAATCCGCGTGGTCCACGTTGCTGACCACGTCGACGAGTGGATGGTAGTTGAGCGTCATCCAGGGCTGTTCTGTCTTCAGCTTCCTAACTTTCCTTGCGTCCGTCGCGGTGGTGTAGTGGTTACGGTGGTCGGCTGCCGACCCGAAGGTCGCGGGTTCGATCCCGGCCGCGGCGGTCGAATTTTGATGGAGGCAAAATGCTAGTTGCTCCTGTACTGTGCGACCTCGGTTCACATGAAAGAATACCAGATGGTCAAAATTTCCGGAGCCCTTCGTTACGGCGTCTCTCATTATCATATCGTGGTTTTGGATATGAAACCCCAACAATTATTAACACTTTCCTTGCGTGTCAGTGTGTGTGTGTTCGCGGTTACTGTGTTGGTTGAGACTGTATCACCTGTGGCACATACCCGCAAAACATGAACTCTGGTATGCGGGTATGTGCCACACGTGACTGAGAGAAAGGGTTTCATGACGTACGCGACAGGTATTTTGCGTTATTGATGCCATGACCAGTGAATCGTGTTCGTCATACACTGATCCCCTGCCATGCCAATTTTGGTATATTTCAAGTTATGGAGACAACCTGGAGAGTGCCCAGACGTAGGCGGCTAGATAGATAGATAGATAGATAGATAGATACGTAGATAGAAACGGCCAAAGTGCCTGAGGTTCGCTAAGAAATGCTTCGCATTTAAAAAAGTTTATGCAATGTGCATTATTTCTTTCAGTATGTGCATGTTAGTTGTGCCGACGGCCCTTTAGCACAGCGTGCCAACGATACCATAAGCTGCTCTCAGGCGTGCTCGCCAAGCAAGCTCGCATTGTAACGCGAATTCATTGCACGTCGCCCTGATATCAACGCGACAAGACTTTCGACCACTCACGAGCCACTGAAATACATCTCGCATCTTGTCGCTGCTGTGACGAGTGTCAGCTGCAAGGGCGTCCATGTGCTTTGCGGCGAAGTGGCAACAAAATGAAATGAAGGGCGCGTTCGGAGGGCCAAATTCAAAAATTATTGTCTTCCTTAACACAAAAAGAAATCGTTTGATTAGACTTTCTTCATTACTTAAAGTGACAGTAAAGAGAAACCGGAAGTTGATCTTCTATGGTAGATTATCTTATTACGATTACAACGGTACCATTGTTACGGCGAGCAGAGCTTTCGTAAGCGAGAAAATAGCGAAAAACCGAAGGGTGGGTGCTGACACCCCCTCGGCTTTCCCGCACTACGCGCTTGTGACGTATAAGATCCCAAACGCAGACGGGCCGCGATTGGTCGACAGTGATTTAATAGGCGCTTTTAGCTGACCGTATTTTGCCTCCCGCTCCGCTCAGACAGTCGGTGGTCGCGCCATTGCGCATGCGCCCGACAGTCAGGCGCTGAGCGTGTGATCGGACCGTCGCCGTCAGCCTGGGAGCATGGGCTGTAGCGAGCGAGGGATCACGTGACACGAGGAGAAACAACCAAAATGGCAGCCTCTTGTGCCGCGAGACCGCGCTACTCGGAAAACATAGCGGTTGTTCGGCCAACACGCAAAAACCGACGGCACTTCAGGATACACGAGGATCTGTGCCTTCTCCGAGAAGTCGTCGCAGCCAATCACTTTGAAAATCCGCGCATGTGAGATGACGTTCTACAAAACGTCATTGCAGCGATACATCGAGAGATGACACTTCGGGCCATAAAGGAGCGTCTCGAGCTGCTTCTTTGGTGCTTCCGTCAACAGGACTCCGCAAACCTTCGCAAGTAAGCGATTTCATGTACAATAGTAAGAATTTGGTTTTTACCAGCAGCCACTCTCCCACTTATTCAGAAACGCTCTTTATTAAAGACGATAGTCTTTCTTGGGGAACTTAAACGCAGAAATTTTGGTCTGTCTGTCTTTCTGTTTGTCGGCACGTCCCTCGATTCAGCCACTCGGCCAAAGTTGAACCACTTGCCCAAGGGCCAGCCGTCTTGAACTGGTACGGCTGTTCATACTTGTGAACGTTGTCGATCAAAAAGTAAATATCATGCATATCTGAGGTGCAACATCACTAGGTAAGTATTAGGTGGCGCGTTCCTTTAATAGAAAATGCATACATACGTAATTTTAAGGACCCTAGTTTCTTAAGCTGCGCTGAAAATGCATAAGAATGGAAGCTTGAGCGAGTTGGTATGCGTTCATCTTTGTTGAAACAGCGCTCACTAGACGACGACGAAGTAAAAGAAGGCACAGGACAGGCAGCGCCTGTCCTGTGCCTTCTTTTACTTCGTCGTCGTATAGTGAGCGCTGTTTCAACAAAGCTGAAAATGCGACTGCGCTGAAATTTGCCTTCCTCCGTGCCCTTCGCACGAGCTCATTGTTGTGTTTCGGTTTCGGTTCTGTTGCACTGTACGAATGCCATGGGTTGGTGTTGAAAAACTTTAGTTTTGAGAAGGCCAAGAAGGTGAAAAAAATATTTAAAAAATGAAAAAGCAGCGTTGTGGGTGGCCTTCAGGCTGCCGGTTGTGGGCGCCGCTCTGGCGTTCCTGTTTTACCCAGGCGACGTGTAAAAAGAGTGTGTGGAGAGTACTCGTTGAGTGCGGACGTTTCTCTGCTTCAGCGCTTCGCGCCAAACCGCGTTTTCGGGCTGGCTGGCGTCCCCGCCGGTCGCGTTGGTCACCGCCGGTCTTCGCCTGCTGCTGCGCCGGGACTACCAGCACGCAACACAGCACTCATGTTTCCCGACGTATTGCCAGATGGCGTCCATATCTCACACAGCGCCTCTTCTATCGTCTTTACACGACATTTGCAGCGAAGCACGCAGATACGCGGCCAATTTTTTTGACGTGCCACAAGGCAACGCGCTGAACGCGCCGCCCCAGGGCAGCGCGTTTGAAACGCGTTTGTGCTGTCTTGAAGGCGGTGTCTAAGTTCAAGCGCTTCTGAATATGTGGATAAGCGTCCATACTGCGTGAGCTCATCTGAGCTAAATCATACTTTGCATTGCTAGGTCTGGAAAGGAAGAATTTTCACCAACTATAACGCCTGCCTTTCTCTGCTGCACTTGGTGATATAGGACTCCGTTATTGCGTTGCATTGCCTCCGTGACTGGTGCACCGATCACGGAGGCAATGCGACGATGTTATTTGATGAATTCTTAATGTGACGTGATGTTACAGGACAACATAGTGACGCCAAAGAATTTGGCGATCTGTGATGTCATGTTAACGTTCTATTCTTGCGAAAAACTGCTAACGTTGTGTTCTTCTCATAAATGTTTTTCAGTGTTGTAGTGCTGACTGCATGCTCATGGTTGTGCGCTGTTATATGAGCACGTGATTACGTGTTGCTTCCCATTTCGTGGTGCCTGTTCGTAATTGTGTTTAGAGAGTCGAAAGCACTCTTAATCTAAATTTCTGTTTTTGAATCGCCGTGAGAAAGGGGGACAAGCAAGTGCGTAGACATTGTTCGTTCTCACTTGCTTTTCTCAATGTTCGTCAGACACAATGCCAGCTTAATGGGTTATGCGCAACCTAAATTTTCAGAGCCGCTCCACACAGGACGGGAAGTATGGTGTACCGCATGTGATTTCCTCATTGCGAGATTTCATCGCTTATTTGCAATAGTCTTCCGCTCGGTAAGAATGTTTTTTTTAATTTCACTTCATTGTCCTCTATTCTGCTGCAGAAAATCAGTCACCGGCATCACTCCTCTTGGGAATGATTGGAGATGAGGAACCTGAACCACCAGACCAAGGGAGTGGTGACACTGCAGTGCAGGTGGAAAGACAAGATGACACCACACTCCAAGAGCCAGATGATATCCAGGCATTTGTGCCGCATTGTCACCGTATCTGTACCCTTGTTCACAATAAAGAAAACAACACATTTGCATCTCCGGGTTCACTCTCACTTTCATTGATGTCATTGATTGAAGCAATTTTAGTCCAACTTCTGGAGCAGATAAAACCCCGCTTTGGAGCAGAAAATGAGCCTTTTCCAGCATTAACAACCCAATATTTTCGAATGCAAATGTATATTTCTGTAACATAAGCAGTTTTTAACGAAATGGAATACCCTTCTACCTGTATGCACGTGCACTACAGGCAGAAAATGCCGGGCCTGCTGTATCTCAGCAGTTAACAAAATGGCCTCAAGAGTTTATAATCGTACTGCTTAGTGTAATTAACGCAATAAGTCACGCAAGAGGTTGTCGTTAAAAAAGAACTGTAGTTGCACAAAGTATTATGCATAGTGCCTTTTCTTCGAACAAAGCTACCCTTTGGGCTGTGTGGATTCTATCCGGCAGGAGCAATGCAGCATTCAGTCTACGAGTACTCGCTATACACAAAGGGTACAGGAGAACACAGCGAAACTTGGGCGAGCACAATGTATACCTAACAGCATGAAGACACCATGCACATAAGATTGGATAATTGTAGCTTAGGTTGTAGTCCAGCGCCAAGCCAAGGTGACAAAAAAATAAAGAAGGCTCATGCGTCAAGCACCACCGTAACGCGAAAATAAATCAATTCACACTGTCTTAAAACAGAATTTCCTTTCTTGCTGCAAGATAAGTACAATCTTTATTTTCCTTTTCAACGTACTTCCGACTTTCATGCACAGGTGGCGTCGCGCTTGCCTTGACCGAAAGACGCTTGGCTAAAACCAACAACGCACGTTGCGCTCCGGTAACGTTGAACGTTTGAGCGGAACGGGGAACGGACCACAGGATCGGTCAGCTAAAAGCGCCTAATGCTGCTAATAGAAACGCGCGATGAAATTCATCTTAAACATCCATAAACAGTATTCGGCACCTATTTATGCCATGCCACTTAAGGAAGTACAAATTTAGCACAAAGCTAAAATAAAAAAAGAAAAACGGCATGGCGCTACGTGCGGCCGTGGTGGTTTCGGTTTTGCCCCGCGCACAGCGTGCATTTTAGATTGCAAGTTTACTTTTTTTAAGTTTTTTAGTTAGGGTGCAAGTTTAGATTGAAAAATACCAAAATGACAGACAGTGTGCGTTGAGGTCGACCTGTCGGCCGGAAACCTTTCCCACTGGTATTAGCACTGCACGGAAGCATCGAGCCCGGCATACCTGGAAGGTGCTTGGTAAACCTGGTCGAGTCGTACGCGGAAGCCCGACGGGGCAGTCGCGAACACCTCTTTCTGCGCGTCGTTGTGAACGTGAGGCGGAGCCGCTGGAAAGGTTCTGATCGCGCCAGGGCCAGTCTTCACATGAACGCCAGCACAAGCGTTTCCGGGTGCTCGAGACAGTGGCCGTCATGGAAGGTCTTCGAAGTCAAGGACCCTTCGGACCACTGTCCGGACTCAACGCGTACCTCGTCGCCGGGGTTCTCGGAATCATGTCGCCAAAGCGTGCGACTTGGACATCGTCAGTGCGTGGTGCATTTGTAGACCCCGTTGAGCACCTCGTCCATGCTTACCAGCGGATGATACGCTAACGCGTTCTCCTCACTGGAAATATCGGCTTGAAGGCAAGCGATGTGGACGACGGCGTGAGCCGGCTGTACAAACGGCCCAAGGCGTCGGCTCGAGGTCAGCGGCAGTGTCAGCCCAACTGTATCGTTTCATGTGGTGCCGCGCGATGAGCCCCGTCGTTTGCAATGGCTCAACACTGTGACCATGATTAGACGGCAGAAGAAGGAGCCAGAGAAACCGATGCTATCTTCTCTGCATTACTTGCCGTCGGAGTATGTGTACACTCCTGCGCTTGGGAAGGCTCTTGGTGTACCCAAAAGCGGAGTCCTCTCCCGATCAGCTGTCCCGTTCAGTCCTTCCCGCGAAAGGTGCCCTTGCAGAAGCAAACCAGCGTCTCGGCGAGTGTGGAATCCCACTTATGGTCGCCACCGTAAACGTATACCGAGTAGGCGCGCCACTTTTTCCTCTTGCTTGGTTTTTCAGCTAGGTTGCTATTACCGAGTCTGCGATCGAGAGCGACGCGGCTGGTGTAATTTTGGAAATCCAAACTGGGGTAAGTTGAAGCATCCTCATGAGCTGCAGTAGATTGTGATTGTGTGCATTACAAAGAGATTGTGTGCATTACAAAACTGTACGAAGGTGCGAACGAGTGTTTGACGTCCAACAATGCGAAACAATTCACACTTTTCGTGTGCGCGACACAGAATCGGTTCTGCTTTCCGGGACAGCTGCGTTGCAGAGACCGAGGTCGCAGGATGACGTGACCACTGCACCCTTTGGAAGCCACAGAGAGCTACTACCAATGTTTACGGTATCATATCATGGTACTCCATGGTACAAAGCAATCCGAACTAATCTTGACTGCTTTGAGCATATAGAAATGTGGCAGTTCACTCCAAAGTGGCTCAATTTCTGTCATGGCAGCAAAGATTATTTGTTTTTCAGGTGGATGATTCTTACATGGGACACTACTGACGATGATGGAGTCCGCTGCCCTATGGAAATACACTCAGAGGTAAGTGAAGTCGCGAGCACACCATGAGCGTGGCATGTAAATCATGCCCTACTTGGCATGCATGTCACGATAGCCGTGTTAAACCTGTAATTTATGTGCGTCGTACAGTCCCTTCATGCAATACCAATGTTGGTGTATCTGAGGCTAACGAACCGGCCGTGAGAGTACGATGAGCGTGGCATGTAAATCATGCCCTACAGGACAGGCATGCCATGACTGTCGTGTTGCCACCTGTCATTTATGTTCGTCGTGCAGTCACGTCATGCAATATAATTTCTGGTGTATATCAAGCTAACGAACCGGTCACGAGCGCACCATGAGCGTGGCATGCAAATCATGCCCTACTTGACATGCTTGTCATGATTCTCGTGTTAACACCTGTCATCTGTGTTCGTTCTACTGTCACTTCACGCAATACCAAATTTGGCACATGTCAAGCTAGCGAAACTGCTGCGAGTACATCGTGAGCATGGCAAATATGTCATGCCGAACATGACATGCGTGTCATGACTTTCATGTTACCACCTGTTCTTTATGTTCATCATACTGAATTCTTTTGCGATACCAGTTTTGGTATATATCCATTTAATTAAATTGTCGCTAGTGCCCCGAGACCATGTCATGTAAAGCATGCTGTACATGATATGGTGGTCATGATTTGCATGTTAGAATCTGTCACTTGCCTTCATCATACGTTCTTGTCACGCCATCCGAATTTTGGCATATATCAAGTTAACGAAATGGCCGCAAGAGCACAAAGACCGTGGCATGTAAATCATGCCGATCATGACATAAATGTCATTATTTTCATGTTATTACCTGTCATTTACGTTCGTCATATAGTCATGTTATGCCACAGCAATTTCGGTATACATCCCATTAACGAAACGGCCAGGAGAGCGCAAAGTCGTAGGCGTCTAGCTAGCTAGCTAGCTAGCTAGCTAGCTTAGGAGAGCGCAAAGTCGTAGGCATCTAGATAGATAGATAGATAGATAGATAGATAGATAGATAGATAGATAGATAGATAGATAGATAGATAGATAGATAGATAGATAGATAGATAGATAGATAATAGATAGATAGATAGATAGATAGATAGATAGATAGATAGATAGATAGATAGATAGATAGATAGATAGATAGATAGATAGATAGATAGATAGATAGATACGTTCAGTCGCAGAAGTTCGCTAATAAAGCTTTGCATTTAATAATATTCATTACAGAGGTTGCACTGAAAGGCTGTCTTTTGGCAGCTGTAAGTGCTATATGCTTTCCTACATGGTTTGGGCCTGTTATAGGTGCTGCCTATTTGTCAGTACCAGTGAATTGCTGAAGCAAAAGGATTCTTTCCGGTGCCCTGCAAGTGGCACAACTGGCCGCAGCATTGGACTTGATAAAAGTGTGCAAGTTCATGTGCGAGGCATAAGTGTTGGTGAGTATAGTGCATTGGTCACAACTGTATGTTTAAACTCTGTGACGTGAAAAAAGTGTCTCCCAATACTTTCGTTCGCAAAACTTGAAACGTTCATTCTCTTTCAGCATGACCAAATGAAAGCATTGTTTTCAAACCCAGGTTCAGGTTATAGTATATTGTCAAGTACTCATTGGCTTATTTTAGCAACATGAAGGTACATAAACAGGCTCCTGTCTAACTTCATTTCAAGTCTCTTCGATAAACCTCTGTCCATCAGTCAGGTTAATGTTGTATCCACTAGGCCCAGTTTCTCCCACTGTTTCCTCATGGCTGGCAGCACTTTGAGGCAGTGTATTCGACTGCACTGGCTGCCCTGTCAGCCCAAATCAGGTTACCATGCTTCCTCACTTGTGCAAAAAAAAATTGGATGTTATAATAATATCACCATAATCTCAAAACTGTTGTGTTGTGCATGGAAAAGTAGATAATAGTTGCAAAGTGGGCAAGGTACTGGTTCATTTTGAAAAAGCAGTTAGACCAGGGTGGCAAGATAAACAAAACAGTGTGTCTTGTGTCCACTTTTTCCCTTATTCCTAGCTCTAAATATTTTTCCAAAGATTACACGTGCTGCAACGCTTTGAGGAACCCCGCAGCACCCAATAATGAACTGCCTGAAAACGTCTTTGCATAGTGATCGTCACAGCACACAGGTGTGCATTATTTCTGCTAACAGCAGTCTGAAGTTCATAGAATTCGTACAGTGAAAAATGTTGAGCTCATCAGTTTTTCCATTTGCGTTTCATACTGTTATGATTGATGTTTCATTTATGCCAACCTTTTTGCTATACGTAGAGTTCAAGTGAACCTCATTATAAAGGAAAAAAAAGATGAGTGCCTCCAGATTAACACCGACGATGTGTCACTGACATCCTCACCATAAAAGCGACAACAGCAAACCCCTCCTGAGACCAACTATGTCTCTTCACCTAATTTATCACCTATCCGGACCAATATGGACACCACTGGCTCCACATACCAACCATACGAGTCAGCTTGGACCCTGGACTGGAGGAGGATGACGACTAAGCACGCTTTGATTAATTTACGTTAGCCGTAGTGTTGCATAGACGGAATGGATGAAATAGAATTTCTAGGGGTGTGCGTATAGTGAAATTTCATCTCGAATCGAATAGTGCCGAATAGTGGCCAGAAATATCGAATACAAAAGATTTATTGAAAATTGAAAGAAATGAACGAAGAAATGAAATCTGCTTACGTCCTCGAACATATAACGCGGTGAGTGACTGCTACCGAATGCCTACAAATTGTCATGCATAAACACAACCTGTTCCACATGACCTGGCTTCAGATTCTCTCGCCGTGACGTTACAGTGTTTCCTGCAGTTGAAAACATGCGCTCACTGAGCTGCCCTTATTTATATATCTCATTTACACAAAATGTGCACCGCCAGTTACAGCAACACAAAGGAAAAATTAGGACTCCACGGTGCGGTGACAGCTTTATTACGCGCTTGTTCGGGAGATTTTCTTTAAAGCTTTTATGGGCCGCAGGCTTGTTGATAGAAGAGCCGCCATTCCAGTCGGCAGCGGCACTCCTAACTTCCCAACGGCTAATAAAGAGGGGTGCAGTAGCTAGTCTTTTTTTCCCCTATGTCGCGTAACATGGCTCATCTGACAACGGTAATATTGTGGTTCATCATCATTAGTGCTCCGAGCTCAAAAAACTTCGGGCTCCCATTCACAGCAGTGTTTTAACTGCGTGACGGAACAATGGCAGTTTTTGAACGAGTGGTGCACTGCGGCAGTGAAGACTGCACAGCGTCAACAAATTTTTCACACGTGAAGCCAATCGCTGAGGGTTTCACGAGCCAAAGTCAGGATGTTTTACGGCGCTTGAGGCATGCGCAACTAGACTACGCAAGAAGTCTGTGTCATCATTTCGGAAGCGAAGTTGTAAGAGCTTGACAGTGCGGAAATAACATATTCTCCTTTAAAATAAACATGCACTCGCTTTTGAACCAGGATATTCGTGAAAGAATTAACGAAAGGCCTGCTGAGTGACGTTAGTGTTAGTTTTATCCACCCTGCCCTAACCACGTGGTACCATTGGCCTTTGTTGGGTTTTAGATATTCGTCCTGTGTAATTATTTGAAACTTCCAATACTAGCTATTCCAAAGTCGAATCAAAACTCGAATATTTGCACACCCTTAAGAATTTCCCAACATAAGTTTGCTTACAGTCTATTGACATCATACATGGATAAGTTTGAACACAGCCCTTGCATTCATATTGCAATACTCAGGTGGCACCCAAAATAAATTTAACAGAAGCCGCTGGTTATATGCCATTGGTGCATGCTTGGATGGTAAGCAATATTGTCTACAGGAGCATGGTAATCACACTAAAAGAAATAGATGACTGCATAGCCTTATTATGTAATTTTATGCATTAGTGAGAATTCACATTTTGCACATTCTTTTTCAGACGGTGTGGATACGGAAGACGCTCGGCCTTCGAGTTATTACATCGTCTTTCATACATGTCTGATGGTGCTCTTGAACCTCTGCCACACATGCCTTTCCACTGCCTGCACTGTGAAGCTTCGGAACTCTGAGACTCGCATTACAGCAAGAGTAGAGTGCCCTAACACACACACGTACACATGGCGATGTCAACCTCTCGTTGGCGACAAGCCAAAGGGGAACATTGACTTGGCCACAGCACTGCTGTTTTCTGGATTGAGTGTTGCCTCCAGCCTATGATGATGCGTTTTATGGGTCTCCAAGCAGTCATTGAGCAATCCTTCTTCTGAAGTAAGGCATGCTGTTGGTATAGTTGGTTCAAAAATTTAGAAGAACGTGTAAACTTCACGAAGAAGACAGGTTAGAAACATATAACACGCACACACATGAAGTGTAGACATTCAAGTGTGTTTATTTCTTGAAGGTAGAACATTTATGAGTTGACAGAGAGCGATTGCACTGATAATCTAACAGGCTGCAAAAATGTGGCAAGACCACGGGCGCGTTACAATTCCAGAAGGGTCCATCTTAGTGTGACCATCTAAGAAATTTATTTCCCTTTTTTTCTTTTTTTGCGATCAAGAAAGCCTTGATGACATCTTTCTGTTGTCGTTTTTGCCTTAGAAATGAATTTAGTTTTTTTCCAATTGAGCAAAACAGCTCATGCTGTCGCAGTTCTTGCATTGTAAGGCTAGATTACTGTCCCGAGCCAGAGCGCATGGATTGCTTGTGTTCCTGCGCGCATTCATTGAAGCAGCGGCCGGCTTGACCAATATACGACCGACCACAGGACAAAGGAAGTTGATAAATAATATTTGATATTCATTTTGTGTACTCATTCTTGCGGTCCTTTGTGCACGAGCCTTGCTCGTTTTTTCTTTCAGTCAGCAGAGGGCTCACTTTTTTAAGTTTATGACACTAAAAACACGACGCGAATTTCGTACCTTTCTGCTACCTTTTCGATGTGTGATAGGCAATGCAAATATGGCATAACTTAACGTGGTTGTTGAATCAAGGGTTGCTGTTTCCTTTCTGTGGATTTTATTTTCTGAAGTAGGCTTTCAGAAGTGCTGCAGATTAGGTGATCTGGGTAACCGGTGGACAGCAGGCACTTAAGCTGGCTGCTGAAACTGGCTACAGCTGTGTGTGCACAGCATTTCTGCAGGGCTGAGAGGAAACTGATGATGCCTTGCTTCATAAGTTTGGAGTTTGCGCTTTTGTAATGCAACAGACTTTTGCTAGACCTTGGGTTGTACGAACAGCAAACGAGGGTGTCGGTGAAACGCAGTTTAAAATCTAGAAACTAGGTGCAGTTGATCTTGGTCAGCAAAATGATCGAAGCACGGAGCACAGTGATGTTTAGACACGAGGTGGAACTCCGGGTTCTCTGTGACGCATCCTTCAGGCTGCGCAGCAGTGACAGGGTCTCCCATCTCACGACAGCAGAGGCACTCCTCCTCGCTGAAGTTGTCGAGTAGCACGCAATGTTCGCAGTCGCACCTGAAACAGCACCAAACAAGCGCTCAAAAATTTCACGTTGGGCTGCGTTCATAAGATAGTGCACGCAATACATAGCTGCTGGAGGCGCCTTTTTGTGTAAAGTATCGTTGGTCGGGAGCTGTGCATGACAAGGTAACAGGGATCATTCGGCCGAGGTGGAGCCCGATTAAGATCTAATTCCCTGATCAAAATTTAAATAGCTTCATTCTTCACTTACTCGCGCAAACACACGGGGACAAAAAGGGACTTACGAGGACAGGCGCGGTCTAACAACTGATTTATTTTTCGGAATACGCACATATTTAACAGCCCACTGTTCCGCTCGAACAGGTTAAAAACACCAAAAACATGAAACGCACACACTGCGTCACATGAGCACACGCCTTAACGTACTGATATCAGCGACAACTCTTTTGCAAGCAAAGCAATCTTTAGTCTCTTCTTGTCCCTGTGTGTTTGCGCGAGTAAGTGAAAAATGAATTTGTTCCAACTAGGCCGAATCGCAGCTTTGCTTAAATAGCTTCCTTGCGGTGTCAGTCGTAATAAATAAGTTCTATCCTGGTGCTGGTGAGTTGGTGTCGTTTGACGTACAATACAGGTGTCGCAAGGCGCGCTTATGGCAGTTATCGAGTCCAATCGGAATCGATTTTTTTTAACCGCGACCGGCTCCCGGTTGCGGTCCCTGTCGCGGCTCGAATGCGATCGAAAGTGCACCGTGTGACGAAACATTCCGCGCGAATGGCGCATTCCTAGACACGACGGCGTAGACACCGCGGCGGACTGGGCTCAGTGACATCGCCCTGCATAAATAACAAGACGCAGGAGAGATTGCACAGCGCACGCGGACGGAATTCTGGCCCGAGGTAAACCCTCCCTTCGTCGCGTTGACGCCCCATCCTACTTCCCAGGCACCTATCAGAAGAACCATTTCTTTTTTCTGATCGGAAAAAAATACGTGGGCAGTTAAACGCTTGAGCACTTACCAGTCAGTACGGGTGAGTCGCGAATGAAGCTCTTCACCGACGACGCCGCTTGGCTGACTGGCCGCCTCGCCTTCCGTCGACGAAAACGAGGCTTCGCTCTCCGACGGCGTGCGCTGAAACACTAGCCGCGCGAGCTCGAAGAAGTATATCGCGCACCACTTGGCTGAAGTCGCTGAAATGTAAACCCATTTCCTTTGCGAGGTCTTCGTTGCAAGGTTCAGCGGGTTCAATCTGCACCGCTATCCATCGCAGCCATGATCGCTGAAAACACAGAAGCAGCCATGAACCAGCGGCGGCGGCCGCTTACGCATGCGGTGACGTATCATGGCGCCCTCTGATTCGCTGAGAGCAATGAACGCAGTGACGACACAGCTCCAGCGCCAAATTTCAGGCGAGTGAAATTGAGGAAGAGATATTTGGCCTTTGATTACGAATTTCTCCACTAATAAGTCATCTTTTTGCACCGAACAAAAACCTGCACGCATTCTCGAATGCCCATCTTTCGTCCCGTATCAAATTCGTGTTGCTCTTTAGTGTCCCTTTAACGATGAAGTGTTCTATTAAACGCCGCATGACGAGGATTTTTACTTGGACCGCATCAGTATGAAAAATACGGTCAAACATGCAACAAATCGCATATTTCTCTAATTTCACAATTTTTTTCGGGAAGATTTGAAGTCAATTTTACCCTTACACAATTTCGTACTAAAATGCACTTTCCTGAAATTCATACTATTATTAAGATTGGTTAGGGAGAGTTTCAGATAGCTCAAGAAAAAATCACGAACTTTGAAGACTTGTAGTTTTTGAAGATACATTGCTGGTAGTGAAAGACGATAATTTCGGCATTAATGAATAGGACAACTAAACAGAACCTCTGCGATAGCGAAGCGTGGTTTCGAATCTCAACACATAAAAATAGATTTTATAAACATCTTTCCATTAGGCACAGTTTAACAAATACGAGCGACCACATTCGCTAGGTTGTGCAGGGACAGCTTACCACTATCCCATAGTAGAGCACATAATAATAAAAGTTGTACCGTTATTTTTCTAAATAAACTGAATTCCTACTGGCTTCACCTGTCTTTGTTGCACAACGCTACCATGTTTGAAAATTCGAGAATATTCGTGTGTGTGAAACGTTTCATGAATCGGAGCCAGCGCTTGATGTTGTGCCGATGTCTGGGCTAAAAGGTGAAGCGTAAGGAAACGTGGCCAAGATTGGCCAAAAGTCAGCCAACTCTAGAGCAAACTCTGTAGGCGAGTGTTTAGCCGACCGACGGGAAACATTAGCCAGGGCTGGAAATATATACGAGTGAATGCTCCGCAGGCTTCACATATCTGCAGTGGCTGGAACACAGTCTATGTGTCCTACTTCCACAGTTTATATAACACGACTCGAAGTCGAAAGCCATCCGGTGTTGCTGTCTTACCGTTTACTTTATATCGCGCCAACGCCAATTTTCTTTTAGAGCGATAGCCCTACTCCTTCCTGTAAAAATCCAGAAAACGTTCTTGCGCATGCGTTTGGCCTTGAACCTGAGCTTCCTCGTGCTCGCGTCGTCATAGCAACGGACATGCGCACTGTCGGTTTGTTCTCCTCTTCCGCGCACCGCTCTCCGTCCATTGGCGAGAGCAGCGAACCGGCCGGAGCGCGCGCCTCGAGATCTGAACTCCTGTCACGTGGTCACCGCGAGGGGGTACCGACGCGTGTTACACCACCGCGGTATGCTTTCCACGGTAGTTGCTGCTATCCATGGTAGTTGTTGCTAACCACGGCAGTTGCTGCTATCCAACGGTAGTTGCTACTAACCAAGCTTGCTGCTATCGTTCGACAAGGTTGGTTTAACCGCATTGAACCACGGTATTTTTTGTTAAGGTGAAAGCCTTCAATGCCTGGTCAAACGTGAAAATTGACTGACGACGTCGGCGTCCCGCGGCGTAGGTGTAAACAGGAGTGATGCAAAAAATCATGGCGCGATGATGCCCCCACTTGACCTCATCATGACGTCACAGATCGCCAAATTTGTGACGTAATCATTGGGTCTCATCCCCGTCTTTTCGTTGCAATCATCACATCACATGACGTCACATAACGTGACGTCAAATGACGTCATCATGCGACATAGTTGCTTGGTCAAAGGTGGGCCGATCCTGAAGGCGGTGCAAAACCAACTTTCTGAGGGAGGCGGGGGAGGATCAATACATCGAATGGGAAGGAAAAGAAGATGGCTTTCGCTTTCGAGTCATGCAAGGCGAATTCATAATGAACCCTGCGAGTTTTCTTTTGTTTTCAGTCACACCAGGGTGTCTATTGTTTTCCTGGTACTGAAACTTCGTCCGCAATTTCCCACAGGGACCGAAGCTGACGCCAGGCTGTCACTGCGGGGGCATTCCTAATCGTGCGCACTGCACTCGGCTGAAACTGTTGTTCCTTTATGAGACAATGGTTTATCTTGCATCAAGCCGCTAATATTGTATCCCTCATGTTTTGCTTGACCTACAGTCTGGCTGTCCAATCCACGTGTGAAAAATGTTACTTTCACTTATCCCCGCAACATATTAAGGCAACAATAAAACCAGCCAGGCCGACGCAGCAATATTGGATGCAGTACAACGTGTTGCTGCAGCGCAGTTTCAATACATCAGGCAGGAGAGCTTGTGAATACTTACGTAGGCGCATGTTATCCACTTGGGCTTGCGTTATATGTTGCGCAAGCCTCAGAAACTCGCCAACTCGCAAATCGAAGTCTCACAACGAGATCTGAGGTGACACCGATCGGGCTATATTTATATTCGCACCGTCAAGGCCGCGGGAGCTTGCCACGGTTGCGTTAAAACAAAGGAAAACTCCACATTTTCCGTGTTTGCAGTCTATAAACGCTAACTTCCCTTCGCTGCAGCCCGTAACACAGAGCTCCGCGGAAACATTTAAGAGCGGGAATTGTCAAGCATTTATCGAGGTAACGTCCGTGTATCGCATTAACACACGCTGATCTCTAAGACCAATTATTATCATTATCATCATAAGTCTGACTTCACTCCAAGAAAAAAAGTCGAGTATTTAGGGAGTATTTCTGCCATACAGCTATAATCGTCATCCACCTCGCGTACTTTCATCGCGTTACCGCTGCGGTCCCGGCACTTCCCGCTCACGAACGGCGTGCGCTCAATCAGCGTGGCATAGCATTCTTGATAGGGAAGTGACGAGAGCCGGGTTTTCAAGAAAGGAAACGCGAGCAAGCCAGATGGCGATTATTGTTAGGTGGCAGAAATACTCCCCAAATATTCGATTTTTTCTTGGAGTGTACGCCACCTGCAGGGCAAAGAGCTCTCCCATGTTTCGCCAATTAACCTGGTCCTGTGCTTGCTGCGTCCACGTCATCCCCGCAAACTTCTTAATCTCATCTGCCCACATAACTTTCTGCCTCCTCCTCGCTTGCTTGCCTTCTCTTGGAATCCAGCCTGTTACTCTTAATGAGCAGCGGTTATCTTTGCGCTAAACGCCCTGGCCACGTCCATTTCTTCCTTTTGGTTTGGTCTAACATATCCTTAACGCACGGTTGTTCCCTGACCCGCTTTGCTCTCTTCTGGTCCCTTAAGGTTACACCTATCAGTTTTCTTTCCAAGGCTCGCTGCGCTGTCCTCAATTTAAATTGAATCCTTTTCGTAAGCCTCCCGATTTCTACCCCGTAGGATCTATCGTGGGCGTAATTCCGAGTTTGCAACTATCTTCCGTACATTTCCTACGGGTAATTTTTACAAGGTGAGGCTAGTTAGGCATTCCAAGAGCGAAAGTGCGTCCGAGATTACATTGTGCACGTAATGCGCGTAAGACAATCATCGCTACAAAGAAATAAATGTACAACACAAAGTAAACTTACTTGGTGGCGGTTGGTTTTAACCCAGGTGCTCACGCTCCAATGAAGTGTCCTTGGATCCAGTAGAACCAATACAGCCAATACTACGAAGTAGAGGACGCGCAAAGCGAAAACTTTTCATTTTCCAGCGCTTCAGCCGGGGACCGGCCTTCATCAGGGTTCTTGGATGTGGGCGCGAAAAGACAAGGACGAAGGGAAGAAAGTACACACGAATTGGCGCTAGTGACAACAAAAACATTTATTTCAATCACCAAGCCGACTAATATGCCTTTTTTTGCAGACGGCATCCACGCGACCACTCGCAGAAAACATTAAAAAACCAAAAACACAATCAACAACATGACAGAGCTGGAAACTTCCTAGGAGAAAATTGTACGCTTCTGGATAGCCGGAAACAAGAGAGGCCTTAGCACATGCGCAAGTAGTCTAATTTCTTTCTACTCAACGACAGTGACGTTTTGCTAACGCAACTTTCGCCAAAATAGTCTATCTGTTCAGCTTCGATTACTAATCTAGTGATTTCAGACTTCCTCATGCCCACTATAACAGTCTTTTCAAAATTGGGTGGGCACGCGCATTTATGGCAGTTTAGCGCCAAAAACCCGTCAGGGGCGATTGGCCCACTTTGTTGCTGTGCTCTCTATGAGTTTATTGCCCCACAAATCGACCGCCGCAAAAATTTTTAGAACCTGTCTGGTGACAATGCAGCTCACGATGCTCAAATCAGCCAATGGCCGTGGGCGTTGGGTTTATGACGCGGGCATTTTGGATTACGGCATCATTTGTCGAGAGAAGAGCGAGCGATTTGTGCTGACTTTGGGAATTAGTCGTAAATTGCAGGCCTGCGTGCTGCGCTATAATGTTTGGCTCACGTGTTCTCAGGAGCCTCGACTACCGATCGGGCAACGTTTTCTGACCATGCTGAAAAAGTGTTGCAGGGCTCCTCTGAGCGCAGAGCATGAGTCGGAGCGTTGTCTTGGTATGCAACCATCTTGAAACCTGCGGACCTGCCCTCTCGCGAAAGTTTCGTAATCTCGGGAAATCGCTGCGTACGAACGCCACGCACGTAGCGCACGCGCGAAGATTTCACGCGCGTCTACAAGGCGTACAAGCGGTCTCCATGGAAACAATACGAATGTCCAGACTAGCATATAGGCGCCTTTACATACGCCGGCAAAATTCTCTGTTTTTTTTTTTATTAAAGAGCTTGCTCTCTCTCTCTCCACTTTTCTTTCTAATTTCACACACTGCATGTACAGTCGCGCTCAATATGACTTGCAACACGGGGGCGCGTGACCTCACTATTTGAAAGATTGCGCATGGCTTCAACTTAGTCTCATTTCCTCAGCTAAACAATATTTTACCATTTAGGGTCATCCCCAAGCGAGAGAACAGCAATTAGTTGCAGAAATGAGGGCAAGTTGAAGCCATGCGCAATGTTTGAAATAGTGAGGCCACGCGCTCCCGTGTTGCAATTCATATTGAGCGCGACTGTACATATGTAGTCTGTGTGATAAAAGTTCATGGCATGATGCAATGTTCGAACAAATGACTCTCGCACTGGCTTAATATCTTGAAGTTGATGGTTAATATTTGAACGGTGCTGTCCAATTTGATGTTCACCTAAATCAGGACATGGGTTAACGACTCCTGTAAAGCGTGTTTTGTCTGTTAGACATGAAGGTTGTGAAACAAAGCTGACTTTCAAAACGATTATTTTAGTGTAAGAAAAATGACGTTAGGTTCTTTCTTTTCTAAAAATTCAAGTCTGAAGCGACAGCTATCTGTAAATAACAATAGAAAACATTGTTCAGAAGGAACCGTCACTTACAAACTTTAAAAAAGTCACAGTTTCGCCGCAAGGGCGAAGCAATGAATGCGATAGCAAGAAACTAATGCTATATGAAGTGAGGCTCGCCAATGGATACTCTAAGTTTGAACAGCGCTCCTGTTGCAAAGGTGGCCGAAGCAGCGAAAGAAACTAGCGTGCTTCAAGTGTCGAGCTGTGACACTTGATAGTTCGCGCTCATCTTCTGTTTGTTCGTTTAGCGGCGTCCCTTGAACTCAAGTGGCTTTCGTACGCTGCGTAACATGAGCGCGGACATCACGGTGAAAGCTTGAAACATTCCTCTTCCCCTCAGCACAAGAAAACCGCGCGAGCAGACAGCGGAAGGGCAAGGTTCTCCCTGCGCAAGTATAAGAAGAAGCGAGCGCGCGAGCTGACGACTTTTAAATGCGCCTGTCGTGCTCCTAACGCCATCTCGCTGGTAATGAAGAAACGCTTATAAGCGCAGCCGTCTCTGAGTCCGCCCAGCGGTAAAGGGTGTGATTAGCCCACTCGCTAATCCGTGACGTCACGGTCACGCGATCCGCAATCCCCCCCGTCTCCCCCGAGCATTTCTCCCCCATCTCAATAGCCCTTTAAGTGAGCCAGCTCACTTAAAGGGGGGGATCGTCGAATTTCTGTGGCACATACCTGCGCTTCGCTATAAAATGCCCGCAGCCAACATTCATTTTTCTAAGGCGTGCTTTGTCTTATAATCACAAGTAGAAGATGCTTGCTTTCAAAACTAAATATTATGTTTATTAAAGTCAACGCCTTACATGTCTCACACGTACGTGACCTTGCGCTTAGATGAGCGTGTCGTACGAAAAGTCCCATGACCAAGTTTGTGCCTCGTGGCTCGAGGCGCGCGAGCTGCGCGTTCATATCGTCTCTGCGGCGTCCGCGTGAGTGAGTGAGTAAAAACTTCACTGAATATGTTCAGCGGTGCTGGGAGGGGTGGGGCCACACGCACCCCGGCCTAGGTGACGGCTTCGAGCCCTTGGACACGGGCGGCTTCCTCGGCGTGCCGGACGGCCCCCAGTTGAACGGCGACTTCGTGGCTGGGCAGAGCCGCCTCCCATCGCGTGTCGCGGTTCGATACTGACATACGTTAAAAAAAAGTTAGCGCAGCTTGCGCTAAGTCGCGCAAGGCTGGGTCACGGCACAGATAGTTGGCACCTGGCTGGTCCTGGCTTGGCTAGGCTTTCACCCTCTAATCTCTCTCTTTCCCACCCTTTGCTATACTCTACTATACATGGCTATATGCTTGCTCTCACCAAGAATTTCCCTCTTTCTCTATCTTTATTTATCTTTCTTTCCCTCTCTTCCTTTCTTTCTCCCTGTACCCGTTCTCTCGCCCATTCGAGTTATTGCATCGCACGCCGGAGGAAAGGGCGCACGTGTACTGGGACCGAAGCTGAAGACGACAACGAAGAAGAGATCGCCTGCCAGTTCATGATGATAATTTTCTATCTGCGACGCACGGCCAACCTCGAGCATAACATCTCTGATGTAAAAATGAAAAAGAAAAAGCGAATGGTTTTCGCCTTTCAGTCGTCTTAAGCGAATGCATAAGCGACTGTGTGAGCTTTTCCTTTGTGTGTGTGTGGTTTACGATGAAAAAATAGGTTATGGTGTTTTAGTCAAGTCAGAAACCGAGCTAGCCGTAAATAACCATTCACAGCCAACACGTACAAGGCACCTGGACGTACAAATTAAAAAAAAAGAAGGAAACAGTCTACGGCCGACCTTAACTTAAAAAATACACCTGTACAGCTACCAACAGCCATCCGGATCTCATGAGATCTTGGTAACAACATTTATAACGATTAAATTGACATATTCAAGCCGTCTCGCCCAAGTCCTCCCGAATTTTTTGTATTTTGTATGTGGACGTGTGAACAGGCACACGTACAACCACATGCATGAATATACATAAAAAGAGGCCGAACCCCCCCCCCCCCCCCCCTCCCGGAAAAATTTCTGGCTACACCCCTGAATAATACAAGTAGCTTTAGCATAGTCCGTGTTTGAATGACAATGCAGCGCTGTGTCCTCCCTTTGTGTGCGTCATTGTAGGATTGTAAACCAACCACGACTGCCCTGCGGGCAAAAGATCGTTTTATACTCGTTGAGGAATGATGCACCGCCGCTAATAAATAGGCGATTTAGGGGTGGCGTGCACAGGCGACGCCGGTGCTGCAGAGCGCAAAACTTCGTTGAATTGATTTCAAAAATGAGCCTGGGTCCGCGGACCAACTTCGTTCAAATGAAATATTTAGATGTGAAGCATCTTATGGCGGAGTTCAATCCGGTGGTGGTGGTGGTGCTGGTGGTGTGCGGCCTGACCACCCTTACTGCGCATGCGCAAACCCTCTCCCCTCCCCTCTCCCTGTCCCCCTCTCCACATCAACTCTCCCCTCCCCTCCTACTCTCCTTTCCCCCTCTCCCCTTTCCCCCTCTCCACTCCACCTCTAGAACGCGGGCTCTACATGCCCAAACACTGCTTCGCATCGCCTCATGGTCCCCTTTAGCGGGAGGTGGTGTGATTTTCGCTATTCAGAAATTCGTTTAACTGAAAGATTTTTGCATACAATGCATAAGAAATCCGCTTGGGATTTACTAAAAGTTCCTTATTCTGAAATATTCGTTAAACCGAAGTTCGTACGAAGTTCCCTGTATAGACCTTTCGCGTCCATGTTCCTGGATATAACTATAGCGCTTTCCCAGCTACTTGATTTACGGCGTACATTCCCGAGCGAGGCAGCACCGGTCCTTTAGCCATGCAACCTCCGCCGGGCCCATTCGAATGTGACGGATCAAGTATTGAAGCTGATGTCAGAGACACCGGGTCGTCAAGGTGGCGCGCACCTTCATCCTCCAGACTTGCTCAAGCAATGGAGGGAGAAGGGGGTTCGCCCTTCTCTTGCCGGGCCGCAAAACTTGGCAGCCCTAATCATGGACGCCGGCAGGATTTTGCCTTGGGGAGTGCAAACTCGTTCTGCATCGCGGTGGAGGAGGATGGGGGGGGGGGGGGGGGGGGGGGAGTGCGGCTTAGCGGGGGAAGGGGCCAAGTGCCCCTTTTGCACACCCATGCCGAAGCCCGTGGTCCCAATCATAGCCGTGGGGACTGTATGCCAAATGTATTTTGTAGACTCCTAGTGCACTGTAGGAATGAATCATGCACTTACAAATTTCGACCAAGGCAATGACCATTTCATTTACATTCTGCTTCTCCCTCACTGCACAATTAGCTTGTCATGGAAAGTAAGAACGACGGAAGGTTCAGCTAGGTGGTAAAAAAGGATAGGCATACAGACACGGGCACATGAGAAGAGACCAGGATGACACAAACGCCTACTGTCAACTCGTAGTCGATCCTCAGCGTTTGCATTGTCTTATTCTGTGTTCTTGTATCCTCAGTGGCACGCCTACCTTTTTCTGTCATGACATCAAAATTCACCCCCTCCCCCTTCCCTCCCGCTCCCCCATCCACCCCCTCCCCTACCCTTTATGGGCCGATGAGCAATCTAAGCCTCTGGTAGATTTTATCCCAGTAAACACGACTTTCACCAAGTGTATGTGCGCATGAAAGGCTGCCGTCGAACTTTTCGTTCACTCCGATGCCCAGCGCAGTGACGACTGAGTTGGGAACACTTAATAAAAAAAAAAAGCCGGGGTCGGTATTCACTGAAGCCAAACATATTCCAGCATAACGAATTCCCGGATGCCGTCGCCCGTCCGGGTATGCAAACAGGTGCCGGGTCACCGCGTGTTTAGACTGCCTTTTAAAAGCCATCAAAATTTGTCGCCGCTGCAAAAGCGAAACTGTCAAAAGCGCGAACACAGCGGCGGAAAGGGAAGGAGAACCTTTGACCGGGAAACGCGCGCTCCAAAGAGTTGATGGGATGAAGGGTGAGGAGTTGATGGGGCAGAGTGCTGCTCTTGGGGGATCCAACTGCGTCGTCGCGGGAACACGTGGCGTGACGTCGCGCGGGGCTTTGAATCGATCGATCGCATGGAGTGATGGAGTCAGTGACTGAGCGGCGGAGTACGGGGAGGAGGAGGTCACAGGTGCGGCGTTCAGGACACCCCCGGATGAAGCCCCTGGTTATTTTGACTGAGCCATTTTTCGATTCGCACTGAGATTATTAGATGTGTATAGCGGTTTTACCGGGTTGGCTTTGGCCGGCGCATCATGCTTGTTTCGTTTGCACCGTTGTCACGGGACTCGGCTTGCAACGGAACGCATTGCCAAAGAGAGGATACAATTTAGGAGGGGGCGCTCGCTCGGGACCGGGTTAGCGACTGCAGCGCGCCAAGCGGTCGGTGACGGCGGCGGCCCCCAAGCGGCGAGGGAAGGGATTCATAGGGGAAACAGACGGCGCTCGCTCTCTCCGTTTTTTTTTACGGATTTTTTTTTACCCCACCGGTTTCGGAGTTGGTGTGGGGGGTTTCGGTTAGGCCTAGAGGGCCGCGCGTCATGCCCGACGTCGGCGGCGAGCCACGATGCGCCGCTCGGTCGTCGTTGTCGCCGCGCCGCTAGCGCTGACGCCGAGCGCCGCGCGGGCGCCGCGCTGCCTCCATGAAGCGGCAAAACGTGCGCACGCTCTCGCTGATCGTGTGCACCTTCACGTATCTGCTCGTCGGCGCGGCCATCTTCGACGCACTCGAGTCGGACCACGAGGGCAAGCAGCATGGTGCGCTGACGTACATCGAGGACATGCTGGTGCGCAAGTACAACATCAGCGCCGACGACCGCAAGATCTGGCAGACGGTGGTCATCAAGATGGTGCCCCACAGAGCGGGCACGCAGTGGAAGTTCACCGGGGCCTTCTACTTCGCCACCACGGTGCTCACCACCATCGGTGAGTCCTTGAACCCCGGGTGCGTGTGTGTGTGGGATGCAGGGCCGGAACGCGTGGGCGCATTTCGCCGGTCGGTGCTCGGTACGCCGTGTAGTGTCTTTGGGCGTTTTTGCAGGTGTGCCTGCTAGTTGTTTGCAGGTGTGTGCGTCTTTTTACGTGCGGAGACGGGAATACGAAGGAAATCGCGTTGAAATGGATCTGTTGCAGGGAACGTGATTGACAGGAGCACATTGCGCCTCTTCCATTCATTGCGCTTTTGCGCAATGAATGGAAGAGGCGCAATGTGGCAGCCTTCGCTGTGTGCCGACAATACTCTCTGAATTAAACGCTTGAACCGGCGTCTGTGAAGTGCATTCGTCCACATCGAGTGCACCGAATGCCGCTGATGAGTTCTTAATTTGCATAACTCTGCGTTCAGTCTTACAGCTTTGGCGGTCACTTCGTGCGCAGCATTTGAACAACAGAACACTTCGTAACGACAGTACTGATAAATTTCGCATTGCTGATTTATCGTTTCTAAGCCATACTTCATCTATTCTCAATCGGCGCTCTTCGCAAAAGCCTTCGAAAGTGTGGTTTACTGTCGCCCTGTATGCTGTACACTGTTCGACCATTTTGATTCAACAACTAGTTCGAACGCAGTAGTCCGAATCGTCGCACGAATTGACACTTGTCGTTGTACTACCATCCAAGTTTTCTTTACGTGAAACATGGCCGAATTCGGCAAGCGTTGCTTTTTTTGTCCGTAAACGTATGTTTAACATTATGCGTCAACCTTCGCTAATAACATGCCCTTCCGCATCACAATTTGTTGCGATTTGTTAAGACAATTAAATTTTTTTTTTCTGTGCGTGAATGCAAGCCCAGTCAAACATTTGCTGGAATTTCAGCATTATTCATACCAAACAGCCCATATAAATCGAATTTACTGTAATTTGTGAAAATAATAATAATAATTGCTGGGGGTCAACGTCCCAAAATCACGATATAATTACGAGGGCCGCCGTAGTGGAATGCTTCGGTAATTTCGACCACCTGGGGTTCTTTGATGTGCCTCAAGCGTTTTTGCCTCCATCGAAAATGCGGCCGCCGCGGTAAGTATCCGATCCCACGACCTTTGGGTCAGCAGTTGAGCACCATAATCACTAGACCACATTGGCGGATACCGTAATTATTTAGGCGACGCCGCAACTCAATTAAACAAGTCCTAAACGGCAGCCGGAAATCTTTACGTTTTCCCTCAGCTGTGACAATGCTCCCTTTGCTATATCTTCCATTCGCTGGGCACTTCGGGAAAATGCGGCCCTCGAAGGTGCGCCGGTCGCATGCGTGTTTGTATGCGCCGTTTTCCAATAACTGATGCTATCTCGATTGTGGGCTCGCCGGCGATCAGCCGCTTCTGATGTGGAAACCGGATCCTTTTGGCGAGGCCACTTGTCATTTCACGCTGCCTCGTTTCGTTGTTGCCGGGATACGAACTCATGACCGTCGTTGTTGGCTGTAGCAACTGAAGTATTGCTCTTCTATGCACGTGGATGAAGGTCCAATTCTCGGCATGGAGGAAGCTGTTAGGAGAGCGAAGTGCGCAGTGCGAGAGAAAAAGAAACAAAGAAAGAAAGAGAAATCTAGGTACGTCAGGCACGCACACGCGAAGTTTCGCTAGCCCCCATTTTCGCGATATGACAACAAGTCCTGAATATTTTATATCAATCCAAAATCCTCATTCGTGGCACGGTTCACATGTAGTAACTTTTCTGTAACATGTAGTAAATTTTCTTAACTCACCACGTTTTCCGACAATCCCCCGAAGTGGGTTGAGTTGAGTTTATCTATCACATACAGTTCTACAGTAAGTGGTTGGGACAGGGAAAAAAATGCTGCATGAAAACAGCTTGACAATGCCCCACGTCCCAGATTCACTGCGGCAAAACACGACGGCAAAAGCTAAGTAAATTTAAGCACAATTCAATCCAACAATGCACATGCTGTACATTGAAAATAAGTTCTACAAAAAGGAAATGTTATTGTAGAAATATTTAACAAAGCATATTTAAAATAGAACAATTAGAGAGAATACGTACATTTTCACAAGTAATTTTGAAATCATTTAGAGTATTTGGCAAACAATGACACAGTGCCTCAAAACCGTAGTTAGGGAGGGGCCTCGGAACATACCAATGTTCAGAGTGTCGGTTTAGGCGCATAGAAGGATTTGGTTGCAGATTAGCTACTCTGCGTATATGACCGCGACTTTTATTGGTATCAGACCCGAAGGGGATTAATAAGGAGTATTCGTAGAGCATGTCTAATTTGATTATATTATATTTATCGAAGGTTTGGGAAGTGTGGGCGTTAAAAGGAAGTTGTAAAAGGTGTGTTTCATTGATAGAGGAAAACAACGACACTATCATAACCATTATCATGATTATCATTAGCATCGCATAGCAGGCTGTGCCAGTCATCTGGGGCCGTATTAATCCCACCGTAACATTGCTTTCGGGGTGCGCTGATTTGGAGATTATGGCTAAGACCACTGTGCTATGCCAATTTTGGCTAAGAGTGGCTTTCGCAAAGTCATTTTCGCTTCGTATAGGGACGGCCGACAACGCTCATGGCGACGTCTGCGGTATCGAGGAGACCTTGCAGCGTATCTTCCGCGACTGTCCTCGCTACGCTGTGCGCAGACGATCACTCGCAATCGCTCTCGCCAGACCGATGTCGTTAGCGACTGTCCTCCAAAGTAATCCTGAAAAGACAACGAGAAAATAAATCGACCATGTCATTGCTAAAATTTGACTTGCACTAAAAGAGACTTGCACGTGCGGCTGTAGACTCGTAATGATGCCGCATACCGCACAAGACTGCCGCTCTGTTCTGTGACGTCGTGCGTGTTTGCGTGCTCCCCCTCTCTGCCTTTTTTAGTCTCCCCCGTCCCTTTCTCCTGTGCATGGTAGCATACCGGTTCTGCTAAACTGGTTAACATCCCTGATTTTCCTCACTCTCTTGTTTTCATTCCTTTGAACCCGAATACAACGATGCGTGTTATACGTGCTTTCTATATAACGAAGTTTCAGTGCTGCTCCGGAGGAGGACCGAGGCGATGAATGGAAACTTGTGCTGGGGCTTGCGGTCATAAGGTTGAGTTGCACACGGTTTTGCTAATTGTTGTCCTATATTACGACGGTGCGTTGGACTTGCATGTCTTTCGGTTTAACGCGTGACCTTCGGGCGCTCTGAAGAAGACTTCTTCACCGGCGCAGCGTCCTGCCGCGGTCGCCGGATATCAGGTTCAAGAAAATTGTTGCTTTTTCTGGGTCAGGGAAATTAGTTTATTCTACGACCGTATTATTCGAATATTCTTCCGGAATTTCTACTGCAAGAGAGAGGGCTTTCGCGACCATATCTTTGCTTAGAAGGTCGAATTTCAATTTAACGATGTTTCGATATAACGACGTATATGGCCAATTTTGCTGACTTCATTTTGTTAAGGTTTAACTGTAATCACTTTGTTATGTAATTGGCGTTCGCGCTATTTTAAGCAACGATGAGCAATGTCTGCGCCGTGATGAAAGCCCAGTCGTCAGGGGCGTAGCCAAGGGGGGGGGAGGGGGGTTGGGGGGTTCAACCCCCCCTACGAAATTTTTTTCAGTTTTGCTTGCGTATATAGGCACGCACACCTACAAACGCACGCACGAACATACATAAAGAACGGTTGAACCCCCCCCCCCCGAAACAAATTTCTGGCTACGCCCCTGCCAGTCGTAACTTTCTTTTGTTTAATGCGAAGCAATTTTTAGCGAACCACAGGCACTTACAGCCTATCTATCTATCTATCTATCTATCTATCTATCTATCTATCTATCTATCTATCTATCTATCTATCTATCTATCTATCTATCTATCTATCTATCTATCTATCTATCTATCTATCTATCTATCTATCTATCTATCTATCTATCTATCTATCTATCTATCCGCGGCTTACGTCTGGGTGTTCTCGTGATCACCTCCTTAGCTTTTGCTGTAGACCAAAATTGACATGGGATTGTAAGAAAGGCTGACGAATAGGACTGTCTGGTCATGACATGAATAACGTAAAAATCCTGTCACGTACGTCGTCAAACCCTTTTCTCCAGGCACGTGTGGCACATACCCGTAATTCCACTGGCCGCGGTATGCGGGTATGCGCCACAGGGGATTGACAGCTTATAGCTACCCAAGAATGGCGAGAACAGACATTCATAAATTAAAAAGAGCGTTGAGAAAAACCGACATCGGCAGCGTTGACCCGACGAATGCAAAGGATCAAAGTCAAGATTGCAGCAAGAATCGAACCCAAGCATTCTGCGTGGCAGTCAGGTATTCCACCGCAGATCCACGCCAGGTCTTGAAACTGCTTTGTAAAAAGACTCTATAAAGGTTTAATGTCGGTGCAACGCCAAATATGGTTGCAATGCTGGCTATCTATTTTTATAACGAAGCGAAGCAACAAACATTACATATGTGCTCCTATGATACAGGGGTCATGTTGGGTTAACGTCAATTGTGGTTCCAGAGCTGGCGCCCCTTTTATAGCAGTCTAATGAATATTACATTTGTATTCCTATTGTATTTCTATTCCAAGCTATATTAAAGTGTTTCTCGACCTCTGAGAAATACGCTAACGAAAGTTACCTATCATATTCACATCATCGCACCGTAAAGTGCACTTCGTTTCGATAATATTGACGTCTGCGCTCTAACGTGAGTGCTGACGTGGCGTCAGATCATAAGTTGCCCTTTAAACGCCAGTGTAGTCGACGTGCCTGGTAAGCCCACAATGTGCACACAACTACTACACTTACAAAAACACGTCGGTCCATCCCATAACACTTGGCTCACAGCCAAAAAATGCAGCATCGACAACTACTCGCTGACTGCTTCGCATGAAACCGATTCTCATAAGGCGTGCGACCTGCTGAATGTTTTTGCACCCACCATACGTTTACTGCTTTCCTCCAAGTTCATTGCGTCCATTTCGTAGACGTTACCCTGGAAATGGGGACGGAATGGAACTGTAAAAATCTTGCAAACGTCGAGCCGAACTCGTTCTGAGTGCTAACTTTTTTGAGATGCGAGCGAAACAAAACACCTTTTTCCACAGATTCGAGCTCTGTCAGCTTTCGTCGCGAGCTGCTCGTATTTCACTCTACCCGCGACGTTAATCCTTGAAGCCAGTCGAAACGATGGAAAGCTTCGACGGCTGGAATATACTTGCTAGTTTTTGTATTACCGTCATACGCCCGAACAGCAGGCAAATATTGGGTGAGACATTGCACAGATTGTAGAGCGTGCCTCTGATGTTCTCCTGTGCATTATGTTCTTGTTTAGGCGAAAGCCTTAGATGCCTCATCAAACGCGAGAAATTACCATCGGCGTCGGCGGCGTCCACACCAGTCATGCAAAAAATCATCATCACGCGATGACGTCAACATATGACGTCATCAGGACGTAGCTGATAGCTAAAATTTGTGACGTCACATCATAACGTCAGCCCATGACATAGTTGCTTGGTCAAAGATGGCCGATGACAGAGGCATTGCAGAACCAGGTGAGAAGCGGTAAGCTTACCACGCCTCCGATCTTGGAGGCATTGCAAATCCACGTTAGGTGCAAAAAACTTTCGCAGGGTGGCGGGGGAGGATCAGTGCGACGACTGAGAAGGAAACATCCAACGCTAATGTCGTTCTCGTGAAGTGACTGGCGTAGTTCTAAACTCTGCGCTACATGCAGCTCCACTACTGTGAAACCTGCGGAAGTGCAAAGCACAGGCACCCAGCGATTCCCGTTCGTAGAGATCCCACTGCTACGTTTACCAAACCGTCGATGACGTCAATGTTTGGGGTAAGCATGTAGCGTTTCCTCTGCACGAGTAGAACCTTGTTAGGGAGATTCGCAAACTCGTCGTGCGACATGCGCTCTGTCTTTTGCTGTGCTTTATCGACTTCCCGCTTGTTATGGCAGTTGAGATACGTGTCGTCTAAAGCGAGTTCCGTCAGGTTGGTTCCCCCTTCAGATGTAGCGACGAAGGCGCCGGAGGAGCGCCGGTGGGAGGAGCTATCGCACGCTTTGCGAGGCGGTGGTTAAGTCGTGCACGGCGCGGGTGTCAGCCGCATGTTTCCGGTGCGTTTTTAGTAATTTTAGGTTAACTGTTGCGATTTCTTCGTGGTTATTTTGTTAATTATATTATTTTAGACTTTGTTAGTTGATCTTAACACGGTTTTTAGCGTTGCTAGCCCTGTATTAGGCCTGTACTGATTACTTGATTTTGAGCGTGATCACGCCACATGAGATCTACGGACGGACGACAAGCCAGGCCCCTAAAGTTCTACGCACATAAAAGATGATGACTTTCGCCTTCGAACTGTCTTCGGCGAATGCATAAGGGACCCTGTCAGTTTTTCTAAGCCCCATTATCACTAATGTTATATGACGCTCCTTAAAGGGAGATAAAGAGTTGGCAGCATGTTACACTGTGTATCACTTGAATGCGAAAGCCTGCTGGACACTTGGTAACGCATTAAGGTATACAATCGGGGACATAAGGCATAACGAGCCGCAGTGTAAGAGACGCGCAATAAATTACGTTGATGTTCTCAGTCGTTTCCAATATTCATCCCCCTCCACTGAAGCTTTTTGCACCTCACGAGGTGTTTCACTGGGATCGACCCACCTTTCACCGATCGGCGATGCCAATTGATGTCGTCGTCATGTGACGTCATGTAGTCACGTAGTCATGTGTGACGGCATGATGGCGTATGGCGCCATCATGCCGTCACAAATTTGGCTACCTGTGACGTCGTAATATAATGTTGTCGCTCGCAAAAGGTCACGTGGATTTCTAAACGGGTCACTGCGGGACCTTGCAACTCTCGCGAGGTCTCGCTCGAACCTCGCGGACGGGAGCACCAACACAAACTTCAGATGAAATCCCTTAAGAAGAACGGTTGTAGTGAAAGTCGTTTAAAGCAGGGAGGCTGAAGCATTGTCGTTCTTTGCAATTTATTGCAAGTTCTTTTAGTACTGTACATGAAATACGCAACAGTAGTTCGAGCCATAGCCTTAGGCTGGTAGGGGATCTAAATTAAATTATGTAACTACAAGAACAAATTGTGGTTATGTGCAATGGTTACATACGAGGTCAACTTGGATGAAACTAGGAGAAAGAAAAAAAAGGAAAGAGTGAATAAATAATAAGTAACAGATAAAGAAAAACAGCATAGTCATGATAACAGTTACCACATCATACAGCGCAGACTTAATTGTGTGTGATTTTATTACGTCTTTCTAAGAGTGAACATCCAACAGCACCCAGAACTAACCAGCATTGGAAGCTGCTAGCCAATATTAGACAACAGGGTGCCAAATTTACCCAGCAGTAGCCGACCCAGTTAGAGTTAGCCAACGTAGCCATTTCTAATACCATGCGAGTAAGTACAGCACATGTCGCTGCATGTATGTCAATTTTGTTAAGCCATGCATGAATATTCTGATATCTCAGTTAAGAATGCACTTGCTGTGGCATCTTGTCATTTATGCCATTCATATGATGATACGTATGATGTACTATTCATGTCATGACATGACATTCATATACGTCATGCCTGCACATTGCGGTGTGTGCGTGTTTGGGGAAACGTCTGCGATGCCTTCACAACATACGCATCACGTCATTTACGTCACTCAAATCGGGACGTAGATGATATGCATGCCGCGCCGTTCATGTCACGTTATGGATCTTTGCCATACACGTGTGTCTAGACCGTAACATTTTTATATATGCCGCATAAATGACATGGTTAATAATATGACCACGACGGCGTCATGATGTAGATAGATAGATAGATAGATAGATAGATAGATAGATAGATAGATAGATAGATAGATAGATAGATAGATAGATAGATAGATAGATAGATAGACAGACAGACAGACAGACAGACAGACAGACAGACAGACAGACAGACAGACAGACAGACAGACAGACAGACAGACAGACAGATAGATAGATAGATAGATAGATAGATAGATAGATAGATAGATAGATAGATAGATAGATAGATAGATAGATAGATAGATAGATAGATAGATAGATAGATAGATAGATATTATCAAAGTGTCTGGTTCGCAAAGAAATGCCTAAGTCCGCATTTATGTGTAGCGCTAGAATGTTTCAATTACTTCGCGACCTTCTTATTTCGGCGTGTTATAGGGCAAAATTTAATATGTCACAACAAAATTTAATATGCCACATCGTGCTGCTCGGTTGAACACAGCCTGCATCGTCATGGTTTGTAAAGGACGGAAAAAGAAAACGTAGATATTTAGGACTACGGTTAAACAAAATAGGAGAAGTTCGTGCGACTACCTTGGTCATAGAAAAGCAGGGCATTGTTGCCGAGAAAAGACCTAAAATATTTGTGCAGTAACGTCTCTCAGGCGTAAAACATTAGAAACCAGGCTTCTTGGGCAGCCCACAAAAAATTTTTCTCGTAGCCTGCGTTGAGAGTACTATGAAGTTGATTCGGGTGAATGATGCTATACCGCATCGAAATGCCGAAGGCCGCGGCAACTTGTTCCGTTCATCGGGGCCACGGCTTGCACGCTACAGCGTACCTCAATGCGAAGAAGATAAAGGGGCGCGAGAAAGAAAAGACAGATTGTTCGCGGGGACCGGGACGGACGAGTGAAGACGTGGTGCCGTCGATACAATCGATCCCGCATCAAAGGATTCCCGGGGTGCATAGCTTTTGCTGTGGGGCCTCCGCGGTCTTTGAAAAGCTGCCACCGCATGGAAGGTAACGAATTGCAGTGCAGCGGATGACCCTGCCTCACTGATAGAAAAACCGACGTATACATACGCCATACCCGACCCTCTGGTCGGAACAATGCCGCGATAACAATGCCGTGAAATGCCAGGGGGCCACAAGAGCGAAGTTCGGCCTCCGCGGAGTACGCTAGTCTGAACTATCGGTAAGCGAAGATCGACGTCCGTGTAACCGAAGGTAAAGAAGGTATTCTGAAGTTCGTAGTGTGCTTGCTAAGCATGTTATTTCTGGTGCTATGCTTCAAACGTGAAGAAAGGATAGAAGAGAAAGGGTAGCGCCGACTACTATCAAATGTTCATTGACGTACTTGGGTGGAAAACGAAGTAAACTTTCAAGCATGCGCAGTGGGGTCGAAGCGTGTTTGGCAAGCATGGACATCAACTACAGGAGCAAGTTCGTAGACTGTATTTCGAGGCATCTGACGTTTTTCTTTTCTGTTTTCCTCTTCTTTCTGTCCGCGTCCCTTACCACTGTGTAGGGTAGCATATATCAGGCGTAGTCTGATTGAGCTCCATCCCTTTTGACTTCCACTTCTTTTTATCTCCCTTTCTCAAAGATCGTGGGCCTCACGTGTTGTCCCCTTCCAAACGCCAGCCCCCGGGACTTCATGTAGTCGAAACATAATGGCTTTCAAGTTTTGAAAGGAACACTGAATTGCCTCTCAGGTTCTTGATGGAAAACAGATTTGGCAGGTAGAAAACGGAGCCGCGAGCGTTTCAGCGAATTTTTTGTATTGTCGTGCGATCCGCGAGCAGCTCACCAGCGCAGCGAGAGGTCGACCTCTCATAAATCTGAGGCCTAATACAGGCGATGAGCCAGCCGCGAGCGGCTATACTCTGGCGACATGGAGTATGTTAAGGCAAAAGCCTAAGATGCCTCATCAAACGCGAAAAAACGCGAAAAGCCACCGTAAGCGGCGGCGGTCGCTTTGACACCAACGATGCACGAAAGCGAACGATGCAAAAAGTCACGTGATCACAGATGACGTCACTACATGATATCGTTGCTTGGTCAAAGGTCGGCTGTTTCCAGAGGCAGTGGAACACCACGTGATGTGCACAAAGCTTCAGGGGAGGAGAAGGAGGATCAGTACGACCGACACAGAAGAAGATGGCTGTCGCCTTCGAGTTGTCTTAGGCGACTGCGTAAGGGGCCGGGTCACTTTTGAAATGAAATGAAGTCTTATTCCTCTCTGCGTAAATATTCACTCATAATATTCAATACCATTAGCCTGTAGCTGGCAATAAAGCTTGCATCAGTTCAGAAAGAAACAAAATAACGCTACATACGATGTGGACAAAGGAAGAGGGCTAGAGGACGCACGATGCGGTATATTCACGACTCATTTATTTCTAGAAGGAGCATGCTTTTATGCACAAAGCACGATGTTGCGTGCGCACCCCGTGATGCAGTGTGCCAACCGCGTCGTGCGTCGAGTCTAAACACATGCTCCTTCTAGAAATAAATGAGTCGTGAATATACCGCATCGTATGCCCTGTAGCGCTTTTTCTTTGTCCGCGTCGTATGTAGCGTTGAAATTTTCGCCATGCATAGCCAACTCGCTCGACTTGCCACATTGACTGCGAGGCCCCCAAAGTGACTCGGTGATTACGGCGCCCGATTACTGACCCGAAAGACGCGGGTTCGATCCCGGCCGCGACGGTCACATTTTGATGGAGGCGAAATTCTACAGAGGCCTATGTACGTACTGTGCGATTTAAGGGCACGGTTAAGAAACCCGGGTGGTCTAGATTACCCGGAGCTCTCCATTACGGCATCTCTCATAGCCTGGGTTAGTTTGGGACCTCATAAAACTAACCTAAGCAAACTTTGACTGGATCAGTGCGCTTCTTTCTAGTGTTACTGTGTACTGATAAGCACGATACGCCCATCCCTCCAAGGAATGGCAACCCCATCAGCTGGAAGCGCACTGCAAGCTCTGGATACCTCGGAGCCAGTCCTTGCAAGCGTGCATTAACATGATGCACTGCAGTCGACCTAATCCCAGACAGTCGAAGTCGAACCGTACTCTCTAACAGTTCGCAGTTTGTGAGCTGTGAACGCTGCTGTGTGCGCGCGTATCAGTTGTTCTCTCTTTCTTTCTTCTTTTCCTCTCATTCCCCCTCCCACCGTGTATAACCGGGTGTACGCCGTGAAACAAACCGAGTTAACCTGGTTTATCCTCCCTCTTTCTCTCTAAAGCGAAGCTTTTCTGGGCTACCGACTGCAGATACGGCTTGGGTCTGTCGGTCGGCCGTCGCTCTCTCTCCGAGTAGAAGCTCCCTCAGCGAGAGGAGAGAAATAAAGAAGCGTCCGGTACTAGGATTCGAACGTAAGGGCATCCACTCAGCCAGCCCGACGCTCTATCCGCTTCCACCTCCGTACTTCAGCCGCCACTTCGAAGACGCACATGTAGAGGACGCGCGTTCACGAGTAACCATTTCGGTGGCGTAGCGCAGTTGCTCTACAGAATGACGTCTTGTAGGCTTATCGGTGCTTGCTGTTCATTATAATAGTATGTGTTGTTCGTCTCCGGGTGTCTCTGCTCTACATTATGACGATCGCAATTAGTCGTCGAGCTCCAAGCGATCGTGCCTGCTCGCGCGATAGAAAGCTTCCCGGTAGGACGCCATTTCCCTCGCCGCGAATGGTTCATTATTCATTAATCACTCGCCCTGTTTATAGACCAATTGCCCTAAACGAGACGTAATACGTGAGGCATGGGCTGCAGCTACGGTGATAAATAAATTCACGGATGAGATTGGTTTTCAGCACAGTGTGATAGGGGCATACCGCGTAGTTTTCCAATATTAGTGAAATCTCATGACCTCAGTAGGCGCGCTTATTAACTTCTCTGTCGTGCATTTGCGCCGTGAAACCACAGTCGAAGCATAAATATCCCGACTGCAACAAATACAGGTCTTCTTCCAGAGCGCGAATGAATGAATACGGAAAAGAGGGAGCGTGAAGCGACTCTAGAGGGTAGAGGGAGATGACGTATGCGTGATCGACGCCCGGCTGGTCAAAGTACGCATTTACGGCCGGAGCCATGCAGCCCTCCTTCGGGCACCCTCCATGCGCATTTCGCGCAACGGAGACGGCCGGCTCGTTTCATCTCCGCTGGAGCCGCATTCGCCTACAGCGCTCGCGCGCTTCCACTTGCACAGAAAACACGACGCGGGGGGCGTTGTTATCGATTCGGACTTTATACGGAACATGACGGCAACGGCAGAAATGAGCCTCGAGCGTGCATATAGTTGCGGTCGCATTGGTCAAATGAAATCATGTGAGGACAGTGAAGAAACAGCGCTTACAACAAGAAAATGCCAGAAACAAGGAACGACTCCATGCGAACTCACCTAATTGAAGAACTGCGCGTGAGGTGATAAGCATAGACTAAAAAATGCGTGCACTTATGCAAACGATCAATGAGGCTCATACTACTCTAGGTATCGATTTTCACAATCTTGCTGTTCTACATTCGATGAGCTCCCGATTTGTTCATCCCCCCCCCCTCCATTCGCCGGGTTGCGCGCGCTTCATGCATTTCTCGCGCATGCCATTCACGACATCGATTTAGTCATGACGTCGCTGAAGGCTGGCGTACACATACAGCCGAACATGGCACAATGCATGGCCGTGGATTGTTTTCTGCGCCAGTTTTGGGGGAATCGCCGTCCTCACTGCGACGATCATTAATGCGCCGCCCTGTCGAGCCCACGTACACTGATTAGTGCCATTTCGAGCGCTGTTATCTTTCTACACATTCAAAATATGTGCCAACTAGGCGCCATTATTCCGTCTATTCCGTGTGGAGAAACTTTTCCCCCTCATTCTCTCCCCTTAACCCATCTGCCAGTTCAGAGTAGACAGAAATTGGGTAAATACCACTACTCACCACTGGTCTATTAAAAATGAAGAAGAAAACTATCGTCATCAAACGGGTATGTGCCACTGTATGGCCTATGCGAAAACTATTGTCATCATAAATGGGGATGTGCCACAGAAATTGGGTAAATCGCACTACACACTACTTCCACTAAAAAGGAAGAAGGCAACAGTTAGCCCAGCAACGGCTTCGAAGCAACGGCGGCAAGCGGAAGACCCAGAGTACGTACAAGGAGAGAATACCAGGGAACGGGAAAGGCAACGGTGGCTGCGAGAAGGCCCCGGAGCGATGGAAGGTCTACGCCAACGACGACGTGCAGGTAGATCTATAAGAGGTGCGAACGCTTGGTTTCAGCGCGAGGTTCTGTTTCTGGAGTTTGGACATCCGTGTCGTGTGTGTGACTGTCTGTGGTTTAACTCGAACCGCTCTGCGCTGAGAATCAACGCAGAAACGACCTGGCATCACCTAGCTAAAGCCTATAGCAACGACAGAGAAGCAACGTAGAAATAAGCCTCATCAGCTAGCTAAGGCCTAGGAACAACCTAGAAACAAACCAGATTGTAGTCTTCAAAATCGTCCAGTTTCGCTGTTTCAATCCTTGCGCGGCCTAGTGCAAGCTTTGCCTGCTTTTTAAATGCGAAGCATTTCTTAGCGAGCCTCAGGCACTTTGGGCGTTTCTATCTACGTATCTATCTAGCCACCTACGTCTGGACGCTCTCCTGGTCGTTTCCAGAACTTGTAATATACCAAAATTGGCACAGCAGGGGATCAGTGTATGACGAACACGATACAGTGGTCATGACATGAAAACGCAAAATACCTGTCGCGTACGTCATGAAACCCTTTCTCTCGGTCACGTGTAGCACATACCCGCATACCAGAGTTCATGTTATGCGGGTATGTGCCACAGGTGATACAAAGCCTCAACCAACACAGTAACCGCGAACACACACATTGACACGCAAGGAAAGTGATAATAATAATAATTGTTAGGGTTTTGTGGCCCAAAACCATGATATGATTATGAGAGACGCCGTAGCGAAGGGCTCCGGAAATTTTTGACCGTCTGGTATTCTTTACGTGCACCGAGATCGCACAGTACACGGGCATCTAGCATTTTGCCTCCATCGATATGCGACCACCGCGGCCGGGATCGAACCGACGACCTTCGGGTCAGCAGCCGAGCACCGTAACCGCTACACCACCGCGGCGAACGCAAGAAAAGCGAGGAAGCTGAAGACATAAGACCCCTGGAAGACGCTCAACTACCATGCACTCGTTGACGTGGTCCGCAACGTGGACCACGTTGATCACGCAAAAACCGGGGTCAATGTTTCCTACAATAAATCTGCCGAGAGAACCAGGCCTCTCATCATTACCGGTGACTTCAACATTGATTTATCAAGACCCAACAACGCCTGGACTGCGTGAAAGACGGCTTGAATGTGTACAGGGCATCAAGAAACCTCACTGCCACTTACAGGACAGGAGGCATCATAGATCATTTCATCGTAAGAGGCATCCAGGATTTTCACCAGCTGTGCTATTGGCCGCGAGATCGAGCGGAGTCGCCGCCTAGCGGCTTCTGGCTGAACCGCGCCTAGTGTGGATTGCTCTATGCGTCGTCTGCTAGACCCGTTGTGTTTGCATGTGCGCGTACGTCATGCAGATCACCAAAGAGCGGTTTGTTCCATTGCGTAAGTGCAACTTCAACCGCTCGTACGTATGTCTAACACGATGTAAAGAAGCATTTGGTCTTGATCGGCTGTATGTGTACTGTAATAAGATCAGAGAATGCATTTGTCGAGAGTGCTGCGTGTGGTCGTCATATACCCTCCGTTCACGAGAGTCATATATCAGTGTAGGTGCCTCTCTGTGGTTCAAGCGTATTGCAAAGTGCACGGCGTTGCCCTAAAGATGAGAAATATTAAATCTCATGTGAATATATATCCTTTTAGCGGCGCGGTGGTAAAAAAAAAAGGCTCGCATCTGCTTGAGCGTTGTGGTTAGGTGTTTATACGTTACGCGACGAGCTTTAGTTGTGTACGGTCCTGGTCTCACTAGAGAGAAATATTTCTGTTAGGTCACGTCTGACATTTCGGTACTTAAATTGTCCCCTAAAAAAACAGAAAATGAAATTACACGGAAATCGTAAAACTGAGCTGCCTTGCGCAATTTTAACTTGTGGCGAAATTTATACAAAAACACCCGTGAACTTAGATAAAGGTGCGCGTTAAAGAGCGCTGATGGTCAATATTAATTCAAACGGCGTAGTTTACATTTATGTAGTAGTAATTTCACGCGAAGGCACATCTTCTTTTCTTTACATTATCTTGAGCGTTTGTGTTGCGTTGTTTAGATTGACGGAAGGCAGCGGACATTATTCGTTTGAAAAAACGTACTTTGGTCCCATGAAATAACCGGATCTTTGTTCCATTACTGTCGTGCAAGTAATCAATCGAAGAAATTTCCGTGCTGTAAAGTTGCCTTTGTGTACCGTTACTGGAATAATAACACGCGTGTGCGTGTTAAACGTCTCCGTAGCGCTAAAGCGCTTTCAGCCACGTAGCTTTTCTCAGTAAAACTATAAACTGTCGTACATTTCATGGAGAATTGAATAAGAAATGCGAATGAATATTTGAGCACGCAGTGCACAAAGTGCTATTTCAACTCATCGTGCAGGAATACGGGCTTTCTTTTTGTTGAGGGGCATCCGAATGAACAAGAAGTAAATAGTTATATCAGTCGCGCTATGCAACAGTGCGTAGTAGGTGGAACACAAGCTAAACATGTACAAATAAAACAACAAGAAAACGTCACCCATTGCGAAAACGCCGACTGTCGCCGAAGGCGCGCAACCCGTTCGCTACAAGTAATTGTAACGTTTGGCGCGCTTCGTGCATTAATTCGGGAATGAAGAGCGCATATATTACCACAAAGCTGCAGTCAACGCATTTTGTTTGCCGGAAATCGGGTCACAATGCTCACAACGAAGCGCTGTTGTGCACGTTTGTATACGCGCCGACAACCGCCTATCCACACTAGCGCGGCGACGGTACTGCCACCTGTAGCCCGATCTCGCGGCGAATACCTCGCACTTCACTACACTAAGACCCCTCGTAGCCGCGACCACGACGGATTCGATTAACAAGTCCGGTCCAGCTGCTGGTGCTCACTGATCACGGTGATGATGACCTTGTTCAAGAACTGTCAAGGACCTCTTCTACACATACGCACAGTTCGTAAAACGTCCGTGGCTTCTCCGTCAAAACGGACAAGCATAACGACTCTAACGCAACTGTAACAACTGCAACTGTGACTGTAGCGTACGTGCAGTGCGCCTGCCACTCGGCTGTGTGTATATCCAGGGGAACTTTCCTGAATGAAGCTTAGTTGCGAGTAACGCCTGTCCTGTTCATATGTGTTTCTTCTTTGTGCTGTTCGGATTCGCGCTATCCAGTTATGAAGAATATAAGCACTACATAGCAGCTTACCGAGTCCGGTGTTGGTAACGCCGATGTTGCTGTTGGCATCGTTACGCAACTTTAAACGACTTGTTATATAATTCATATGCGACTCTTCAACATATGAGTGTGTGTATACCACTTGCACATTTCTCTAGCGTCATTCCGTAAAGTTTCGCTCAATGTGAAAAATTACGCCACGGTCACCATTCCACGCATGCTTGGGATCTGCCGAATTTTTATTTAAGTCCGCAATTAGTTAGTTAGTTCTTTAGTTAGTTAGTTAGTTAGTTAGTTAGTTAGTTAGTTAGTTAGTTAGTTAGTTAGTTAGTTAGTTAGTTAGTTAGTTAGTTAGTTAGTTAGTTAGTTAGTTACAGTATGTCTGTGTCGTCTACAAACATTATCGCGGCGTAGACAGCTTGAGAACGGTGTGTTCAATAGTTAGCTTGGCAAAGCTGTCTGTCATTCATTTGTTTTTTTTTTTCTTGTCGGTTTCTCCACTCTCTTTGTTCCTAACCAAAAGCAGCGACACTTCGCGTGAAGCTGGAGGTTGAACACCAGTCTGCATAAAATCTCGTTCGCGGTGCAAGGATTTCGAATTATGCCCATAGCGAGGGTTTCTTTCTTTTTTTTTTCTCGGTAAACGACGAAAGAACATTTCACGCGAAGCGACTAATCGACTTATCGGCGACGGACTAGTCCATACGCCTTATTTTGTTTGTTTCTTTTTTTTTCTTTTTTGACACGCACGCAGCATTTCTCTCGCTTCTTCACCTTCCTTCCTACACGTTTTTCAATCAATCGCCCGCACAACACCGGGTTGCCCAATACCGGGCGGCGCAACCCAGAGAGTCTTGAGTACAGCGTTAATATATCCGGGTAGGGGCAACTCAGCGAAGCGAGATGTCGCGACCGGGCAACGATTTTTCTTCTTTTTCATCTCGATACTTATAACGCCGTCAGCGTGTGTGTGCGTCCGCGCGTGACAGCTGTACTCCCGGCGCTGCTACTGGCATCCCTTGTACGTACCGTATCTACTCGTGTAACTGCCGCATGTTCTTTAAGGCGAAAGCCTTAGATGCCTCATCAAACGCGAAGATTGACCGTCGGTGTCGGCGGCGTCCGGCAGCGTAGGCGTCAACACAAGTGACGCAAAAAATCGTCACATGAGAGAGAGAGAGCAACATTATTGAGGTCCGTTACAGGAGGATCAATACAAGAACTGAGAAGAAAAGGAAGAACCTGTTCAGAAGTTAAGAATGCGGCTAATGCACGGGTAATCTTGACACACACACACACACACACACACACACACACACACACACACACACACACACACACACACACACACACACACACACACACACACACACACACACACACACACACACACACACACACACACACACACACACACACACACACACACACACACATCTATATATGTATATTTTTTTGTGGAAGATGGGGGGAGGGGATCTTCATTAACAAAGTTCTGGACATGGTTTTTACGCGGGTGCGGCTATTTACGCGGGTATATGCGGTAGATACTGCATGGCGGCTTCACCGCATTGCACGAGTGCATTGCGCAGGTGTCTTCGCCGTCGCGGGGCAATATCGAACGTCCGGCTTGATTTGCTCGCTGTTTTTTGCTCAACGACATCGGCTCGAAGGAAGATGTTGCAACGGAGTGGGGAGGGCCAGAGGCGTGGCTTGTCACAGTTGTCGCCTGTCGCGCGCCGGTTGAACGATTGCCCGGGAGAGCTGGGCATCGTTAGAGCGACGACGAAGACGTGTTACCGACTTCCCCCTTCCATGTCACCCTTCACACCCACTGCGTCTTTCAACGAAAGCTCCTCGAACCGACTTACACTTTCCCTCACACTGACCGCTTACTACGATTCCTTGTCTGTTTCGTCGTCACCTCGCAGCAGAGTTCTCTTTCGACGATGTACTACGTAATACCTATGTGGCCGACGTCATCAATAGCCGCTAGACGTAGTACAACTGCTCATACCGTGGCGTGTTACAGATAGCGTGGCGCGTTACCGGCCATCAAGAAGTGCGCTGAGGCACGCGTACCGCGAACACCAAGCTTACACTTTTCTCAGTTTTTCTTATCTTTTTTTTGTGCCCTTAATGCGCGTTGAGTGCACAAAACCGCAAACAGGGCAGAAGAGAAGTGAAGTTGGTTTGTCAGTACTTACTTCGTATTCGTTTATGAAACACGTGAAGGGCACAAAAACGATTAGGCAAACGAGAGGTGAGGATAACGTTGGTTTGTTTATAGGGGCCTGAGTTGTCGCAGTGAAGTGCATATTTGATTGATTGATTGATTGATTGATTGATTGATTGATTTTAGCGCCTCGAAGCTAATCGTCGGTTACGAGAGATACAATAATGGAGAGGTCTCCTGATGAGTTCTTAACGGAGTTCGTAACGTGTGCTCAGAAAACGAGTGCACAAGCATTCTTGTATTGCGCCCCTCCATCATGACGCAGCCGGGATCGAATCCTCTTTCTGCTTACGGTATCTATCTATCTATCTATCTATCTATCTATCTATCTATCTATCTATCTATCTATCTATCTATCTATCTATCTATCTATCTATCTATCTATCTATCTATCTATCTATCTATCTATCTATCTATCTATCTATCTATCTATCTATCTATCTATCTATCTATCTATCTATCTATCTATCTATCTATCTATCTATCTATCTATCTATCTATCTATCTATCTATCTATCTATCTATCTATCTATCTATCTATCTGTCTGTCTGTCTGTCTGTCTGTCTGCCTGCCTGCCTGCAGGCACTATCTATCTATCTATCTATCTATCTATCTATCTATCTATCTATCTATCTATCTATCTATCTATCTATCTATCTATCTATCTATCTATCTATCTATCTATCTATCTATCTATCTATCTATCTATCTATCTATCTATCTATCTATCTATCTATCTATCTATCTATCTATCTATCTATCTATCTATTTCTTTGTCAAGAAATGTCCGCGAGTATAGCGCGTATGTGCCACAGAAATTGGGCAAGAAGCACTACTCACCACACTCACCTAGTGGTTCGTCTTTTTGCGCTGGTGACTCTATCTTACTCACCACATGCTGCGCTAAAAACGAGAAAGCGAACACACGGGCAGCAAACCGCGATGAAGATCTATGGACAGACGTAACCAATAGTAGAGAAAGACTTTGATGGACGGTTGGTATTAAACCAACGATGAACACCGGGGCCGCACGTTTCAACTTCGGAGGTTGCCCATCTGTACGGAGTGCTGGGGCGGTTGATTTTCATTTCTTTCTGCGCAGTGACAAATCTACCCGCATTTCGCAGCGCCTGGTCTTGCCCTTCGACCACGGGCTGCGGCGGAGTAACGACAATAAAATTAGGTTAATTAAAGTGGATTACGCGGTCGTTGCTAAAACGGGAAAAAGGAGTTTGTCTGTCGAGGGCTAGTGAAAAGTCATCTATACGAATTAGGACCAGACAAGCAACTTTTCTGATATTACCCTCGTTCCTTACTGGCAGTCGCGTTTGTCCCAAGAAGCAGTAAAAAGTCCTTCGTTGTAGTAAAATTACCTTTTCCATCGAATCAGCATGTTTTTTTATACTGTTCCCCTGGCCGTAGTTCCTTCCAGCCGCCCGTGGAAAATGCAGTTGACATTTAACGCACTGCTCAGCTTCAGTGGTGCCTTGCTAAGTTTGTCCCCCATCTGACTTTCAGAGAAGGCTCTTTCATCTCTCTAGCCTGCGTATCGTAAGCACAACGTGGTCATCTGTTAACGCGATAGTGTTAAAGAGCTGTTTCGCAGAAATTCTGGTGCCGGCGGTGGTGTCTTTGGTTGTGAGCGAAAAACAAGTGTTTTCCGTGAGCGAAAATTCGAGGTAGATGCAAATAAAGAAATAATAAGATACTCTTCGTTTCGAGTGGGACCGATGATTCGAACCTGCGACCCCTCGCTGCGTGGCGCGATGCATTTAGTCACTCGGCCACCACGCATACATTCTCTCGCATGCTAACGGCGTGCTATATATATACACCATTTAGCGTTGGTGGTACGCACATCTCGGTGGTTCTTCAGCGGCTCGAATAACACCCGCAAGATGGCGCAAAGGGCCCACGGGCGCGCTATTAAACCGCAACGCCCCGCCGTGCGGCCGTGTTTCACCGCGCCAGAAGCACGGATGTTGGAGGCGGAGGGCGTCCGCAGTTTGGCTTGCCTTGCGGCACGGTTTAGGTCTCCACCGAGAAGCGAAGGTAGGCTAGCGATTGGGAAGGCGATACGAACATGGTCCGATTACTCTGCTGCGTTCTACTCTTAAAAGCGAAGCTCGAGCGTCTTCCTAGTCTTTTTCTCGTAGCCACTACGGAAGGCTTGCCGTGTCGAGAATATGGAATTATAGTCGGTTACAACCTAAGCATAAATACAAGCTCCACCGACAGACATCCCTGTTCCACCCAGAGAGAATTAGCGTAGACGTTCGATCCAATCACATTTCCTTATTTCCGTGACGTCAAACACTTGTCCCGGGTTTCAGGTAGTCGGTGTTCCTATACAGATACATGTTCATGTCACTCGTTTTAACGTAGAAAACTTGAACGTCCTAGCAAATTTATTCTGAGATCAATGCTTAGCCAAAGCTCATATTTTAGGCAGAAATGATGAACCTGAAGTTTTCTATATGCGTGGTATTTACACTAGCATAGATAAAGTACTTACGGTTCGAGAGGAAACCAGCTTACACGACTGTCTGTCATTGGTGATTGACAAGCGTGCTTCGGTTGCGGGTGGAGCTTCTATTTATTATTAGGTTGTAACAGAGTATAGTAAAGTACATTTAGTTTAGATTAAAAGAAAACAATGGAAGCATTTCGGAGGAATAACATTATGTACTGTCATCCTTAGCAGAAATTTAATAGAAAAAGCTGTATCAAACACCACACATGCTGATGGGGGTGTGTTTTATTATTACTTTAGAGTAATGGTAGTGATAATCGCTTTGTGGTCGCTGTTACACCGTGACTGGTTCCGCGGCCGTTTTCAGCAAGAGGAATTTGTTCCTTTCGTCGACCACTCTATTCACGCTGTTCTTCTGGTGTCCTTAATATCCGTGGTCTACCCATGGCAGTCTTAGAATGAACTGAATGAGTTGCTAGACGGGTCTCCATTTTATATAAGAAAGCGGAAAACACGCGGGGAGAAAGAAGGGCCGTTTGACTTCATTGGAAGCACTCATGTGAGTGCAATGCAGCTACAACTTAATCTTTACCGGAAACGCGAGGGAGGGTGTTCCCATTGTTCACAGGCGCCTTATAATCGATTTTGATGCTTGTTTTGTGGTTTTCCTTATCAAACCAAATACTGAGCTTTAGGCTGTATGCCTGATTGCAAAGAACGATCTGCCGTTTGCCTTCAATTGTTAAAGGGCCCCTAAACCTCCCAGAGGTCGATATTTAGTTGTGGCGTTGCATGTCTGCACGAGTCTACAGCGAACGCGTTCGTCGGCTCGTCTGTCCACCTCTCCGAATGTCCTTCCTCAACGTCCGAGGTGAAAGTGCAAGGACCGCGCGCACCTGCTAGCAGGGGAGCACGTAAGCGCGAGCGTGTGTTGGTGGTTTAGGGGCCCTTTAATCTGGCGTCTTGTGTTTACGCCACGAAATTTTCCGATCAATGAGAGGTATGCAGCTTCACCGTAATAGTCACACTGTCCCTCATGCATTCACCTGACGCGTTAGCAACACGCCCAAATTGCCACCTGGACAGAGTGTATTCTACGTAATTGCCGAACCATATCAGGCTGAGTGAGTGTAGAAGCCGTAAGCGTCATTTACGAAAGTATGTGTGTGTGTGGGGGGGGGATGGGGGGATGGGGGGATGGGGTAAGTTGGAGAGGAGGGAGTTGGAAAGCGAACAATCTCAAATCAAGAGTTCGACGAAAACTCGTCTGGCCGGGAATGCTCATGGTCAAAGGTAAAAGGAAGACGCCGACCGAATACAAAAAGAACCTTAATATAGAAGACGTTTCCGCTCCCGTACGGGAGCCTTGTTCACAATGAAGCGATGAAAGAACGGGGTGTGACTATTCACCTGGAAATAGATGGCGCAAACAGCGTGCATAACTCACCCCCGTTCTTTCATTGCTTCATTGTTAACAAGGCCCCCGTACGGTAGCCGAAACGTCATTTATTGTAAAGTTACTTTTGTATTTAGTCGGTGTCTTCCATTTACATTTGACCAGCCAACATTCTGCCTCCTCGATACCCCACTTGCCTGTCTGAATTTTGTTGTGCACACGGATACCGATTGAATGGGACACGTGTAAGGAAAGAACATGCCCATCTTCGTACATAATGGCTAGCCGGCCTCTTTCTCTCTCATTATGTGGTGGCTTTCGGTGTTCACAACATGGACAAGACCTCTGCAAGAGCAACAACAATGCACGGTCAATGTGGGATAACACGTTTCCGTTCCTCGGAGTAATTCCATTTGTAGTGTACATGCACAGTAACTCCCTCACGGAGCATATACAGAACGTTGCGCCTCTACCTTTTGCTGGCGGGGGTGGTAATGTCGCAGTAGGCGGGTTTAGGCTGCGGCTTACGACTCTGTGTGCCGAAGCTATTTGGGTCAGTCCCATATATATAGACTGCGATTGAGGTTTGGTTTGGTTCAGCCTCGCTGTGCTGGTGGCGCACGTCCACTATGAGCTTAACGAAATGCGCAGGGCTCATATTGAACACACACACGCACACACACGCACGCACGCACACACACACACACACACACGCACGCACGCACACGCACACATGGCGCACACATTGGTTCTCATTGGAACTTTGTCCAGCCTGATCTTTCTCTTTCATTCCTTCACCGCGCCTGGTCCTGTGTCTGAAGAGCGATAAATTGCCACACCTGTATCCCTCCTGTTGACGGTGGCCGAGCGTCGGGCCTCTCCTAACGGGGTCTCGGGAGCTTGTGCCGCCATATATAGCGCATACGAGCGAGCAGCGCGGTTTGTTCTCCGTTATCTTCCCAAGGTCTCCTCGGCCCGTTAGTCCGTCGACGCGGCCACAGTTCGTCTTCATTTTGGGAACCCCCATAACGCGAGCCACGCGCCGCCGGCACGATGGCCCATATCGAGCATATCGCGCCGGAAATTGCTGCGCTTGATTTGCTACGTGCGCGGCGCGCCAGTCGTCGTTGGCGGCAGCAAGATCGCCGCCGGTCGCACCTGCATTTCGGGCGTTCCTCTTCTTTCTCTGTCGCCAAACTTTCTTCGTCATTCTGTAGCAGCCGTGGTTCTCATCTTGGTTCTGTTCTGTCCTGAGTGATATGGAGGGTTCATCCTGAACTTCGTTACAGCGCAACACTCGACACGGACAAAAGGAAGAAGAACGGACAACACGGTGCTGACTCTCGACTGATCAGCGCCGTGTTGTTCGTTTGCTTCCTTTTGTCCTTGCGTATAGTGTTGCGCTGTAATGAAGTTCAAGATGAATCCTAACCAACTGGCCGGACTTGCCGTCTTGCCGTAGAGAAGTTGAGGTACATAGCAACTCGGCCACTTCATTGCTCTATGTTCTGCTGCAAAATTCGTAAACGGACCACTACATCTGGTCCTGTAAGCGATTTCGCCTTGAAAGGGAGAGACTCATGGACAATATGAAGAAAAGAGGGTTTTCCCACGAATGGTGCGAAGAGATTGCGTTTCCGGAAGGTGCTCGGATGATTCGCATGGAAGTGGCTGGAATTCTTTTAGGTTTTCTATGAGAGACCAACTTAAGTGACAAATGGTGAGACGTACTGCATGCAAAGAATCGCTCAGGTGTAGCAATTGCCGACCAGGTCAGCCTGCCTAACGCCGCCCGTGGTAACACCGCCACCACCATCATCGTGGATTTCTAGGTTTTCTTTGGCTTCTTCTTGTTTTAGGGGCGAAGCACCTTAGGGTCTAGCCTTGTCCGGTGTGTGGTGTTGTCCGTGCTCACGGCACAGCACCGTTTAGAATCTCGTAAAAAGGTTTAACAATAGATTAATATCAATCATGATTGTGGCAGAATATAAAATACCAGAAGCACGAACCCTTCATACTAGTCGGCGATTTCAACGTAGACATTATGGACCTTAGGACCTAGCTTTGTCGTCGACGCTCACTGTCCGCTGTCATGATGGTTAGAAAACAGTTGCTATAGTCGAAACATATGTGTGTATGTGAATAAAAAGAAAAAAAGATGCCTGATCCCTTCACCATAGGAATCGGTATAACACGAAGGTGAAACGTGTCGTCACAGTAGTTGTTGACTGTTTATAGTGGATCGGTATATGAGAGCTTGTACAATGTCTATTATTTGGCAGATATAGCACCGTTTGATGTGGACGCACCCACGTTGACGCCTAGTGGGGCGTCTCCGTACCGACGACTAACGCCCATGATCATGATTTAACCCTTGCGGTAGCTGAAGTTATCAAGATATACCTGGACACCGCATATGGGTGAATCCCGTGCAAAGATGGCATCAACAAGCACATATCAAACACTGATACTGGATATGCACTCCTTCAAAGCGTCGTGAAACGCGAAGAGAAACGCGACGAACGTCGTTCTTCTCTCTAGCCTGGCCGTTAATTCACAAAGGGGAGCGCGGCGAGCGTCGGAGAGCTATTTTTCAATATGGAAGGATGCTATGAGCGAGGCTTGGGCTAAAGCCGCCACCTCGCGGTGTGTTAAAGCCTGAACCCGTCCATCCACCCATCCAAGAGCACTGCGAGAGGAAAGTGTGAAAGATAAAAGGCGCGTTCATGTAGCCTCCATTATGTGTTTGGCGGTAGTTCAGTGGGATAAACGCCCGCCAGCCATCGTCACGGACCGAGAGGACGTGGGTTCGACTCCTGTCAACGGAACTTTTTCTTATAGTTATTTTCCTTTGCCATCTGATGACGTTCATCTTGCTGACGTATTTCCGTGACGGAAATACGTCATGAAAGTCGTGGTGAACCCCGGCATAAAACACTTTCGTGTTAAAAATAACGGTTTACTATAGACGAACAACAATCCTAATTCTGACAGAACAATATAAAACACCTACAAGCACAAACACTTTATACTAGTCGGCAACTTCAGCGTACACATTAAGGACCTTAGGACCGAGCTTTGTCATCGACTGTTTATGTCACTTTATGTCACTCAATTTACGTTATATGGAACAACGCTCGGGTCAGGCACATAGGCAAGGGGGGCCCGGGCCCTCCACGGTAAAACTTTCTTTTGAACAATTAGGCCTAGGCCTCCCCCCCGAAAAAAAATCCTAGCTACGTGCCTGGCTCGGGTAACATATGTGAGACACACACAAAAAAAGGTTGAACAGCACACTAATATCAATTATAATTGTGATAGAACCATATAAAGCTCCTACAAGCACAAACCCTTTTTACTAGTCGGCGACTACAACGTAGACATTATGGACCTTAGGACCTAGCTTCGCCCACTCGTCATCATTAACTTCGTGGAGATGCGTTTCATACCACACATTCTCTTTCTGCCACAAAATCAACAGGTCAGAACACCGTAAAAATACCGACATTACGCGCCCATCAATCAAGCATATGACAGCACAATGCAGGCTGCAGTGAAAATACACGAGACGAGGCTGCGGTGCAAATGCGTATGTAAGCGAATTCCAGACCAGACATTATTTTTCTGCTATGGATGAAAACGAACGTAAGGCGCGGCATGCGGCGGCTCAACGGGAACGCCGACGACAAGCTGCTACTCCGGAGGCGAGGGCGCGGGAAGCGGTAAAAGCGACAAACGGGAGATTCACGGATACTGAACGATCCCCAGTGCTTCGCCCACTCATCATCATTCACTGCGTGGATATGTGTGGATTTTTTTTTTTGTTACGCTCGAACCAGGAAGAGCTAGTGATGGTCGTCATTCCGGAGTGGGCACAGGGTCGTTGGGTGGCGGCCGTCGTCAACAAGCCCCTCCGTACTCGGCAGGGAGGTGTGGAGATCGAAGCGCAAGACCTTTAGGTCTTGATGTGCAACACGTGCTGCGCGCCCTTGGCGTCTTATCTGCGTAGTATATATAGGTGCTATGCGGGAACGACCGTTGCGCCTCGTAAAGGGCCCAGACGTTCGCGCGCCTGTCCGTTCATGTACATACAAGGATAACGCGCCTCTAGATTTATGTCCTTTAGGTGAATGGAAGTATAGGGCCGGAAGCAGCGGATTCCATGGCAGCCTCTGTTTTCCTTTATGGAGTCAGCTGTGAAAGTGAGACTCTGCGTGTATCTGACCTGTCAGTGTAGAGAAGGGCTTTGGCAAGGAACCTGAACAAATGAATTGTTTCGGCATGACTATCGGAAAGAAAGAAGATAAGTAGCTAGGTGGCGTCTGAGCAAGAAAGCTGCCGGTAGTTGTGGCGGTGGTGATAATCGTAATGGTGATGACGATTACTATGACGATGATGAGGAGGAAGGTTATCGTTCAGTCCATGGCACGTTCCCATAGCAGCAGATGGGCCACTGCTTCGTACTGTCCCATCTTCAAAATGTTACCATCTTGTTGTGGGGCAGTCCTGTTGATTGATTGATTGATTGATTGATTGATTGATTGATTGATTGATCAGTGCAACGGTCTTTCAAGGACACTAATATTTGTGATGAGCATTGAGTGAACAACATTGGAAGTGTGTTTCGTGCTTTTGTGTGGCGTGTGTTAAAACGAGGACCTTTGAACTCTCCAAAAACGGGACCACACACACACACACACACACACACACACACACACACACACACACACACACACACACACACACACACACACACACACATATATATATATATATACATATATATATATATATATATATATATATATATAATTTCGCTCTTCTTACGATGTCGTTCAAACTTCTTTGGGCCGCACGTCCGCCGTCACGCATCCCATCGACACTGGCGCCCAACCGCCACTGCGGCAACGTCCATATCGCGTATCGTCCACAGAACGCCGTGTAATCAACAAACAAGTCGATGACATGCTTCGACGCGATATTATTCGACCCTATAACAGTCCCTGGGCGTCTCCTGCCGTTCTTGTTGTGAACAAGGACGATTCTGTGCGGTTCTGTGTGGACTACCGACGACTCACCAAGATCACTCGTAAGGACGTGTATCCACTACCGCGAATAGATGACGCGATTGACAGCCTGCAAGGAACAGAATTCTTTTCATCTCTCGGTTTGCGCTCAGGGTACTGGCAAGTACCTATGGCTGATGACGCTCGACCGAAGACCGCCTTTGTCACGCCCGACGGCTTGTACGAATTCAACGTCATGCCGTTTGGGCTGTGTAATGCTGCCGCCACCTTTGAGCGCATGGTGGATACCGTTCTGCGCAACCTGAAATGGCACACGGGCTTGTGCTACCTCGACGAGGTCATCGCTTTTGCTCCGGACTTCTCCACGTATCTTCAACGCCTGCGGCCTGTTTCGACACGTTTGAGCGACGCCGGTCTGCAACTGAATCTAAAGAAGTGCCGATTTGCAGCACGGCAGCTGACAATACTCGGCTACGTCGTGTCCAAGGACAGAATTCTCCCCAATCCAGCGAAGCTTCAGGCCGTGACCGAGTTCCCCAAACCTACGTCCCTCAAAGAACTGCCTAGTTTCGTAGGACTGTGTTCCTATTTTCGGCACTTCAGTCAAAACTTCGCGACTATCATATCGCCGCTGACCAAGCTACTCGGAAATAAGGGGCCCCTCCATTCGGGGTCGTCAGAGTGTGACGACGCTTTCGCAAAGCTCCGTCATTTGTTGACGTCGCCTGCCATACAACGCAACTACAACCCTACGGCCCCTACGGAGGTGCACACGCGCCAGCGGTGTTGGCCTTGGCGCTGTTCTTGCGCAGCGCAAACCAGGGTTCCCTGAATATGTCGGGGAATATGGAAGTCGTACGCTTAATAAAGCCGAGACGAATTACACCGTCACTGAAAAGGAATGCCTGGCGATCATCTGGGCCCTTACCAAGTTCTGACCTTATTTGTATGGCCGCCCATTTGATTACGTCACCGACCACCATGCACTATGCTGGTTGTCGTCATTGAAGGATTCCTCAGGCCGTCTGGCCCACTGGGCACTTCACTTCCAAGACTACGACATCCGCGTGCTGTACCGTAACGGACGCCAGCATGCTAACGCCGACGCCCTTTCGCCCCCCCCCCTTGCCTGACGACAATACCCAGAGCTCAGTGTCTCACAATGCCGTTTCTTTCATCGACATTCACACCATCGCTACCGAATAGCGCAAGGATCAATGGATAGCTTCGCTGATAGACTTGCTCACTGATCCATCGGAAACCATCCACTCGCGCATTGCTTCGTCAAGTCCACCATTTCGCCATTCGCGACGACCTCCTTCACCGACGCAATTACAACGCCGACGGCCACCAGTGACTACTAGTAAAACGCGCAGTCTGCGTTCTGACCTATGCGAATCGTTCTACGCTGATGTGCAGTGTGCATACACTGGGGTATCCAAAACTTACCACGCCATTCGCCAACGGTACTTTTGGCGAGGGATGTGCCGCTACGTGCAGAAGTTTGTTCGCTCCTGCATTGATTGTCAGCGTCGCAAAACTTCAACGCGCCTGTCACCAGCAGGTCTGCCACCTTTACCTTGCCTTGATCGGCCGTTTAGGCGTGTTGGCATCGATTTGTATGGGCCACTTCCTCTGAAGTCGCCTGGTAACCGCTGGGCCATCGTCGCTGTAGACCACCTCACGCGATACGCTGAAACTGCCGCCCTCCCTGCGGCTACAGCGCGCGATGTGGCCTCCTTCTTGCTCCGCCTATTCATGCTGCGTCACGGTCCAACCCAGGAGCTGCTCAGTGATCGAGGCCGTCTGTTCTTGTCGGAAGTCGTCAAAGTCGTCCTCAAAGAGTGCAATATTGTTCACCGCAAAACTACTGCTTACCACCCGCAGACGAATGGCCTCACCGAACGCTTTAACCGCACGCTCGGCGACTTGCTGTCGATGTACGTCGCTGTGACCACACAAGTTGGGATGCCATTCTGCCCTTCGTCACGTACGCCTACAATACCGCCCCTCAGAGCACCACTGGTTTCTCACCCTGTTTCTTATTGTACGGCAGGCACCCGTCGCACACAATCGACACAGTCCTTCCCTACAAGCCGGATCAATCGTGCGCCTATTTCTGCCACAGCCAGACTTGCTGAGGAGTGTCGCGAGCTCTCCAAGACCTTTACTACGCATGACCAAGAGCAAGCAGAAGAGAATTCGCGGTGACACCAACACCACTGCGCCCACGTTCCTCTCTGGAGCGCTCGTATGGCTCTCGGTCCCTACCACTGCAACTGGCCTCTCTTCCGAATTACTGCCCAAATACGAAGGCCCCTACCAAGTCGTCGAAGGCACATCCCCGGTCAACTACCTGATCGAACACATTGAACCATCTTCGGACATGCTCCGTCGAGGGTGCGACATTGTCAACGTGGAGCGCCTGAAGCCCTACCATGACCCTCTCATAGTGACAAGCTGTTAGGTCACAAGGCGGCTCCATTTTCGTAACCGGGGTAATTGTAGCGAAGCGTTAGAACTCTGTAATGGGTCGTCCTCTCAAGCGCCTTTTAGTGGGTCGTCCTCTCCGGCTTTCCTCTGAGAGCATGCCCCTCGTGCTGAGAGTCCGCACTCCGCTTGACTGTCGCCGTTGTTCATTGTCGCCTAGTGCCGTCAATAAAAGGGCTTTACTATATATATATATATATATATATATATATATATATATATATATATATATATATATATATATATATATATATATATATATATATATATATATATATATATATATATGGCTCACTGATCGTGTTGGTTGAGCACATTTGGAAGTGTAAGGCGCGAGGACCACGAACAGAGGGAAATACATGCACACGGAATTTGCGTATTATTCTCCCTCTGTCCGTTGTTGTCGTTGAGCCTTACACTTGAAAATATGTATATATACATATATTCATTATGTTTTCTTTTTATACTAACAACCAAGTGGAAAGGGACAGCCATCGTCAAGAAATGGTGACAACTCCGTTTATTTTCATTTCAATGAAAAAATACAGTAGAGTGAGGTGAAAAAGAACAACAATGTCCAGAACATGGCTTTCGCCTTTGAATCGTCCTAGGCGAATGCATAAGGGACAGTGTGACTTTATCGTAATAGCATATAGGCCAAAATATTCGAGCCGATCGTCACTCGGTCTAAAACCGAACAGTGCTCTGAAAGGCGAGGCCAAACGCGCAGCGCGGAGCGCGCGAGAACTAATCGAGTTGCCGTCCGGCGCACGCTGCTGTCCTGGTTGTCGCCCCATTCTGCCGGGGAAGGTTCGTAACGTTCGACGAGCGCTTCGAGGGGAGCCGCCGCTCGCGCCCGGTTATCCTCCTTTTTAATGATGGATGCCATTCGCCCGCAGCCCCGCACCTCCGCGTGCGTCGCCAGAATTAGAAGTGCGGCTTCACCGCAGCGCACAACTGCCTAACAAAGCTGCACCGTTTTCACTCCTTGCAATATGTTGTCGATACCCGCAACTTACCCTGTCTGCTCACAATGTTCCAAAGTGGCGAGTTCGACGCATGCGTGAGGTATGCAGCGTTACGCGGCTACCAAGGTGCAGTATTAAATTTGAAGCATTTCTTGGCGACTCAAAGGATTTTGACTATATCTATCTATCTATCTATCTATCTATCTATCTATCTATCTATCTATCTATCTATCTATCTATCTATCTATCTATCTATCTATCTATCTATCTATCTATCTATCTATCTATCTATCTATCTATCTATCTATCTATCTATCTATCTATCTATCTATCTATCTATCTATCTATCTATCTATCTATCTATCTATCTATCTATCTATCTATCTATCTATCTATCTATCTATCTATCTATCTATCTATCTATCTATCTATCTATCTATCTATCTATCTATCTATCTATCTATCTATCTATCTATCTATCTATCTATCTATGCTGTCATTTAGATTTAGATAACGCTGTCGGTATCTAATTTTTCATATATGTGCTCCGATGCTCCCAAAACACTAATATCATTTTGGGGAAACTACGAGTGATGGATCAAAAAACGCTCTACAACTTTCGCCGCGGGGATTTGATGTGACTAGACCACTGTGAACACCATCATTTCAATTGTTAAAGAGCCGTCGCGGGATGTTCCGTTTCTGCTATGCATATCTTGGTGTAGTTGGTAAAGTTAGTTCAAGCTTTTATTTCAGTTTGTAGATACAAACTAGAGATGGCGAGAAAAAAGCGGCGAATTTTACGCCGCTTCACGAGCCTCGCCATCCTCACATGTCAGCGGTAGGCAGTTAGCGTCAGTGTAGCTGTTTGTTCGATTCAGCCGTCGCATAGCATTGAAGTCTCTGCCTTCTGACCTTCATACTAGTGTGTGCGGTCACGTTAGCACTACGTCATCTTATTTTCTTTCTCACATCTCACATTAGGTCACGCGATGATCTGTGTTTCATTCGGCTATCTGCCTCACATCAGCCTGCGACCTGTATTTCGCGTATCTGTCCATCTAAAAGAGAAATAAAAAATGCTTCAGGGCCTTAAACAACAACAAAAAATGCCAGGCCTGCGCTGAAACCGCAGCACAGTCACAGCGAAAGCTGGAAGAGCGGCGTTTCTAGAGCCCGTTAAGCTCTCTTGGGGCTACAATACAAGTACACTAGAAAGGTACCCACTACGCCATAAATCACAATTTTTGTGAAGTTAGGAAGCACCTACTAAGCTATTATTCGTCATTCTGCGGAGAAGCGAGGCACCAGCTACACGTCTGTAAGGTATTATGTGCACTTTGTTGACGCGATGACTGATGACGATGAAGAATTATGGCTCAGCACTTTGTAATGGGTTGGAATGTTTAAACGGCCCACCAGTTGTGTTATTTGCATTGGGTGACGCCCGATCGCTATTTCCCTCTCCCGTCATGCTGTATAACATACGTTGACGTGGGAGAGAGACGGGGGGGGGGGCGTAGAACTTTACTGAGACCCCGAGGAAGTGGATCATGCGCTTATGGGCTTCCTTGGCAACCAATTCAAGTGCACTTGCGAGGAACCCACTACGCTATAAATCATTGTAGTTTTTGAGAAGTAGGGCAGCAGGCACTGTGCCATTTTTCGTCATTCTACGGAGAGCGTTGGTACCTGCTAAACCCATGTGAGGCATTTTGCGCACTTTGTTGATGCTGTGCCTGATGACGATGAAGAATTATGGCAGAGTCCTTTGTAATGGGTTGGAAGCATTCAACAACCTACTCGCTGCGCAATTCGCATTGTGTGACGCGTGGTTACAGAATTCGCATTGTGCGACGCTTGGTGCTTATTTTACTCTTCTACCACGCTATATTACATATGCTAATGTGGTTCCTTCCCGACATGAAGCCCGTATAGGACCTTTTTGCAAAGCAGTATTAAGCACCGGCATGGCTCAGAGGTTGAATACTGGGCTCCCACGCAGAGGGCGCAGGTTCGAACCTCGTTCCATCCTGGCATTTTTTTCTTATTTCGTTTTTTTTTCTTATTTCGAGCGATACTGGTTACGGACACCGGCGGCGGCGGCGGCGGACAACTACGGCGCCAAAAACGGCCGGTGAAATGATCTCATAACAGCTTTCGCTGTAAAAAGGAGACGCATGGACAGGGAAAAAATGGCGCCACCATGTTAGCACGAAAGTATTTTATAGCGTAGTACATCGACTTCACTGATGTCATTTCCGTCATGGAAGTGGCGTTGGTAACATACACACGAACACAGTATAAATAAAAACTGCAGAATACGTGTCATGGATTCTGATGACCTGGGAGTCGAACACACGACGTCCTCGGTCCGCGACGATAGGTGCCGGGCGCTCTACCAACTACGTTACCGGCGCACATGCACGAGGCTTTACAAGCGCGCCTTAAATCTACCACACCTTCTCCCTCTCACTGTGCCCTTGGCTGGCGGGGCGGTGTCGCCGTCTGGGAGCGGAGAAGTGAAGTACTGCATCATTAAAGTAAAAGTTGGACGAGTTGGTATTTGTTCATGATGACTGAGGGGCGCGAGAAAATTTCCTGAATAAAAATATTCCAGTTGCCAGTAGCGCGTCGTCCCGTGTACTTCTTTTCGTTGTGTGCCGTTTTCTCGCGACCCTCAGTCATCATGTACTGCATCATGACACTAACGAGCGCCGACACGGAGCGCTTCGCTAGTTACAGAGCAGCGGAGGCTTTTCGAGGAAATTATACGGACGTCGCAATGCGGCGTACGCGCTGATTCGGTACGGTGACGACGCAGTTGCGTGCTTTGCCTTTCGCGTCGTGTTAGCGTGTGACGCCGCCTCGCCGGGGCGGTGCAGCTTCCACGTGCACCAGCGATGTTCTTCCACCGCCTACTGCTTCGAGTGCGGTAGCACCGGCTAATGACACTGCTGCAATAAGAGCCACAGAAAGGCAACGACGTCGACGGCCGAATGTCGTGCAGTGAGTGCTTTGGCGTAGCGAGAGACACGCAACTGCGATGCGGAGCACCTTCCCGCGTTCACGGCTCAAGCTGCGAACTCTGCCTCTCGCGTTCCTGAAGCGCTGTGTTGTATATGCATGAACACAAGAGTATTTTAGATCCCTATTACTGTGGAGCGAACACCTTGACGTCTCTCACCTCAAATGAGGACGCTTTGAATAAGTCCGTATCGGGTACCAGCATAGGCCGGCAAAAAATGTGGAGCTCACTCGGACTCACTCATGAGATATATTTTGCCCTTAGAGCTCACTCGGACTCAGACTCACCAAAATTTTCCTCAACCGGACTCACTCGGACTCAGACTCACTAAAATTTTTCTCAGTCGGAATCACTCGGACTCTCAGACTCACGGCTCTATCTGAGCCTGAGTGAGTCGACTCATGAGTCTGTTAGTGGCTTTTTCGACCATGGTGTCAATGCTATCCAACACGAATATCTCGCGTAGTCTGTGCTCTAATTGGTGCCTTTTGATCTCGCACCTTTAAATACGAGATATCAGTTAGGACATGTGGAGCTCACTCAGACTCATTCAAAAAATATATTTTGTGCTTAGGGTTCACTTGGACTCAGACTCACTAAAATTGTCCGCACCTGGATTCACTGAGTCTCAGAATCACGGCTCAATCTGAGCCTGAGTGAGTCTGAGCGAGTGTGAGTGAGTCGACTCATCAGTGAGTTTGCCGACCTATGAGTACCAGTGCTTATTATGTGTTTGTTGATGCCACCTTTGCGCTGGATCCACCTTATGCTGCGTCCAGGTTTATGTTTACTATACTTCAGCTACCACAAAGGTTTAATCATGATCATGTACCTTAGTCGTCGGGGTGGAGATGTGCCACTAGGCGTCAACGTAGGTGCATCCACGTCAAACGGTGCTGTAGCTGCCAAACACCAATAGATATTCGACAAGTTGTCATATATCAGTGTACAATAAACAGCTACTTCTGCGAATACATGGTTCACTTTCGTGTTATACCGATTCTTATCACGGATGGATCAACCATGTTATTTTTTTCCCCTGTCCCTTTCTACGTTTACGTTTTGACGTCGTTTCTCACTTGAGCCACGAGTAAGCACCCACTTTCGTTGGTATGCGTGCCTCGGCAAAAAAAAAAAAAAGAAGGGGGGGGGGGGTAAAGGTAGCGCGCCGACGTCAGCGGCTGGCAGAGAGACCCTTGACTTTACATCGTCATTAGTGTGATTTGTTAAGCCTCGGTTTGATAGTCGGTGGTCGTTTTCGCTCGGCTCCGGACAGCTTGATTTCTTTTGCATTGGCCTTCGTTAGGAACGCGCCCACTTCTTCACGTTTTTTATGTCTCGATGTCAGGAATTCGTGGAGAACGAGCAAACCGAGTTGAGCGCGGATCGTCAGCAGCTCTTGCTGATCTCTTCAGTTTCCTATCGCATTATCTTCGCTTTGGCGAAAAGACGAGCGCTAACGGTGCATGCTTGTAGAAAGAAAGACGACGCGTGCCGACAACGCAGACATTCGAGCAAGAGCCGCGGATACGTAGAGATAAAAGAGAAGCGCGTGAGCCTGCTCTAATTACCGCCGAAGCGTGCGTCGCGCCGACAAGAAAGTGCGGTATAACTATTGCCTAACGCGCTCACTCCGACCAGCCACTCGAGATAATTGTGTTTCCTCCGACGACGCGTGCGTAATATCCTCGCATCTACTTTTCTTTGTTCTCATCGTCATTCGCGTACGGAAGACCCGCTAACGAACTTTCCTCTCTCTGCATTTCTTTATCGCAACATTCCTCTTTGCATATCTATACGTCGTTTTCATATCTGTGTCCCTCTTTATCTCTCTACATATCGCTCTCTCTGTTTTTTCCTGCATGTCTTCTCCATTCCTCTTGCCCTTTATATCCCTATCTTCGTTTATCTCTTCAACATATATCTCTGTATCTCGTACTATCTCTGAACCTTTGTCTTTTTCTCTTTATACTATCTATCTATCTATCTATCTATCTATCTATCTATCTATCTATCTATCTATCTATCTATCTATCTATCTATCTATCTATCTATCTATCTATCTATCTATCTATCTATCTATCTATTGTCCGTCCATCCATCCATCCATCCATCCATCCATCCATCCATCCATCCATCCATCAGTAGAGATACTTGGGCTAGTTGGTTAAAATTCATTGTCTGTCTGTCTGTGCCAGACGGATAGATAGATAGATAGATAGATAGATAGATAGATAGATAGATAGATAGATAGATAGATAGATAGATAGATAGATAGATAGATAGATAGATAGATAGATAGATAGATAGATAGATAGATAGATAGATATTACAATAAAAAGCGACAGAGAAGGAAAGCGGCGAAAGGAAAGCACGAACAGGAAATAAAGAGCGAAAGGAAGGAAGAAAGAAATAAGGTAAGAAATGGTGATGGGACTTCTCGAATAAATGGCCGCGAACTTCGTGACGCGTGCGATGGCACCTGTACATCATATGACACTTTCCGCTACACTGTTTCCGTATATATGCCCGGGGGGCATTCCAAGGCCACCCTCGCGCGCCCTTGCGGCTTCTGTTTACTCCAAAACACTAGCGGCAGCACTTTTCAATTTTCGGAGCCTCTGTCGTTTCAACGGCTCCCCTCTCTCCCTCCCCCGAGTGCTTTCCTCAAGCACTCTGGCTCTCTCAACCAACACTTCCTGTTCGGGGGCCGCCCATTTTTCACTGCTTACTCTGCACCGCTTGACGTACCGTAGACGGCGCCCGCTGAGATGAAACAAAACAGAAGCGCCCTCTAGTTTATTTTTCTTACTCTTGACGCCGCGGAGCGGGGTTGCACTGCGCTTGCGTTATTCCTGTCGAGGCCATATATAGGTTCATCCGCTGATTCCGTCGTTTCTCTTTTTTTTAGATAATGCTTTTCATTATTTTAGCGCACTTTCTTCTACATGCTTCCCTTTTCAACACGTGTCTTTCATATATATTTTTAAGGCGAAAGCCTTAGATGCCTCATCAAACGCCAAGAGCGACCGTCGGCGTCAACGCGAGTGATACAGAAAATCATCATGACATGATGACGTCACAGGTCGCAAATATTTGTGACGTCACCATGCAGTCGCTACAAGATCACATAATGTGCCGTCTCGTGATTACGTCATCACATGACATCGTCGCTTGGTCGAAAGCTGGCCGATGCCGGATGCACTGCGAGACCACGTGACGTGAAGCAAGCAAGCTTCCAATGCCTTCGATCCCGGAGGCAATACAAAACGACTTTGGGTGCAGAAAGCTCTCTTGGGGGGGGGGGGGCAGGAGGGATCAATACAATCAACTGAGAAGGAAAATAAATATGGCTTTCGCGTTCGAGTCGTCTTAGGCAAGCGCCAAAGGAACCGTGCGACTTTTTAGGGGCGAAGCTCCTTAAAGGGCCCCTCACCAGATTTGACAATTTCGAACTAACGAGCGCAATGCATACACTGGGAGTTCACGATCACGTCTGCCAAAATTTGCAACGCTACGCGCCGCGGAAATGGGTCAAATTCCAAGGTGAACGCTGCTTGCCCTTCCTCTCACGAGCACGCGCTTTAGAGAATGAGGGGATGACGTACATGAGAAAATGGCCCTACGTAGATGGTAGTGCTGTGACGTCGCTCCTCTACCTAGACGACTGTTCTCTGACTGACGACTCCAACAGTAGCACGTGACGCGGCGATAATTATTTGACACGACATGTGTAGTTTGTGTAATTTTTTGCTTGAATAGATTAATAAAACTTGAGAGAAATAATGAGACACACAAAGGGAATGTGTGCGTCTTTCTCATTTTTTTTTTCGTGAATTGCAGAGAGATGCGGGGCTAATGTGCCTCCCTTTCTCATGCGTTCGTGTCCCCGCGGTTAGCGCATCGAGCAGATGCCAGCCCTGGTAACGAAAGTAATGTTCTGGCGCGTTCGAGAACTGATTATGCTGGTTTATTCTACCGCGTCGAAGTAAACGTTAATGCGGCACTGGCTCATGATACCGCCACTCTAGTGCCCGTACAAATGTCTCAACTTTCATGCTTGTCCCGCAGAAACAGGCAGTACGCCACAGAGAACGCCGACAAAACGCCCATGGCCGCTACATAATAAAAAAAAAATGTAGCGGCCGTGCAACGCCGCTCGCGTGCTCGGGCTGGCTCGGGCACGTCATGCGCACGTGACCATGCATGCGCATGACGTGTTCATGCGTATGTGTCAAGTGAAGAGGGCAGGGAAGGGATTTGGCTTGCGAAGGCTACACGGGGCGAGTGGCAAGGGTTTGAAACTCGCCTCCTCGCATCATGGTTTCGCGCCGCTGCAAATTATTGTTTTTCTCAGCTCGTAATGAACCGATTTGAAAAAATTCTTGCGGTATACTGGTCTTCATTCGGCACACAACAACTTCCAACGTCTAACTAAAATTCGTTATGTGGCCTGGTGAGGGGCCCTTTAAGGCGGCACCCGTTCGTCCCTCGTAGTCGTAGTAGTCGTAGTGCGTAACCAGTTGTAACGCTAGTACTAGATCTTGACCTCCAAGGTCGTGCCTTTGGGAGATTTTTCCTGTGCGTTGTTGAACAATAAAAAATTCGCAGCGCGCGCGTTAACTAAAAGCCGACTTCTTCTGTCTCTCATTCCCATTAGCAGCCATTGTTTACCTCCAAGGTAGTGCCTGGTGAGATTTCTCCTGTGCGTAATTAAACAATAAAAATTTTGTTCAAAACGCCGTTGATTGATGAAATAAACCAACGAAAGACGCCAGATGTTTTCTAAAAGCAAAACGAAAGAACGCCAGATGTTTCTAAAGCAAAACGAAAAGACGCCAGCTGCTTAACGAAAGACGCCAGAAGTTTTCTAAAGCAATGTTTTTCTAAACAATGAAAATTCACAGCGTACATGTAAAATTAAAGTGAGCTGCAAGTCGTCATAACTCTCATCGAACCTTTAGTATAAACGCGCCCGATCTCACGTCGGTGATGATGTACTGGGCAGAATTCACGGAAGATTCACGGTTTACCGATTAACCTCCGCAGCTTCGCGCACTCATCATCATTCACTCCGTGGATATGCTGTGATATTTTTTTTCCCCTAAGCCTTGCTTGTGCTAAGAAAAGTCGCAGTATTTCTTCTGAATGCTGCTGACTTGTTTATCGCTTCTTTTTTTTTTCTTGCAATGTGTGTCATCGACTCGCGACCGGCCGAGAGAGCTCGAGAATTTCGAGAGTCGCCACTCGTCACAAGTAACGCGTTGAGAAAGGTTCTCCCGAAATAGCACCGCAGCGGTTTGACACGACAGCCACACCGACATATCTGAATCTGTCAGGGATCATAAGAAGCTCGCATAAAGATGCAATGTCGTCTCTCGACAGGCACCTTCATACCATAATGTTCTAGCCTCGAAAATACAAACTTAGAGCAAGCACGTTTTTATCTCAGCAGAGGTCCTAAATGGTTGTTAGTCTCTGGTGTCACCTTCGCCGCAGTGCGGTTGTATCATGCAGTGAAGCGTAGGCAGTGTGGTCGTGAAAAATTATGACGACCTCACACGTCTAAAGCCCACGCCTTTAATGGAGAATCTAATCTCCGTCCCAGTCTCCAGCTGTCTGCGTGGCAGCCAGTGCTGGGCTGCTGATCTGATGACGTAGCAGCTGACGGCTAAATTCGCGAAGAGCTAGCATGTTGTCACGCATAGGCTTGCAGTTAACGCAATTTCATTTCTCCATGTTTTCCCGGTACATCGGTCCTCAGCAAAATATGTCTGCCTCCTTATCCTTGTATTATTTTCATAGACATCGCATGCAGTATAACGACCAACCTTTAACTCTCAATATGCATAGTATTTACATCAGCCGAGAAAAAGGGGCTTACGCTATACGAGCAGAAACGAGCTAGCACGACTGTCTTTTGCAGGTGAAATGTAGGTGCGCCACGGTCCTGTGAGCGGAACATACATTTTTTTTTCTTACGTTGTAGCCGACTACAGTACATGTCATGGTGGCCCACCCGAAACCTTCTATAGATTTTAGCCAGATTTGACCGTCGACAAGTCTAGTTAGTGCTTTCGCACAATACTACGTTACCTGGCGGAACCAATCGTCTCTAAATTTTTTCTTTACTTTCGTAAAAAAGTGGTAGATATATATACGTATATGCTGGCGGGATATCGACATCGAAGCTTTCATGGTCACTTTCAAGCTATGGCTATTTCCAGAACCATAATGGACGAACTAAGCAAAAAGAAAGAAAGAAAGAAAGAAAGAAAGAAAGAAAGAAAGAAAGAAAGAAAGAAAGAAAGAAAGAAAGAAAGAAAGAAAGAAAGAAAGAAAGAAAGAAAGAAAGAAAGAAAGAAAGAGATAGAGACGCCCTTGCAATGGGTTTAGAGTTTACTTAGGACATGAATCTTGGGCTATATTCAGAACCTTGAAGAGCGACATCGGAGACTTCTTCGGAGCTTCTATAGTTGAAGGACAACGTCCATCACGTCCCGTTTGCAATCTCTTCTTCCAAGGTTTCTCCCTTTTGGTTTTGTTTTTTTTTTTAGTCCTAGGCGCGCTATAGAAGATACCTCTTCAGGGCTGGAAGGCCTTCTGCGTTTTCGGCGAAAAGTGAGACGATGTTTACCTGCCAAAAACTCCTCCTGAGCTTTTTATACGGAGTGCCAGCTTTTGTTCGGCATTGGCCTACTGGAAAGGGCGCTCGCAGAAGATGGAGACCGAACGGAGATGCCCTCGTCTCTTTTTCTTTTTACTTTTTTTCCTGACTTCGTTCATGTGTTCGGTGGCTGCCATTTTTGTGGAATGTTTATACGAAGCGCTCCGAACGTTTGCGACATATTTTCAGATTTCAGCGAGATATGTTTTTTGCTATTTCAAGGTTCTTCGGAAATGGCAGGATGAGCGGCGAGGGACAACAAAGTACCATTGTTGCGGACGTTTTGTGGGCTGCGAGCTTCTAATAGCATTGTGTCCGATTTTGGCAGAGCCGCAGAACGAAAAACAAGCAAAGCATGGCGGGTGATTCTAGTCGCTCTTGACGTACCGTTCACCCTAAGTGCTTTGAAATGACATTAAGTCTTCGTTTGTTTCGTTTTAGATGGGTGCTTGCAACACCTCTCTGAGAAATCGTGGCATGACCTTGCACTAATGGACTCTGTTGCCTCACGAACCTGCTCTCGCAAAATTTTCTTCGGATCCGTCGAGCATAAACGGAGTTACCGCACGAGGCAACCCTACTTTCGTCGCCACAAGCGCTTTGGAAGCTTCAAAATAGAGATAGTTGTTTGGCTATGTTTCGTTCACCATCTTGCGAAGGGGAGCGCAGAAGTGGTTCAGGCGAAAGTACACAAAGCGTCTTTCCTGTCCTGTACTTTCTTCTGAACCGCTTCTGCGCTACCCATCTCAAGGAGCTCTGGAAGCTACACGAATTAGAGGAGATGCGGGAAGAGGAGGAAGGGAGGAAGTCAGTGGCAAGGAGGTGATTCGCCGCCCAATAGCCGCATCGCTTCGTGTTACGGCCTTGAGCATTTCCTCTTGTTTGCTGCTTGACCGTATCGGCCGCTGCTTCTTGTCCAGACCGGCACGTGGCGACACCCCGTGGATGGCTGCTCTTCCAATAATGCGCGTCGCGTGGCCTCTGAGATCGCCGGCCGGTGCGCCATTCATGGAGTTGGCCAATACTTGTAGGGCCCGCTTGCTATTTAGTTGGTGACGACATTACGATGGAAGCAGCAAGCGGTTTTCGGTTGTTTGTAACACGAAATTTTAGGTTCCCTGCCGTACGCAGCGCAATAATATATTTGGCCCACATGTTCGCAGAAGCCTTGAAACTACATTTAAGGAATGTTTTTTGACTATGTCCGAAAATCGTTGCGGGGCATCCTTAATAACAAACACACATTGCAGAAATGCTGATCCAGCAGTAGTAGACTGCATTGGAACTTCCTTCTGTAAGTTATTCTTTACTTCTTGTGCATAACACCATTTTGAAAAAGTCACAGTTTCGCCGCAAGGGCGAATCAATGCGATAGCAACAAATTGGAGTGTTATACAAGCAAGGCTAGCAGCTAACAGCTGGAGCATTCAACCTGGCGTAACTCAAGAAAACGCTGGCGTAGGCAGACACGACCGCTGCAGCGAGTGAAGCGACCTTCGTGCCCTCTATCACTTCACCGCAAACCGAGTGGTGGGACCAGCACGTACAAATGTATAAGCGGTTTGTTAATCCCTGTAAGAACAAAGGCGCCCGACCGCTGAGAAAATTGCGTATCCATGCAGCCGCCACACTGCCCTCCCGCCTCCATGGGCGTCTCGCGCGACAAAAGACGGCGGTGCGTTTCCTCTTCTTTAGATAAGCGTTCGTCGGCTGCGCTCGCGCGCTTTCACTCGCACATAGAACATACAGTGTGCGGCCCGATGTTATCGATTTGGACTTTATTTGAAACATCACGGCGGCACCGACGCCCATGACAAAGACTTGCCGTGAGTATTCATATAATTGCTATCGCAACAAAAATACGCACGCGTAAAGAGGCAGATACAATTTTAAACAACGTGCGGGAAAGACGCAGATTACTGTACTCAATATTTGTTCCTTTTGATATGTTACTGAAACATGTTAAGTGAGCTCCCTATGTAATAGTGTCTAACAGAGGGCTTTCAGGGTGCAATGAAATAAAATACTATTGATGTCAACTTTAAGTGAAGCCTTGTTAAGCTGTTTCATTTGAATGCTTTAGAATGAAACACACGATGAGTACAAACTATTCTTCAACACGTAGCGAGCCTAACTTATGTAACAATAATGGTCCCTTTCGTCCCGGCGAACCCACTCCGCTTTAAAGATTTGCCCTACAGGAGACACTGTATCGGTCGAGCACATTTAACTTCACTATACCATTCTTCGTGTTCCTCCTGTAAAGCCCTTCCGACACACAAAGAGACCGTCGCCATCTTTTGTGCCGAGGATCCAGATGATTAACCACGTGGTGAAAAGCTCACAAACAGCGAGGAAGGTTTAGTGAACAAACAGAAAGGAACGTCTAAATGTAGCGTTCTGGGAGGTGTTGGGCATTGTTCGGGCAGGGGACAGCGGACATACAGAGGGGGTGCAACAAGATCCGACCGCAGGACGACGTCATCATTGATGGGGGAAATGAATGCCGCCACTAGCGCGAATGGCGAGGGGCTGCTCCCTCTTCTGCACCTTACATCGCCTCCTTTTTGCGGGACCTGGTTTTCGTTCGGAACAATGGAGGAACAGCACTAAGAGCGGGAACGAAAGGTCGGGGAGGATGTCGAGCTGACGGAGGCACGCACACGGACACACGAACACATACAGCCGCACGGGCATGCGCACATGCACGTACCTTCATCCATGAACACACACATTCGGTCTCTCAGACGCGTGCAGACACATACAGGCAAACACACACACACTCACACACTCATTCAGGCACGCAAGAACACCATGCTGCCCAAAACACACACACACACGCGCGCGCACGCACATGCACGTACACACAAGCACACGTACGCACGCGCATAAACGTACACTCACAGACACACACAAACACACATGCATGGACGCACACACAGGCACACACACTTGCAAAGACGCACACAGACAGGCATGTACGACTAACGCACATACAGACATGTACTACACACACATACTTGGCCCACGCAGACACACACACAGGCAAGTACAAATGAACGGGCATATATACGGGAACAAGGACGCAATATTGGGTGTACATATATACGTACAACCGCAGTCGAGAAACAAACGGACACACGAAAGCCATTAGCGCCGCGCCTCGTCCTTTTGATGGCGGCTGGCTCTGGGCAGCGCAGAAGGAAAAGGGGTGCAATGCATTACAGGCGGGAAAAACAGTGCTTTCGACGGAGGCGCTGCCTGCAGTATAAAATGGATAAGGGCAAGAAAAAAAAGGGGATGGGGAACGGTAAAGGAAGCGCACTGTATGGAGGTGCTGCCGGTTGCCGAAATTTAAAAAAAAGAAGGCGTCATTTTCCAGGCGGCGGATGTAACGTGATCTGCGGAACGGATGGCGACCGAGATTGCGTAAATGCCTTTCGTCGCATCTTTTCTCTTTTATCCGCGCAAGCCGCTGTATAGCAGCGTTCTGTGCGCGAGATAAATTGCGTGCGCCATATCGGAAGCCACGGAAGAGATGCTTTGTATCCGCGGTTGTACGTGGACGAAACTTCTGTTTACTTCCGTTTATGTGTGCTCACCGTGGCGACACTTGGACTTTCTTCTTCTTCTCCTCGCTCCCAGTGCAAGATAGAAGAACGGATATTGCAGTCGGCTTAACCTGCTACCTCTTATGCGGTCTTTCCATTTTTGTTTCCTCTTTGCAGAAACAAGGCCTGTAGAGATGTACATACAGGCTATTTCCGCGTATCGTGGACGTGTATCCTGTGCTGGGCGACAACGTAGCCGTTCAATACAAGCGCGGCCGTAGCCATTGCACCACCGAGGCGGACAGTCTTCTCAATCTATGTAAAACGAATTTATTGACACCGTGGGGATGTCGCTGCAAAGGAAAGGTGGTGGGGCTGATGAGCGCGCATTCCTTGTAGCCGTTTCTGCTACGAGCAGTCTGGTCGAAAAAGGGGGCATATCCATGGGATGTAGCTAATCTGTAGCCGGTGCAAAACGAATGCGGATGATCTGTAGCGGGTCCAAAGGGCGTTCGGATAATCTGTAGCGGGTGCAAAGAATCACATGATGCGAGATGGCTGGTCGCTTCGTGCGCGCTGTCTTTCCGCGCGCCTTTCGCTGGAGGTCGCGTTATCTCGATGTTTTGAAGACTCGGCTGAATTTGAGAGGCAACGCGATGCGCTTTTGCTAATTCCTGTCTGCGCTGTTCGCGATTCCAGCGCGTTAGTGGACATCGATCGAAATGTACGCCTGTGGGCACCTGACACCATGCTTATTAATTTATATAATTAGTGAACGAATGTCTGCTACAATATACATGACCTACGTAGCTACATACCTTGTTTTGTGTAGTTGTCAAATCCATCGCAGTTAATCGCTGCCGGTGCTTTGCGTTTCGTTCAAAACTGTGACATTTTTTTTTGTTTAAGTTTTGACTCAAAGTTTTCTCTTGGAGTGGGCAAAACGCGGAAGCGATGAACACGAACGATTCACCGGCAAACCAGTGTTTGGCACCTTTATGTATCTTCTGTTTCTAATACGTATGAACGTAAGCCATTCCATTCAGTTATTCGTTTACTTCTTCGTCTTCTTTAAATTTCTTATTTGCAGTTTAATCATTAATCATTTCATGTTTTGTTTTCTGTATCCACAAAGAAAGAACGAAAACAGCTTTCGAGGACTGCGGGGTGATTAAGAGAGCAATTAATTCAGGCACCGGTGAATCACTCAAGGCGCCAAGAAAACGCGTCCTTCTGTCGTCTTATCTCTGTATCGTTCCAACACCTCGTTTTCAAGGTCACCAATAATCTGAGCGGCACTCGCTGAGTCATTTTAGCGACAGAGAAACCTTTGATGCTCTTTCCCTCCCGGGTCCGAGCCGGCCTTCCACTCCCCGTACTTACGCGAGAAACTCGTCGTTCGCCTGTTTACTACCCTTTACTTTTTTTTCTCTCTTCAGAATACAGCCGAGCGGCAAACAGGCGTCAGCTCCGTTCACATGTAAACACGCTTCCGTCTCGTCGTATAAACGCCGCTTGTTTGTCGACGTCGCAGGATCCCGTCCCCATCTTCCCGCGCTATTACTCCATATAGCCTCCCCTAACCCACCTCCCCCACCCCGGTTATTTGGCTACGTGTCCCTCTCGAGCCATGCATTGCCTCCATCTTCGATCCGTCTGCTCCTATTGCTTGTCGCTTAGGAGCGTGATATCCCACCCGCAGCATGGCTTCCGGTACACTCTGGCTTTGCCTTTAAGCCGTACGCCATCGTGCGATCGACGTCGCGAAGCGCGCATAACCTTTCATGAGCCTGCCCTCTCTTCCTTTCTTTCCTTAAACGCGAGCGAGACGACGGGCGATGATTACGGCTGCCCCTATGTAGGGTCGAACGACAAACGAAATGATTCGTCACTCGAGCAAATTGATCGCAGCCTCGCCACGTCTTCCGGGCGGGCATCAAATATCTCAGCTCTCTCTTCTGCACCCTGTGAACAAATCTCTTTCATTCCGTAGTGTTTTGGTGGACGTTTGTGCGTGCTGCTTGTTGTGTGGTCGCTCTAGTTTCCCATTAGTAGCGTGCGCGCGTGTGTGTTTGTGCGTGTGTTCGCTTGAGCTTGCGGTATGGGTGCGTGCACGTTTTTGCTGCGTCAGCACGCAAACAGGAGACGTAGCGAGCGTTTTCAATGAAAAAAAGTCACAGTTTCGCCACAAGGGCGAAGCAGTGAATGCGATAGCAAGAAAAGCGGCCCGTGATGGACGCGCCGCTACGCTGCATAAACATCTGCCCCCCGGCAGCAACTATACTCGCGCACAACTTTGCTTGGCAATGAAGCGAAGGCTACAGAGCCACAATGCACGTATCCTACCGCTAAGGAATGTAGTCCCACAGTGTCGTCCGTATTTTCTGCTTGAGATTCATTTTCTACATGTAGCTTTTTGAGACGGAACGCAGCGCACACAAGCGAGATATATGTATTTATTTTACTTTATACGTTGTCACTTTGCGTTTTTGCGTGCGTGAAAAAGTCGTGCCTTTTACCCGTACCTTAGCCGCTAAGCAGCGTTTGCGTCGAAATGCAACGCTAGCCATCACTTTCCACGGCGTTACGAGACGCGTGCCAAACCGGAATACTTCGCGTAGCAGTACATGTGCAAACGATCCGCCTCCGTAGCTTTCCCTTCATTGCCAAGAAAAGTTGTCCGCGAGTATACCGCGCGAGCAGACAGCGGAAGGGCAAGGTTCACCCTGCACAAATATTAGAAGAAGCGAGCGAGTTGGCCGACGACCTTTAAATGCGCCCGTTGCGCTGCTCGCGCCATCTCGCTGGTAATGAAGAAACGCTTATAAGCGCCTGCCGTCTCTGAGTCCTGCCAGCGGAAAAGGGTGTGTATATAACGCTCGCCGTTAGCTACATGAACGATCTGCTCTTTGTGGCGTAATGGTTAGCGCCATGCGCTGCGGAGCGAAAGGTTGCTGGTTCGATTCCGCGGTTCGGAAGCGTTTTTCTGAATTATTTTCTTTTGGGCTTTTGCATATATACACATACTTATACATACACGGTGCATGACGGCGGCTACGGGGACGGCAAAAACCAGTCGAGACTGTCCATATAATTGCTATCGCAATAAAAAACCACAGGGTCCCTTATGCATTCAGCTGATACGACTGGAAGGCGAAAGCCATTTTACGAGATTCTTTTTTTTTTTCATCTGAATCGATGCACTAATCCTCCCCCTTGAAAACTTCCTGTACCTAACGTGGTTTTGCACTCCCTCCGGGACCGTAGGGATTGCAAGCTTTCTGAACGCCGCCTGCTTTTGCACAAGTGGTCTTGTCTTCTTCAAGGCAACAGCCGCCTTGAATAAGACAAGACCACATGTTGAAACGTTCGTTCCAGCGATACCCCATGTTCAAGGATCTTCTATCACGGAAGATAACAAGCAGTAGTATTTACAGTAAGAGAGAGAGAGAAACGTCATGCGGAAAGGCCGGGAGGTCAACCAGAAAATAAATATCCGGTTTGCTACCCTGCACTGGTGAAGGGGTAAGGGGAGACAGAAAAGTAAGAAAGGGAAGAATGAGAGATGCAGGGTGCTAAGTAAAAAAATATGTATGGCAGCTCCGCTACTGTGAAACCTGGGGAAGTGCGAATAGCACGGGCACCCAGCGATTCCCGTTCGTAGAGTTCCCACTGCTCTGTTTACCAAAGTGTCCATGACACAAATGCTTGATGCAAGCATGTAGGGATTCCCCAGCACGAGTAGAATCTTGTTAGGGAGATTCGCAAACTCGGTGTGCGACATGTGTGCTACTCTTTGCTGCGCTTTATCGAATTCCTAATTGTTACGGCAGTTGAGATACGCGTCGTCTGCAGCGAGTTCCGTCAAGTTGTGTCCCCCATCAGGTGTGGCGACGCAGTGCCGGGGAAGCGTAAGGGGAGGGGCATTCGCTCGCTCGACTAGAGTGCCTCGATGCGCGCGCCCCCGCTTAGAGTGGTGTCAGCTTTTGAAAGGGCAGGTGCCGCCTCCTCGGCCTTGGCGGCAGCGTGGCCGCCATTTTGAACCCCCCGCCCGGTCACTTGTGCGTGGCGCGCGTGCTGTTTTTAGGTCGGTGCTCGTTTCCCTCCAGTTTTATGCGCTCGCTACCGTCACCATGGCCGGGTGTTGCGTGCCGCAGTGCACCAATCATTCCAGAAACGCTGGGAGCTGCATCGTTTTAGAAGATACGAGGTTTCTTTGGACAGTAAAAATCATGACAAGCGGCATCCGAAGAACACATTATGCACTTGCAGCGTAAGTTTCCGGCCGGTATTTCGAATGCACATGCAAGGATAACTTCTGTCGGTGCTAACCTTGCGTAATATATGGACACACTGATATCAGCTACATGCTTAAAATGCTTTAGTTCACGTGTGCATGAATCCTGCATTTTTCTTCGCAAACATTCTTTACTGCACTTGGTTGGTCCTGTATCTGCCTTTGATTTTTGCTTTCGCAATTTTTGTGATTTGAAATGTATCATGGAATATATTACGCGTGTTTGTCTGCAGATCAGGTCCTTCTTTTTTCCTAATAATAATTATTTGTGAGAATTTACGTCCCAAGGACCCTGATATGATTATACGAGGCGCCGTATATAGTGGAAGGCTCCCGAAATTTTGACCATCTGTTGTTCTTTAACGTGCACCTAAATCTAAGTACCCGGACCTCTATCATTTCGCCTCCATCGAAATGGGGCCGCTGCGACCGGAATTCGATCCCGCAACCTTCGGGTCACCAGTCAAGCACCATAACTAAAACAACGGCGGGTTCTTGCTTTTATATTCCTTTCCGTGTGTCAAGTACGCCTTCTGTGCTGGTCTGATGCCCATGTATGTATGTGTGCAGTTAAATGTTTTTCATCATTCCCTGTTTCTGTGTTTCAAGGTTACATTTTCGTCCTGTCCTAAATAATTACGCAGTTCCTGTTTTTTTTTATCATTTCCGATCACTGTGAATCGACTAGTGGCAGTTGTGTTTTAGTGTGTCATTTCCACTTTATTTGTGTACTTGCTTCTGTCAGCGCAGCATTAATGCGCACAAATAAATGGCATGTACACTGGATATTAACACACGCACACACACACGCACACACACACACATTCAGTATATTATTTTTATGTGAAGCCGGAGCACATGCACGATCGCGGTCCGCTGGTGTTCGTTGGCCATGCTACCGACCTCGGGCATGCTACCGACATCGCGTCGTGTAACGCGAAGAGGAACGCTACGCGCGTCGTGTCTTCCCTCTAGCCTGGCCGTTAATTCTCACAGGGCGAGCGGGGAACGCGGTCGAAAGGCGCCCGAGAGGGAGGGAGCGTAGGAGAGGAGAGAGAGGGGGACGGGACGCGTATGCGTTGATGCTCATCGCGGCGTTGCGCAGGAGAGAATGAGGCGCGCGAGAGGGGGGAGTGGAGAGAATGTGTGTGAAGAGGGTTTGCGCATGCGCAGTAAGGGTGGTCACGCCGCACACCACCACCACCAGATTGAACTCCGCCGTAAGATGCTTCGCATCTAAATTACAAGAAACAAAGAAAAGTTGTACAATGAGTGTGTCATGGAAAACCAGTTAATGAAATAAAAGCTCACAGGCTCCCTTATGCGTTTGCTTAAGACGGCTCGAAAGCGAAAGCCATCTTCTTCTCAGTTTTTTGCGCACAAAGCGCGGTTTTGTATTGCCTCCAAGATCGGAGGCACCTCATCTGGTTTTGCACTGCCTCCGTGATCTGTACACTTTTGATTAAGCTACGATGTCATGTGATAAAGGCATCGTATGACGTCACGCCGAAATTTGTGAAGTCATGATGACGTCATATGGTAACGTCTTTACGTGACGATTTTTTGCATCCCTCGTCCCCGACGTCATGTTACGCTGACGCCGTAGATGCGGGACGCCGACGGTCAAATTTCGCATTTGATGAGGCATTTAAGGCTTTCGCCTTAAAAATACGTCCGCCACGGTGGTATAGTGGTGACGGAGCTCGGCTGCTCACCCGATAGTCACGGGTTCGATCCCGGCCGCGGCGGTCGCATTTAGGTGGAGGCGAAATGCTAGAGGCCCGTGTACTGTGCGATGTCAGTGCAGGTTAAAGAACACCAGATGGTCAAAATGCATGGAGCCCTCCACTACGGCGTGCCTCATAATCATATCATGGTTCTGGCAAGTAAAACCCCAGATATTATTAATACTAAATGAGACAAAAAAACGACGCCGTGCATCTGCCGCACAAAGTGTAGAACAGTATTGGAAACACTGAATAATATGTGCATGCAATCGGGCATGCGAGAAAACCTGCAGAAAAAGAAACTGCAGATACAAAAAGAAGAAGGAAAAACGCACTGATACTGCGCGCATGCAAAGCTTTACGGCATAATACTCAACAACGTATTCGTCGTTTTGATAAGGACTCAAGGTGCAACTCGAGTGCCGATACAGTAGCGGCTACAGATTGTGAGCAAGAAATGTCAGCAATAATAATGATAAAGGAGCTTTCGTTTCATTTAGCAGGATATTCGCACCATACTGCCCTTCGGCCCTTTATTCTGGGTACAATATGTATGATGCCATTTACAATAAACGAGTAAATTGTTTGCAAACTTAGCAAAATGAGCCACCTTAATCGCGCTTAGGTAGCTTCGCAACACTAAATTGTGTGTGTTCAGATACATATACTGCTGCTGCTGCTGACATGTATACAAATACTTTAAACGATTGTTTGTGTATTTGGAATGCAGAGCTTACGAGAAAATTAAGTAAGGCTTTAGACTTTTTCGTTTCCGGCCTAAAAAAGAGGATTGGTTTTCAACATAACAGAGTCTACATCTACCTCTAGCGCATAACACATGCACAGGCCGTCAGCTTACATGAATTACATGCTTCCTTAATAAACGTTTAGGCAGCAACAGCAATAAAAGCTGCCCAAGCTTCAAAAAAGAAAAGAAAAAGAGAAAGCTCACTAGCGTCCACTTATTTCGGGACGTATCCGCGCACCGCAAGCGCTTTGTGTAACGCGTTTCGCATGCTGCCGAGCGGCGACGGGATTCGCAATGGCGGCCGTCGTAGCAGACGACGCGCCTGTCTTCACCCTCAGCGGAGCGCGCGGGCATCAAGGCACCCTACGCTCGACGAGTCGGTGGCGCCCTCCCTGGCACGGTCCTGGAGTCAGCCGCAGGTTTCTGAATAATTTTTGGCGATTTTAGTTATTATTACAATTAGTTCTTGGTTATTTTTCTAAATATATTTAGACCTTGCTCATTCATTTTAACCCTATTTTTATCATTACTAGCCTTGTTATGGCTTGTATTGAGCGACTTATTGTGGGCGTGATCACACCACGAGATGTATGAATGGACGACAAGCCAAGCCCCGGTGTTTGTTCTACACTTAAAAAAACAGCACAGGAGCGTCATCATAAGTGTGCGCAGGGTTCCCCTTCAGGGGGGGCGAAGGTTCGTCGCAGCGCCCCCCTCCCTACTATGTCAATGTATGCGACTGCCTTTGCGCCCCTCTTCTCGCCCCCCCTACAATGTATACGGCTGACTTTGGCCCCCCCCCTTCTTGCCCCATTGCCCCCCCCCCCCCCTGCGCACGCCTATGAGCGTCATAGTTGCTCAACAATCGCTCGAAGAAACTTTAGCAGCGCCTTCGTCGCTTTCTGGCGTGAAGTTCGAGTTTTCCGGCACTCCAAGATTGGTTGCTCAGAAAGCGGCTGGTCGGCGAGACGCGCAAACACTGCTGAGAGTTACTGTGCCTGTGGGCTGTACTGAGGACAATGACACGGAATGGTTTTGTCGTTGCCGCAATGGTCACAGGCAACACTGTCTGCCATTTCGATGCGGCAAGCACAGACGTTTGTAAAGAACACTCCAAGCCGCATGCGGCAGAGAACGGTCGTCTCGGATCGGGGCAGCCCAGATGGAATTTCGAGTCGTAGGCAACAACGCAGTCGACTGAGAGCGTCAAGGAAACTTAATGAGCGTTTAGTGAGTTTAGATCCTTTCGCCTAGGATCTCCTTAGCTAGAGGGACCTGGTGACATTTTTAGATGTGAAGCATCTTATAGCGGAGATGTGAAGATGTGTAGATGTGAAGCATCTTATAGCGGAGTTCAATCCGGTGCTGGTGGTGGTGGTGGTGTGCGGCGTGACCACCCTTCTCCACTCCCCTCTCCACTCCCTATCTCCCCTTTCCCTCTCCACATCACCTCTCCCCTTCCCCTACCCCTTCTCATTTCCCTTTCCCATCCCCCTCTCCACTCCTCTTCTCCCCTCCCATCTCTCCTCCTCCCTCCTTTCCCCCTCTCCCATCCCCCTCTCCACATCACCTCTCCCCTCCCCCCCTCCTTCCCCACCCTCTCCCCCTACCCCCTCTCCACATCCCTCTCCCCTTTTTCCCTCACCACTCCACCTCTGAAACGCGGGCTCTACATGCCGAAACACTGCTTCGCATCGCCTCATGGTCCCCTTTAGCGGTAGATGGTGTGATTTTTTCTTTATTCTTCGTGTCTCGCATGTCCCATCGCGCGTTCTTCGTTTACTCGCCGCAAAAACTAACGCGTCCTCGTTAAATCACGACACTAAAGAGGTTCGGGCCTGTTTAGCACTCGCTCGTCATCTGCTCGACGTCGCTTGCTCAGATCGTTTTCTCAAAAGCAAAAAAAAAAAGAAAAAAAGAGAAGAAAAAAAAAACGTCGTCAGACCGCGCGATTAGTTGCAACACATTTTCTCTCCCTCGCTTGCCTCTCCTCTCGCGGCCGTTTTTTGCGAGGTGTCAGCTATTTTTGTTTGTTCAGTTTAGGTGGGGAGGGGGGGAGGTAACCTTGCGCCATACCGAGCATGTGACAGACGCATATCCTCCGCTCCGTTCTCCGTTGCCCATGGAGACCGTTTCCAGCAGAACGCCCGCGTTGAACGCCTGTTCTACGAACGTCGGTTCTTTCTGTCGTTATGTACTAACTTTTCTTACGTATACGTTATGTACTTTTCTTACGTTATGTACTTACGTACACGTGGCATCAGCTTGAAACGATCACCTCATCACCACAGTCTCTTAAGGGCCACTTAGCTCCCAGACAACGCTTTCACCTATTGCCCCAATTCTTTTTTCGTCCTTGTGCGTTAATAAAGGCTTCGGGAGTAAAGCAGCTGCACTCTCGGTCATTTTTTTTTTTTTTGCATTTGCCTGTACTTCCGAGCTTTGCAAGGATGCCTGCGTTCAGAGGTCCTTGATTATTATGTTGTTTTGTTCTCCTTTTATTTATTTTTAACGCTCAAACGTCTTTCGGCACTCTCTCTCGCCTAATATGCGCAGCGGCTTTCGTTATAGCGGGAGCGTGGCCTATTTACGCAAAGGACATTTTTTTATGGTGTCACCACCGTACTATACCTAGCACCGTCGATGCACGAACCAACCAAATAACGCCCTTAGCTTGGGTCTTTTATGCCCCCAGTGGCAAGGACGAGGTACTTCACGGCTTCACGGTGGATTCGCATGGATATATATATATATATATATATATATATATATATATATTCGCACAAACTATACGCGGATTTTATGCCTCGTTTTACGATATGAAGCTCTTGAAGGCGCGACAGCTCGCTTAGGCCACCCAATCAGAGCCTTGCAGGCTCAAACAAAAGAACAAACAAACCCCGTTTATAGGGCGAGCCGGCGCTGTTATAAGGGCAGGCCACCAGGCGGTGCTGCAGCTGTGTGTTGCGTCGCCTTACAACGCTTAGTTATACATAAAGCGAGATTTAATACTAATGTAGACGCATGTGCTTACTACGGCAGAGCTGTAAGGAAGTAATAGAGCATGTTTTAATTGAATGAGAGGATATCCACCCGGCATTATCGTAGCTGGAGGAAGGTGTGGAGGGGTGTTGTTGGAGGTTTCAACATCCCTCCGAAAAATTTTCAAATATTGCATTTCGCCGAAAAAGCTCCAGGCCTGCGCGAAACACGCCACTGTCACCGGGAAAGCTAAAAGGTCAGCCTTTATAGAGCCCGCTGTAAACTCTCTTGGGGCAACTCATACAAGTACACTTGAAGGATATCCGCTACGCCATAAAACATAATTTTTGTGAAGTGGGGAAGCACCCACTATGTCATTATTCGTCATTCTACGGAGAAGCGAGGTACCCGCTATGCATCTGTATAAGGCATTGTGCAGTTTGTTGGTGATTGTGTCTGATAACGATAAAGTATTAAGGCTGAGCTTTTTGTAATGGGTGGGAAGCTTTAAACCACACACCCGTTACGCAATTTGCATTGTGCGACGCCTCGGTGTTATTTTACTCTTCTACCACGCTATATTACATATGGTAACGCGATTCCTTGCCTGGCATGACACCTCTGTGGGGCAGTTTATGGGCGAAGCACCTTAAGGTCTCGGCTTGAGGCGTGTGATATAGTCGTCACGGTCCATCATAAACGGGTATGCGCCACGAAAGTTGGGTAAGTCCCACTACTCGCCACCGGTCCATACTATGCATATTATGAGTTAAAGGTGCGTCGTTACTGCCTAAAACATCATGTTTTACTTAGCAGCGGTGCCAGAATCCCCGACGAAGCTTACCAAGGCGCTGAAGTTTCTCATCTAAAACCAGAGACACAAACGTGGATCTCTACGGTAGATTCATCTATTTGGAACACGATTTCTTGAAACATATCTGCAAAGTGATGGTGCTTTACTCGCCACCGGTCCGCTAAAAAAAATCACAGCATATCAACGTGGTAAATGATGATGAGTGGGGCGAAGCGAACTCGCGCTGCAGCACGGCGATGGCACTGGCGCGAGCGTGGTCCTTCTTGATGGAAGATATTGGGACCAGATTGTTTGAGAACCACAATTGAAACCACAATTGAAACACACCGCAACTATGGCTGAAACTGTTATCAAGGAAGTCCCGCTGGAAGCGCGCGTCGGCGCCTTCGGGCAGAGCCCGCCTGATGCGTTTTGCAGCCACTTCACGTGCTCGCACAGCCTCAGGCTCTGCCTGCCGGTACGCGCGCTTTCTCGCCGCTTCACGGTCCTTCACATTTTGAAGATCCGATTCGCGCCGCAGCCGTGCAGCTTCGGCCTCGCGGGCTCGAACGGCGGGGTCTTCGCGCCGCAGCCGTGCAGCTTGTCGAGCAGCTTCGGCCTCGCGGGCTCGAACGGCGGGGTATTCGCGCCGCAGCCCTGCAGCTTGTCGAGCAGCTTCGGCCTCGCGGGCTCCAACGGCGGGGTCTTCTCGCCGCAGCCCTGCAGCTTGTCGAGCAGCTTCGGCCTCGCGGGCTCGAACGGCAGGGTCTTCTCGCCGCAGCCGTGGAGCTTGTCGAGCAGCTTCGGCTTCGCGGGCTCGAACGGCGGAATCTGCTTCGCGGCGTCGACGCGCAGCTTCGGCCTCGCGGGCTCTCACCTCAGGATTCTGTCTGCGCGCGCGCGCTGCCGCCGCCTTCCGTGCCCTCCGTTCCGCAGCCTTGTCTTCCATCTGGCGACTCCGAGCTAAAGAGGAGGCGTGCCAAGAGGGAGCCTCATGGCGCGTTACTTCTGAAATGTTGTCTTCAGGTGTCGTTGAAAACACGAGACGTAGTAAAGAAGAAAGAACGCCACACAGGCGAACACGCACGAGAGTGTCACTCGTCAACGTCGTCTTCTTCTTCTACTGCATACCAGAACGCGCGCAGTAAAGAAGAAAGAATGCCACACAGGCGAACAGGCACGAGAGTCTCACTCGTCAACGTCATCTTCTTCTTCTACTGCATACCAGAACGCGCGCTTCTGACGAGCTAGAGGTGGCTACTACAACGCTACAAACAAACGGAGGATGGACAGACCCACGGCATAAGGAGCTTCGCCCCTAAAAAATGAAGACAACAGTTAGCCCACAAAATAGCCGACGACGTTAATGGAGCTCAAACACCCTTTCCTACATGTCGTAGGGAACTGAAACCGGGCACGAAGGGAAGAAGAAGAAGCACCTTAGGGTAAGCTGCATTCCGACGCAGTTTTGCGACGACGTTAGTGGAGCTGAAACAGCGTTCCCCACGTGCCCGCTTTCAGGCTTGGCACGACTAGTGTCTCATCAAAGAAATCTCTCTCAAAACAATGTGGCGAATTACCTCGGTCAGGCCCTTCTTCATCGTCTGTCTCTCATTGCCAATTAGCAGCAATTTTGCTGTGGGAAACACCGGCGCACACTGCATGCTTCGCCCCTCCCCAGGTTTCTTTCACAGTTTAGCTTTGAGACAGACTGGCTTTCGGTAACCTGGCTTCGTAGTGAGGCTAGCTTTGCCCGTTCGTGCCATATGTAGATAGTGGCATCCAGTGGTGTACCAACTTTTTCGACAGTGAGGATTCACGCGTCGCTCACTCCATCGGCCGTATACACACACACACACACACACACACACACATATATATATATATATATATATATATATATATATATATATATATATATATATATATATATATATATATATATATATATATATATATATATATATATATATATATATTGATGGTACGCGTTTAGCGTTGAGTCCGTGAGGCGTTTAATAAATAAATAGCACAGGTTCAGCGACCAGCAGTCCGAAATGGAGCAAGCAGGAGCACCAACAACCGTCCTCGTCTTCGTCTTTCACTGGCGCCCCTGTTTGCGCCCTATCCATTCTACAAATCACTCCCCCGCAGAAAAGGAGCCATCCTGGCGACTTAAGGAACAGGGACGACTGGTGGGTCGTAATGCGGCTTCAGTCGGTCGACGTGAACAATCTCACGGCCACGGCGGCGCCGGTCTGCGGATGGTTGAACGGGCTCGACAACATAGTTGACGGGAGAGGCTTGACTTAGGACGCGGTAGGGGCCTTCATACTTCTGCAGTAGCTTTGTGGAAAGGCCAGGAGCAGAGGAGGGAACGCGAAGCCACACCAATGTTCCAGGTGAATATGACTGGGGAGGCAGGTTTGCGTCATGGAGGTCCTTTTGGCGTGCTTGGTCTTGTGCGGTTAAGGAAAGTGCGAGCTGCCTGCATTCCTCGGCGTAGGTGGCGACTTCAGATAGAGTTGTGGACTCTGAAGCGTCCGGGCGGTACAGAAGAATGGTGTCCATAAATGAGGAAGGTTCGCGGCCGTAAAGAAGAAAGAAGGGAGAAAATCCTGTCGTAGACTGAGTAGCGCTATTGTAAGCGTAAGTAACAAAGGGTAGTATGCGGTCCCAGTTGGTGTGGTCAGCGGAGACGTACATGGACAGCATGTCGCCTAGTGTGCGGTTAAAGCGCTCAGTCATTCCGTTGGTTTGTGAATGGTAGGCGCTGGTTGTCCGGTGCACAACGTTGCATTCACGGAGGAGGGCTTGTACGGCATCAGAGAGGAACGTGCGTCCGCGGTCGCTGAGTAGCTCGCGAGGCGCGCCGTGGCGAAGAACAAGTTGGTGAAGTATGAATAAGCCGACTTCACGTGATGTGGCCTCTGGCAGCGCGGCAGTCTCAGCATAGCGTGTCAGATGACCGATAGCGACGATCACCCAGCGGTTTCCGTCTGGTGTGTACGGAAGGGGGCCGTACAAATCAATTCCGATGCGATCAAAAGGCCGGGAGGGACAAGGCAACGGCTGGAGCGGTCCAGTGACTATACGTGGGGGGCTCTTCCGGCGCTGACACTTGGAGCATGAACGCACGTATTGGCGGACGAAGCGGTACATGCCACGCCAGTAGTACCGCAGCCGGAGGCGTGCATAGGTTTTGATTACACCAGCGTGGCCGCATTGGGGATCCGCGTGAAAGGAGGCACAGATATCGGCACGGAGATGGCGAGGAATCACCAACAACCACTTGCGACCATCAGATAGTTGCGGCGGTATAGGAGCCCATCGCGGATGGTGAAATGTCGAGCTGTGCGCCGCAGCGAGCGAGTGGCGGTACGTGGTGAGGGCTTAGATAGGAACTCCATTAAAGAGACGATCCAAGGGTCCTGACGCTGCTCAGAAGGCATGTCAGCGTGTGTAAGGGCCGCAGAATCGTAGCTGGAAACAGACCCGTTGCCACAGTCATGGGGAAGGGGAGAGCGAGAAAGAGCGTCGGCATCTGAATGTCTACGGCCTGACCTGTAGACGACGCGGATGTCGTATTCTTGGAGACGTAATGCCCATCGAGCTAGACGACCAGATGGATCTTTCAGTGAAGATAACCAGCAGAGGGCGTGGTGATCAGTCACGACATCAAATGGGCGGCCATATACGTAAGGTCTAAATTTTGTAATTGCCCAAACGATGGCTAGACATTCTTTCTCCGTGACCGAATAATTTTCTTCAGCTCTGGTGAGAGTGCGACTTGCGTAAGAAACAACGTACTCGTCGAAGCCAGACTTGCGTTGAGCAAGAATAGCGCCAAGGCCGACTCCACTGGCGTCCGTGTGGATTTCGGTAGGGGCGTCTGGGTCAAAGTGACGGAGAATCGGTGGCGATGTCAGTAGATGACGTAATTTCGCGAATGCGGCGTCGCAAGCGGAAGACCATGCCATGACACCTTGGCTGTCAGCAAGTAGGCGTGTTAAAGGGGCCATTATGGATGCGAAATCACGAACGAATCGTCGAAAATATGAGCATAGGCCTATGAAGCTCCGGAGTTCTTTCAGGGTCGACGGCTTGGGAAACTCGGCGACAGCGCGGAGCTTTGCAGGGTCGGGTAGAATGCCGTCCTTGCTGACAACATGTCCCAAGATGGTGAGCTTCCTGGCGGCGAAGTGACACTTCTTCATATTGAGTTGTAGACCAGCCTGTGTGAGGCATTCCAGGACACTTGCGAGGCGCAGAAGATGGGTGTCGAAGTCCTTTGAAAAAACTACGACGTCGTCCAGATAACAAAGGCACGTGTTTCATTTGAGACCTCGAAGGATGTTGTCCATAAGACGCTCGAAGGTGGCGGGGGCGTTGCAAAGGCCAAATGGCATCACGTTGAACTCGTACAGGCCGTCAGGAGTTACGAACGCAGTTTTTGGGCGGTCAGCTTCATCCATAGGTACCTGCCAGTACCCCGATCGAAGGTCCAGTGAAGAAAAGAACTCCGCGCCTTGCAAACAGTCGAGCGCGTCATCGATTCTGGGGAGCGGATAGACATCTTTGCGTGTGATCTTGTTAAGGCGCCTATAATCAACACAGAATCGGATGCTACCGTCCTTCTTTTTCACAAGTACCACCGGGGAGGCCCAAGGACTGTGGGACGGCTGTATAACGCCACGACTAAGCATATCAGTCACCTGGTCATCAATAACTCGGCGTTCAGCGTGAGAGACCCGGTATGGACGCTGACGCAGGGGTGCATGGCTCCCGGTGTCTATATGATGGACGATGGCAGACGTTCGACCCAAACTGGTTTGCTTGTAGTCGAAAGACGTCCGAAAGCGGTCGAGAAGCTTCAAGAGTTGGGTGCGTTGAACAATAGGGAGGTCCGAATCAATTGATGGAAGGAAAGCGTCTAGGGAAGATGTGTTGGACGTGGTAACGAGGTCAACGCTGGCGACCTGGAGGCTTGTTGTGCGATCGAGCAGTTGGCTAGCGCAAACAGAATCAATCTCCTCAAGACGCCCTATACATTCTCCGCGGAATACTGTGGCTGCGACCGAAAGCAGGTTCGTGACATAAATGCTTGAGCAGGAGTCTTCGATCGTGACAAGAGCAAAGGGGAGAATGAACTTCTTACGAGAAGTGAATGCTCCTCACGGTGTGAACATGGCGCTAGAGAAAGCATAGTCGCAGGAGATCGGTACCCGAACAGAAGACATAGGTGGGATGTCCGTGTCCGCGGCGACGACGACACGAGGAAAAGATGACTTGCCAGAATCGATGTCGGAGATCGCTGATAATTCTAGTTCGGCACGGGCACAGTCAACAATGGCATGATGTGTGGAAAGGAAGTCCCAGCCCAATATAACGTCGTGCGAGCAGTGTGGAAAGACGACGAATTCGACGACATACAAAACGTCCTGAATGAGTAGCCGAGCCGTGCACGTCACGGAAGGTTGTATGGGATGTGCGGTTGCCGTACGGAGAGAAGACCAGAAAGCGGAATCGTAATTTTTTTTTAACTTGCGGCACATTGCCTCGCTCAACACAGACACAGCAGCTCCCGTATCGACTAAGGCCTGCACGGCAACACCTTCAATGAAGACAGTTATTTCGTTAGCAGGTTGAGAACGAGGTCTTGTAAATTTCGACAGCGGCGCAGTTCTTGCCTCCGGAACTGCGGTGGTCAGTTTTCCGTTTGGACGGGCGAGGGGCGACGAATCATTGGCGAAAGCGAACGTCGGCGCGGGGACGGCGATCGACGGGAGTTGAAAGCTCGGCGGTTGGATGAAGAGGTGTCCGAAGTGGCGTGGGAGGGAATCGGCTGTGGTGGCTCTGGACGGACGTAGCTGTAACTTGCGTCAACGGTACCTGGACGGGCAACGCGGCGGCGGCAGAAACGCTCGACATGGCCGGGTAGACAACAGTAGTAACATATTGGTCGGTTGTCCGTTGTGCGCCAAGGATTATGAGGAGGGGTGACAGGACGGCGATAAAGTGGAACGGGCGGGCCTGCCGGCGTATGCGTTGAGTAGAATGCACTTGAGGAGTGAGCAGAGTCCGTGCCGTGTGGCAGCGCATGTGACTGCCTTCTCGCGACGTCAGCGTAGGTCAAGGGCGCGGATACAGGCGGCGGCTGGTGCGTAGGCGGAAGGGCTTCGGATACTCGCTCCTCAATGGTTTGTCGCAGCGACGAGGGGATCCCATGAGCATTGCCTGGGAGAAAGGGTGAAAGAGACAGTTGTCGTGCAACTTCTTCTCGGATGAACTGCTTGATTTGTTGCGTCAATACCGTCGGGTCCGGAGAGATGGCGCCAACGGTGAGTGCTGACGTACTGGTCGTGTCGAAGCTAGGACGGCGTGTGGAGATGCGCTGCTTTCGCAACTCGTCGTAGCTCTGGCAGTGCTGAATGACGTCCGTGACTGTTTGAGGGTTTTTGGCCACAAGCATGTGGAACGCATCGTCCTCGATGCCTTTCATGATATGCTTGACTTTGTCGGCCTCGGACATGGCAGGATTGAAGCGGCGGCAGAGGCCTACGACGTCCTCAATATAGGAAGTGAAACACTCTCCAGACAAGAGTGTCGGAACGGAACGAAAACCGAAAACGAAAAACGAAAAAAACGATATTTTTGACCGGAACGAAAACGTAACCGAAACTTTATCTATTATTTCGTTCCGGAGCGAAACCAAAATTTTTTCAATCGTTTTTCGGTTCACGAGAAAATTTCGTAATTCGGAACTGAGCTCATGCAGTGTGAGCATATCTCAGGGTGTAGTATTAGAACGTACCTCAGACAGGAATTCCAGGGCAAAGATATGTTGAAATTGTGCGAAAAACAAAAACAGTGACAACCAGAGATGTTTATATTAACGCAAGTGGACTTTTGCGCGCCTGTCAAGCAGGCCAGAGTGGAGAGGGCATTGTCGGCGCTGAAGTTTGTTACAGCGAAAGCTGTTATGAGATCACAACAGCCGATTTTGGCGCCATAGTTGTCCGCCGCCGCCGGTGTACGTGATGGCTATCGCGTGATATAAGAAAAAATTAAATGAGAAACAAAATTCTAGGATCGGATGGGATTTTAATCCGCGCCCTCTGCGTGGCAGTCGGGTCTTCCACCACAGTGCCACGCTGCTGCTTGTAACTCCATCGCAAAAATACTCTATACAGGCGTCATGTCGGGCAAGGAATCGCGTTAACATATGTAATATAGCGTGGCAGAAGAGTAAAATAACAACCAGTCATCACACAATGCTAATAGCGCAAAGAGTGTAAAGAGTGTGTGGTTTAATGCTTCCCACCATGTGTTGCGCAGTTGGCCCACCAGAATTAGAATGACTCCGGAATCATTCCACATTTTCGCCACTCCGGAAAGGAATGGGGACACGCCTTGAGGAATGGAATGGGAATGGAATTAAGTACCTTTTGCACCGAATGGAATGGGAATGGAATTACGTCTTTTTCTGAAAATAGAGTACGTTTTTGTCTACGTGCTGGTTTTCAAACTTCAAACGTTAGTAAGTCAGAGCCTCGCAAATTAACAATAAAGCAGTATTTTTAAAATGGCTTGGCTGATTACAAGCACGGTACATTTACAAGCAACGCGCCTACTACGAACTACATGAGTTAGTGTACAAACAAATGCATTATCCAAGCAGATACCGAAGGGAAAAACAAATTACCCCTGCGCGTTGGTTCCCATTGATACCCCCACACGAAAGTGCTCAATACTCTATGCACTCTATACTCTTGATACAAAGCATTGAGCCCACTAAAAAAATTCGTATTTGTCTTGTGAGAAAATAAATACTATGACTTTGAAATGAATACTGGTGTATGCTAGTTGGTAGGAATACGTGGTACAGTTACTTCCGCTCCTCTGAAGAACGTGTTTTACCCTTGTGTCAATTTCTTAAGAGGAGGGCAAGTAACTACATCACAAATCCAATGTTTTTTTAGGATTGCCTTACCTTCATTTTCTTTTTCATACAAAAGAAAAAAAACGTTACGAACCGTTACGGAACGTTTTTTTTTTTCGTTCCGGAACAGAAACGGAACGGAACCTTTTGCGCTGGAACGAAACTAAAACCGAAACGAAAAACATTTCGTTCCGACACCCTGCTCCAGACAGTTGGGCGCGATCACGCAAGCGCTGCTCTGCGCGGAGCTTGCGCACTGTCGGTCGGCCGAATACGTCCGCGAAAGTCGCTTTGAAAGAGGACCAGGTGGTAATCTCGGCCTCATGGTTGTTAAACCAGAGTTCCGCGACTCCTCTCAGGTAGAACTGGACGCGGCCGAGTTTGTCGTTATCGTCCCACTTGTTGTTGACACTCACTCTTTCGTACGAAGAGAGCCAGTCTTCGACGTCCTGCTCATCAGTACCGCTGAAGATGACTGGGTCGCGCTCCCTTAGAATACCGGGACAGCGAGGAGCGGGGGGTGTGGCAGCATTCTGCTGTGCGACGTCGTCGGGCATGGTTGACAGGGAAGGTAGAGTCCGGTTACGGAGTTCCAGGGTGCAAAAGAGAACCAGCACTCTCCACCACTTGATGGTACGCGTTTAGCGTTGAGTCCGTGAGGCGTTTAATAAATAAGCACAGGTTCAGCGACCAGCAGTCCGAAATAGAGTAGAGTAGAGTAGAGCCTGGAAGCTGTGGCTCATACCACGAGCACCAACAACCGTCCTCGTCTTCGTCTTTCACTGGCGCTCCTGTTTGCGCCCTATCCATTCTACAATATATATATATATATATATATATATATATATATATATATATATATATATATATATATATATATATATATATATATATATATATATATATATCATCATCAGCCTGTCTACGCCCACTGCAGGGCAATGGCCTCTCCCATGTTCCGCCAATTAACTCGGTCCTGTGCTTTCTGCTGCCACGTTATACCTGCAAACTTCTTAATCTCATCTACCCACCTAATTTTTTGTCTCCCCCTCACGCGTTTTCCATCTCTTGGAATCCAGTCAGTTACCCTTAATGACCACCGGTTATCCTGCCGACGTGCTACGTGGCCGGCCCATATCCATTTCTTTTTCTTAATTTCAACTATGATATCCTTAACCCCCGTTTGTTCCCTGACCCACTCTGCTCTCTTCCTGTCTCTTAAGGTTACACCTATCATTTTCCTTTCCATCGCTCGCTGCGTCGTCCTCAATTTAAGTTGAACCCTCTTTGTAAGTCTCCAGGTTTCTGCTCCGTAGGTAAGTACCGGTAAGATGCAGCTGTTATATACCTTCCTCTTGAGAGATAGTGGTAGACTACCATTCATGATTTGATAGTGCTTGCCGAATGAGCCCCATCCCATCCTTATTCTCCTAGTTATTTCACTCTCATGGTTCGGCTCCGGGGTTACTACCTGTGCTAAGTAGACGTACTCCTTTACAACTTCCAGCGTCTCGCCACCTATCGCAAAGCGCTGTTCTCTGCCAAGATTGTTCCACATTACTTTAGTTTTATGCATATTAATTTTCAGACCTACTCTTCTACTTTCCGTATCCAGTTCAGTAATCATGAGCTGTAATTCGTCTCCCGCGTTACTCATCAATGCAATGTCATCAGCGAATCGCAGGTTACTCAGATACTCTCCATTAACTCTTATCCCTAATTCTTTCCAATCTAGGGCCCTGAAAACCTCCTGTAAACACGCGGTGAATAGCATTGGAGAGATCGTGTCTCCCTGTCGTACGCCCTTCTTTATTGGGATTCTGTCGCTTTCTTTATGAAGGACTATAGTGGCTGTGGATGCGCTGTAGATGTCTTCCATTATGTTTATATAGGCTTCGTCGATGCCCTGATTCCGTAGTGCTTGCATGACTGCTGATGTCTCCACCGAATCAAATGCCTTCTCGTAATCTATGAAGGCTATGTATAGGGGTTGGTTGTATTCCGCGCATTTCTCTATCACCTGATTGACAGTATGAATATGGTCTATTGTTGAGAAGCCTGTACGAAATCCTGCCTGGTCCCTTGGTTGATTAAACTCTAATGTCCTATTAATTCTGTTAGCAATTACTTTTGTGAATAGCTTGTAGACAACGGACAGTAAGCTGATGGGCCTGTAATTTTTCAGGTCCTTGACGTCCCCTTTCTTATGGATCAAGATGATGTTGGCATTCCTCCAAGATTCTGGTATCCTCCCTGTCGAGAGACACTTCGTATACAGGGTGGCCAGTTTCTCTAACATAATCTCTCCACCGTCTTTCAGCAGGTCTGATGTTACCTGATCCTCACCAGCGGCTTTGCCTCTTTGCATTCCCTTTAGGGCTTTCTTTACTTCTCCTGTTAATACTGGTGGGATGTCAGATTCCTCTGGGATATTACTGCTTCTTACATTATCATCCTGACTGTCTCGGCTGCTGTACAGATCTCTGTAGAACTCTTCCGCTACCTCAACTATTCTATCCATATTGGTTGTGACCTTGCCATCCTTGTCCCTTAATGCATACATCTGATTTTTGCCTATGCACAGTTTTGTCTTCGTAGCTTTGAGGCTTCTTCCGTTCTTTAGAGCATGCTCAATTCTCTCCATATTATACTTTCTTATGTCGGCTACTTTACGCCTATTGATCAACTTCGAAAGCTCCGCCAGCTCTATTTTGTCTGTTGCATTTGAGGCTTTCATAGCTTGACGTTTCTTAATGAGGTTTTTCGTGTCTTGGGATAGCTTACCAGTGTCCTGTCTAACGACTGTACCCCCGACTTCCACTGCACACTCCTTAATGATACTAGTCAGATTATCATTCATTGCGTCAACGCTAAGGTCGGTTTCCTCGGTTAAAGCCGCGTACCTATTCTGAAGTGAAACTCTGAATTCTTGTACTTTCCCTCGCAGAGCTAGTTCATTAATCGGCTTCTTCTTGCGTATCAGTTTCTGCCGTTCCTTCCTCACGTCTAGTTGAATTCTAGATCTTACCATTCTATGGTCACTGCATCGGATCTTGTTAACTACTTCCACATCCTGTATAATGCCCGGGTGGTCGCACATTATGAAGTCTATTTCATTTTTAGTTTCGCCATTAGGACTCCTCCACGTCCACTTAGGAGTAGTCCGTTTTCTGTAGAAGGTATTCAAGATCCGTAAATTATTGCGTTCTGCGAACTCTACTAGTAACTCCCCTCTGGCATTTCTAGAGCCGATGCCATATTCCCCAACTGCATGATCTCCAGCCTGCTTCTTGCCTACTTTTGCATTAAAGTCGCCCATCAGTACAGTATACTGTGTCTTTACCCTACTCATTGCTGATTCTACGTCTTCGTAGAAGCGTTCAACCAGTTGATCATCATGGCTCGATGTAGGCGCGTAGGCCTGTATCACCTTCATCCTGTACCTCTTATTAAACTTAATCACGATACATAAAACCCTCTCATTAATGCTATAATATTCCTCTATATTGCCAGCTGTATTTTTATGAATAAGGAACCCCACTCCTAGTTCTCTTCTGTCAGCTAAGCCACGATAGCATAGGACGTGTCCGTTCTTCAGCACTGTATAAGCCTCCTGTGGTCTCCTAACCTCACTGAACCCTATTACATCCCATTTAACACCCTCTAATTCCTCGATTAGTACAGCTAGACTCGCCTCACTAGGTAAAGTTCTAGCGTTATATGTAGCCAAGTTCAGATTCCAATGGCGGCCTGTCCGGACCCAGAGATTCTTAGCACCCTCTGCTGCGTCGCAGGTCTGACCGCCGCCTTGGTCAGTTGCTTCGCAGCCGCTGGGGACTGAGGGCCGAGGGTTAATTGGTGTATTCATGTGGGAGGTAGTGGCCAAGTACTACACCAGGGTGGCCAATCCTGCTCTGGTGAGGGAGTGCATTGCTGGCTGTGGTCGCCAGTGAGGCTGCACCCCAGGCCTTTTACACAATTCCATCATCACGCGGATTTTTTTTTTTATCCGGTTGGGAATTGTCCGGCACCGGGATTCGAATCACGGACCTCTTGCATGCGAAGCTGATGTTCTACCCATTACGCCATCGCTGCAACTCCGCTTTATAGCAGTCTAATAAACATTACATTTGCATTCCTATGATTCAGCAAGCTATATTGAAGCATCGCTCGACCCTGGAGGAATACATTAACGAAACTTACGTATGATATTCACATCATCGCACCGGAAAGTGCACTTATTCCGCCAGAACGACGAAGTGTCCGCTTCATTTCCTCCGAGGCTGGGCGATGGCCGCATGCTGACCTAAAATGATGCCAGATTCACTACAGCCGCTTTACTAGGCTACGTAGGCCCCATACACCCAGGTAGTCTAATAATGCGACAAGCGTCATCCACTGATGTTCGTTTGCGTAGCACTATCCAGACCTACCAGCCTCGACGGCCTAAAGCTCACCAACGCGAAGGGTGACTTCAGGTTCCGACATGTCGCTGCCACTATCGAAAGACAATTTATCGACGAAATGACCGAGACGTCCACGATTTCCAACAGCTGTACTACACCTCATACTTCACTACACATGGACCCCTCGTCACCGCGATCACTACCGGATCCAATAACAAGTCATGACCAGCTGCTGGTGCTCACTGTCCACGGTGATGATGACCTTGTTCAAGAACTGCCAAGAACCTCTTCCACACGTGCACACGGGTTCGTGAAACGTGCGTGCGTTCTCCATAATAACGGACAAGTGTAAGCACTACGTATCAGGTTACCGCTTCTGGTCATGTAATACCTGCGTTGCCGCTGGCAGCGTTACCCAACTGTAAACAACTGGTTATATAACACATATGCGACTCTTCAACATGTATGTGTGCGTATAAATTTTATACAAATCTTTAGCGTCACTTTGTAACGTTTCGCTCAGTAAAAAGATAAGGCCACAGTCACCTTCCCGCCGCATGCTTCGCATAACGACTCCCACGGTACGTGGCATCTGCCAAATTTTTTTTTCTTATCCTCCTGCCAATCCCCTAATAAAAAAAAAAAGAAATGAGACAGGCTATCCAACAGAGACAGCCAGTGAGCCGGCGCAACAGTGTAGCGCCCACTGGTTGCGCTAACGAGATCCGATTAGGTTGTAGTGAACCGGAACTTAGGAAAGATGGGTCGCTCGCTGTAATCCTGCCTTCCGGGGCGCCTCTCTTCCTGTATCGTTTCCAAGGTGCGCTTGTATATAATGTTTGGTTCAGCGGATTTTCTTCCGGCTGTGTAGGGGCTACGTACGCGTATATATATATATATATATATATATATATATATATATATATATATATATATATATATATATATATATATATATATATATATATATATATATATATATATATATATATATATGGTACGTAGATTATGCAGAGTGTGTCTTCGGTTGCCGTAAAATAATTAGGAAAAAGGTATACGCTTCTAAAAAACTGCTTATTTGTCGACGTTTCGATCGGAGACCGATCTTCGTCAGGATGAAATTTACCAGGCTTCGGAGCGCTTTTATATCATCGTTCTCCGAGCCGAGAGAGAGAAAAAAAGGTTAAGAAAAGCACATACAGAAAAAAAAGAAAAGAAAAAAAAAGAGGAGAGAGCGAACTAAGAAACCTGAGGAAAAAGAGTCACGAATACGCTTGTGCACATACTTTGACTGACATAAGAATAACAAGTGTTTCTTGAAAAATGAAAAAAAGAAAGAAAAGTCGTCAACACCCCACGTGCACATAGTTTGGCCTACGAAACACACGTGTTTCCTGAAAAAAGAAAAAAAGAAAGAAAACAAAAACTACGCTGATATACAAAGATCGTCCAGGTGAGGTACATTCCTGTAGTCACTAGTCGAGTTCAATGCTTTGAAGCCCCAACGCATGTTGTGTATCTGTATCTCATATTTTGTCTTGTTTGCTCTTAGTCGAAACAGTGTTTCTAGTGCATTGTTATTATTACTATTATTATATTACTATTATTCTTATCTTCTCACCCGAATGATTTTAAAGTAAGAATTTGTGGTATTAGGGGCGGAGTACATTCTTTATACTCATTTGTATTTGCAACATTGCTTAGCAGGCCCTCCAGCCCCTCCAAGAAAATACGCCATGCGAATAGTGCACGTGTAAGCACAAATTTTCTTTGAAAAAATGTGGGTGATTATAACGTTAAACTGCCTCGCGTTGTTTCCCTCCGCATTGGTCGTTAGCTGTTTATGATTAGTGGAAATTTTCTGAGTCATGCACAGAGAACCTGCTCGTAACGCGATACAACAATGACCCCAAAATGATCCATCGCGTAATGACCACTCATGCACGACCACATCAAAAATAAGAAAATACACCATTTTCAAGACGGCACATGTCTGGCCGTTTGTTCGAAGCCATTGGTCAAAAATTTTCGGTATGCCATAAAAGTGCATGCTTATTACGCGAAGTCAGAAATCCTTGAAATCTGGCGGTGTTAAAATGACTTGTGCGCACTAAACAACGCATTACTATGCTGAACAATACCTAAATTTTTATGGAATGGCCGGACAGTCTCCTATTCTGAATGTAATTCAAGAAGGCTGTCCGCCGATCACATTGGTAGCGACTGCTTATAGCAACTGGCGAGATGGATTCGTGTGAGTATAACAAATATTTTCGTTTGTAGTATAACGATGTTGAGCTGTTTGTGTACGCGTATTCAACTCTGTGAACTCATCCTTGCTGAGGGAAAGGGAGAGAGCAGGCGAAATAAACAGCGCTGCGCGTGTGTGCTTCTTTGCCGTCCGAGTTGTATTTTGCCCTGTACAAGTCAATTCGAGATGACTGAAGACCGACTAGCCCGGCTGTCGATTCAGTCTTCTCAGTCCTGAAAACCATGGACCTTGACCATTTCCCTAGTCCGGTAGATCAATTTGGGGGACAAGCATGAAAGCTGGGCTTGCCGATGTACTCGAGTCCACTGCCTTATTCCTCGCCTTGTTCCAAGACGCCGCGAACGCTGCAAGCTACCATATGATAAGCAAGGCGAAGCAGATTAGTCGGAAACTAAAGCGGAAACCTCCTTTAGCTCCCCTAGTGCGGCCCAACTAAAACACTCAACACTTCTGCGTGCTCATCGACTTATAGCAAATTAGATATAGAGCAGCGGTGATGCTATTCCTTTCCGATTAAAGAAAATTTCCTGAAACAAGAAGAGCGTTTGATCGGTCCGTAAAATGTTTACTGGTTCCTTCCCGTAGTTGCGTTGTCGATTATGTAAATTTCATGATACCAGGCAGAGCAGAATAAAATTCTGACATAGTGCTCTAACGCAGTGATTTCACTCCTGTGCCAACTGTGTCAAAGTGCGCCAAATTCGATTTACTGCGTTATCCTGATAAAATCGATGTAAATGGCCCCAAACTGCGCCAGTGTCTGGGGTTCAGTGGCGTAGCCAGAGGGGGGGGGGGAGGCACACCGGGCCCGTGCCCCCCACCTCCCCGAATTTTTTTTGCCATGGCATACAGAGCTCAAAATGACACTCGATCACATTTGCCTGTCCGACCCCCACTTCAGATCAAAGAGGTGCTCCCCCACCCCCCCGAAAAAATTTCTGGCTACGCCCCTGCTGGGGTTTGACAGTGTCTACCACCGGAAATCGCACCGCCGGCGCGTAAAAACATGCGCGGCTTGATCTTGAATCCACCGAAGTCACAGGCACGTACCAATGATTCCACAGACGAAACAGCGCTCGCGCGTGCTTTTGTCACGTGCCACGACGTCATGCACGGTGTCAACGCTGCTTCTGTTGTGCAAGTTGACTCGACGGCAAAACTCGCTCTAGGTCAAACGTTGGCGATAAAGTGTTACGGCGATTCATAGGCTGACGTCGGTTCGAGAAACGCTGCTGGTAGCTCGTTTCAAGTGCCGCACGGCTGTTAATTAAGGCAATATTCAGTAATCAATCAGAATGATCAAAACAAGCGACTGAGAAGAAAAAGAGGCTGGCTTTCCAGAACAGTTACTGACTGGACTGGCAGAAGTCGTCCTACGCGAATCTAGGTCGCAAAGCCAAGAAGCTTCACCGCAAGTTGACAAGGCCAAAGTTTCCGTCATCCCCTACCTGCACGGCGCCCGCGTGAGAAAAGCGGCTGCGTGAGCGGGAGCAAGAGTGGCTTACTCGGCTTCCATAAAACCAAGCTTCCTCTGCAAGTGAGTGAATGAGGCAAGTTCTGCGAATCCCACGCGCCAAAAAAAAAAAAAAACAAGAAAAAAAACATGCAACTTGCTTTGTTCCCTGTAAAACAGGAGTGGTGTACGAGATCCCGAAGTCCTGTGGAGGGTTGTTGGAAATTCATCGGTCCGGTGTGTGAATGCCGAGTCGTGCGTGAATGTAAAAGATGGGCCGGTGTGTGAATGACCGCCTACGAGAACACGCCAGCAATCTTGGAGAGAAGACCGGCAGCAACCTGGCGATTCATTGTGCTAGATGCGGGTGTAGCCCCGATTTCCAGCAGATGCGCATCGTTCGCAGACACCGAGATTCCCGAGCCCCAGAAATCTATGAAGCCTTCGCAATGCATAACGTTGGGTCAGCAAGTATCAGTTTACCTTCGACAGCGCTAACCGACAAAGAGATTAGCTATCTGCGCCGTTAATTTGATGCGTTGTATAGGGGAGATCGCATGCGCTTTTTCGATGCTCCTCCCCCTCATCTCATGTGAAAAGCCTATTTATTCGTGTTCGCACAAGTAAAAAGCATTATTGGTAGTTCAGCGCTTGGTTCCGTCTGTTGCTTTCTGTGTCCTCGTTATTTTCGCGCTGTTTCGAACCCATGAAGTCTTACCAACAAGCTCAGACGAATACCCTTAATAAAGAAAAAGAGGCTCGTTTTCACCTTCGGAGCATGCATAAAGGGACCGTGTGAATTTTTAGCATTCAGGTATAGGCGCCAGCACCCACCCCTCCCTCCCCAGAAGAAAAAAAAATGCTGCCGACGTCCATGCACTGAGGCACTGTTGTATTTGCAGTAGTGCAGTATTTTAGTAACATCAAGATTATATATTTCTGGCAGTAGCGTTGTACTTTGATGACCACGAAGTTTTTTTCAGAGTCGTATTTCATAATTCTTAATATACAGCTTTATTGATCCAGTATTCAGTCTTTTTGCTTGCCTCAAAAAAAAAAAAAGCCCAGGAGTTCATTTCACAACATCCAATTGCATGACGTCCTTATTCTTGAATAATCGAGTGAAATAATTACTGCTCTTGAGAGCACTTTCTCCGTAAGATTTGCAACTAATCGAGGTATTTATGTAGCTTATCACAAAAGTTCATAATAATTATTTAAGTGTCCGAATGTAAATGCAACTTGCTTCTCTAACGTACTGCAGAATGAGAAATCAGCGGCTCCAGGGCGCTCCAAGATGCAAAATTGCCTGCTCTAAACTGTTCCAAAATGGAAATTCTTGTTGCTGCAGAATTCGCTCAATCAGAAGTCCTCGGTAGCATCACTGTCTAACGTTATAGAGCCCCTACACAGCGACAGCTTTTTCTGCAATGCTGTAGCACACAGCGCGGAAGACGGCCTGCGCTACGGTCGCATAGGCGTCCTGCACCGCAGGGAAGCTGCAGTGCGTGGTCGTGATACACGGAAGACAATCTCCCCATCAGAAGCGCAGGACAAATTTCATTATATAATTAAGTGATTCCTGTATTGAAGTACAACTTTACGTCAGTTGATGAGTTCCCAGTGCGCAGCCTACAGCGCCCACTGCCGCAAGAGGGGGGGGGGGGCAGTCCGCCCCCTAAACTTCTTGGTGGTGAGGCTTTTGACCCCCCCCCCTCCCCGCCTATGGTGACATCCTACTTTTTATCTTTGGTAAGGATTTCAAAGCACTGACGTGGCTCCGTGGTAGAATACCCAATTGCCACGCAGAGGGCCCGGGTTCAAGTCCCATTCAATCCTGAATGATTATTTTATCATTTCGTTTATTGTGATTTTGCGCGACAGCGGTTACGGACAACGGCAGTGGCGGCGGACAACTACGGCACCAAAAAAAAAAAAATGTCCCGACGATTACGATACTGCCTAATTCGAATTCTGAGCTCAGCTTCCTGTTGGGGCAACGCCAACTGTGCTTGAAGTTTTGGCTATGCGCAGTTGTAGCAATGCAGCATTTGTTACATATTGCCGCTGAAACTGCTAGCGCTTGAGTGCTACGCACACCACTCTGTACATTGCATGCGTCGCGAACCAAGCGAAACGCCGACAGCCCCGCTAGGACAAGCGAAGCCAGCCGCTTGTTGGTTGGTTGATCCTATAGGAATGGCACAACCCACCACGGGGGATCGGCCTCGAATCGTGCGGCAGTAGGATGTGTGAGTGGAAAAAAGGAAAGAAAAAAGGGGGGGGGGGAGAAAAAAAAAGGGTAATTCTCAAGAGATAATTTTAGGTAAGCGAAAATGTTATTTGTGTTCGCGGTTTCCCAATTGAATGCTAAAAAGATAGAAAAAAAAACGAAGAGAAAGAGTTAGTTAAATAAAAGCATTAAATAAATAATGAACGATAAATGAAATAAATAAAATAAGTGTGTACTAGAAATATTAGCATGGCAGTCTTTTTGATTCGTTTATATACTTAATTACTGCCTCACATATGTCCCTGTTGCAGTGACCCAGTGCCGACGCCCCCAGGGAGAGTAATGGCGTTACGGAATGCTCAAGCCCAAGTTTTCGGAAAGGAGGTTCAAGAAATATTTGCCTTAGATGTTGATATCTGCGACATTCTGTGAAAAAATGCTCTATGGTTTCTGCTTGCGAACAATAACAACATTGACGGGAAGGAACAAAACCAGGCCTGTGTAAGTAAAAATTTAAAGAGGGAATTCTGCATCGCAATCTAGTTAACGTAACTTCTAATTGTCTTGTGCCACACGATGAACTATGCCATGGAAACCTAAGGTGCTGAAAGTCTGCCCCGTTTAGAACAGAAGATCGTGTGTGTTCCTCTCGAATACAAAAATAGCGAAATCGTGCGATAGTATTTTGGGAGGAGGGTCTTAGAACCTTCAGGACCGGGCCCTGAATCGATGCCGCCGCCAATGTGTCCGCTGCTTCATTTAGAGTTATTCCAGTATGACCTGGTACCCAAACCAAACGGACAATACGTACATGATTGGGCATATATGTATACAATTCTGACAGGCAGCTCGATGACTCTGGTACTGACAAAGCAGCGCAAACTGACAAAGAGTCGGTCAATATAACCACTGAAGAAATAGATGCTGGGAGTTTGCGTAATGTCATAATAATTGCCATTAATTCTGCCTGGAATATTGGCGTAAAATCGGGCAGTCGAAGAGAAAAGGACCAGTTTAATGCTGTTGAATAAATGCCCACTCCTGCCTTCTAATCTGCAACGGAGGCATCTGTGGCTATGACTGAACTTATCCGTAGACTCTTAAGGTGGTCGTTCAACAACCCGTTGAAATATCTAATAAGCAATAGTTTAGCATTTTTTGGAAATATATCATCAAATTCTATTATTAAATGCGAAGCATTTCTTAGCGAACTTCTGCGACTTTGAGCGTATCTATCTATCTATCTATCTATCTATCTATCTATCTATCTATCTATCTATCTATCTATCTATCTATCTATCTATCTATCTATCTATCTATCTATCTATCTATCTATCTATCTATCTATCTATCTATCTATCTATCTATCTATCTATCTATCTATCTATCTATCTATCTATCTATCTATCTATCTATCTATCTATCTATCTACCCGCCTACGACTTTGTGCTCTCCTGGTCGCTTGGTTAATCGAATGTACACCAAAATTGGTATGGCGTAACATGACTGTATGACGCACATAAATGACAAGTCATAACATGAAAATCATGACACGCATGTCATGTACAGCATGATTTCATGTCATGTACAGCATGTCATGTACAGCATGATGCGTGTCATAACACGCATGTCATACAGCATGCCACGCTCATGGTGCGCTGGCGGCCGTTCGCTAGCTTGATATACACCAAAATTGGTATCTTGCGACGTGACTGTGTGACGAACATAAATAACACGAGTTAACATGAAAATCTTTACACGCATGTCATGTACAGCATGACTAACGTGCCACGCTCATGGGGCGCTGGCGGCCGTTTCGCTAGCTTGATCTACCCCGAAATTGGTATTGTGCGACGTGACCGTGTGACGAACATAAAAACACGAGTTGACATGAAAATCATGACTCATGTCATGTACAGCATGACTTACGTGCCACGCTCATGGGGCGCTGGCGGCCGTTTCGCTAGCTTGATCTATCCCGAAATTGGTATTCTGCGACGTGACTGTGTGACGAGCATAATAACACGAGTTAACATGAAAATCATGACACGCATGTCATGTACAGCATGACTTACGTGCCACGCTCATGGTGCGCTGGCGGCCGTTTCGCTAGCTTGATCTAGCCCGGAATTGGTATTGCGCGACGTGACTGTGTGACGAACATAAAAACACGAGTTAACATGCAAATCATGACATGCATGTCATGTGCAGCATGACTTACGTGCCACGCTCATGGTGCGCTGGCGGCCGTTTCGCTAGCTTGATATACACCAACATTGGTATCTTGTGACGTGACTGTGTGACGAACACATAACACGAGTTAACATGAAAATCATGACACGCATTTCATGTACAGCATGAGTTACGTGCCACGCTTATGGGGCGCTGGTGGCCGTTTCGCTAGCTTGATATACACCAAAATTGGTATCTTGCGACGTGACTATGTGACGAACATAAATAACACAAGTTAACATGAAAGTCATGACACACATTTCATGTCCAGCATGACTTACGTACCACGCTTATGGTGCGCTGGCGGTCGTTTGGCTAGCTTGATCGACCCCGAAGTTGGTATTGCGCGACGTTACTGTGTGACGAACATAAATAATAGGAGTTAACATGAAAACCGTGACACGCATTTTCCTTAGTGACATACAAGACGATGAATGCAGCTATTTGCTGGCTGCTTCGCATTACATCGATTCCCACAATGCGTGGGACCTGCCGGCTTTTGTTTTATGATTGAGTACACTTGGGAAGCTTATTTCGCGCATTGTTACTTGTAACGGCTCCAACAGCTGCTGTACGAAAATTATTTGAGGACGATGTAACCGAGACCACTCACAATCAAAAAACCTGGACGGCTCGCTAAGAAATATTCGCAATGCCCACGAACTATAGGTGGCGCGCCGTGCTTTTCAATATGGCGCCAGGAGGAGGGTCAACCCGTTTGTTAGCATAGGAACAGATAGGACGTGC